>NC_140947.1:77984668-78584668 GCF_014529385.1 Adiantum capillus-veneris
CCTATCATTACCAAACTCAAAGATAGGGCTGCATCTCGTTTACCACAAAATTCTAGTTTCGCCCAAAGTAGCCACATTTTCAACGATGTCATTTTTAATACCTCCATACCAAGGATGCCCAAGTTCATGGGGGACAGTGCAACAATGTCAAATCCATGTAAACATATGGGCAATGTAAATGAAGTAGAACCAAACAGCTCCCATAGGCCCGAGTATGTCATACAAAATGCACCACGTCAAAGGAAAGCTAGTAAACTTTCATTTGGCATTGAGCCGCAAAAAAAGGAGTTGTCAGGTGATGATGTAGAGGCTATTCCAAAGAAACATGCCATAGAAGTAGATGTCAATGACATTATGTGGGCCATACAAAGATGCAAGGCTAGTTCAAGGTTCACTTGTAAGTGGATACTACCTAGTAGCGGCAATTGCGAGAAGAAAGTGAATTTTGTTGGAATTAGGGTTGCAAGAAAACACACACAACTTGAAGAAGACGAAGGAAGCACAAGGAACACAACAAAGAGTGTACCTCTGTCTTTTGACGAAGCACGGAATTCAAAAAATTGGATGGCTGCCATGCAATCATAATACAATGCACTTATAGAAAATGACACATGGACTTTATGTGATTTGCCTCCTAGCAAAAAGGCCATTGGTACAAAGTGGGTTTACAAGTTGAAACGGAATCCGGATGGTGAGATTGATCGCTATAAGGCTTGGTTTGTTGCAAAGGGTTATGCACATAAAAAAGGCATAGATTATCAAGAGACTTTTGCTCCCACTTGTCGTATGACTACTGTGCATTTTCTATGTGCATTGGCAGCTCGTTTTGTTACCATATACATGTGGTAGTGATGTGTGTGAACACACTAGGACCACCGCAGCATTTTTTCCCTCTTTAGGAGGTTTTCTCTCCCGTGCATTGTATATACGTCCATCACTCTAGGGCTATCAATCTTTCCATTGCACACTAAGTAACACACTCTCTGTTGTGTGCCTTGAGCTTCCTTCATCTTCTCCAAGCTGTGTGCATTTCCCTGGAGCCCTAATTCCAACAATTGGTATCAAAGCACGTCATGTCCTCCCGGGCTTAGTCGATAACGTCATCAAAACACCCCTACTTGTTTTCTCATAGTTTCAACTAGCTTTGGCAAGCGTTAGCATGTCGACAAAAAATTTGGGCTAGCTCGTAGAGCTTGGTCTGCTCAGAATTTCACTCCGGGCTCATTTCGACCTCCGTTTCCACTACAGCCAGTTATGTATAGGCAATTTCATCATCTTGTGCAGAATTTTTTAAGTGCCAATTACTGCATAATAGGTCCCATACAATTTACTGTGGTTGTGCTATATAGCACGTGCTCATCTCACTCAATTTCTCCTCATTTCGAGCAGTTTTCACATCAGGTGTAGGCATTTTCCATGGCTGACAACAACACGGATGTGTTCAAGATGTTTGCTGCTTAGGACAGATTGGATGGGGACAATTACCCTATGTGGCTTACATGATGCAACGTGTACTTGTATCAATGGAAGTTTGGAACATTATGCAGGGCATTGATTTACGTCCTGGTACTGTGGGTCCAGGTGATGTTGAGGATGCTCCAGGTTTTGATGCCAGGGTTGTTGTTGTCATAACTATTTTGCCTATGGTTGAGCAGGCTCATTGGGATGTAAGAGATACGCAGGCTCATGCATTGATTGCATTGTCTGTGAAGTGCACTATCATTCCTCACATCCATTCAGCAAAATCTCCAAAATAGGCTAGCAGGTCTTTATGCAAGCCGCAATAAGGCTAAAATTGCTTTGCTGCGTAAAGAGCTGGAATCGAAGATTATGCATGAGGAAGGTGAAATGGATAGTTTCCTTGCTGGTGTCAAGGATGTTAATGAGCAACTAATTTTTGCAGGAGAAGTCATTTCTGACAGTTCACTTGTGCAAACTGTTCTTGATGCTTTGCCAGATTCTTACCAAACTTTTGCCAGTATTTGGAGCCTTATGACCCAAGGAAATCTTGAAGTTGTCAAGTTTGATGCATTATGCACATTGCTATTGCAAGAGTCACTTTCTTGAAAAAACAGGACTAGGTAGTGTGCAATTGAACATGCTTTTATTGTAGCTCAAAGAAAAGGTGGGAAACAACAATGTAACCACTTCTTATGGTTCTGCTATGAGTGGCAAATGTTATGTTCCTAATGCTACTGCTGGCAGCACTTTGTATGGCAATTCTGGTGATAAGGGCAAAAAGAAGATGCGTTACCATTATTGTAAAGCTAATGATCACTTGATGAAGCAGAGGCTGGATCCACTACAGGGTCCAATACAAGTTCAATGATTGTAGAGTCTTCCGTCAAAGGAGATTGTGATGTTGATATTGATGCAGAATGGGCATTTAGTGCAGAGTGCACTTATGATCCTATTGTCCATGATGCATGTTTGTCAGTTGTTGCAGATTCACATGTGTGGTATTTTGACAGTGGTGCTACAAAGCACATTACCTAACATCGTGATTTCTTTACCTCTATTGAGTCTATCCCTCATGGGAATACGGTGACTTGTGCCAACAATGCCTCTTATCCTGTTCAAGGAGTTGGAAAGATTGTGCTTACTGTTGAAAATGGTAGTTCTTTCACACTTGTTGATGCATTGTATGTATCTAGGGTAAAAAATAACCTTTTGTCTGTATCTACACTTGCTAGACTTGGTCTCATAGTCAAATTGTGGATAACAGATGTACAATTCATGATCCCAGTTTTGGTGATGAAATTGTTGTATCTAGCCTTTTGTGTCGTGGGCTGTATAAGCTGACAAGTGTGGACAAAATTTTGCAAATGCAGTTGCAAATTCAAGGGTTGTTTCAGATGCAAAATTGTGGCATGCACGTTTTGGGCATCTGAATTTTGCCAATTTGTTGCGTTTGCAAAAATCTGATATGGTTGCTTCTTTGCCGCCTCTTGAAGCACCTATCAAACATGTTTGTGAAGGCTATATTTTTGGTAAAATGCAGCGTGCTAAGTTTCCAAAGGATGGGTCAGTTCGTGCTACATGCAGATTGCAACTTGTGCATAGTGATATTTGTGGGCCTATGCAAACTTCGTCCTTGGGAAATTACTTGTACTTTGTGACTTTCATTGATGACTACTCCAGGCATGCATGGGTATATCCATTGAAAGCTAAGTCCGAAGTGTTTATGTGCTTCAAGAAATTTCTTACTATGGTTGAAAATGTCTCAAAATGTACTATGGGCACCCTCCGTTCCGATCGAGGCGGGGAGTATATGTTTCATGAATTTAATGCATTTTTGGCTAGTCATGGGATAAAACACCAATGTATAGTGCCGTATACGCCTCAACAAAATAGTGTTGCTGAGAGGAAAAACAGGTCTCTTGTGGAAATTGCACGATGTATGGTCAAGAGTCAAGCTTTACCACATTCGTTTTGGCTTGAAGCTATCATGTGTGCCACTTATGTACTCAACACGTGTCCTACAAAAGCGTTGCAATCCATGACTCCATATGAAACATGGCATGATAGAAAGCCATCTATTGAGCACATGTGTGTTTTTGGTTGTTTGGCTTATGGTTTAGTGCCCCAAGAGTAGTGCAAAAAATTGGATGATAAGGCTGTCAAATGTAATTTTGTTGGTTATAGTGCTGAAAGCAAAGGTTACAGGTTGTACCATTCGCAAACAAAGCGTATTTTGGTCTCACGTGATGTTGTGTTTGTGGAAGATTATGTTCAACCTTTGCTGTCATGTACCAGAGATAGTAATGTAAGCTCACATGACATTTATGACAGCTTATTGCCTCCTTTTAGTGGTGAGAGTTTGAATGTAAATTCAAATGAGGAAAATGTACAACCTATGGGGGTTTCTAAAAATGTTACAAATCAGCCTATTATTGATGCAGATGTACATGATGTACTTTGATGAGGAAAGGGCTGAAAATGAGCAGGCTAGAGGTATGCCAAAATGGCTGGTGCACACTTTGCGTGACAATAAATGAAGGAGTACGAGCGGAAGTGCGACGCGAGAGAGAGTGCGAGAAGAAGAGCACGACGATATGGTGAACTCGCTCTACTGTAATGTGTAGAGCATAGTGAGTTCTTATTAGGTTTTTACAAAAGAATATGTGTACATACCTAGCGGCCCGCCCACTTACCTGGGCGACCACATTGGGCTTTATACCCCAACAACCTCCCACTTAAAGTCCAATGTGGTACTTTAAGTGTGAGAGAAGCTACTATACAAGCTAATATACAAGAGATGTACTACCCTACACCTAACTCCTTGCGAAAATGCGCAAAGCTCTCTGAGGGAAGTCCTTTTGTAAGTAGATCAACAGGATTTTCTGTGGTGTGAACTTTGACAAGCTGAAGTTGCTTATCCTCGAGCATTTCCCTGATGAAATGATACTTCACATCCACATGCTTTGTCTTTGAGTGATAAACTGGATTGCGAGCCAATTGTATAGCACTTTGACTATCACAATATAACACAGGCATCTCTTCTTTGATTCCCAAATCTATTACTAGTCGATTAAGCCAAATTGATTCTTTGCATGCCTCTGATGCTGCAACATATTCAGCCTCTGTAGTAGATTGAGTAACACAATCTTGTAATCTAGAACGCCATGATACTGCTCCACCAGCCAATGTAAAGACATACCCTGACGTAGACCTTCGGTTGTCTAAGTCACCTGCATAATATGAGTCTGTAAAACCCTTTACACTTAGCTCCTGACTCCCATAGCATATACGCATACTCTTTGTAGCTTTCAGGTATCTCAATATTCCTTTCACTGCCTCCCAATGTTTCTTGCCTGGGTTTGACATGTATCGACTTACTACTCCCACTGCAAATGCAATGTCTGGGCGAGTAGCAATCATTGCACACATCAAACTACCCACTGCAGACGCATATGGAATCTTATCCATTTCAGCCTGTTCTTCCTCAGACACAGGACAATCTTGTTTGCTAAGTTTCACATATGGTGGCAATGGAACACTCAGCGCCTTTCCCTTCTCCATATTGAAACGTTGCAAAACCTTGTCAATATACTCTGTTTGAGATAACCAAATCAACTTCTTTGATCTGTCTCTCTCAATGCGCATACCAAGTATATGACTTGCCTCACCCATGTCTTTCATGTCAAACGATTTTGCCATCTTTGACTTCAAAGCTGAAATTTCTTCCAAGTGCTTGCCAACAATCAACATGTCATCCACATACAAAATAAGGATCAGCCAACTACCATACTTAGCCTTCTTTGTATATAGACAGTGATCGAACTCACTACGTTTGTAGCCTTGAGAAAGCATAAACTTGTGGAATTTATGGTACCATGCCCTCGGTGATTGTTTTAAGCCATAAAGACTCTTTAACAACTGGCATACCCAATCTTCCTTGCCTTTCTCAACAAACCCTTTTGGCTGCTGCATGTAAATTTCCACATCTAAATCACCATGCAAGAACGCTGTCTTGACATCCATTTGGTGCAACACCAAATCTAATATGGCAACCAATGCAAGAAAGCATCTCAATGTAGTCATCTTGACCACCGGAGAGAAGACTTCATCAAAGTCAATGCCTTGTTCTTGCTTAAAGCCCTTGGCAACAAGCCTTGCTTTGTACTTTGGCTGACTATCATGAGCGGTGATCTTATACCTGTAAACCCATTTACAAGGTAGAGCCTTTTTGCTCTGTGGTAATTTAACTAGCTTCCATGTCTTGTTTTTATGCAGAGCTGTCATCTCAGACTGCATGGCCAATTGCCAATTCCCGGAGTCCTTCATTTGCACTGCTTCCTTGTAACATGAAGGCTCATTGCAATCAGTCAACATGACATAGTTCATAGATGGAACAAACCTATCAGGTCGCGTGACACGTCCAGATCTACGCACAATAGGTGGCTCAGGCTCAGCCACAACCTGTGGTTCCACTCTATCCTGTCCTTGCTCCACTTGAGCCCTGACATTTTGTCTTGCACGTGCAGGTCCATCTTCTTGGAAGACAACTCTTCTAATCTCCTCAACCCTCTCTGGTTTAGAATGATATTTGGATTCATTAAAGTGAACATCATTGCTGCGGACAACCTTTCTGGATTCGGGATCCCAAAGTCTGTACCCCATCTCACCAGAATTACCATAGCCTAGAAAGATGCACTTTCTACTCGTTGGCTCAAGTTTGTTCCTAAATTCCTTTGGAACGTGAGTATATGCCTCACAGCCAAAGACTCTGAGATGCTTGTATGAGGGCATTTTGCCTGACCATACCATCTCTGGCACTGAATCCTTCTGCAAAACCTTGCTAGGAGATCTATTTACAAGATGAACAGCTGTTGATACAGCTTCAGCCCAAAACCCATTTGGCAGCTGTGCATTAGACAAGATACTTCTGACCTTCTCTTGTATGGTCCTATTCATCCTCTCAGCAACACCATTTTGAGGAGGATTGTAAGGAGCAATAAGTTCACGTTTTATACCTTTTGACTCACAAAAGTCCTAAAAGGCCTTTGAAACATACTCTCCACCATTGTCAGTGCGTAAGCATTTAAGCTTCTTGCCACTCTGATTCTCCACAAGTGTCACAAACGTTTTGAAAACACTAAACGCTTCATCCTTGTGCTTGAGAAAGTAAACCCATACTTTCCTCGAGTAATCATCTATAAATGTTATAAAGTAAGAAGCTCCCCCTAGAGATAGGTTAGGCACATGTCCACACAAATCACTATGAACAGGTGCCAACTGTGTATCTCTTCTACTGCTTCTATGCTTATGTGGCTGCTGTGTTTGCTTACTATACAGACAATGTTCACAGAATTCAAAATCATTAAATGAAAAGCCAGGAAAATAACCAGAACGAGACAAGATTTCCATTCCCTTCTTGGACATATGTCCTAACCGGCTATGCCACAAAGAAACGTTCGGCTGCTCGGTTACATTGATTACATTTTTAGAGACATTTGATACATAAATCATGTAAAGTCCTCCAGACTTTACTCCATGTGCTACTGTCATAGAACCCTTGGATATCTTCCACATGTTCTGTCCAAAAGTGGTGACGTAGCCAGCATCATCAAGTAAACCTGTGCTGATCAAGCTCTTTGTAATTGCGGGAACATGTCTCACATTCTTCAGCGTGAAAGAAGAGCCATTCTGAAACTTCAATTGAATATCTCCAACACCTAAGATCTCACATGTCTGCCCATTGCCTAGCCGAACATGATCTTTAGTGGTCACATAAGAGGTAAACCACTCCTTGTTTGGAGACACATGAAGTGATGCCCCTGAGTCTATAATCCAGTCACTCAGTGCATTTCCATCAGATGCTGTAAGAAGAGCTGAGTCCATTGTATTCTTCAAGAAGTAGATGTCTCCTGACACTAGACTGTCATCCTCTGCAACAGTGTTTGTCACATTTATTTCTTGAATCTTCACTGAGGACTTGTTCGCCATGGTCTTCAGCTTTCTCTTTGCCTTTTTCTGCTTTCCATTCTCTGCAGTCTCTTTTCATGTGACCCTTCTTGCCACAATGGTAGCATTCTATGTCACTCTTGCCTTTAGCACTGCGGGACTTGCTACGAGACTGATTCCTCTTTACACCTTTGTACTTTTCTTTGGTCCTTCCCCTGACAACTAAGGCTGTTCCCAATGTGATCAACAGGAACATAGCTCTAACAGGTTCATCAAACTTGATACCTTGAGCTGACAACTGACTATAGATTGTGTTGAATTCATTCAGATGATTGGACATAGGTGTCCCTTCTTTCATCTTCAAGTCAACAAGCTTCTTAAGCCAGTATACCTGTGAAGCTGCACTCTGCTTCTCATAAAGATCACTCAGCTTTAACCATGCTTGATAAGCCGACATCTCATCTGCTACAATGAAGTAAACGCTTTATGCCAAAGTCAACATAATGGTAGAAAGTGCCAATTCATCCATTTCGCTCCATTCATCTTCGTCCATATCTTCTGGTTTTATCCCCTTGAGCTTTATAGGTTTTATCTGCTTCTTTTGTACGAACACGTGCCAAATCTGCTGCTTCCACAATGGGAAATTGGTTCCATCTAGCTTCTTGATATTGTAAACAGCAGTGTCCTGTGATCCAGCCATAGCTACGCTTCACAGTAGTTTACTTTCCTGGGAAAAATTCGGCAGAGTTTCCCCTGTAAACTGACCTCTGAACCAATATCAACCTGTCAAATGAACCAAGAAAGCTTCAGATTCTGCAGAAATTTTGGCAGAGTCTCCTTTGTAAAATGGATCTGGTGTACTAAAAACAGACTAAAAAACAGCTCAAAAAACCACTGTCTCTCTAACACTGTAAGCTGTGGGTAAACCTGTCCTGCACCTGTACTGTCTCTGACTGTCCTGTCACTGTCCTGTAAGCATAGACTGCGATAATGCCTCAATGGCAGTAAAGCAAAGATGCAATCCCAACTGTCTAACTCACAGTCAATACATCCTAGCTGCCTATCTAAGGGTGCTCGAGGGATCGCTGCAAGACCTGTATCACCGAAAGGATCTCAACATTCGAGAATCCCCCAGCTCAATAAAACCTCACTCGACCCTCAACAAAGGCTGCAGTACATAGACTTCCCACAAAGTCATACATCCACAAATTTCCCACTGTATGCTGTAACCGCTGCAGCGGTTGTTTGCTGCGTGACTCACAGCCAGCAAACCCTCAACAGACATACATCATCTCTGACAATACATCCCATGTGGAAGTACCTGCAATGTCAGGATGAAATCTGGAATATCAAGCAGCAAACACAAGCTACCTGATGAACTAGTGGATGTCACCTACAGTCTGTGTGTAGATGCGCCCGTGTCGTATGTGACACGCCTCCAAGAACTGTGACCCGTCCTTCGATGTGTAGACAGCCACAAATCAACACTCTGGGAGTGTCGATATCCTCAGCACTTGGAGTCGTAGGCCGAAAACCCCAAATTTGCAGAGTCGGATCTGCACCCGCTGAGACCACGTAGTTGAAAATGGCCTGCGCAGAACTTTGTTGAAGCCGAACGGTAACCGAGATGACCTCAGAATGAATTTCTGAGCACAACAAGCCCTATGGGCTATCCCACAAAATTTTGGGGCTGTGTCTTTGCCTGTTGAATTTCACTCCAATTTGAGTTGGTGACTCTAGCCTCCTGCAGTGCTGCCCCGAGCCTCGATCTGAGCTCTGATACCAGTTGAAGGAGTACGAGCGGAAGTGCGATGCGAGAGAGAGTGCGAGAAGAAGAGCACGAAGATATGGTGAACTCGCTCTACTATAATGTGTAGAGCATAGTGAGTTCTTATTAGGTTTTTACAAAAGAATATGTGTACATACCTGGCGGCCCGCCCACTTACCTGGGCGACCACATTGGGCTTTATACCCCAACAATAAATTGGATGCACCTTTGTCTAGTCATACTCGTTCAGGTTCTCGCCATGCCTCTTATGCACCAGATTGTTATGCTTTGGATGTGTCTAGCTTAAGTGATATAGAGGAACCTCTATCTTTTGATGAAGCATAGAATTCAAAAAATTGGATGGCTGCCATGCAATCAAAGTATGATGCACTTATAGAAAATGACACATGGACTTTATGTGATTTTCCTCCTAGCAAAAAGGCCATTGGTACAAAGTGGGTTTACAAGAAACGCAAGCCGGATGCTGAGGTTGATCGCCATAAAGCTTGACTTGCTGCAAAAGGCTATGCACAACAGAAAGACATAGACTATGAAGAAATTTTTTCTCCCACTTGTCGTATGACTATTGTTCGTTTTCTATGTGCATTGACAACTCATTTTGGTTGGGATGTACATCAATCTGATATTGTTATACTTCTTTCCTAAATGGTGACATTTTTGAGGAAGTCTATGTAACGCAGCTTCGCGGTTTTGTCAAGAAAGGACAAGAGGACAAAGTGTGCAGATGTAAGAAGGCTTTGTATGGGTTGAAGAAATCTCCTTGTTCTTGGTATGAGAAAGTTGACATTCATTTGGTCAAACGAGGCTTTCGTAATAGTCCAACAGAAAGCATATTGTATGTCAAGCGTGAGGGCGATGTACTTCTCATTGTTGTTCTTTATGTGGATGATTTGTTGATCATTGGTCCCGATGAGGCACATATTGCTGAACTTAAGGCTGATTTGAATGCTACTTTCAGGATGAAATATTTGGAGTTGTTGCATCATTACTTGGGCATACAGTTTAAGTAGTGTGATGATGGTATTGCCTTGTGTTAGAAAAATTACATAGAGACATTGCTATGTAAATTTGGACTTGAGAATTGCAAACCTATTACCACTCCCATGGAACCAAGTTTTAAGTTTAGTCTACATGATGCTGGTGATCCTGCTGATGTCACTCTTTACCAAACTGTTTTTGGCTTTATGTATGCAACACGAGGCCGGATATTCAGTTTGCAATCTCACAGGTCAGCAGATTTATGCATAGCCCAGGGTCTAAGCATTGGCAGGCTGTCAAGAGGGTTTTCTGCTACTTGAGTGACACTTTACATCTTGGCTTGTTTTATCCCAAGGGGGATCGGGGCTTGTTGTTATGACACGCGAGTGTCCACAACTGGTTTTTGTTTCATGCTTGGCAGTTCATGTATTTCATGGTTGAGCAAGAAGCAACCTACTGTGGACACTTCTTATCGTGAGATTGAGTATAGGGCAATCTTCACAGCTGCAATTGAGTGTGTATGGCTCAGACGCCTTATGGCTAATTTGGGTGTTGGACAAGACATTGCCAACATCATCTACACTGACAGTTATAGTGCATTGGCGACTGCAAGGAACCCAATTTTTCATACTCGCACAAAGCACATTGATGTGCACTACCACTATGTCAGGGAGAGGTTCTCAGCAGGAGAGATCAACTTGGCTTATGTGCCAACATAGGAGAACCTTGTAGATATTTTCACAAAGGCATTGTCTCACTAAGAAGTTTGAAGCTTTTTGCAAAGCTTTGGACTTGCTCCCCTTTGTGGATTGATCCTGTCCTCATGGCATGGTACTTCCCTTTACTCTTCGTGCCAGCCCTCGTTCCCCACATCACTCCTAGGGGGGATTTGTTACCATATACATGTGGTAGTGATGTGTGTGAACACACTAGGACCACCATTTTTTTCCTCTTTAGGAGTCTTTTTCCCGCGTGCATTGTATATACGTCCATCACTCTAGGGCTATCAATCTTTCCATTGCACACTAAGTAACACACTCTCTGTTGTGTGCCTTGAGCTTCCTTCGTCTTCCCCGAGCTGTGTGCATTTCCCTGCAACCCTAATTCCAACACATTTTGGTTGGGATGTACATCAATCAGATATTGTTACTGCTTTCTTGAATGGTGACATATTTAAGAAAGTTTATGTGACGTAGCCTCACGATTTTGTCAAGAAAGGACAAGAGGATAAGGTGTGAAAATGTAACAAAGATTTGTATGGGTTGAAGCAATCTCCTCGTGCTTGGTATGAGAAGGCTGACACTCATTTGGTCAAACGAGGCTTTCACAACAGTCCAACAGAAAGCACATTGTATGTAAAGCGTGAGGGTGATGTGCTTCTCATTGTGGTTCTTTATGTAGATGATTTGTTGTTCAATAGACCAAATGACAGACATATTCCTAAATTTAAGGCTGATTTGAATGCTACTTTCAAGATAAAAGATTTGGGGTTGTTGCATCATTACTTGGGTATACAGTTTAAGCAGTGTGATGATGGTATTGCCTTGTGTCAAAAAAGTTACATAGAGACATTGCTATGTAAGTTTGGACTTGAGGATTGCAAACCTATTGCCACTCTCATGGAAACAAGTTTGAAATTGGGTCTTCATAATGTTGGTGATCCTGCAGATGTCACTCTTTACCAAACTCCTGTTGGATGCCTCATTTATGTATGCAACATGAGGTCGGATATTCAGTTTGCAGTCTCACAAGTCAGGAAATTTATGCATAGCCCAGGGTCTAAGCATTGTCAGGCTGTCAAGAGGATTTTCTGCTACTTGAGTGGCACTTTACATCTTGGCTTGTTTTATCCCAAGGGGGAATCATTGCCTCCATACTTACATGCTTTTTTGGACTTAGATTGGGCTGGTTGCTTTGACACATGTGTCCACAAGTGGTTTTCTTTCATGCTTGGCAGCTCATGCATATCATGGTTGATCAAGAAGCAACCTACTATGGGCACTTCCAGTTGTGAGGGTGAGTACATGGCAGTCTTCACAGCTACGATTGAGTGTGTATGGCTCAGACGCCTTATGGCTGATTTGGGTGTTGGACAGGACACTGCCAACACTATCTACACTGACAGCCAGAGCACATTGGCAGTTGCGAGGAACCCGATTTTTCATGCTCGCATAAAGCACATTGAGGTGCATTATCACCATGTCAGGGAGAGGCTCTCAGTAGAAGAGATCATCTTAGCTTATGTGCCAACACAGGACAACCTTGCAGATCTTTTCACAAGGGCTGTCTCATGAGAAGTTCGAAGCTTTCCACAAAGCTTTGGGCTTACTGCCCTTTGTGGACTAATCATGTCCTCAAGGCATGACACTTCCCTTTACTCTATGTGCCAGCTCTTGTTCACCACATCACTCCAGGGGGGATTTGTTACTATATACATGTGGTAGTGATGTGTGTGAACACACTTAGGACTGTTGGGGCATTTTCCCCTCTCTAGGAGGTTTTTCCCCATCGTGCATTGTATATACTCCCATCACTATAGGGCTAACTTATCTTTCCATTGCACATGTAAGCTAAACACAACCAAAGCATGACAAACTGATGCATAATAAGCATGGTGAGATCCTAAACGAGTGCGACTAGACAAAGGTGCATTATGCACCAACCATTTTGGCATACCTCTAGCATGCTCATTTTCAGCCCTTTCCTCATCATGTACATCATGTACATCTGCATTAGTAATAGGCTGATCTGTAACATTTTTAAAAACCCCCATAGGTTGTACATTTGCCTCATTGGAATTTACATTCAAACTTCCACCACTGAAAAGAGGCAACAAAGTGTCATAAATGTCTTGTGAGCTTACATTACTATCTCTAGTACATGACAACAAGGGCTAAACAGAATCTTCCACAAACACAACATCCCGTGAAACCAGAATACGCTTTGTTTGTGGATGATACAACATGTAACCTTTGCTTTCAGTATTATAACCAACAAAAATACATTTGACATCCTTATCATCCAATGTTTTGTGCTGTGTTTGTGGCACCAAAGCATATGCTAAACAACCAAAAACATGCATGTGCTCAATAGAAGGCTTTCTATCATGCCATGCTTCATATGGAGTAATAGACTGCAAAGCTTTCATAGGACACCTGTTTAGTACATAAGTGACACACATAATGGCTTCAAGCCAAAACGAATGCGGTAAAGCTTGACTTTTGACCATACATTGTGCCATTTCCATAAGTGACTTGTTTTTCCTCTCAGCAACACCATTTTGTTGAGGCATATAAGGCACTGTACATTGGTGTTTATCCCACGACTAGCCAAAAATGCATTAAATTCGTGAGACATATACCCCCCCCCCCCAAATCGAAACAGAGGGTGCCCATAGTACATTTTGAGAGATTTTCAGCCATAGCCAGAAATTGGTTGAAGCACATAAATACTTCGGAGTTCACTTTAAGCGGATATGCCCATGCATTCCTGGAGTAATCATCAATAAAAGTCACAAAGTAAAGGTAATTCCCAAGGACAAAGTTTGCATGTGGCCCTAATTGAACCATCAAATACAACCTTCACAGACATGTTTGACAGGTGCTTCAAGAGGCGGCAAAGAAGCAACCATATCAGATTTTTGCAAACGCAGCAAACTGGCAAAATTCAGATGACCAAAACGTGCATGCCAAAGTCTTGCATCTGAAATAGCCTTTGAATCCACAACTGCATTTGCAAAATTTTGCTCACACTTGTTATACAAAGTGAGCTCATACAGCCCACGGCATAAAATGCCAGATGCAACAATGTCATCACCAAAACTGAGATCATGTACTGTATGTCTGTCATCCACAAATTTGACTACAAGACCAAGTCTAGCAAGAGAAAATAGATACAAAAGATTCTTCTTGATCCCAGGTACATAAAGTGCATCAACAAGTGTGAAAGAACTACCATTTGAATCACTAATCACAATCTTTCCAACTCCCTGAACCGGATAACAGAGGCATTGCTGGCACAAGTACTTGAATTCCCATGAGGGATAGACTCAAGAGAGGTGAAAAAATCACGATGTGAGGTAATGTGCTTTGTAGCACCACTGTCAAAATACCACACATGTGAATCTGCAACAATCGATATGCATGCATCATAACAATAGGATTATAGGTACACTCTGCACTAAAATCCCATTCTGCATCAACATTAGCATCACATTCTCCTTTCACAGAAGACTTAACAATAGCTGCATTTGTAGTGGAACCAACATTAGTAGTGGAACTAGCCTCTTTCTTTGGCCTTCAACTTAGGACATTGCTTAATCAAATGATCATTAGCTTTACAATAGTGGAAACGCATCTTCTTTTTGCCCTTATCACCAAAATTTCCAGACGAATTGCTATCAGTAGAAGCATTAGGAACATGTGATTTTCCACTCGCATAAGAACCATGAGAAGTGGTTGCATTACTGTTACTACCTTTTCTTTGAGCAGCAATAAAGGCATGCTCAATTGCACGCTGTCTAGTCCTGTTGAATTTGGAAAGCCACTCTTGCAACAGCAATGTGCATACTGCATCAAACTTGACAACTTCAAGATTTCCTTGGGTCATAAGTCTCCAAGTACTAGCAAAAGTCTGGTAAGAATCTGGCAAGGCATCAAGAACACTCTGCACAAGGGAACTATATGGAATGACTTCACCTATAGAAATAAGTTTCTCATTGATATCCTTGACACCAGCAAAGAAAGTGTTCTCATGATCTTCCTCATGCATAATCTTCGATTCCAGCTCTTTATGCAGCAATGCAATTTTAGCCTGATTGCGACTTGCATAAAGACCAGCCAGAATATCCCAAGCCTGTTTTCTAGATTTTGTTGAACAAATGTGGAGAGTAATAGTGTGCTTCATAGACAACGCAATCAATGCATGAGCTTGCGCATCTTTTACATTCCAACGGGCTTGCTCAGCTGTAGGCAAAACAATAGACCTGCAACATCCTCAACATCGCCTACATCCTGAGAACTAGGACGTACATAATTGCCCTGCATAATATTCCAAACGCCCTTTGACACAAGAGCATGTTGCATCATATAAGCCCACATAGGGTAATTGTCCCCATCGAATTGTCCTCGGTAGCAAACATTTTGAACATACCTGTGTTGTCATCAGCCATGGTAAATGTTGCACTTGATGTGAAAACTGCCCGAAAAGAGGAGAAACAAAGCAGGAATAACACGTGCTATATAGCACAAACCGTAGAATACTGTAACGGACCTGTTATACAAAAAATGGCACTGATAAAAATTTTGCACAAAATGATGAAATAGCATGCACATTATTGCCTATAGTGGAAACGGAGGCCGAAATGAGCCCGAATAAAAAATTTGAGCAGATTAAGATCTTTGAACTTTGCCAAAAATTTGTCGACTTGCGAACTCTTGCCAAAGCTCACTGAAGTCGGAGAAAGTGATCAGGCGTGTGCTAGAGCTGCTGGCAACTAAGCCCGGGAGGATGCAACCTGCTCTGATACCAATTGTTGGAATTAGGGTTGCAGGAAAACACACACTGCTTGGAGAAGATGAAGGAAGCACAAGGCACACAATAGAGAGTGTATTACTTAGTGTGCAATAGAAAGATAAGTTAGCCCTAGAGTGATGGGCGTACATACAATGCACGAGGGAAAAAACCTCCTAGAGAGCGAAAAAATGCCCCGACGGTCCTAAGTGTGTCCACACACATCACTACCACATGTATATGGTAAAAAAATTAAGCAAGAAAGACACATTGCGCCATGGTTTTTTGGTCTATGAAGCTAGGAGGGATGAAACACTGACATATTGGCTTGGTTTTGTAGCACATAGGCAAGGCATGTTTGGAATTGCCCACATCTTGTCGTGAGGCCTCATAGGGTGCCTTTAGAATGGCCTGTGGCACTCAACTCATCCTTAACAATGCAAGAGATTGAATCCCTTGAGCAAGCTAGTTCCATTTGGGAATACAGAATATAGAAGCAGAGATGCAAATACATCCTAAGAAATATCAACCAAAGGGTTTCCAAAGATGCCTCAAAAAGGATCAACAACCATCTTGGTTTATCATTGGTTGTTTTGTAGGTGGAAGTCATAAAGAAGGGCAAACATGAAGTGTTCATAGTGGAGACAAAGAACTTCAGGCTTCTAGGAGAGAGTTATCGTGTGAGACAGTTGCAAAGAACCCAAGTTGCACTTGTCGGACTTTTGAAGGAGGATGGTAGAGGGTGTCTTGTTTGTGGCTTACAAACACATGTACTACACGTATTTGCGCATCTTGAGTATGGACCATAACATGTTCATTCATTAATCCAGCCTTGGAGACCAAGATATTGACATTGTACTGTAGGCAAAGTGGTTGCTTTAGGATTGAGCATGGATAAATTAGGGATAATGCAATTTTTTGGGGATCCACAATGATGTAGTTTGTATCATTTATATTTTGTGATGCTTATTTAGCTATGGTTTGTACATCATTGTTGGCCATTTTATTGTCAATTCAATTGCTTCCAACTTAAATACTATAAGTATAAGTTTCTTTGTTTATATAGCAAAGTGCAGAAAGACCTTACCACAATTATAGTGTTCGAGCTTAAATGAAAATCCACCATTTTATGTGGTGCATGTACAACATAGTCACCAATGAAAGAGATGCACCTTTGCAACAAGGGGAAGGAGAATGTGGAGAAATGGATTTCGGTGGTGGACTCCATCAACAAGAGACAAAGGCAAGCCAAAAATACATACAGAGGGAGTGGACAAAGGAGACCACGAAAACAAGGGGTCAAAATACTAAGATGCAAAGTAGGACAACATAGTTTTATGAAGACATTGTTGTTGAACTTTTGTCGTTGCCCATGAGATTAATTGCCTATGGGATCTATTTATAAGCGAGAAATAGATCTATTTTCTATGTAATTGCTTAATTGCACATGTAGAGAGAGAGAGAGAGAGAGAGAGAGAGAGAGAGAGAGAGAGAGAGAGAGAGAGAGAGAGAGAGAGAGAGAAGGGGAAGAATGAAGAAATGAGTTCATTAAGTTGACACAAAATGAGTTGAGGGAACATGGCACAAAGACCTACCCATGATTACAACATTGGAGCTTAAAGGTGTTAGGGTTTAAACCTATGTGCCACCTACATGCCACTACCTCTCATCTAAGAGTGCCACCTGCTATACCATGTAGTAAGACATGTGGCCCAACATGTGACTTGATGCTACACTCTCTTAGTGCTATATAAGCACACATTTCATTGTACAAATATAACGCATCTTATCAATCAATCTACCTACTTTGTGTTATTTTGTACTTTAATTTCTTACGTCACTTTTCAATTAGAATGCTAGCTTAATGTCCTAATTATGAATGCAAATAATTATCATCTGCCATAATTGCAAGCCTTACAAAAGGGGAATCTGCCCTTTCATTGTGGCACATGAAGAACATACTCTATGATGAGGAAGAGATGCACCTTTGCAACGAGCTAAAGGAGGACGTGGAGGTCAATGGTGGCTGGAATTGGAGCTGATCTCTTCAGATAGCTGAATCCAATGTTAGAATTTAAAGCTACTGGTTAGGTCATCAGCTCAGTTAGTGAAACTCGAATAGAGAACTGACTGGACTAAAATAGTTAACTAAATTGAAATAGTATACTGATTCAAGAGACATACTAGACGACTGGAAATTATTTGCCGATTCAGATTAATAGTTCAAGGACAACCAGTACAGTGTGTAATGGGTTTGAGCTCAAATGGTTACAGCAGTAATGATTACATAGTGAAGCTAGAGGCGAACAGATTGTAACTTGAGAATGTTTGGGAGCTAAAGCCAAAAGACAAGCAACTAAGCCAAGAAGCTAAGAAGCAAGAAGCCCAATTACAATTCAATTGGTCCTATTTATAGCTTCTAGGAGTTACTGTAGTAACTACCTTTGGAAATTACTGCTGGTGTGACTGAGTGATCCATTGTTCGGCCTTCTAAGGAACAGTTTCCGCCTGTTGGGATTGTCCTCGCCTTCTACATCCTTCCCTCCTTTCTTGAATTTTGGCATAATTCCAAAATTTCCAAAAAAAATCCACCGCCTGATTCTGATTGATTCTTGAGGAAACCATCTGGCCTTTTGGTTGGCTTAAACCCTAAACCCTAAACCCTAAACCCTGCTGGTGGCTAGTTTGGCCGATGTTCCTCATGGCAATACTCTTTCGGTATTGCTAGCTTTATATCATACTTCATGCTAGTTGAGTGCTTGACACCCCTGTAATTGTAATTCCAAGGGTGCCTAGCCAAAGAAATTCCAGTGCCTCACTGAGAAAATCCACCGTCTGATTCTGAGATGGAACTACCTAGTATCCTTCCATTGAACATGCTTCCTCTTGCCCTTCTTCTGTGCTGGTGCCTCAGAAGTCCTAGTGCTAGCATTGTCTTTTTGGATGAGTCTGTAAATGGCCTCCTGCTCAAGCTGATCCCTCCTTTCAGTGGACATCTCAAATTCATAAGGCGTGAGAGGATTTTAGGTTTTGGTGTCGGGATCATACAATGTACGTCTACCCTTTGTCAGACGGGTACTTGCCAATTTATAACAATGCGAGGCTGTGTGGATCCATCCCTATGGAAGAGGCTGATTTGTTTTAATCCTTGCTTCAAAGAGAATCTCATCCATTTCTCTGTGCTGTGGCCCTAGTCCTGGTTTAGCCGTGATATCCTTTTCACGGATCTTAGAGGACTCCACAGCTAGTTGAAGCAACTGATTTGTGATCTTTGTGAGACCACGAAGCTGGATCTTCCATTGTCCCATACAGAGTTTGACCCTCTGCATTTCTCCTTGTAGTTCCATAACATCATTCAGTTCGAGAGCATCATTGATCAGTGTTTGCCAGGGTTTTCATTCTATAGTGGCTCATACCAATCCTGAAGTTCATCAGTAATATTAAAGTATGTGAGCCGATCCACTGGTTCTGGATGATGAGGATACAAAGATGCGAAAAATCTGGGCAGTTCAGCTTCTTTAGCAGGTAATGTATATAAGAGAACTGGTGAATTGGACACAAATTCCAGGAAATTAAGTACAACCTGATTCTCCTTCTACATCATCTTTCGAGTCACCTGGACTAACTGAAAGAGTCTTCGGAGAGGAGTTGACTGTTCCCCTACTATCATTTGAGTCTCAGGTCTCCGAGGTCCTTTACTACTGGAAGTCTGATCTTCAATAATAGCCTGCACCCTCCCTCTGGTCCAAAACTCCTCTAGCAATTTGCATTTGAAGTAAAACTTCTTTCAAGTGATTCACTTCCTTCATGCACTTGTAGAAAGGCCTATTCCCAAGCAGTAGATCTAATTCAAGGGCTAAAGAATGTCGATCTGCTGTGGACTGTCGCTGCCAGTGTGGATTGACTAACTTATCATAAGAAGTCAGCGCCCACTTAGGTACCCTTTCCAGCAGCTAGATTATGCTGGGATGCACAGGCAGTTGACACAATTCTTGATCGTGGAAGGTAGCTGATTTCCAATGCTGAATCATTTCTCTGGCACCGACATATAGCCTTTGAAAGCGTTCCAATTCAAAGTTCCAAATACATCCTAGTAATAAGAGCTTGTTGATGTGTCAATCTCTTGTTCAATGTGATGAGCTGTAATGAATGTTGCTCATCCCCCTTTAAGGTCTCATCCATAGCTTTGGATTTTTCTTTCCCATCTGGATTGTGTTGTTACTGGTGTACTGGAGACCCTCTAGTGTTGTCCTTCTGTTCATTGCTTGGTTGCTAATCATCAGTCTGCTGGTCTGGCTGGCCCTTGTGGCTGACTGTCCCCTGTGATAGCTGATCCACTAGCACCAGAGCCTGAAGGTGGGGAAGGAGGAAAGTCATTATCATCATCAGGTTTGTCGCTCGAATTGTCCTCCCCTTCCTCATCCTTCTCTTCTTCCCTTTCAAAATGCTGATCATGATCATTTCGCTTTTCAATATAATCCATGATGGCTTGATTCGCTAATGCCGTGTTGTATTCAAAGAGCTTGTCCTGCATATCACTTTGCATAGTCTCCATAAGTGCCTTTAGATTGTCCATATTCAGAGTGACATTGCCCTCTGGATTCAGAATGTCAACAACATTACTATAAACATATCTCTCTGTAAGAGATGCTTTTACTACAGTGTTGGCTATCATCAGTTCTTTGAATTCTGTCCGCTTCATTTGTAGAAGAGTCTGGAATCTATCAGCATCTCTTAAGGCTGCTGTCTTATCTTCCCTCAATTGCCGAGTCTCTATTTCAACCCTCAACAACTTTGTCCGCAGCTCATTAATTGTCCTTACTGACTGATTTTCTGTAATAGTATGCCTGAGTTTTTGTGCAGCTACGTCATGCTGAAGTTTTTGAACCTGCTGCTGGATGCTTCCCAATTCTTCTTTTAGCTTGGCTAGTTGCTCATTGGGAGATGATGCATCCATCATCTGTCCTAAAGCATTGACAATGGTATTCCATGATGATTGGATAAGAATTGAGCAGCCATCAACGACTGTTGCCTGGTCAGACTGGACTGGCTTGTAAGTCATAAAAGGAGCCATGTATGGTAAGTGCTGCAAATTAGATGTTTGAAAAATTAGTCCGCCTTTGAGAGGGTGATGCTATAACTACTGCAGTCTATCTTTCTTGGCTATAGATAAAGCCAATTTATTGAAAGGAAGTCTGTTGGCTAGACTGTCAGGTATTGAGATCTTTCCCTTATCTTTAACTACCGCCTGCTCAACACTTGACGGTGTTCCTTGGTCCTTTCCAGTATTGTTGTCTGCTGGAGTCTACTCTGCTTGCTGGCCCTTTCCAATATTGGTATGTGCTGGAGTCTGTTCTTGCTGGCCCTTCCCAACACTGGTCTGTGCTGGAGTTTTTTCTTTAGGTGTGGCTGAAGTCTGTCCTACTGAAAGTTTACTAGGAGGCAAAGACTTAACGTGACTTTCCAGTTGCTTATATAAAGCATTATTTTTGGCCAACATAATTTTTGGTTTCTTTGACCCACTAGCTTCCACCTGTGTGGTCTTCCTCTTTTGTCCAGCTAGAGCCAACTAATTGCTTGGAGTTTCTTCATCTGAAGATAGCTCAACATTGTTAGTCTCGGGATGGGCTTCTGACTCCAAGCCATCCGTACCTGATAATGAGCATCTGGAGAAGTTGCCCAGTAAAGAAATTGCCAAACATACCAAGCTTTAAAAACATTTTGAGATTTCAACTTGGTGGTCTGCTGGAGCACATTATGAGATAAGATCTGACATAAGTTGATCTTGGCTTTATATCATCCCAGTTGCCTGCACAACTCAATGATCGGCCATTCGAACTTTGAAAGGTGCTGGTTTCAAGTTCAAGATACTCATCCTTTGCTGAAGGTGTGTCCCCAGGATGTTTACTCCTGCACCTCCATCCAATATGACATCGGATAGTGGCTCCCATTGTTTTCTAACCTTGTAGTCTACCTGGATCATCGACACTTCATCATCTCAAACAACAGCCAAGTCAACTGCTCTGGCTTTTGCTTCAGCCTTCCGTCGCTGTCTGATGAATTTCGTTGCTTCAGGAAAAGTTTTTCTAATGTCATCTAGTTCAACTGTCAGTTTTTGAATTCTTTCACAGATTTTAACATGAATTTCTTCTATCTCTTGATCAGAGTTATTATCAAAACTTGAAGAATCGGAATTATCTGCACAATGTCATTCCTCTATTTTGGTACCTACTGTGCCTCTTTCAGTGTCTCCTGTTGGAGTTATATCTGATTTAACATTTCCTAGTTCCTCCACCAATCCCTGAACTGCAGCCAACATAGTCTCAGGAATCCCAGACCCTGACTGATCTGGTTGGGTTTTCTCAGAAGACTAGACTGGTATCTTTTGAATGACGAGAGCATCAGAACTCTCTGGCTACTCTGGCAGCTTCTTGGCTAGATCTTCTGTGATCTTAGCCGCCAGTTATCTCTGCTCCTTCCATTCATCGACTACCTTTTCTTTGCCCTTTGCCTTCCACACCTCTCTCTGCTGAGCCCATTTGCTAGTTTCACAACTAACTGGTTTGGCCGGGTCATCTGGAATTTCCTCAATGACTACCATTTACTGCATGTAACTGCTCGTACTGGAAATGGCTCTGGGGCTTTCGCCTCAGTAGCCACAGTGCTAGGTGCTTCTGGACACTGAGCCACAAAATGCCCATCTTGCCACAAGTATAATAGTTAAGGCTTCGATTTTGAAAGTTACGACTGCAGCCCCGGCTAGCACCTCCCTGGTACCTGCCGTGCCCAATACGGGAATCACCACTGGTACCTAATTCCTCCTCTTGGGGTACACTAGTTGTCTCCACTCTAGTTGGTTCAGCATTGGTAAATACCACTACAGACAAATCCTTTCCCTTCTTGAAGTTATGAATGCAAATGCCACAATTGTTCCATAAATGACCATATGCTTTCAATAGGTACACTGTGGACACTCATTGGAAACATGATCTTTAGATTTTCACCTTGAACACCAGGTTTCCATTCTTTTGACTCGTTGTCTGGTCTGGCTGATTTCAGCAATCTGCTAGGCCATTTCATCAATCTTTCTAGACCAAGTCCCCTTATTGGCCTTGTCTTTTCTCTTTTCATCTGAGCTACTTTCAGAGCTACTGGAGGTCTCACTAGAATCAGAATTCTCAGTGGAAGAACTGCTACTATTGGAACTCCTCTTCTTGTGACTCCTCTCCTTCTTAGCCTACTGTTCAAGCTTCAAAACTCGTTGCACCAAATCATAAATTTCTTTGTTGGTGCAGGCACCTCCTGTTCTTTGAGCTTCTTATTTAGAAACCATGCACATAGCCTCTTTTCTAATGGTGGATCCTCCAACTGCCTGGTTAACGCCTTAATTTTCTCAACATAACTTCTCACTGACAATTTTCCTTGTTTAAATGTAAGTGCCTCACGAACAAATGGTCTCGATGCACATTCTATTCAAGATCTCATTATTTTCCTTGTTTAACCTTATCTAGCTCATAGAGGATGTCCTCATCTCCCCTATTGTCTGAATATTTGAGTCTGAAATCCTTGAGCAATTTGTTGTATTATCTGAGTTGGCAAGCTAGCTAATGGTAGAACCATTTCCTTGTTGCATCCTTGAGTGTCTGACGAGAATATTCTCCCCAGTCATCTTCATCAATATTATTCAACTCAGCATACTGTTTAGAAGCTTGGATATGAACATCTGGATCATCTTTCTTTCCTCCTTTGAACACTGGGAAAGAGATTTCCAATAAGGAGGTATAATCATGCCGATCAGCATCGTCTCTGCTTCTTTTGACCTTGGGAGCCTAGCTTCATCGTGAAGACTTCTTGTAGTGGTCTCTATCAGCAACCCAATCAATTTCTGATTCAATCTCAGTTTTTGTCTCTTCTCTGGATTTTCTGCTGGAACTGTGATGACTACCCTTGCTGCCCTTAGCCCCAACATCCTTGTGTGTGGATCGAGAACTCCTGGTCTTGCATTCTTCCCGCTCAGCCCTTCTCCTCCGAGAATGACTAGAGTGCTGAGAGTCCTTGGCCTCATCAGCATGACTGTGCTCCTCTTGAGCCTCAGTCTTAGTCACCAGGTCAAATGATTACAGCAGTAATGATTGTTGAGTGAAGCTAGAGGCGAAGAGATTGTAACTTGAGAATGTTTGGGAGCTAAAGCCAAAAGACAAGCAACTAATCCAAGAAACTAAGAATCAAGAAGCCCAATTACAATGTAACGGGTCCTATTTATAGCTTCTAGGAGTTATTGTAGTAATTGCCTTTGATAATTACTACTGGTGTGACTGACTGATCCATTGTTCGGCATTTTAAGGGACATTTCTTGCCTGCTGGGATTGTCCTCACCTTCTACAGTGGCCTCCACCAACAACAAAGGAAATGTGAAGAGGAAAGAAGAAGAGGGAATGAGGAAGGATACAAGAAACAAAGAGGAAGAAAAAAGAGAGGGAGTGTCAGGCAACATTGGCTTGATGCTACACTCTCTTAGTGCACACATTTCATTGCACAAATATAACGCATCTTATCAATCAATCTACCTACTTTGTGTTATTTTGTACTTTGATTGCTTATGTCACTTTTCAATTAGCATGCTATCTTAATGTCCTAATTATGAATGCAACTAATTATTATCTGCCATAATTGCAAGCCTTACAAAAGGGGAATCCGCCATTTCATTGTGGCACACAAAGAACATACTATATGATGAGGAGGAGATGCACCTTTGCAACGTGCTAAAGGAGATGGAGAAGTGGAGGCCAATGGTGGCCTCCACCAACAACAAAGGAATGTGAAGTGGAAAGAAGAAGAGGGAATGAGGAAGGATACAAGAAACAAAAAGGAAGGAAACAGAGGGAATGTCAAGCAATATCTTTGTTGTTGAACGTTTGCTTGCCTACGTAATTGTTTATGGGATCTATTTCTATTTGGTTGAGCAGGCAACGTGCCCTCTTAGTGATTCTTGCAGGGGCATGCTCTAATGGTGGTGGTTGTTTCCCATGGGGGTTGTCATACGGTAGTGTTGCCAGTTGACAAGGCCATTAGCCTGTGGTTTCAAACCCTGAGGTATTGACTAAGGGTTATTGTATAATATTGCTTGCACACTCACATTTACGTGGGTGGTTATTTGGGTAAAGGTAGTATGCCTCTTATTCAAGGTCGAACATTTTGATCACCCACTTTTTTTATCCTTATTTTATATATATAAATCAATAAAGAGCTAGCTCACTATCACATTGAGATGCTGCTCCACCCAAATCTATTCTCTCTTCTTCACACACAACACACACTATGCTCGCATTGTTTCCATAAGGTCCTTCATGGAGCATGGTCTTGATTTTCGTTGGATAAGAGTGTTTCTTTCTTGATTATGCCTATATTTGGACTTAACTTCCTTGTGTGAATCTCCATTGCATGATTGTGAAATCTTCCACTAGCATAATATGTTCCTTGATACCACTCCTACAAGCAGAGGCTATGGTGGCCTTGCTCGATAGTATGAACATCTCACATGATGAAATAATAATGAGAGAGTGATGGAGATTTGTATGAGCTATGATGTGGTATGAGTGTGATAGCAGAGAGAGAGAGAGAGAGAGAGAGAGAGAGAGAGAGAGAGAGAGAGAGAGAGAGAGAGAGAGAGAGAGAGAGAGAGAGAGAGAGAGAGAGAGAGAGAGAGAGAGAGATGACATGGGCAAACTTGAACTAAGATGAGGTAGATCTTAAAGAGAAGCTACAATAAGAGGGATTACATAAGTCACATAAAATTCTAGCATTAAGCATAGCCAAGATCAAAGAGTAGTTAAGTCTTGAGACGATAATGATCAAGATAGGTAAACAAACATGTTTGACCAATATATGTGTTTGTGTGTGTGTGATTGAGAGACGTACATAAGAGGGAATTAGAAGAGAAACCTTTCCATGAATTCTCTATTGATCTTCCATTATTTGGATAGGGTATCTTTTTCTTTATTTATTGCTCTCTCACTTTATGCTAGATGTAGCCAAGCCCTAACTAGATTGCATAAATTCCACCTATGGACAATATGCATGTTATCGGTCTTGTGTGTGGCTATGTTAGTGCCATATTTTTTTGGCATTGTTACCGGAGGATTGAATGCATAGGCTACCACTTGATTGGATTGTAGAGAGAGATAAGGTTACTATTCTCATCACTCTTAATTGAGATGTTGATTTAGGCATGTTAGAAGTGATGATTGCCCAAAGAGCGGTTGATTTAGACTCCGTTTGGCTTAGCATTGCATCCAATCTTCAGATTTTGCATTTCTATTCACAAACTGGATACTAATTTTCACCAATTTGACCTCATTCTCACTACTTTTCACACCTACATACTAGTTATTGCCAATAGGATACCAATATTTTTGTGATTTTAACTAATATTTCCAATTGAGCATGCTATATTGGCAGATAAAGATGCTTTTCATGCATAATTTGAGTACATAACTATGCTTATGCACTAATGGGTATTTGATTTTGGTGGTTATTTTAAAGGTTATAGATTTGATTACGACTATTCATGCATGTGTGGGTGCACGCATACATGAATAGTTGTGTGCGTGCACATAAACATACACATAGTGTGACTTGCCAATTTTGGCATTCTTTGTTGCATGAAAACTCAATTTCTTTGCTATAACCATTGTTGTGTGCTAATTAGTTGATTATGCACATTTGATTTGTGGATTTATTCATTATTCATCTCACTAGGTTCAAGGTTGCTAATCAAGGCGTGATGACAATCTCTAGAGACCACATGCAAGACTTGTTGGTTTTGTGATTTTTTTCTTATTGAGACACTAACTTGGTGTGCTAATTGATAAAGCTATTGGTAACTGGTTGGTTTTATTCCATTGAGCTTGCTCTTATATTATATGGTACATTGTTAGGATAATTGTTGCTGAAGGGGAGACTGGGTAGCCATCGGGCCTCTAGCTATGAGAGGAGTTAAGCTTAAGTGTAAGATATTATGTAGATTTGATTTTTGCTCACTATGAGTGATTCAAGAAATATAGAGATGATTAGAATAGAATTAGGGATCAAAAAATGTAGATTAATCCAAATCCAAGAATCCAATAAACCAAACAGTCCAATCAATCATATGCTCAAAATCTGATTGGCATACACCTTGATATGATCACCCAAGATGGCAGCAAAAACTCCAAAACTTGTCCCATTCCAAGTCGATTCCAAAAGTTCTATGAGAAGATGAATATATTTCTGCTTCAAGCCAAGGATATATGAGATGCTTTCATCGATTGAGCATAACTTTAGAAGCCTATACACAATAGCTGATGGTGTAAGAGAGAGAGAGAGTTCTCCCACTATAGAAAAAAATTCCTTCCTTTTCTTCTTCTCCTAACTTATTCTCCAAAAAGTCAACACTTCCTCCAAATACTTCCCCATCCATCTCTTCTACTCGTTTTTGCCAAAAACAGAGGATCAAACGCTAAAAAGCTGGTTTATTTTTAGCTCTCACACGAAACAACCCCAACATGTGCCGAATACACAGTCAAATTCTCAACCTTACAACATGAATGTTCTCAATGAAGTGGAAAAACCCCCTTAAAGAGGTGGCTGCCCATAAAGGCAGGCCCAAGGCCGCTTAATTTGAAACCTAGGGGACTCACTAGTATCACTAGGGAGATGTTACCTGTGCACCAAAATTGGGTTTTTGACCCCTATATATGGGAATCTCCTTTGTAAAATATATATGTTTTTCCCTGTAAAACCCCCCTTATTCTATTTAGAACTTGTCGGATGGATCGTCAAGGACTCTAGGGGTGTTTTCTGCAGTAGAGTGCCTCAAATTCTTCTTCTAGTCTTTTTCTTCTTTCTTCTATCTACAATCCTTCCTCCCTCCTTCTACTGTTTTTACTCGCTACCTATAACCTTCTTTGCCTTCTTTATCTAGTATTTCTACTCTCCTCAAAATCACTAAGTCCACTAAATTGGCCATCTTGTTTCTAGTGAAACCACAAGGATAATAACTTCAATAGGTATACTTTTAATTCTCACACAAACAATTACACACAGACATGTCCACCTCTCGTTCCATGCAGAAACCAAAATAATCATCCCCCACAATACAATTCCACAATCACACCTACACACACTGCACCCGGCAATCCAAACACACAATAACCCAAACCCTTCTGTAAATTGAAATGGTGTTTGGTGCTTCAAGTGCCACCAATACTCTAATGGAAATGGCCTATGAACTTTTAGGATAGCGAAATTAAGAGAATTAGAGTGAGCATTTTTGTGAGACTACTTTCAAAACATAGAGGGTGAACTTAATTGATGGTAGCAACATAAACGTAGTGCTTGATTAACTTGGCATGAACAATACTTTTGCAAGAGAGAGTATTATAGAACATGACAATATTTAAGGACCGGATTTACTTGGAGCCGGTCCCCCCTCCAAAAGGCGTTTGTATTACAGATTCTCCCATAAAGAGAGACTTGGTACAATACAACCTTTGTGTTCCTTGTGACTTAGGTGATGCAATGAACATGGAAAGCTTCATGCATCACAAACATAACATAAACTTTGCAAAAAGCATTAACGATCCCAAACCTTAGTCCCAAGGCCTCAAACACCTTCAAAGGTGGAGAGAGCTAGCGGGGAATGAGGGTAGGGAAGAGGAAGAAGAATCATTCATAGGAGAAAGAAATAGTTTCTCACTTATCATCACTCTTCTTGCTTAGCATAGCATAATAGCATAGTAATGAAGATGAAGAAGATGGAAAGCTTAAGCATGGCTCTTGGTTGGATTTGTATTCCATAGCCAAGAGTGTTGGTGTAGGCTCTCAACTTCTCAACAAGCTTGGAGAAGGAGATGGAGCTCTTGCACTTTGCACTTTCCACCATGAGAGAGAGAGAGAGAGAGAGAGAGAGAGAGAGAGAGAGAGAGTGGGAGTGGGAGAGTATACCCCCCTCTCATGATTGGTCCACCTCTCTCTCTCTCTCTAGTATTATTTAACTATATCATTTGGACATGTGTCCTCTTTTTCCTCTTCGAGAGAAAGAACTTAATTATTTATTTTTATGCATCTAAATTCTCATTGGGTTCCTTTAAGGCCTATCCAATAGGATTCAAGCACATCATGAGGGCCAAATGGGGAGGATCTTGACATGTGTCTTTTATGCTTCTTAAAATATCATGTTTGAATTGAACACTTCAAACACCTTCTTCATTTAAGCATGAAAATCGTTTATGCCTTGTGAGAGATCATGTTTGAATTGAACACTTCAAGAACCTTAGTCATTTAAGCATGAGAAGTACCTCAAGCTTGGGCAAGGTTCCCACAAACACCTTAAGCACCTTAGTTAGCAAGCACGACAAGAACCTCATGCTTGGGTAGGATTCCCACCTCAAGGTCAGCCCTAGCTTGCCTAAGGTCAAAGGACTTTTTAACACTAACTTTTGGAGGTACTTAACGAAGCTAACCCTAAGGTCTTTGAGCTCCATTAGGTAGCATTTCTCTTTAACAAACCATCTCTCATTTGGACCCCTTTAACCTTGGCCCTGTGTTGAGATAGATCTATAAGCACATGTCTATATTCTAACCCTTGTTCTTGCTTATTCTACCACATTAAATGATTAATTTAATATGAGAAAATCATTTGGGTTGGTTAGATATTAGATTTTATGACATTACCTCTCTCTTGAAATCGTAGTCATCCTCGACTATGAGGTAGAAGAGATAAAGTCTTAGTCATTAGTCTACGTTCTTAGCAGGTAGAGGATCCCTTTTCACCCCTACGACCTCGTTTCAGAATGGATGATTAGTCCATTTGGTGCTTGGGAGACGTAGCTTCCACAAGCATGTCTGCTCTTTAGTCCATATTGTACTCCCAAAGTAGAGTGACAAATTCTACTTGTTGTTTGAGTGATGTCATCATCACAAACATGATTCTAAGCATGCATACTATTTAAATTCGTGCACAAAAGAGGATTAGTCTTATAAGACAAAAAAATTGTTCATTTAGAAAGCATTTACATTTGCTTACTCTAGTGTAGCATTGTAAGCATTTGACAAGGTTCTTACTATCCTTAAGCTGTATTCCTTGCATCCATCTAGCATCTTCAAAAGGATAATTTTTGAACTTAATAAGATACTGTCGGATAATCTTACCATGTCGTAGTACCTTGTTTTCATGCCGAAGGATAGGTTTGGGTTGTAGCACCTCTTCTTGGTCTTTGATTTCTTGAGGGTCTTCAATAATTGGTTCTCTTGGTGGCTCTCCTTTGTAGGGCTTAAGTAGGCTCACATAAAAAGCATTGTGTATGAGCCAATGGTTGGTCAACTTGAGTTGATAAGCCATTTCATCGATTGGCTTCAAGATTTGAAAAGGACCATAGTATCTTTTTGCTAGTTTAGCATAATACTTTTGATGGCCCGTAGGATTTTTGCATGTCGATTGCCTCAATTGAGCCTTGGGAAACTTAAGTAAGACCCAATCATTTTCTTTGAATGTTAAGGCCCTTTTGTGCTTGCTAGCAACAAATTTTTGCCTTTGTTGAGAGATGGATATAGCCTCCTTAACCTTTTGAAAGATTATTGTAGGTCACGGCTATATGCATCAACATCAAAGATCTTCCCATGTACTTTAAGTAGCAAGGGACTTTTAGGTCTTTCCTCTATGATCTCAAAAGGTGCTTTTGTTGTAGTAGTATGGACAATATTATTGTATGCATACTCTACAAGGAGTAAGTACTTCTTTCATTGTGAGTGTTGATCTACTTCTGTACCATAAGTTTGTAGTAGATTGAGTATCGTAAGATTGGTTATCTCATTTTGGCCATTTGTTTGTGGGTCATACGCCAAAGAGAAATTCAAGCTTGTACCTAGATTTTTGGAGAGACCTTTCAAAAAATTATTGGTCCTTCTAGGATCTCTATCCGACACGATGGATGTTGGTAATCCATGGTATTTGAAAATCTGAATTATGAAGAGGGTTGCCATTTGGTGTGCCTTAATAGTCTTTTTGACATGAATAAAATATGCTTGCTTGCTAAACCTGTTGACTATTGTCCATATTCCCGTATTCCCATGGATAGACTTGGGTAATCCAAAGATAAAATTCATGGATATACTCTCCCATGGTGAATTAGGGATTGGTAATGGTGGAGTAATCCAGGTTTCTTACCTCTATCATACTTACTCTTTTGGCACACCACACATTTTGAAACATACTCTTGTATCTCCACTTTCATGGTAGGCCAATAGAAGTACGTCTCTACTCCTCAAAGAGTAGGTTGAATGCCTCTATGTCCCGCATAGGGAGGAGCATGGGATTCATACATGACTGTCTCACGAAGGGAGTGGGTAACACATAGTCTATTGCCATGGAGAAGATTGCAAAGGTGAATAGTTCCTCTTTCTTTCCCAAACTTACATCTTTAAAGTCAAGGTCAGTAGCATACTCATCTATCATAGAAGATAGATCATTGTGAGTTGCTATAGATATCGCATTTACCCTTGGACGTCGTGAAAGTGCATCGACCACTTGATTGTGCTTGCCAGCAATGTGAGCAACATGAAATTTAAATTGCAAATGAAACTTTGTCCACCTCATTTTTTTGTCAAAGATCTTGGTTTGCGTCATGAAGTTCTTCAGGCTTTGTGATCCATTCGTAGGATGAATGGAACCCCTACGAGATAGTGCTTCCATGTGTCTAGGGAATGTAGAACATCTAAAAGCTCTTTTTTGTATGTGCCAAGACCCGTTCATTGACATCGAGCCTTTGGCTCTCATATTCTATAGCATGTTCTTCTTGAAGCAACACTACTCCAAGGCAATCACCACAAGCATCACATTGGACCTCAAATGGCTTTGAGAGATCCGAAAGTATAAGGACTGGTTGGGAGGTAAGCTTCTCTTTGAGCTTGTCAAACGCATTTTGCTCTTTAGCAATCCATGAGTACTTAAAGTTCTTCTTTGTTAAGTCATGCAATGGTCCTACTATTTGAGAGAACTTTGCTATGAAGCGTCTATAGTATGCACACATATCAATAAAGCTTCTTAGCTCATGTAGATTCCTTGGATTAGGCCATGCTTTTATTACCTCCAACTTTGATGGATCCATACGGATACCATCTTGAGAGATAATGTGACCTAAATATTGAATCTCTTGAAAGAAAAAATCGCTTTTCTTTTGGCTGAGAAAAAGCTTGTTCTCTCTCAATACTTGAAAAACTACTTGGAGATGTTGCTTGTGTTCCTCCAAGTACTTGGAGTGGATGTTGATATCATCAAAGAACACTCCAGTGAACTTACGGTAGGGTCTAAATATTTTCTCCATCAAAAAATTGAATGTGGTTGATGCATTGGTCAAGCCAAAAGGAATGACTAGATATTCATAAAGACCAAACGTTGTACAAAACGCGGTCGTTAGGATATCTTCATCCACTATCCTTATTTGATGATAGCCACTTTTAAGGTCAATCCTATTGAAGTAGGTAGAGCCTTGTAGCTTATCAAATAGATCTTCTACCTGAGGCACGAGAAATCTGTTTTTGATAGTGATATGGTTTAGTGCTTGTCAATAGACCACACACATGCGGTATGTACCATCTTTCTTTTACACTAAAAGGACTGGAGAAAAAAAGGGAGAGGAGCTAGGTCTCACCATCCCTTTGTCTACCAATTCTTGTACTTGCCTCATGATCTCCTCTTGTTGAGCTTGAGAAACTCGATAACGAGGTTTGTTAGGCAGTGAGCTTCCTAGTAGGACCTCAATTTGATGGTCATCATCCCCTCGTTTTGGAGTAAGTCCATAGGGATATCATCGATAAAAACATCTTGGAATCCATTTAAAAGAGTAGACAAGTCTAACTCTTCTTGATTCCTTCCATTTTCATTTGATAAATCTTTAGTGCCATTAGTGGATTATTTGACAAAAATCATGTACATAGAAATCGAGCTTTTCATCGACTTATCAAAAGCCGGTGAATTTACAAGTGGTATAGTACGACCAGACTCATTAGCATCTATATGCATGCTCTTTCCCTTGTGGGTGAAGTAGATTCTCCTTTCAGGGAACTTCATGTTGATAGCCATGCGGTTGAACCATGGTGCCCCTAGGATAGCGTCCTCATGTTGGAGAGGAGAGATGAAAAAGTCTTCTTTGTCGACATAGCTTTGGACATGAAGCCTCAGCTTCCCAATCAAGGGAGTAACGGAGGCTTGTTGTACCTTGAAAGTTGTGTCAGCAGTTAAAGTATCTCCCATCTCAAAAGCTTGAATGCCCAACTTGGTGGCCAACTCTATTGATATGAAGTTGTGAGTAGAGTCAGGGTCAAACAAGATGAAGGCATCATGCTCCCTTACCTTTCTCCAAGCACATGAGAGAGGTGATCCTTTTCAATGAGGATCCTCTTTCGGAGCTTCGATGCTGGAATCTCTAGGAGTCTCAATGCGGGCATTTCTCTTGGGGTAAGAACGATAGCCATGTCTTTGTTAGGTAAAGACGGTGGGCCTCACCATGCTTTACTCGTGTCCACTGGGAAGTGTCCTGCTACCCACATTTATCTCCTTATTCTTTATACATATAAAGAATAAGATGTATAAAGAATAAGGAGCTCTCACTCATTCTCACACAGTGCTCATACAATGAGATTTGGGAGCTCCACCCACATCCTATGTACTCTCTCTCTCCCCTTTTCACTCTCCGCATACGCACCGCATTCGTGCACTCACAACTGGTATCAGAGCTTTGGTGACGCATGCGCGCTAGCTTCCCGATGAGACGGAAGTGAAGGAGCTCGGCTATGGCAGGCTTAGGCATGTATATTCAGCTTGTGTAGAGCTTATATAGCAAGCCATTGCTGAATTTTATAGAGAAAGAGCAGAAAAAAGAAGTGTTGCAGCTCGTTTTTGCTGTTTTTGGCTCCTGAAACAATGTTTTTTGCATATCTCCGTCACACGGAGTCAGATGGATATGATCCAAGAGTCTAAGTTGGGATTTTGGCACATTCCGGACGCGATGGTGATGTCCATTTTCTAAAATTCTGATTTGAATTACAGCAGGTGCAACAATAGCAAGTTTATGCTACGCTTTTGGGCCAAAAAAACAGAGGTTTTTGGCATATCTCTCACACCCGGACTCGGATACATGTGATCCAAGAGTCTACCCTGAGGTTTTGGCACGTTTCGGACGCGGTGGTCATATCAAAATTTTGAAAGTGGTGAATTTTTTGTAGTAGCCTATCAACAATCTCAACATATTGAGGTTTTGCAGTTTGATTCCTATAGTGTAGAGAGTGATGCGGTTTGCATCTTTGGCTATGTATAGGGTAGAAGCATGTTAATGTGTCACTGAATATGTTGTCCCGGATAGTGCTAGTTACTTTTTCTTGTTAGCATATACTGAAAACGGATGGACAAGTCCTTTGAATTTCAAATGTTCCATAAAAAAATTATTTTCCCTTCTCATGTGCTTCTGTTTTCAGTTTTATTGAAGACGACATGGGGAGTCTCTCTCTCTCTCTCTCAGACTAGCAGGTGGTTTGTTGAGTCTTGATCTCTCTCTCTCTCTCTCTCTCTCTCTCTCTCTCTCTCTCTCTCTCTCTCTCTCTCTCTCTCTCTCTCTCGTTCGTTCCTTGCACCGGGAATCCTGCCTAAGAGATTAGTTGTCAAAGCTGAGGTCTTTCTCTTGTTCTGACATAGACCTATAGAAATGGAGAACCAATAGCCAACATTATTGCCACTAGCTCCAATGCTGGAAATGGAGCCGTACTGTAATCTGATGGTAAGAAAATCTTATGTGTAGCCCACCCACTCCAAATGAAGTCATTGGTTTTGTTGGTCACATCTATAGTTTTGTGAGGGCATTTGTTCATAGTATGTGTCTATTACAACATCAAGTGTTGACAGCTATACATTCAAGTGATTTTAAGTAAGTAACATATTATGCACCTCTACAATTCTCAGGAAAAAGCAAAAGATAGCCACTACAGGCAATGAATTACAACTCCCAAGATCCAACTCTTTCTGTAATCAGGGAATATGAGAGAGTAAGAAAGAGGAAAAAACGGGAGCAGAAACAAATAAAATTTGAGCGACAACATCATGCCCTCAACGATGAGGAGAAAAAGAAAATCTCCTCCGAGATTGTGAGAGCTTTCAAGAGTAGGACTGAAGGTTTTAGTACAAAAGCAAAGTGGGAAATCTGGAATCTTGTTGCTCAACATCCGCATGTTCAGACGATCCATGATGAGTCTTTTGAGGAGGAGGTTCTTGTACAGACCGCAATTGTCTCCAATGTCCGCAGCACACTAGCTACCGTCAAGCAGCCAGTTTCCAATGAGGAGTTGTTTTTGAAGAATGCATCATTGCAAATGATGTTGAATTCATAGGAAAACATGCCTATTTCAAAAATTGCCAAGGTCCTAAATGTCAATCGTCGCACCTTGCACAAGGCGAGATCACGACAAGCGACGCCCAATGTTGATGGTCAATTGTTTTCATTGGTTGCATGTCAGAAGAAACACCGTCATCCCTATCAGAAATGAAATTAAGGAATTGGTCTACACATTTTGGAAAGTGGAGACTCGCATTTCACCGAACAAGAAGGATGTTTGTCGAAAGAGGATGGGGAGGAAAAGGTACTAGAACACCCAGTGCACCTCCTAGATGAACCTTAGGTGATCAATCAAATACTTGTACCATAACTTATGCATTTTATGCATTGCATCTCTAGTGCTTAGTAACTTGTATATGCTGATCGATAGCATACTGATTTGTAGACTTTTGCTAGTTAGCATATGGACGGTGTTGGTTAGCATATTGACTATGCTAGATAGCATATGGAGTATGCTAGTTAGCATGTCTTGGGTTCTAAATAGCATACATGGGCTAGTTTGTTAACACAATATTTATGCTAATTAACATACCTGGTATGCTAGTTAACAAACCTAGTATGCTAGTTACATACCTAGTATGCTCAATTGCATGATAAGTACGTTGTCTAATAGAAAGTGATTATTCTAGTTAGCATATGGAGTTTGCTAGGTAGCATACGGAGTATGCTAGTTAGCAGCCTTCAGTTCTAAATAGCATACAGAGCTAGTTGGTCAACACAAAAGGTATGTAAGTTAACACCACTTATGCTAGTTAACACCTAGTATGCTCACTAGCATGATGGGTATGCTATTTAAGACAAGGGTTATGCTAGTTAGAACTAGCAGTTGGGCTGGGTATGCTAGTAAGCATATGGAGTATGCTGGTTGGCATAAGGAGTATGCTAGTTAGCATGCCTTGTGTTCTACCTAGCATACAAAGTTAGCTAGTCAGCACAAGATGTATGCTAATTAACATCATTTATGCTATTTAGCACCTAGTATGCTCAATAGCATGATGGGTGTCCTAATGCGTATACTAGTTAGCATAGTGAGTATGATAGTTAGCATATAGACTGTGCTAATTAGCATATGGATTTTGCTAGTTAGCATATGGAGTATGCTAGTTAGCATGCCTTGGGTCCTAAATAGCACAGAGCTAGTTGGTTATCACAATATGTATGCTAATTAACATACTTGGTATGCTAGTTAACATACCTAGTATGCTAGTTACATACCTAGTATTCTCAATTGCATGATAAGTACACTGTCTAACAGAAAGTGAATATGCTAGTTAGCACATGGAGTTTGCTAGGTAGCATATGGAGTATGCTAGTTACCAGGCCTTGAGTTCTAAATAGCATACAGAGTTAGTTGGCCAACACAAAAAGTATGCAAGTTAACACCACTTATGCTAGTTAACAACTAGTATGCTCACTAGCATGATGGGTATGCTATTTAAGACGAGGGTTATGCTAGTTAGAACTAGCAGCTGGGCTGGGTATGCTAGTTAGCATATGGAGTATGCTAGTCAGCATGCCTTGTGCTCTACCTAGCATACAAAGTTAGATGGTCAACACAAAAAGTATGCAAGTTAACACCGCTTATGCTAGTCAACAACTAGTATGCTCACTAGCATGATGGGTATGCTATTTAAGACAAGGGTTATGCTAGTTAGAACTAACAGCTGGACTGGGTATGCTAGTTAGCATATCAAGTATGCTAGTCAGAATGCCTTGTGTTCTAACCTAGCATACAGAGCTAGCTAGTCAGCACAAGATGTATGCTAATTAACATAATTTATGCTAGTTAACACCTAGTATGCTCAACAACATGATGGGTGTCCTAATGAGTATGCTAGTTAGCATATGGTCTGTGCTAGTTAGCGTGCCTTGTGCTCTACCTAGCATACAAAGTTACATGGTAAACACAATATATATGCTAGCTAGCACTCTTTATGCTAGTTAATATACGATGTTGCATGCACATTAGGATGTTGATTGTCACTATGATTTGTTTTCGTGAAATTGCTGGATGTCCTAGTTAGCAATCTGAATACTAATCATCATTTGGATGTTGCAGGTTGAGTTCTTTTGTAGATTCAAGGAAAAACATCCAGATTGCAAGATTGGCATGAGAATGTTTGAGATGTTGAAGCCATTCTTTTGTAGGCTGCTGAAGGATAGATACACATGCTGTTGCGAATACCATGTGCAAGTGTCTTTTTTGAAGGACAAACTGAACCACATGCGCTCTCGTGATTTTGGGCTACATAGAGCAGGTTGTGACTGTATATGCAGTATCTGTGCCCCAAATGATAACATTAGCAAGGGTTGCTTTGCTTCACATCACACGTTCAAAGGTGTCACAAATATGTGGGAGTCTTTTCTCTGTCCAAAGCCCGCAGATGCAGTTTTTCATAGAAGGGAATGCCTGATGGGAGAGCGTTTGACATGTGGAGTGAATACGTTGGAATTATGCTGCTTGGAGACAGCAAAGCGTGGTAGTAGTATTAATGTGAAAGTATTTGCATATGTACAAGCTCAAGACAAACATGGAAATAGTAACAAAAGAGAAGATCTTTTGCACAAAGAAATGCAGTGCTGGGAGTTTCTTCAACTCTTCAAGACCAAGTTGGAGCTCTTTATCACTCATAACTATGTGGCTCGATGGCAAGGACAACAATTCAAGGATTGCCTTCTTCGGTTTTCGGATGATGTTGTCGTGTCAGTTATTGATTTTGCAGAGAATTATGCCTTCAAGGAACAAAATGAGATTCAGTCAATGCATTGGTACTCTAGTCAAGTAACCATTTTTGTACACATAACATACTACCATAGGGAAAGGGAGGTAGTCAAAACCATCCACTTCTTCATATAAGATGACAAGGTGCATGACACGTTGTTCGTGCAACACTGCTTCATGCTACACCGTGTCTGGTTACAACAAGAGGGTGTCACTCCTAAGCAACATTGGGTGTGGTCTGATGGTGCGACCTCACAGTTCAAGGGAGCCAAGCATTTTTACTTCGTTGCAAGATATGGTGGACTCACAGAGATGGGGACGAGTTGGTTCTTCTTTGGATCAGGGCAAAGGGAGAGCATGATGGTGCAGGAGCAGATGTGGAAAGAACCTTGACCCATGAACATCTAAAACCTAATGGAGCTATTTTGCGGTGTGCAGCTGATGTGGTTGCTTATTTCCAAGCCAACCTGTCGCAGGGAGAACCTTCACACTATCCTTCAAAAGAAAGGGAATGTGCCGTGTGTTCTGGGAGGTTAAAGAGGGGGAAGTAAACAGGGAGGTAAAGTGGAATTGTGACATCGTGGCAAAAACTCGCTCTTTGCATGCTTTTCGTGGACACAACCCTGGGGATCCAACTGCCCTTGCAACAAGAGCCTTGGCATGCTTCTATGATGCATGCATGCACGAAAGACGGAATTGCTACGTCAATAAAGCTCACGTGCAGCCTTGGGATTATCATACTCTACTGCCATTACCTGATGAGGCTATGTCAGATTCGGAAGATGAAGCAGCCGCCTACGATGACTTCACATACAAAGGTCATCATGATGTGTTGACTAGCGCTCTATGTGATGGCAACACATTAGTTGTAAATCCAGATGCTTCGACCAACGTCGAGGATGTGGATTTCTACCTGGTCAAGTGTGTTGCAGCAAAGGAGAAGGTGGAGAAGGGGTACCTCGATGAGTGGGACAATGCAATTGATAGAGGCTCATATGTTGTGCAAGGTATATATTACGAGCAATTGGATGCATACACCCACAAGCAGCCCATCGTCCACGTACTTTCACATCTGGTACGATGTATCAAGATACCCATGGAGCACATCCCAAGGAGACGGCATGTGTACACAATCAACCTAGAAAGCTATGAAGCAATCTATAATAGCATGCCCTTCAGCTTTTAAGTTGTAATCACTGCATCTTCAATATACTTCTTGCTCGAAGATAATGCAGTTTTATCAAAAACTTGGGTATCTTTTGTCTCTTGTGTCTCTTGTGTGCTTTGTGTATACATGGCTTTGGTGTCTATCACACAGGGGTCTCAGTTTAAGAGAGATCATTTGTACAACCTGTCTCATTGTGTTCTAATTGTGTTATGTGGGTATGCTAATTAGCATACTGTTAATGCTAGTTAGCATACAAAATGTTCTAAATAGCATACCTTTTGGTGGTTTTCAAGGAGAAGAGATGGCAGCTTCCTGTATACTATGTATGCTAATGCTAATTAGCATACTATTTATGCTGATTAGCATAAACTTATATATGCTAGTTAGCACAAACAATATGCTAATTAGCATAACTTTGCTGGTTTTCAAGGAGAAGAGATGGCAACTTTTTGTATATTGTGTATGTTGATTAGTATACTATGTTGTGAGTGGAATGCTAATTAGCATACTGTTTATGCCGACTGGCATAAACAATATGCTAATTGGAATAAAGAGTATGCTAATTAGCATATTGTTTATGCCAGTTGGCATACCCTTGCTGGTTAGGGAAGAAGACATGGCAACTTTCTGTATATTGTGTATGCTAATTAGCATACCTTTGCTGGTTTCAAGGAGAAGAGATGGCAGCTTTTAGTTCTCTGTGTATTCTAATTAGCATAATGTTTATGCCAGTTGACATAAATACTATGCTAATTGGCATACCTTTGCTGGTTTTAAGGAGAAGAGATGACATCTTTCTGTATACTGTGTGGTCTAATTAGCCATTATGAGAAAGTTGGACTCACTTTTGGGTCTTTCAGTTCTAGAGAGAGAGTGGCGCTCGACCAATGAAGAAGAGGCTAACGTTACGTTGAAAATCGACATTTTGGAGCCAAGCTCTTTTAAAAAAAAGGGAGAAAATATTATTTTTGTTCATCAAATTGCACAATTTCATGCTTTCAAGGCATAAATGTCATAAGTCGTACTAACTCTGTACCGACGAATTTCAGAACTTTCATTGAAGACTCTATCAAGTATCTATGTTCCCACCCAAATATGACTTTGAGTAGCTCTACTTCCCTCTCAAAACTTCTTCTCTTTTTCATATTTGCGCTAACCTTTCTGTGTATTCTAGTGCACACCATGACTACTTCTCGAAGGCCTAGCACTACCATTGAATCTGTTAGCATTTTTAATAGTTATATTACAGATGATCAAGCATGGATACCATCTCGAATAACTATCGGAAGTTGGGTTCTACTGCAAACTAGGAGGAGGAAGAGGAGGCAACGCAATGATTTCGTAAAGTGTGTGCACAAAGCAAGCGGGTGGAAGAGGTCCTCATATAACATGCTTTCCAGCATGCAGACTTAAGGTTGCAAACATCTCCTCCAAGTTTTCCACAACATCGACCCAACTGTAAGTTATTTTGAGCATCTCACTTAGTGCATGATTATATTCAAAGGTTAAGTGGTGGATATCATCTTTGGTATATTTCAGATATTTATCTATCAAATAGGACAGATTGGCAACCAGTTGAGAGCATAGTTGGGATTTTTGATGCTTTCCATGCATTTATTGGTGAGAAAATATACCAAGGAATACAACACAAGGAACTTGCAGATAATGGAATATTCTTTTATGATATGTCATATTTGTAACCGAGAACTTCCATTGGTTGTGGTCATGTAGCTTCTTTGTCACTTCCATCCTTTGACAGCAAGGATTGGTCTTTGCCAGCTTCGCAAACTAGTGAAAGCTTTAGGAATAAGTTGTTTCACGATATACAAAAGTCCCTCAAGTATTCAATTGCCACAAAAATAGTTCGGCTCGCACTATTTATGCCTCTTGAAGTGTTTGTAGATTTCTTCTTTGAAGAGAAAATAAGAACTACCGCAAAAATGTTCATATGCAAGTCTGAGAGCTGTTTGGACTTTTTAGATGCTAATTGGGATAGGAAACAATCACAGGAAAAAATCTGTATTTTGCAAAAGAAGTCCATAATTCGCAAGTTCATTATAAGCTCTCAAAATTTCATAGTGTCGTTTTACTATTTTAGATATCATCTTCTTAGTGGGTAGCTTATTCCACTCGACCAAGATATAGAGTCTAGCCTCGAGAACAAACCTTTATCAATGGACCTCTACTTTCGAGACATCCTACTTACTGTGATGGAGACAATGTCAAGCACAACTCTTGCACAACTCAGGCTAGATCTTACATATAAAGAACTTCCACTTTTGCCAGAACTGTATGGATTCAGTCTCAACAACAGAAAGGTGCTTACTAAATGGATGAATTTTGATTGTCTTCAATACATTAAGACATAGAATCTAACTTTTTCTTCTTTTCAGATTCCAAGACGCAAGGAGAAAACAACATTGTGCAAGGAGTCACTCTCAAATACACTTCACTTAATAGCTTCCACCGAAAGCTATGTCACATACGTTGTGCACGCAATGAGCTTTGATGCCTTGCAAACCATGATGTACTCTTCAAAATGACTAATATAGAGACATTTTGTGCCGCTCAAACAATGTTCAAAAAATGTACACTTTTCATTGTCTCAAAACTTTACTAATTGTGTTGTTTCTGTCAAGATGTATACAAGTTATTGATCCCTTTCCCTGCTATTGCTCCCTTGTCCTCTCCCCCGGTTTGTGCCACTGGTACCCTGTCCTCTCCCTTGGTTGCTTCTGATGGGAGCAAAGCGACACCCGAACCCCGACGGCCTCTAAAACGTCGGGGGTCGATGGCACGCCTCGAGCCTGTCACGGTAAAGCGAACAGGGGGCACCACCTAGCTTTGAGCGGCTAGGACGCAGACCACGGTGATATGAACACAGAAAACTTACACACACACACACACACACACACACACACACACACACACACACACACACACACACACACACACAGAGAGAGAGAGAGAGAGAGAGAGAGAGAGAGAGAGAGAGAGAGATTGACAAATGATGAAAACCCTCGGGGGTGTGAGGGAGAATTATTTCTGCAGTATTTACAATGACCTTCCTTCTAGCGAGGTGGCACACTGTGGTGATAGAGAGGTAGGTAGAAAAGATGGTAAAACTACTTGGTGCGTTCTCTAAAGATGACTCGATGATTGTGAAACTTGCTACCAAGAGCGTGTATGTGTGTGTGCATCGACCATTGGAGTCGAGAGGTGGGCGTGGCTCCCTTCACATGGTGCAATTCCCAAAGCAAACCATCACACAAGCCCCCTCCCCGTGATGCCAATAGTGTCAATTCTTCCCACTAACTCTACCAAGTGCTGATCTCTCATGAACTGCCTCCCCCACGATAGTGACCTTTCAGTGTCCTTTTATAGGTGCTGGTTGCTTGGATTAGGGTAATCCCGGTTTGATTAGGGTAAGCTAATCGGGGAGACAAAGCAAGGCGGTGGGCCTGGTGTGGTTGGACCCTTGCTTTGTCTTGGGAGTTATTAAAAAATGAAAACCTTTAGGTGGGCCTTTGTGACCATCACCTAGAGAGAGTGAATTTACAAATTGGGAATTTACAAGGCTTGGGTAAAAACTGAAAAAATGATGATGATAACCTACGAATTACTGAAAATGGTGTCGTGGTTGCGTGATGCCGGCAAATGGTGTGTTGCCGGTGCGTCGGTGTAGCGCGAACGTCTTTTTGGGGTTGGCTAAGGCATGCCTTCGGCGCATTTCTTCTTTTTGTTGTCGGCGGCGCGTGCTTTGGGCTGTCTTCTTCTTTGTCGATGTCGATGTCGATGTCGATGTCATTTTTCCTTCGATTTTTTTTGTATTTTATGTGTGGTGTGTGTTTGCGTGTCGTGTGTATGTATGGGTGAGTGCGTGAGCATGTATATGTATGTGTGTGCGCGAGCGTGAGGGTGTGTGTGTGTGTGTATTTGTATGTGCATATGTGTGTGTGCGTGTGTGTACTTGGGAACAGGGGAGTGTGTGTGTGTGTATTAGTATATATATATAATATATATATTTTTTTCGTTTTTTCGGCGACCCAGAGGCGGAGGGGGGGGGGAGATGGTGAATGAGAGAGGGGGTGCACGCAAGCGCGCGCGCGCATGTGTGTGTGTGAGTGTGTGTGTGTGTGTGTGGAAGCGGGTGTGCCAAGGCGGCGGCTGTACGGGCCAATGGAGAGAGAGAGCGCCAGCGCCGAGAACCGGGTGCCGGGTGGCCTACTGTGCACGCGAGCACGAGGGCGAGAGGATGGGGAGAGTGAGGTGGTGAGGGGGGGGGGGGGGGGTGATAGGGTTGTATGTGTGGCTTCAAGCGCGCGAGCGCGAGGGCTGGGTTCGGGATGCGAGGCATGGACGCAGGTAATTTGGCAGCGAGCGGAAATTGGGGGGGGGGGGGATAGTAGGAGAGAGAGAGAGATAGATTCCCCTAGTGACGGTTCCCACCAAGGGAAAAAGAGGGAGAGAGAGGGGTGTGAGGTTGTGAGGGGGGAGGGGGGGGGGGAAGAGGAGAGAGAGAGAGAGAGAGAGAGAGAGAGAGAGAGAGAGAGAGAGAGAGAGAGAGAGAGAGAGAGATAAGGGGGGGGGGGGTATAGTGGTCCGCCATGGCTAGAGTGTGGACAAGCAGAGAGAGAGAGGGAGAATCTTTGAAAGAGAGAGAGAGAGGGGATAATATATGTGGCAGCCTGCCGGAGGGTGTGACAGAGGCACCAATGCACCTATCAGGCCAGGTGATGCAGCGGCAGAGTAGGAGAGAGAGAGAATATTGGTGGAGCCGGGCACTAAGAGAGAGAGGGGTTGTCTTTTGGCGATAATGGAGGGGTGTGACCAAATTGGCGGCGCCCCACTAGTGGTTAACCTTGGGGGGGGTATGGTGAATGGTAAGGGCTTTTTTTGTTTTTGTTTTTTTCTTTTGGTAACAAGCCTTCCCTTCCTTAGGGTGTGGTTCTCACGGTCACGGTTTCGAAAGCCGGCCATCATTAGCCCTTCCATCTGGCTAGAGGCATTCATGCTTCTAGCTCTTCCTTTGCATCTTTAATTGTGGAGTTAGAGGGTTCTCCCTCTTCTGGAATGTCTAGCATGAATTCTGGATCAAACCTAAGAAAATACCTTCTCAGCCTCCATCCATTGACCCTAGTCTTGTGAATTCTCCCATCTGCTTCCATTAGCTTATAGATGCCGTTGTCATAGTGTTTCTTGATGATGAATGGTCCTTCCCATCTGGGTTCAAATTTCTTGTCCTTCCTGGTGTCAAATCTGTTGTCGTATCTCAGCACTAACATAACTTTTTCCGGGCCCTTTTCTTTAAGCCCTTGATTGAAAGTGAGCCGGCGTCGTTCTACCTGTGCTGCATAGTGGTTGATTGCTTCTTCCCTATCTAGTTGGATCCTCTCCAGATCCAGGATATGGTTTTGGAGATTTACAATTGGGCACTGTATCTGGCTAGCCAAGACTCGTAAGCTGGCTATCTGTACCTCAATGGGTAGAATTGCCTCCTTCCCATAAACTAGATGGAAAGGGGCGAAACCTAGTGATGTTTGGAACGTCGTTCTGTAGGCCCAAAGAGCTGCCATGAGATGTTTATCCCAGTCTCCTGTGTGATTGTTCACCTGGTTTGTGATGATTTTGCAAATAATTCCATTTACCTTCTCTAACAGACCATTGCATTGTGGATAGTATGGTGTGGAATGTCGGCGTGTGATGCCTAACTTCTTCATCAGTTCTCCCACCAGATCGCCTTTGAAACCTGGTCCCCTATCTGATATTATCTCTAGGGGTGAAAGCATGAAATGGTGGTTAGTTTTAAGGGTTTTTCTAGGTGGTTTTTGAAGTACTTCTCAAGTTTTATTTGTTCCCTTCAAATAATTTATCGAGGACGTGGAAAATTGCAAGAAATGGAAAATGCCGCCACTTCAAGAATGCCATCATTTTTTGAACATTGTTTACGGGTAGAAGGTGACTGTGACTTCTCTTGCATGCCATTCTACACAGCAGGAAGCTACCCACGCGCTACTGCATCTTCATGCACCCTGCGTGAACAAAGCGAGGAAGAAGTGTAGACGCCTACCCTCTCTGTGCGACCTCAATCTTCACCGGGTACTGTAATCCCCCCCCCCCCCCCCCCCCCCCCCCCCCCCCCCCCCTCTCTCTCTCTCTCTCTTGTTGTAGTTGAGCAATGTGTTTGTTTGAGGACATTGTGAATCATGGATTGTGTTTTTTTGTTTGTACAATATGAAGACTCCACCACGAAATTCCACCATGGCAGCAACTGATGGTGGTTCAGCTAGCATGCTTTCATCCAGTAGCAAGCCTAGGAGCTCCACAACATTGGGCATGAAGTATGAAACTATCGGCGAACAAAGCATTGGTACATATCAACTCTGTCTCTTCAATTGTAGAAATGTTCTTTTCAATGTTTGTTTACTATGTCAAATGTGGTTTGTAGAAAGATCTTCCTGGAGGATTCAATACCCTAAGCAGACTTGATTTTGCTACACACGAGAGGAGTTGCATGAGGAGTATGGCTTAAGCTTGGAGGGCAAGCTCTACCAGCACCTCAGTGAGGTTGATGTCACAGATCAGGATTGGTTGTCGGTCTTCATGAAGAAAAGGAAGAAGGGCTCTAAAATCTTTCTGCATATGATGCGACCTGAGTTTGTAGACGAATGCAGGTTACTGTTTCACAAAGTCTACCAAAGCATGCTAGCCAACAAAGAGATCACACACAAGTTTGCAACGTTGTTTGTGTACGAGCGATGCCGAGCTGCTCAGCAAGATCCTGCAGGTCGAAAGGTTGCATGGGCTGCTTTTGGTGAACAGGTTTTGGACCATTGCAAGAAGCTTCCAGGTGGCATTGACAAGAAAGTAAAGATTTGGCTAGAGAATAATGAGGGGACATCACTTCAGCCCCTTTGTCTTGACAATGTCGGGGCAAGTCATAAAAGTGGGAAAAATGCTCTCTTATCTAGCATCACTTCTCTAGTTAGTGCCTCCTTTATAAGCCAACAAGTAAATGCACAGGTGGAGCAGATTCTGGATGCAAAAAGGGATGCATTAAAGGTTTTGAACACAACATTGGATAATGTGAGAGTAGAGCTACAAGACAGGAACCAAAATATGTGGAAGATATAAGGGACATCTTCAGCCGCGGCAGTGCTTCAAGGGCAATTGCAAGAGCTCCAGATATTGCGGTCCAGCATGAAGGGAGTTGTCGATACTGACCCTGATATTTTGGTGATTGAAGGCAAGATGGCTGCTCTAACTAGTGCACTCACAGCTCTTGGGGCTGATGCAAGCAGCTCGAACATAAGAGATGAGGTGGATCGTCTCCAGGTATGTGTCGACCAAGTCAAGGAAGGATTTTTGTTTATGTGGTAATGCCCTATGTACTTGACATGGTACTCTCTTCTATTTAGGTGGTTTTGTTTGCCATGCCAGTTATTTCTATTTATGTGGTAATGCCCTAGGTACTTGACATGGTACTCTTTTCTATTTAGATGGTTGTTTTTGTCATGCCAGTTATTTCTGTTATGGTGCTAAGTGCCCAAGGTACTTGGCATGGTAGTTTCTTTTTACATTCTTTTTGTTACGGTGACGTTGACCAAGTACTTTTCCATGGTGGTTTTTTTTGCTATGAGTATTTGTTTTTTCCATGGAAGTTTGTCTATTATTGTGGTACTTGTCATGGTAGTTTTTTCTACCATGACAGGTGCAGGGGTCATGTCTATTTTTCCAGGTATCATGTAATGACCAAAATGCCTGTCATGGTACTTCGTTTGATCATGGTGGTGTTTTTTTCATGGCAGTATTTCCTGCTATGGTACTTTTCTTTTGCTATTGTTGTACTGCTCAAGGTACTTTTCTACTATCCATGGTATATGTCATTACCTTAGAGGTTTTTTTGGAAAGCCATCTCTGTTATGGTGGCAGTGCCCAAGGTACTTTTTCATGGTTTTTTTTGCTATGGTTGATTGTTTCTTTAAGGAAGTTTGTTGCTATTGTGGTTGTGCCCAAGGTACTTGTAAAGGTAGTTTTTCCTATTAAGGTGGTTGTACGGTCATTGCTTATTAGTGTGTAGTGTCCAAGAAACTTGTCATTGTAATTTGTTTTTGGTCATGGTGGCTTTTTTATCATGATAGTCTTTCCTGTTATGGTAGTAGCTTTTTCCTTGATGTTTTTAATGGAATGGCAGTTTTCTGTTATGGTGGTAGTGTCCAAGGTACTTTTCTACTTGCCATGGTATTTTTAATTGCCTTGGCGGTTTTTTGGAGTGTCCAAAGTACTTTTTTATGGTAGTTTTTTCTGTCAAAGGTACTTGTCATGGTACTTTGTGTTGTAATGGTGGTTCTCATATCTAATCCCTGCGGGACTTTTGTTCTTCATTTGTCATGCAGAAAGAAGTGACTGACTTGGAAGCATCAGCGAGTACGTGTGTGCAACAGATCAACTTTTGTGAGAGCATGTTGGAGCAGGTGAAGGCTGGTGACACAATGTTACTGCTTCCGACAGCTGGCCAACACTTGAGACACTTGCAGGCTACATTCTCTATTCCAAGACTATGTGCTGCATGTGGTCTTGCATTCATGGCTTCCCATGTGGTTTGTGTATACATGCTAGCATGTGGTCATGCATACCATGCTCTGTGTTTTGCTGCCTGGCTTGGATCAGAGACGGTATGTGCGGACGCCTCTCGCAAGAGTAGTATTCCAGATTCACTTAAATCAATGCTCCTGCATATAGGTTGGTTATCGTTGCTTCCAATATCATATAAATCCAAGAACATTTCAGGCTGCCTTGAAGTATCTGCTGATTGCACAAGCCTAAACTTCACTGATGTGCTTGCAGGTTCTGGCCATATTCCTTGTGTGGCGCCGAAACAGGATGACGTGCCAAAGGTTGTGCTACAAGCTACTCCTGAAGCCCATAGTGTGTACTCCAGTGAGGGAACTCTAGTTGTGAAGGTAGACCCCCCTGCAAGCACAGCAGCAGTTGAGACACAACCAAGCGAAAGTAGTCCAAAGGAAGATGCAACGGTTGACGATGCGGAGGCAATAGCACAAGAGGGAGTGGATGCAGTGCAACGCATAATGGATGGTGATGAGAATCCAGATTCTCCCATCTTTCTGAGTGACATGGTGAAGGTGTCAAAGAAGCGCAAGAAAAACAGTGATGGTAAGTGGTAATGGTATTGGACTTGTCAACTTCTATGCAATGTCTGCATGGGGCTGATGTGTTGTTTTATGACATAGGTGGATCTTCCAAAAAGAATAGACCTTCGGAGTCCACACGTTCAAAGCACCATGCTCATCATGCAGATGGAGATATGGGAGAGAGGGAAGCACCCAGATCACCTCCTGCCGTGAAGAAGACTCCTAGAAAGAGTACTCCCCTCCGCAATCCTTCTAGTGTTTCCCACCCCCCCAAGCCTCGAGTTTGCAAGAAATTGTGACTCTTCAATTGTAATACAAGAATCTGTGATTCTTGATTTTGAATGCAAAAGAAACTTTTTTGTCGGCCTCTATGTTTTTGTCGCTTTTATGTTTCATAAGCACAATGTCTATGTTTTTGTCGGCCTCTACGTTTTGGTCGCTTTTATGTCAAATATTGCCTCGTGTTTATTTTTCAATATTGAATGCTGTCTTTTACAGAGTGTCCAAAGGAAAAGGGGACACTCAAGCTGCCCGTAGAGGAAATCATCATCATCAGAGATCCCCCAAAGTACATTCCCCCAATTATCTCCTCCTTGCCATATGATGATCCAACCCGATCAGCCCTCATATTAGATCTTAATGGTGTACTTTGTCTTACATGTACACCTAATAAGCATGACCCTTCGTCTGTCCCTGATATTGAAGCTGCATCATTTGTCAAGCATGAGGAGGCAGATGGCAGGTACCTATTTGTTCCGAAAGATGCACAGGATTTTATTGCATGGGCTGTGACATCTCCTGCTGCAACATCTCCATCCCGATCTCTTGGACCTTTAGTCTCCACACCTTATGACAATTCTCCACAAGTTCGTGCTGCAATTTTCCTTCTTCTTGCAAGAGAGAGAGAGAGAGAGAGAGAGAGAGAGAGAGAGAGAGAGAGAGAGAGAGAGAGAGAGAGAGAGAGCTTGTAGACTACTGAAAGAGTAGGTAGAGAGTCTTGCATTCAACTAAATCAAGAACCGTTAAAGTTGTTGGCACAACGCCTTTAGAAATATTAAATATTTATCTTTTGGCTTTTGAAAACTGCCAACAAAACACCATCCAATCACAAGAGGTGTCAAGGACACTACTTTTTGCACCACCAACCCATGCTTTCACCCCTAGAGGAGTGCCAAAACGGCAACAGATATGCTAAAAAATGAACTTTGCTACCTTTAGGGCTGTAATGCGGGTGGTGGCTGTTGCTTTTGCCCATCGAGTCATGTAGTCTACACCCACTATGATGTACAGTTTACCTGATTGGGCCCTTGGTAAAGGACCGATTACAACTATTCCCCATTTCTCAAATGGACCATATGAGATGATAGGAGTTTGTGGCTCGAAGGTTAATGTGTGATCACTGGCCACTTGACAAGCCTTGCATGTTTTACACCAATGGTGTACATCCTTGTTCAAGCTAGGCCAAGAGTATCTTGCTTGTAGAATCTTCCTATTGGTGATATCTAGAGCAAAATGACCGCCGTAGACGTCATCATGGCAACTTGAAATTACCTCTGTGATCTCACTGGAGGTTGGCACCCGCCTGAGAATGTGATCCTTGCCCTTACAATACAAGTGGTCGTTTACAAGGCGGTATCTGGTAGCCTTCCTTACCAGCCACTGCTTCTGGCCTTTGGTGTATCCTTTCGGACATTCTCCTGTATCTAGAAAGCTGATGATATCAGGCATAGCATCACTACCTTGAAAGAGGGGTAGCTTCAATTTGATTGCTCCTACGGGAACCTCTTGTATTCTTTCTTTGGCTAGAGCATCTGCCTCCTGATTTTTCTACTCTGGGGACATGAAATAGTTTCACTGCTTCAAATTTCCTTAGAAGATCCTTGACTTGGCGTAGTTGACCAAGTAAAACTTGATTTTTACAAACCCAAGTGCCATTTATCTGCCTTATCAAAAGCAAAGCATCACCAAACACATTTAGGCACTGAATTCCTTGTGAAATACATTGTTCCAACCCAAGAATTAGGGCTGCATATTCTACTTCATTGTTGGAGTGGGAGTGTAATAACTGCCCGATGGAGAATACTCTTTCTTGTTGCTCATTGAAAATGACTATGCCAGCTGCAGACTCTCTACCATTGGTGTTTCTTCCTTTGCTTCCGTGTTGAACTTCAGCTTCTTCTCATAGTGGTGATGAGTGAGAATTCTCGCTAAACTAGCCCTGGTGGAGTTTTCTACTTGCATGGTGTAGTCAAACTCTTGTAATCTAATTAACCACTTAGAGATCCTAGATGAGACATCCATGTGTTGCATTACATATGGGAAAACCTCTTCCATTGTCAGGATTACAAAGGGTCTAGGCAGGAGATAGGAGCGGAACTTTGTGGTAACAAACATTAGTGCCAGAACCATGTGTTCTACTTCGGTAAATCCCTTTTCCGACTGGGTCATGACACGACTAGAGAAGTAAATAGGACACATAAAAGAAGTTTGGGGGTCCTTTTGCATTAGCACGGCTTCAAGTGTATCATTTCCTACACTAGGGTTCACATAAAATGGCTCGTCCCACTTAGGGGGTGAAATGGTGGGAAGCTTAGCTAGGATTTGCTTTACCTCAGTAAATTGCTGCTCATTTTCTTCACTCCATGAGAAGAAATCCCTCTGGGTGATTTGTTGTAGGGGGAGAACCACTTGAGATAACAAGTGAATGAACCTGCTTAAGTATCTTACCTTCTGAAGGAAAGAAACCAACTTCTTAGCGGTGGTGGGTGATGACAAAGATACCAGGGCTTGAATCGTGCTAGGGTCAACCTCACTCCCTTTTGCTGAAATTACATGGCCAAGGAGAGTGACTTTGCTTTCACCAATGTGACACTTATCCACGTTGAGCTGGCCACCCAAGGTTTGTAGCCTGGTTAAGCCATCATAGAATTTGCTTAAATGAAGGGCTCGTGAACTATAGATGCAAAAAATCATCTATGAAAACCCGTATTAATGTTCCAAAGTAGGGTTGGAAAACAAAGGTCACATAGCGCTGAAATGTGGCCGGGGCGTTAGTGAGACCAAAAGGCATCACCCTGTAAGCAAAGCATCCCCAAGGTGTGATGAAGGTTGTCTTCTTCTGATCTTCTTCCGTAATGCTAATCTGAAAGTATCCTGAGTAGCCATTGCACACTATGTATCGTTCGTGACCTGCCACTTCATTGAGAATTTAATCCTGGAATGGGAGGGGAAAGTAATCCCTCTTCGTGGCTGCGTTGAGAGGTTTATAGTCCACACAGGCTCTCCACTTACCTTTTTTTTTTTGGTGTGACTACTACTGAGGAGACCCATTCTGAGTCTTCGACATAGTAGATGAAACCTGCTTGTAGCAAAATTCTCACCTCTTTAAGTAGTGCCTCTTGTTGGATTCCTCCAAGTATTTTGAGCTTCTGCACTATGGGTTTACTGCCTTCCTTAAGTTTTATGTGGTGTTGCACTACTGTAATTCCTGTGAGCTTATCATAGCCATCAATGAACAAAGTAGTGAAGTTACCTAGCATGGAGACATATTCCTTCCTTTCTTCATCGGTTAACTCATTTGAGAGCATTTTTTGTAACTTAGCTGCATTCTCTAAGGACTGCGTACCTGATGGTTCCTCTTGGTTTGTCGGGGGTGTTTCAGATTGTGTCAATCTTTTCGGATCTTTAAGAATGATCCCCATCACTTCAATGCTACTGTCACTTCTGTCGGTGGTGGTTGTCTCTTCTCCTGAGGTAGACGAATAGTCGCTGGTGGACTCATCTTTTGAAGCCTCCAAGATCATGTTTCGTTGCTTCCCAGTCCTCATGTCGTAAAATATGGACTTCCCTTTAGCGTCCTTCATCTGAATCATTCCGGTGCTCCAGTCTTGTTTAGCTTCCATAGCCATAAGCCAAGGCCTCCCAAGAATGATGGGGTAGCCCTCCCCTTTGTGTGGCATGACAAAGATGTCTACCTCCACTTCTGTATTGAATGCTTTTACTTTGACCGCATTCACAATGCCCACGCATTTCACTCTTACATTGTTTGCCATTTTGGTTCGACTGGGTGCCGGCCTACGCACCTCTAGACCTAGATGGTGCATCATCTTTTCACTCATGACGCATATTTGCGCACCACCATCTATGTAGACGTTTGAGATTTGTTGCCCCTTTATGTGAGCATCCATGGTTGGTAGGATGTCGTCGAGATCCCTTCCAGAGATAGCCCCAGCTATCCTGGGTCTTGATTTCCCGGTACTCACCATTTTTGTCCATTGTCTCCTCATTCTTGGTGCAAGGTGGAGTAATTGGGGTCAAGTTATCTTCGGGCCCTGCATTAACACATCCTGAACTAAGTCATAGGGTTTTGCATACTCACCTAGTGAGAAGTCCACGATGTCTATCTTCCGTCGCGGTTTAGCTGCTTGCTTGCTAGACTCGGCCTTCCCTTTCATTTTCTCTTCTCTTTGAGAGGCTTCCTCGTGCCTGGCACGCTTCACTCCCATAGCATCCACTTCTTCTACCTTCGCTTTCCCTTTGTGCTTCTCTCGGCGTGATTCTTCTACCTTTGCCTTCCCTTTAGCCTCCGAGCTAATAACACTCACCGCTTGGTTCACAGTAGGTGGTGGGGGCAGTGGTGGAATGAGGGGTTGTGGTGGTGGTTGTTGTTGTTGTTGTACAGGTGGTCGAAGGATCTAGACTGGTGGGATCGGCCCTCATTGCCTAGGTGGTGGTGGTCTTGCTCTTGGCGGAGAGATCTGATTCTGTCTCCCCCCTCTATTGAGATTCTGCCTCCTTGGATGTGGGCAGTAGTACATTCCATGGCCGTCTTCCCCGCAATTGTAGCAGTGGTACTCTTGCTTCTGCGTTCGTTGTCTCCTTCCTTGTTCTGGATTCCTGACAGGTGCATGCCCTTGCTGCACTAGATAGCACGGATAAACTCTCTAGTTGGGTGGTGATGCGATTTAGCAGGTCTTGCTGCTCCTCTGATGCCTCTTGCGGTTGGGCTCTATGACTGGTTGTTGCAGTCACCGGGGTTGGTCGGGCCGAGCTTGTTTCCTCTAACTCGTTTACTCTTGCTTGCATGCGCAGCTTCTTGTCTTTAAGGCGGGCTACTTCTACTGCCAGCTCATATGTTGCAGGAAACCTTCCCTTCACCTTCTCTCTAAGTGGCGACCACAGACCAGCAATGAAATGGTCCTTCTTTAGGAAATTCAGCGCTCCTTCGCCTTCCTCCAGTGAGGCAACCCATCTCTCCCATAAGTCCACAAATTTGGACTCGTAGGTGGAATACTCTAGCAGACCTCCCTGCTTCAATTCTATCAGTAGCTGCCATAGCTTCTCCAAGGTTGTGCCTCCACCAAACCTCTTTACAAAAGCAGCCCTCAACACATCCCATGCATTCTTGGTAGTCTAGGGCAATGCATTATACCAGGACTTGGCCTCTACTTTCATCAGTAGAGGAAAAATTCGAAGTCAAAAAGGGTCGTCGTCTTTGTTGGAAACGACACAAGCAATGTCGAAATCATCCAAAAAGTCGGTGGTGAGATCTTCTCCCTTCTTTCCACTGAACCTGGGGAAAGAAACACTTGCCATGGTAGTGACTCAGGAAATTACAAACCTTTTTTTTATTAATATAATGACAGTAGCGGCTCCTAGCGGCTTTTTACAGGGTTAGGTGGATAGGTTAAAACAGGATAAAGATAGAAACATTAAAGGAATGATGGTAATCCAATATGGAGAGAATGATAGGGTTTGGGGAATTAAGGATTTCTCCTAGTACCGCTGTACCGAATAGGTACACGATCTTCTGTTGGTAGAAGATTTTCCTATCTACATAGATATTCACATGCATATGCTGCAGGAATCTGAACAGGAATGCTGTTGGCCCGTTTTCCATCATGCATAGAGGATGGAGTACTTACTTATACTCTTACCGTGCCAGTGTTGATGAGTCGGTACATCGATAGGAGGTCATCGCCTTTCATGGGATCTACCTTTCCTTCGTCGCTCAGCACGTATGGGGTGATGGCGACGCGTCTCACCACTCCCAGCCTCTTGGCTAGTAGCAATTTCAGATAATTTCCATAGTCGGCGTGTTGCATGAATTCCACTCCATTCAGCTGCAACTAGTCTCTAGCCCACTGGGTTTCACCTGTGGTAGAGAGCTTCTTCACAATAAGTTGTACAGGGAGAGGAGGAAGACCCTCTACTCGTCTTTCAAAACAGCGAGAGCAGTAGCCGAACCACTCTTCCCTAGGACATGGGAATCTCCTTACCACTTCTTCTTCAGGATTGTCGAAGTGGACTAGTAGTACTCGCATGCGTCGTGCAAATCAGTAGGCGACCTTCCACCGCTTAGCTTTGGATGACTTCCTCTTTTTCAAGCTGGGTACAACCCCGCTCTCTGAGCTTGAAGCACTTGCTTGGCTAGATGCTTCTCCCTTCGGGGTCATGTGTTTCCAGACTGGGTTATCTTTTCCTTACCTTTGGCTCGAGCAGCCCCTTTAGGCCATTTTGGAGTAAAGGTTATAACTTTGACTACAGTTTCTTTAGGGAAGAGAGGCCTCACCGTTTTCTTCCCTCCTTTGATGTGAATGACTTCTTCGCGATGAATGTTGATGTAGACGATTTCAGCCCCTTCGCTGCCTTCGTTTACTGGCACTCATTGACAGTGTGTTTTGGTTGACAACAGTGATGGCACTTCATAGACCTCCCACCTGATGCTCTCAACTTGTGGTTAGAACGATCAATACGAGATGGAGAATTTACCTCTTGAATACTGACGACACTGCAGCCTGGCAGTAGTACTTCAATGAAGGCGGCTAGTGCCTCCTTAGTCTCCTCCTCTTTCGTCCTCCAGTTAGAAAACTCCTTCAGCCATTCATCCATGATTGATGGCGTGCGTCAATTTCAGCATTGTAAACTCAAGGTTTCTTAGAAACCCTCCTCAGTGGGGGCACCAAATGATGAGAGCAAAGCGACACCCGGACCACGACGGCCTCTAAAACGCCGGGGGCCGATGGCACGCCTTGAGCTTGTCACGATAAAGCGAACAGGGGGCACCACCTAGCTTTGAGCGGCTAGGATGCAGACCACGGTGATATGAACACCACAAACTTACACACACACACACACACTCTCTCTCTCTCTCTCTCTCTCTCTCACACACACACACACACACACACACACACACACACACACACAGAGAGAGAGAGAGAGAGAGAGAGAGAGAGAGAGAGAGAGAGAGAGAGAGAGAGAGAGATTGACAAATGATGAAAACCCTCGGGGTGTGAGGGAGAATTATTTCTGCAGTATTTACAATGATCTTCCCTCCAGCGAGGCGGCACACTGTGGTGATAGAGAGGTAGGGAGAAAAGATGGTAAAACTACTTGGTGCATTCTCTAAAGACGACTCGATGATTGTGAAACTTGCTACCAAGTGCAAGTATGTGTGTGCATCGACCATTGGAGTCGAGAGGTGGGCGTGGCTCCCTTCACATGGTGCAATTCCCAAAGCAAACCATCACACAAGCCCCCTCCCCATGATGCCAATAGTGTGAATTCTTCCCACTAACTCTACCAAGTGCTGATCTCTCATGAACTGCCCCCCCCCCCACGATAGTGACCTCTCAGTGTCCTTTTATAGGTGCTGGCTGCTTGGATTAGGGTAAGCTAATCGGGGAGACAAAGCAAGGCGGTGGGCCCGGTGTGGTTGACCCTTGCTTTGTCTTGGGAGTTATTAGAAAATGAAAACCTCTAGGTGGGCCTTTGTGACCATCACCTAGAGAGAGGGAATTTACAAATTGGGAATTTACAAGGCTTGGGTGAAAACTGAAAAATGATGATGATAACCTACGAATTACTGAAAATGGTGTCGTGGTTGCGTGATGCCGGGGAATGGTGTGTTGTCGGTGCGTCGGTGTAGCGCGTACGTCTTTTCGGGGTCAGCCGGGGCATGCCTTTCGCACATTTCTTCTTTTTATTGTCGACGGCGCGTGCTTTGGGCCGTGTTCTTCTTTGTCGATGTCGATGTCGTTTTTCCTTCGGTTTTTTTTGTATTTTATGTGTGGTGCATATATGCGTGTCGTGTGTATGTATGGGTGAATGTGTGAGCATGTATATGTATGTGTGTGCGCGAGCGTGAGTGTGTGTGTGTGTAGTTGTATGTGCATATGTGTGTGTGTGTGTACGTGGGAACGGGGGTGTGTGTGTGTGTGTGTATTAGCATATATATATTTTTTGTTTTTCGGCGATGCTGTGGCGACGCAAAGGCGGAGGGGGGGGAGAGATGGTGAATGAGAGAGGGGGTGCGTGCAAGCGTGTGTGTGTGTGTGTGTGTGTGTGTGTGTGGAAGCGGGTGTGTGCCAAGGTGGCGACTGCACAGGCCAGTGGACAGAGAGAGCGCGAGCGTCGGGAACCGGGTGCCGGGTGGCCTACTGTGCGCGCGAGCACGAGGGCGAGAGGATGGGGAGAGTGAGGTGGTGAGGGGGGGGGGGGGGGGGGGGGGTTATAGGGTTGTGTGTGTGGCTTCAAGCGCGCGAGTGTGTGAGGGTTGGGTCCGGGGTGCGAGGCGTGGGCACAGGTAATTCGGCAGCGAGAGAAATTGGAGGGGGCTTAGTCAACGAGAGAGGGGGGGGGGGGGGGGGGGGGGGGGGGATAGTAGGAGAGAGAGAGAGATAGATTCCCCTAGCGGCGGTTCCCACCAAGGGAAAAAGAGGGAGAGAGAGGGGGTGTGTGAGGTTGTGAGGGGGGGGAGGGGGGGTATAGGGGTCCGCCATGGCTGGAGTGTGGACAAGCAGAGAGAGAGAGAGGGAGAATCTTTGAAAGAGAGAGAGAGAGAGAGAGGGGATAATATCTGTGGCGTCCCGCCGAAGGGTGTGACAGAGACACCAATCCACCTACTGGGCTGAGTAATGTAGCGGCAGAGTAGGAGAGAGAGAGAATATTGGCAGAGCCGGGCAGTAAGAGAGAGAGGGGTTGTCTTTTGGCGATAATGGAGGGGTGTGGTTAAATTGGCGCCCCGCTAGTGGTTAACCTTGGGGGGGGGGGGGGTATGGTGAATGGTAAGGGCTTTTTTTTTGTTTTTTTTTTTTCCTTTTGGTAACAAACCATCCCTTCCTTAGGCTGTGGTTCTCACGGCCACGGTTTCGAAAGCCGGTCATCACTGCCACTAGTCCCCTGCCCTCTCCCCGGTTGCTGCCACCGCTCCCCTGCCCTCTGTCCCGGTTGCTACTAGTTCTGCCATCCTTTCACGTCATTCGAAATCATGGGACTCTTCCATGGCTTCCCATGCATCTTGCACCTGTGAAGCTTCCCTCTGTTCTTGCTCTTGCCGTTGATGTGTAGCCCATTCCTCTACTTTTGTGGCATCCGTGTAATATTGATTTATTGCTTCTTGCATATTTTGAACCTCTTCCTGAGTCTGATTGTAGCACTACGTCATTTCGTTAGCGCGAGCTTGTTAGAACTCCTCAGTTCTTGCCCCTTCTACTCTTGTACGTATGTTTACCGAGATTATAATATGTTGGATGGCCATTACAGAAAAATGTCGCACATCGTTGGGGGTGTAGTTATGTAATTGAAGTCTTGTAGAAGCGTGATAATAGGAAAGTAAGTAAAGATGTTTCTTCTTTTAATACAAATGGTGCAGCAAACAATGAAACAACACGATTACTTAAGTTCGGTACATCCAAATTTGACTGAGGAGCAACAAGGCATTCAAACAAGTTCGCCAGCCACAGCTATAGTCATCAACCTGCGTGGGCACGGTTATCCATTTGTGTCGGATGGTATTCCCTAGATCATGTTCTAACAAAACATGCTCTACATAGCATACAAGTTTTTTTGCGGCACTACGTATGTAACCACTTGAGTCAGTAACACATTACAAAGACACACTACTTCCAAATGTACCCAGATGTGCCTTATATTTTTACAGGACCGTGAAACACCCTACTTTGCCCGGAGTTTGCATAGTAGACAATCTTATCTTCAATGTCAAATAACAACAGACTCCAATGATCAGTACACCAAAACCATCAAAGATGAGGAGAAAGATCCTAAATCCAACATGGTTTTTACAAGGCAAGAATAAACTCACGATTGATTGTATGCAGTGACCAGAAAGCATGCTAGATCAAAATTGACTCTGCTAAACCAGCCCATCAGAGCCAAGAAGGAAACTTCGCTGTTCTGTAGCATAGGCGATATCAGCGGATTGATTACGTATATATTTTTTTGAACCTCACGGGGCAGAAGAGAGATAGCGTGCCTAACATGAATCAATGGCAGAGATTAGACTTAAGATATTTCAGCGGGTGTCACTGCCACAAACCCATGAGTCAATACCGAGCGACTGGGGTAGCTATTGAATTCCATAAGCCACTGACTCGCTTGGTATTGACCCATGTCTTAGCGGTAGTGAGCCATCTAATGAACCAAGCGTAACTTATAAAGAAAAACTTGAGACATAACACAGCAACGTTGACGACTGCCGTTAAGACATGTGTCAATACCGAGCTAGTGGTATCACTATCCAATTCCATAAGCGACTGACTCGCTTGGTATTGACCCATGTCTTGGTAGTGAGCCATTTAATGAACCAACTGTGACCTTTAAAGAGCTTGAGAAGTACCACAAAGCAATGGTGATGACCCCATCCGTTGCGTTGGAGTTGGTGAAACTGCACATGCACAGGAAGTCTTCTTGATCGAGGTTGAAAATGCATCCTCCTCTGACCTTCCAGGTAGCAGTATCTGTGCATGCAGAGGCGCTACGCTGATCAGAACTTGCAACTCCTCTTCGTTCTCTTCGTTGATTTGCTCTAAAATAACCGACTCATCTGATAAAGGCTCGTCGTTGGATGGCCCTTGTCTTTCTTGAGCTTTATCCGTGGCTGCCTTAGGCTCCTCCCTAACAGGCACAGGGTCCTCCCTAACAGGCACAGGATCCTCCCTTGCAGGCACATGATCTTCCCTTATAGGCACAGGCTCCGGATCCTCCATGCCTTGCTCACTCCTTGCAAATCTCTCTCACTACTCACTGGCAAGAAAGACGTGGAATGGCTGGTTGCACATGTTGTTCGATCCTTCGCAGCTCTTGCAGTACACCTCTATGCGCCTCATATCGGTGTCTTCTTGCTTGAGCATTCAAAGAGTCACTTGTTTCCCTTCTAGGCATGCCCTTTGCACGAGACATCTCTACAAATAGCATAATAGAAAACGACATGTCATTTGTCAACACAAGGGACTTAAGATTTCAAAAAAGGTCAGTACCAAGCAAACACGTGCATCGAATAGAGTTGCTTTCCCTTATTCCCTTGGTACTGACCTCAGAAAAGTATACTAGCAAATATCATTTATATTTTCTAAGGTCAGTACCAAGCAAACAGGTGCATTGAATAGAGTTTGCCTTCCCTTATTCCCTTGGTACTGACCTCAGAAAATTGTAATAGCAAACATCATTTATATTTTTTGAGGTCAGTACCAAGCAAACAGGTGCATCGAACAGAGTTTGCCTTCCCTTATTTGCTTGGTACTGACCTCAGAAAAGTGTAATAGCAAACATCATTTATATTTTCTAAGGTCAATACCAAGAGAACAGGTGCATCGAACAGAGTTTGCCTTCCCTTATTTGCTTGGTAGTGAGTGGCATAAAATGGTAACCATCTTTTTGCAACATTTGTCAGCCTACTCAACGTCCTCTTCCTCATATGTGTATATATTTTTCTACGCTATTAAGTTATCTAGAGTAAATTCCTCCTCTTCGTTTAACCTTTGTGGCGACACATACATTATACTCTTCCCAAAAATGTCACCTTAGTCATATATTCATATTACCACCCTTTTCTTTTTTACTTTGTAAATAGAATAAGCATACAATAACCAACCATATACCCCCAAACTTTCTTACCTCTTGTGAATTATTAGTAGAAAAATAATATATCCATTTTCCACTCCATATAGATAAATTCCCATGGAAATCAACTCTCCACTTGTCTTTACCAAAGATTATGGTCCCTCTCTACAAGTCTTCTATGCCCCCTACATAGGTGGCCCAATATCTCTTAAGAATATACATATAGTTTCTCTCCTTTCAAAAAGACTCCAATTGTAAATTATTTTCACAAGCAAATAATATTGGGCCCTCCTCTATTTGTTTAATCATCATAGCCTTTTGAAAAAGCATGATTCCCCTTGGATGCATACAAGCAAAGGGCCCATACAAGAAGACTTGGAAGCAAAAGGTTCCCTAGCCTAGTGTGGACCTTCCAAACCGAATTCCTTGGTGCATGGGCGTGAAGAATAGTCCAAATTCATATCAAACATGTTGAGAAGGTCAATTTTGCCTTTTGAAGCATGTCATTCCGAGCTACAGGTAAAAAGTTATGGTCAAAATAGTGTAAATCTGTCAGATTCGCAGCAAAAGGGAACTGTAAATCAAGTAAATCAAGAGGGTGAGATCTTATTTTTCCCCCACTCATCTTCTAAAAGAGCAATGAGTGTTCAAGGTCACTTGCATGTGATGGGACCAACATAAAGATGCTTTCTAAATGCCAAGACAGACAAGTTGAGATACCCCGCAGGAGCCTCCCGTAGGGCCTCATGGTGGGGCCCACCTACATTATGCACCCCTATGGAGCCTTCACGGTCTAAAATGATATTTTTGGTGAATAAATAATCCCTTTTATGTCCAATATTCAATGAGTGGTCAAAGGACACTTAATTAGGTCTAATCACTTACTCTAATTAAGTGTAGCATAATCCCACTCCTACACAACTATAAATAGCCCCCCTTGGAGAGACTCAAGGACACACACCTATATTTTCAACTTCATGTTGTTTCTTGATCAATAGTAGAGAAAACCCCAACTCTCCCTCTTTCACATCCTCCCTCCTAACCCTCCTCTTTGGAGGAAGTGCAACTGTATTCTCCACTCTTTCCATTCTACAATCTCTTACTCCATCGACCCAATAAATCATTTGTAGCACCTCAATAACTTGTAAATACATCATGATCTCTCACATGGTTATGTTAACAATCATGAAATCATCTTCAAAACTTTCAAGTGTCGCAATTCGTGATGGTTAGCCAGCGTCTGTCCTCCCCTTAAAAGGTGTGCGAGAAATCAAGTAAGTGTTCTATTCTCAATTTACCATTGGTTTGTTTCTCCACACTTATTCAATTGGTCTAAAGAAATTTCTCACTCCAACTCTCTTTTGCTTCATTACATATGCATGTGACTACCTCTCATGGTGATTTTATTTGTGTCACGGCATTGCATAGATGGAGATGACCTCTCTATGCAAAGTGTGTTAGTTTGATGTAAGTGATTCTCTTGTGTGTTTGAGAGGCAAGTCTTGTGCGCATGATTATTTGATGAGTGCTTGAGAGAGGAAGATTTTGGATGTATTATGGGTATTCTTATGGGGAGAAGGTGAATGCTATTCCACAAATTGCATATTTCATTTTGATGCACGGCATTGGGTTGCATAATCGTTGATGGTGTTCAAGTGTCCAAAGTGTATATAGAGTAAGGGGGTTTTCAAAGTGTGTTGCTTGAGTGGGTGAGTGCAAGTGTTATTTTGATTGGTTTCCTTCTCCACTCCCAAACGAAGGTGGTGCCCCAAGTAGTGTGCGTACCTCTTTACGAACATTTTGTGAGGGTAGGCCCATTGGTTTGGGTTTAGAGGCCCCATTTCAAAAATCTCGCCCTCATAAAGTGGTGCCCCCACTGAGGAACATATTTCCAAGTTACCTTCAAATTTTTTAGTAATGAACAATGGAGTTCCCATCTATCCATTTCATTTTGCACAACACATTAGAGTAAATGTTCACATAGATAGAAAAATCTTTTTCCAGCAACGCATTGTTTTTATGTTTGGTGCAGAAAGACTTAGAGAAATACTGGCATCACCCAATCCAATTATACTTCCAATCATCAATTATGAAACTTCTTTTGATGTTCACGTTTTCATTTTGTTTTAAAGGCAGGAACAAGGAGTGGTGAAGGGGTGCTAAAGGGCCATATGAAGGAACGAGGTCTTCAAACCAACAACGAGGAGTAGCACATGAATCACGATTAAAAAAATGATCCTTTTAGGCCTATTGCTCGGCAATCCATTCATATAATCATTGCAACTAAGTTTAGGTTTCAATCTATCATAAGGAGGATATTTGGATCCACTCGCCTCAATGAAATCAATGCTTCAATTAATCCATTTATTCTACCTATGATAAAGTACGAATTAACAATGGATGTGTACATCTTCATTTTAATGTAATCAGATTTATAGTGTCAACAATCTTGTGTGGCCCATAAGAGAAAAGTTTCTTTAAAAAAAAGAAATTTCAAAAAGTCTAAACAAAATGACAAGTTCTTTTCCCACGTTCTATGCAAGAAGTGGGGAAGATGCGCAAGAGTTTCTTGACAACTTGGAGATGACACATCTCATATCCGGGAGAGATGAAGAGGAAGTAAAGCTACGAGCCTTCCCGTTGGTTCTAAAAAGGAGAAGCTAAAGCATGGTATGAGACCTTGCAACCCCAAATCAAGTCCAATTGGGAGAGACTGCGAGCAAGCTTCCTCTCCATGTTCGGGCAAGGTGATACTTCTGAAGGACTATGGAAATGTCTTATTGGACATAAGCAGGTATCACTTGAAGACTATCCCTCTTATGAAGCAACCTTTGTCAATCTATGGGGTAGGTGGGAGGCTATATTAGAAAATCATGGTGGTGCACCTAAATTTCTTAAAAAAGAGAGATTCATGGTTGGCTTGTATCCACTTTTAAAGGCTAAAGTAGAGCTAAAATTCCCATCCACCTTCAAAGAAGCACGTGAGGTAGCCATCATCAAGTTTAGAAAACTACACTTCCAAGCACATAGAGCAAGGGGTTTGAATGAAGTGAGTGAGAGGGAGACTTCACAAACCATGGAAGCACCAATTAGGGCCCCTCTTGCACAATCTTCACAAATAGGAGATAACTCTCAACAAGAGGTTTTACAAAGGCTAACTCAACAGCTTGATAACCTCACTCTGAATCTAGTACAAGGCCTACCTCAACAACGACAACCAAGAGAAGGGAATAGCAATCAACAAAGACAAGCTAAAGAGTTGCGATGTTGGAATTGCAATGAAATGGGCCATGGCATGTACAATTTTCCACATCCAAGGCGACTTCCGGGAGACATATATCTCCCCAGACCGCCTCCTCTCACTGTGCAGCAAGAACGAGCTCAAGGCCCACAAATCCTTTGTCGACCACCACCACCAGCAAATATACCTCCCGTCCCACATGAGGAGGAAGAAAGAGGAGTCAACATCATCAAGCTAGAAGAGGTAATAGATGAGCATACTCTAAACTTTGATGTTATGCCGGCAGAAAAACGCACAAGAGCACATGATAAGGATGAAGACATGAGAAGTGAAGGAACAAATTCAGCCAGAAGGGACAAGAAGAAGAAGTCAAAGATGGAAGAAGCTGAAAGTAGCAGGAAGAAAAGATCAAGGTGAAGGGAAATTGGTATCAACAACTTCCCATTGGGAAAGGAGCTAGAGCCCTACAACATCCTGGAGGATTTACAAACCCAAAAGCCAAACATTTCATGGCCTCAACTTCTACACCTATCAGCCAAAGTAAGAAGGCAATGGCCAAAGTTGGTAAGTACAAGAATTCCAAAAAAGAAAGCAAATCTTTCCATTAAGGTTGTGGCCTCAAAGCTACAAAAAGATGTGGAACCCATTGTGGATGCTTACATAAGGGGTAAAAAGGTGTCTAATGTATATGTTGATGGTGGAGCTCAAATGTGTGTGATCACGGAAAAATCAATGAACAGGTTAGGGCTTGAAATTACAAAGTCCTCTAATTGTCAAGCTAGGCTAGCCAACAACTCAAGTGTGAAGTGTTTGGGGATCATTGAAAATGTAAAAGTCTCTGTATGTAACATAGATGCACGAGTGGATATGTATGTCATTCCAGCTAAGGGGGAGGGCTATCCCATCATCCTAGGGAGGACTTGGCTCATTGCTGTGAATGCAGATCAAAAATGGGGAAGTGGTCGTTTGATTCTTAAGAAGGGTCAACCGGTGGTGTATGATTGGCGAGAAGGAAAGCAACTAGATATCAACTATGAAACCACGGCAGATGAAGAAAGCGAGGAGGAGAGTCCTTACTCAAGTGATGAGGAAGCATCAACCAGTGCATCAACCAGTGAAGAGGAGTCTTCTTTGGAGGTAATGGGAATTGTATTCAACGCCAACACTCAAGATGTTCTTGTAGAAGAAAAGCCAATAGACAATCACACACGAGGGGATGAAAGATGCCACCACCTTGAAGAAGGATTTGAGAAGATGCTTGCAAAAGATCTTACTTGTGAGGAGAAGAGGTCCTACATCAATATGTTAAGGAGGTATCCCAATTTGTTTATCACTGACTACTCACAAATAAGAGGTGTAGATGTAATAGAGCATCGAATTGAATTGAAACCAGGGACCAAACCCGTGGCTCAAAAGTTAAGGCGACTAGGATCTGTGCAACAAAAGGCTCTCCTACAAGAAGTGAATCGACTCTTGAAGGCTGGCTTCATCTATCCAGTATCAAACTCCCAATGGGTATCACCTATTGTAGTCACTCCCAAGAAGAATGGTAAGTGGAGGGTCTGTGTGGATTACAAACCCCTCAACGCTGCGACAAAGAGGGACCACTTCCCTCTCCCTTTCCAAGATGAAATTTTGAATGAAGTAGCAGGTCACGAATGCTACACTATGTGTGATGGGTATTCAGGATATTTTCAAATTAGAATAGTAGAAGAGGACCAACCAAAAACCACCTTCATCACACCTTGGGGATGTTTTGCATTCAGAGTAATTCCTTTTGGGCTCACCAATGCTCCTAGCACCTTCATGAGATTCACAATATTTGTATTTCAGCCATTCTTTGGAAAATCTATAAGAGTCTTTATGGATGATTTCTGTATTTATAGTTGTAGATCACTTCATTGCCAAAAGGTTGAAGAGGGGCTTAAGAGGCTCCATCAATTTGGGGGACAACTCAACCCAGAGAAGTGTCATATCGGTGAATCTCAGGTGGTTTTGCTAGGCCATGTGGTTTCTTCACAAGGAATTCAAGTGGATCCCTCTAAAGTAGAGGCCCTTTTGTAATTATCTCCACCAACAACAACAACTAAGGAGCTAATGACCTTCAACCACAAAGTGAGGTACATGTCTCGCTTCATCCATCTCCTAGCAGAAGCCATCGCCCCTTTGCATAGGTTGGCAAGCCAATCTACATTTGAATGGGGGAGGGAACATGCAAAATGTTTTGAGGAAGTGAAGGGCATTCTTAGCTCTCTCCCAATCCTAATGCCACCAGATCCAAAGGAGACCTACTATGTCACTCCAAGTGTCGGTTTCGAAGCAATTGGTGTTGTTTTGATGCAAAAAGATCCTAAAACATCATACATGAGGCCGATCTATTTTGCAACCAAGGTGATGACTCCGGACGAGAAGGGATACACTGAAATGGAGAAAGTGGTCTTTGCAATCTTGTTTTCGGTAAGGAAGTTTCGATCGTATCTTCTCCCTGTGCCATTTGTTTTTCTCACCTTAGAGCACAATCTACCATATGTAGTACAACACATGAGCCTCTCATCTAAAATAGCAAAGTGGGTGCTTGAACTCCAAGAATTTGAATACACTTTCCTTGTAGAAGATAGCACAAGAGCAGGACTTGCAGACATTCTCACCTACAAAGTGAGAGAAAGGGAAGGATCACGACTACAAAGAGAGGAAGGCTCAAAACAGTTTAAAGTGAAGGAGATTGATAATGCCCATACTTTATGCTTTGACGGAGCTTATGAACGCCAACAAGACAAAGCAGTAGGGGATCATCATTTTGAACCCACAAAAGGAGGTAATGGTTAGAAAAGGTATCACTCTACCCAGTGTTCACTCTAACAATGAGGCTAAGTATGCAGCTCTAACCCTTGGGTTAGAAGAATGCAAAGAATTAGGCATACAAAGACTTATTATAAAAGGTGATTCTTTGCTAGTGGTCAAGCAAATCCAAGGGACTTGGAGGTGCAAGAATCGTACATTGTTTGAGTGGCTTAGTAGTGTAAGAGCTTTGATGAAGGGTTTTAAAGCAACACAGGTACAACACATTGTGAGAACTCATAACAAGGAAGCACACTTAATCGCAAATGAAAAGCTTCAAATGGCGGTAGGAGGTGTGAAACTATATGAACCCAAATATCAAGGTCAAGAGGAGCTAAAAGACATTATCTTCTTTCTACAAGCAGGTGAGTGTCCCAAACACTTAGACAAGGTGCAAAGACATAGACTAGTTAAGAAGGCCACACCTTACCAGTTGATCGGGGATGATTTATATCACAAAGGGAAAGATTTGGTCTTGAGGAGAGTACCAGGTGTGCAAGAGATAGAGAAAATTCTTCTTTCATGTCATGATGATGTCTGTGGTGGTCACTTTTCTCAAGATATTACAAGTAGGAAGATTTTACAAGCAGGGTTTATTTGGCCGAGCTTACATCGTGATGTCCAATATTGGTGTAAGGCATGTAAGCCATGCCAAATTGTTGGGGATAGACGACTAACATATGAGCCTCGAGTCCCAATAATATCTTATGGCCCTTTTGAAAAGTGGGGTGTGGATGCAATAGGTCCCCTACATCGTACTTCTACAGGGAAGGTTTTCATCATCATGGGTGTTGACTACATGACACGATGGGCGGAAGCAACAAGCACAACCCGAATCACAGCTGAAGAGGTATCAAAGTTTATTTTTGATCATATTTGTAGTAGGTTTGGAACACCCCTAGAAATCTTATCAAATCGAGGCCCGGGTTTTAGGGTTGACCTTCTGAATGATCTCTTGAGGAGGTTAAAAGTGAAACACCTGCATTCCACACCCTACTATCCTCAATGCAATGGATTGGTGGAAAAAGTGAATGGAATGATATGTAAGATCATTTCTAAGCAGGTTGTGGACCGGCCTAATGATTGGGATCGCCATTTGACGGCTACTCTTTGGGCGTATAGGACATCTTTCAAGGTATCTACCCAATTTACCCCTTTTCATCTAGTTTATGGACAGGAGGCACTTCTCCCCATTGAGGTAGAGCTCTCAAGCTTGCGCGTTCTTGCAAGAGTGGCAAAAAAACCAAAAGAGGTTCTACATGAAAGGATCTTAGATCTCTAACGACTTGAGCTAGATAGAGAAGAGTCCATTGATCACTACATCACCAAAGCGACAAGCCAAAGGGATAAAATCAACAAGAAGCTCAAGGGGAAAGGATTGAAGGAAGGTATGTTGGTTCTTCGCTATGATAACCGACTTGATACTCGACTTGACAAAAAGTTTTTGCAAAGATGGGAGGGACCTTTCATGATTAAAAAAAAAAGTTAGGGAATGGTAGTTACAGATTAGCAGATTTATCAGGAAAACTCCACAAGACCAGAGTCAATGGATGAAGATTAAAGCCCTACTTTCAACGTATCAATCCGTTGATAGGCAGTCATCTGCCTACATCTTCTAAGCTCCAAACTGACATGGCTCCCTTCGGCTTGGCAAATGCTCCACCTATTTTTAAAGCTTTGATGTGCAAAGAAGAACCAGCCTTGGAATCTGAACATACCCAAGGCAACCCTCCCATCTCCGATTTATGGGATTGAGGCAGGTCTAATGGAGTAAAAGAGTGCATGACACTCCTCCTATTGAAAAAAAAAAATGGAAAAGGAAAAATGACAAAAAAAGAGAAAAAAAAAAGAAGAAAAAGAAGCAACACCGTCCTCCTAAAGATATGAATATCTCTAGGCTTGGGGGAGGGCTAATATGAGTGGCATAAAATGGTAACCATCTTTTTGCAACATTTGTTAGTCTACTCAACGTCCTCTTCCTCATATGTGTATATATTTTTCTACGCTATTAAGTTATCTAGAGTAAATTCCCCCTCTTCGTTTAACCTTTGTGGCGACACATACATTATACTCTTCCCAAAAATGTCACCTTAGTCATATATTTATATTACCACCCTTTTCTTTTTTGCTTTGTAAATAGAATAAGCATACAATAACCAACTATATACCCCCAAACTTTCTTACCTCTTGTGAATTAGTAGTAGAAAAATAATATATCCATCTTCCACCCCATATAGATAAATTCCCATGGAAATCAACTCTCCACTTGTCTTTACCAAAGATTATGGTCCCTCTCTACAAGTCTTCTATGCCCCCTACATAGGTGGCCCAATATCTCTTAAGAATATACATATAGTTTCTCTCCTTTCAAAAAGAATCCAATTGTAAATTATTTTCACAAGCAAATAATATTGGGCCCTCCTCTATTTGTTTAATCATCATAGCCTTTTGAAAAAGCATGATTCCCCTTGGATGCATACAAGCAAAGGGCCCATACAAGAAGACTTGGAAGCAAAAGGTTCCCTAGCCTAGTGTGGACCTTCCAAACCGAATTCCTTGGTGCATGGGCGTGAAGAATAGTCCAAATTCATATCAAACATGTTGAGAAGGTCAATTTTGCCTTTTGAAGCATGTCATTCCGAGCTACAGGTAAAAAGTTATGGTCAAAATAGTGTAAATCTGTCAGATTCGCAGCAAAAGGGAACTGTAAATCAAGTAAATCAAGAGGGTGAGATCTTATTTTTCCCCCACTCATCTTCTAAAAGAGCAATGAGTGTTCAAGGTCACTTGCATGTGATGGGACCAACATAAAGATTCTTTCTAAATGCCAAGACAGACAAGTTGAGATACCCCGCAGGAGCCGCCCGTAGGGCCTCATGGTGGGGCCCACCTACATTATGCACCCCTATGGAGCCTTCACGGTCTAAAATGATATTTTTGGTGAATAAATAATCCCTTTTATGTCCAATATTCAATGAGTGGTCAAAGGACACTTAATTAGGTCTAATCACTTACTCTAATTAAGTGTAGCATAATCCCACTCCTACACAACTATAAATAGCCCCTCTTGGAGAGACTCAAGGACACACACCTATATTTTCAACTTCATGTTGTTTCTTGATCAATAGTAGAGAAAACCCCAACTCTCCCTCTTTCACATCCTCCCTCCTAACCCTCCTCTTTGGAGGAAGTGCAACTGTATTCTCCACTCTTTCCATTCTACAATCTTTTACTCCATCGACCCAATAAATCATTTGTAGCACCTCAATAACTTGTAAATACATCATGATCTCTCACATGGTTATGTTAACAATCATGAAATCATCTTCAAAACTTTCAAGTGTCGCAATTCGTGATGGTTAGCCAGCGTCTGTCCTCCCCTTAAAAGGTGTGCGAGAAATCAAGTAAGTGTTCTATTCTCAATTTACCATTGGTTTGTTTCTCCACACTTATTCAATTGGTCTAAAGAAATTTCTCACTCCAACTCTCTTTTGCTTCATTACATATGCATGTGACTACCTCTCATGGTGATTTTATTTGTGTCACGGCATTGCATAGATGGAGATGACCTCTCTATGCAAAGTGTGTTAGTTTGATGTAAGTGATTCTCTTGTGTGTTTGAGAGGCAAGTCTTGTGCGCATGATTATTTGATGAGTGCTTGAGAGAGGAAGATTTTGGATGTATTATGGGTATTCTTATGGGGAGAAGGTGAATGCTATTCCACAAATTGCATATTTCATTTTGATGCACGGCATTGGGTTGCATAATCGTTGATGGTGTTCAAGTGTTGCTTGAGTAGGTGAGTGCAAGTGTTATTTTGATTGGTTTCCTTCTCCACTCCCAATAGAAGGTGGTTCCCCAAGTAGTGTGCGTACCTCTTTACGAACATTTTGTGAGGGTAGGCCCATTGGTTTGGGTTTAGAGGCCCCATTTCAAAAAGCTCGCCCTCAGTAGTACTGACCTCAGAAAAGTGTAATAGAAAACATCATTTATATTTTTTAAGGTTAGTACCAAGCGAACAGGTGCATCAAACAAAGTTTATCTTCCCTTATTTGCTTGGTATTGATCTCAAAAAAGTGTAATAGCAAACATCATTTATATTTTCTGAGGTCAGTACCGAGTGAACAGGTGCATCGAAGAGAGTTTGCCTTCTCTTATTTGCTTGGTACTGACCTCAAAAAAGTGTAATAGCAAACATCATTTATATTTTTCAAGGTCAGTACCAAGCAAACAGGTGCAACAAAATACCAATGTGAAGTAGACGAACGAGAGCTCCAGTGAACTGAAGATGAGTCCATGCTGACCTAACTATCATGTCGTGCATTCCCATCACCTCCCCTAATCTAGGGGGGGTGGTACCACTGCTTCTCCCTCCCACGTCTACCTCTCATGAAAACGCATGGTGGTACTCCAACCCACCGCCTCACATACCACTCATTAGCCAAAACCTAGGCCCTGCTTTTCAGGTACTGACCTTAGAGTTTGCCTTCCCTTATTCGCTTGGTCTATTTAACCAGCAGCTTTTTCAGAACCTCCCTCAAGGTTTCCCAGAGCGACTACAAGAAGCTTGCAAAAGTGGTGATGCCTTTCCAAGGGACACTCCCGCAGTGCCAGGAGGACCGCATCCAAGCACTCCCTTGGTCCTCCCCCGATGGTACCCTTAGCGTTCTCCACCGACACAGCCTAGGAGTGGATGCTGTCAACACGGGAGTCAATCCTCAAGTTAAGCCACTGGTAATTCTGCATGCCTCAGGTGCAGAAGAGCAGTGGAAGATATCCCACACCTTTTCCTCAACTGCCAAACCAACACCCCCATCCTTTCCCGCTTAGTACCAACCCTTGGCCACCAATTAGGGTGGAAACAACTACTCTTAGGGGACTCACCTGGCCTCCTCTCTGACTTTTGGAATAGGTTTAGGGCAAAATTCTTGTGGATTATTTGGAAGCTCAGAAATTCTTTCCTTTTTGTTCCCAATTTTCAAGCTTCTAGTTTGAAGATCTTATTTGCTGGATGCTCTGTGTAGGATGCTAACCTCAAACTGGAACAAATGAGGATCTACAAGCACAGAGTCTCAATCCTCAAAGACTCTCTGGATGCAAGAAGGGCTAAAGACCTGCAGGGATTGCTCGACGAGAATGGCTCTCTAGATGTTATCTATAATTGGGTACAAGAGATAAAAGATGAAGTGCTTGAGCTAGCCAGTAAATATGAGGAAGCCCTAAACTTTGCCAAAAAGCTTCAAGAAGAGATAGGCTAGCTGTGAAGAAAAAGGATTAACTTCTAGCTGTTTATTGCCAGTTGTATCCCCCGAAAATTAGTAGACCACTTTTTGTAAAGTATGAAACTTGTCCTTTGGGCCTTTCCCTAGTGTTTTCTAACTCTCATCCCCCTCCATGGGTGTTAAGTTGTAATTTTTCTTCTCCCTTATAAATTCAAAACACGTATTTGGTTTTTTTTTTTTTAAAGGTGCAACAAACAGGGTTTACCTTCCCTTATTTTCATAGTACCGACCTCAGAAAAGTGTAATAGCAAACATCATTTATATTTTTTGAGGTCAGTACTTACCAAGTGAACAGGTGCATCGAACAAAGTTGTCCTTCCCTTATTTTCTTGGTAATGACCTCAAAAAGTGTAATAGCAAACATCATTAATAAAGATGATGGTCTACCAAGCAAACAAGTGCAACAAACAGGGTTTACCTTCCCTTATTCGCTTGGTACTGACCACACAAAATACAAGTGCACAAAAGTGTAGTAGCATACCTCTTCACTGTGTGTAGAGTTCTGCGTCACTAAAGCACTGCAGAACAGGAGTAAGAGGAGGATGCGCAAAAAGGAGGAGCATTAGAGAGTAAGAGGAGATGCACAAAAAGGGTTGGGAGCACAAAAGAGATGGTTTGCTTAGCGCGTAGCGTCGACGGGGGTAGAGTTAAAATGATGCAGTAAGGATGCGAAAGAGGCAGAAGAGCGCTCATTTGGGACGAGGGTATAGTTAAAATGTTTGGCGGGGGTACTGTCTCTAAACGTAGAATGCTTACCTCGGCGAGGATCACAACTTCACTTATGCGCATGATTACACCCGAGATTTTGGTTGGTAGATTGTACTGCATGGGAATTTGAGCCCATTTATCACTGTTGTCCTTGTGAGCACAACCCACATGCCTTTTTTGAGTGACTGTTTAGAGTCAGACACCAATCTCCCTTCCAGTCGCCATCTCCATCTCTAAGTAGAACAACAGATCCCCGTTGCCTTTGCCTTTTCTGCACTCTTCCCCTTGGCCACCTCTCGTGATCTTGCGTTTAAAGTCAAACGCCGATCGCCCTTGCAGTCGCCATCTCCATCTCCAAGTAGAACAAACAGATTGCCATTGCCTTTGCTTTTTCTGTGCTCTTCCCCTTGGCCACCTCTCGTGATCCTGCGTTGAGCGACCTCCACTGGTTTGAGTTCGTTGCTGCCACATCACCATTGCCCTTGCCTTCGCCTTTTGTTCCTCTTCCTCCTGGCCACCTTCTGGTTCTTGCTCTCAACGACCTGCGACATCACCATCCAACTCGACGCCATTGGATATTGCAGAGATAGGTTCTCTCTCCCTCTCTCTCTCTCCCCTTATTGTGTGCTGTTAACTGTGTGCGCACCGAAGCCACTATGTCACGGGGTTAGAGCACAATGGGAACAACACTCCAAGGGACAAAGGGTGGTCGTTAGGGTAAGATTAGAAGTCTCGCACCGCATCCGCATGGTTGGAATAATTACTCTTTATGTGACTGTGCCTGAGTTGTTATTCAATGCTATGTTTGGGTATAGTGAGTGAGTAGGCCTATATATCTATTATTAATAACATTAAATGGTCTGTTCTAATCCACATATTCCGAATGGACGTGGGTACAATGAAAATTCAACTTGGGTTAGAACCAAGCGAATAGGGCCCTTCAGAGATTCTTGGGGTGCATGGTTCTGATTCAAGTGATGTCACCTATTATGACATTAGCACATGGGATAGAACCAAGCGAATAGAGACCTTGAGGGATACTCAAGGCTCAATATTCTCTTGGTTATGACACCAAATACATACCAATTTTGAATAGTAGGTTTGGCTTGCTTTTTCTTTCAGTCATGGGGATCATACTGCCCTTCGGAGATTATTGGGGCCCCTATTCGCTTGGTTCTAACTCAAGTGACGTCATATATTATGACATTAGCGCACGGGACATAACCAAGCAAATAGGGGCCTTGAGAGATACTCAAGGCTCAATATTCACTTGGTTATGACACCAAATACATACCGATTTTGAATAGTAGTTTTGGCTTGCTTTTTCTTTCAGTCATGGGAATTATAGTACTGGAGACAGACGTTGTGGGTGAGGATACATGTGAAGAAAAAATATTCACGTTCTTATACAACGCTCGTGCTCATCACCGTGCACCAGAACTATCAGGAATTTTTAATGTAGATTTTTCTATATAGAGGATTATAGATTGCTCATTTGAGTACCTACAAACCTATTTGCAATAGTATGAGGCAGTCATTTGTGACAATTCCATGACAGTTGATGGCATGAGATATGTGAACCCAGTCGACCTTGACCCTGACAAGAGTGCTTCAAGGAGACTGAATCGCAGTCTAGAAAAGTGTCCCTCCAATGCACTGCTTGTACTAGACAGGTGTATGAAGCACTTCTACCACGGGTTTTTCTATTACTTATACTTGCAGACGGATGGTGAGTCAGAGACTTCCTAGTCAACAACTTTTGGTAGTTGCGCCGGAGGAAGAGGTAGAGGATGTGGAGGTGCAGTTTGACCCAGAAGAAGAGCGGGTAGAGGTATTGAAGGAAACATTGATGTGGGCTTAACTCTTGCTTCTCTTGCAGATGTAGCAATAGGGTGCAAGCAAGAAAGCCCAAATAAGGAAGTGATGTTACCTCTGAATTGTGCTCCCAGCTTTGCTATGGCAGTTGACACCCACTACGTTCTACTCACAGATATCATGCATAAGCTGAATATACGGGAGGACTAGTGCCTAGCTGCAATTGCAAATTTTTGTGAGGCAGACATGGGATTTGTGGATGATGATGGAGTGGACCAACATCTTATTGCTGACACAGCTGTCCACGACTCACAGTTTACTTCAGGGTGGCAAACTGATCAAAGATACATTCAATGAAGAGAAGTTCGGGGAGGCCAATTTGCCAACAGATGAGCAGTTTCAATCGACAACAAAACAACTCGGCTTGGAAACAATGAGTAGGCATGTGGCACTTAGAGCTCAGATAATGAATAGTCAGTCTATTCACTTGTGGGGAAGGTCGACGCTGGAAATGGACAAGAATCAGATGGTAATTTCTAAAGGCATTCAGATGGTATTGGAGATGGCCCAGTGATATAATATCATGATCAATCTTTTTGTTGACAGGTGCTAGTGTATGACGATAGTTTCCTTAGAAGAGCGGGAGGGTCATGACCAGGGCTTGTCACTGGAGTACAAGGCAAGGATGCGACGTTGTCTCACTACATTGCGTGTTTCAACCACAAAAGGTTTGTAGAAACAATTCAAGTACTTGGCAATTGTACTCATCTCACTTACGGCCCATAAATTCTTTACTATTTTTTTTAAGATTATAATATACCACAAGGAATACTCCAAGGACAATGCAAAGTTCCCATTGTTTGCAATGAAAGTTATTACAAAATTGTGTGGCGGGCACCCCGTCCCACTAAATGCAGAAAGACTAATTCTGATTGAGAAACAGTTTTCTCTACGTGTCTTTGGCATTGGGTATGGGTGCCAAGCACTCAGAGCCCCCTATTTCATGTCCTACACAGCTTAGGCTCTGGCTGCAGGGGTTGAAGACCCGGAGAGCTTAGATCCATACAACAAGTGGCTATTTTTTAGGGAAAGAAGATGCCTGATGGCCGTGGGGATGCTGCCATCAACAGAGGAACGAGCTCGTCTACAGAGCTTGCACATCGAAGAGGTACAAAGTGAGGAAGAAGGAGGTGCATCAAAGAGGGTCCATCTTCTCCCTCAAGTCCATCTTCTCCTGCTCCTGACTCGTGACTGCTGCCACCTCGCATGGTGCTCCCCTGCATTTGAATTTCCCCAAGCCATCTGTTTCTTCTCTTTGCTAAACTCTTAAGAAGCTCCTTCTGCCTTACTCTATGAATTAGTCATCTATAAGTCCATTGGGTAACTCTAATAGGCTATTGGCCTTATCCTTTTCTCCCCCATGTCTAGTGTGCTTAAAATAACCTGTTCTTGCCATGTAGTGGGTTTTTTCCATGCCTTGTGTGGACCGTATTGATAGTGAGCCATATGTCTTGGCAAAATATGGACCATGGTTGAACAATATGTGTTGCATTGAAATAAAACAAAATGGTCAGTAGAGTACAATTTAAAATTTTATTTTGTATACGTAGAATGCTAACCCACCATGTAATGTGTGATATGTTGCCCACCCCACCTTGTAAGGTAAGCCTTCTTCCAATCCAGCAAGGCAGCTTGAAATGATGTGAGCTTACTTTGGTCCCAAGAATGTTGCTGAATGTAGTGGAAAATTTTATCTAGTGATTTCCACACATTCGCCTTGTGATTTTGGATTGCCCCACCACCAACATTGTCTTTTAACACTTTATGTAAGTGTTTCCATTTGTTGAATAGGTTTCTTCTTTCTCCTCTATCTAAATCTTTGAGGCTAAACCCAAGAAACCTTCTGGCCTTCACGTCACCTATCGATGCTTTCCTAGGTACCTTGTAACGGCTTTGAGACATCTTAGGGTCCTCTTCGATTTTGACATTGCCTCCATGCAAACCAATGTCTGAGAGCACTCTCTCTAATGCTTTGATCACTCTTTTTGACTCACTCTATGGCTTTAATGTCCATGCAAAACATATGTACAAATGAACCACCTTTTCAATTATTTGACAGAGTGCATGAAGTGTACAGACGTGAAATCTACTCAGAGGAATATCAAGCACTGGCCTAAAATTTTTATCTTGAAGATGTCTCTTGGGAGCTCTATTTCCTTGCACACTCTCAAGAGATTGTGCATCATCCATGCAATATAAGCATGGATTTGTCACAGCTGCTCTGTGTGTTATGTTGTACATACACTTAAGAGTCTTTAAGTCACCTGCCATGTGCCATTCCACTGTATAGTCATCAAATCCTTCCACTGAAAGAACGACTCTGTTTCTTTGTTCACCGATGATAGAAGGAATTTGGGTTTGACTAAAAATCCAATCAAGGATTTCAAAATTTTCCTTATCAACCTGCAATCAAAAACAAAAACACAAAATCAACAACCAAATAATCAATATTTTTGTTATTATAGAGGGAACGAAGTATACCTGAAATGAATCTAGAGTTAGAATGTTGTTTTCGGATTGCACGCTGAAGTATTGTGGATCCTCTTTTGTTATTGATGGATCCAGAGCTCTGTTCATGAGGGTAACGGTGACTCTCTCTAGCTTCTTGTTCTTCAGGACCTCGCACTCTCGAGCTTCAAAACAAACTTGAGAACCCCACCGCACTCCTCTCGACTGATGTCAAGGAAGTGAACTGCATACCTTTGCAATGCTTCAAGATCAATGAAGAGGTTGTTGTGCTCGTTAAACTATACCTCTTTTCCACCCTTGCCTAAGAATGTTGCTTCAATATGGAATGGTGACCCAAGTTTCTCAAACACCTCATCGTTTACGTGCCGGCGATCAGCCTTTACATGTGATGGCTTTGGCAGCAATGATCCTCGGCTATAGTTTATTTTGAGACATTTTAGCTAATGCTTTGAAGAGTGCCCTGTATCCCATCTACGAGATGCCACTCTCATCAAGTATTTCTTGCACTTCCATTGGTTCCAACTGATTCTCGTTCATGAAGGAGGTAAGGAGCCTCACAAAATTTTTTCTGAGTTATCACCTCTTCAACTACTTCTTTTGGAACTAAACGGCTGTAATGCACTCCGGCATTGAAGCCTGCACCGTTTGAGTTTGGATGCAGTAAAGACATACCCAAAAAGCACCATGCGTTATGATCATGTATAGGAAAGTGTATCCATTTCTTAGTGAAGCACATTGAAGATACAAAAGAAGAAACGAACTTTGAGTTACCTTAAAGCTCGTATTCATTTTTTCAGGCCACCACTACCAATCTTCATGTTCTCAATGTTGCACAGATCTCGTTTTCTGTTCCAACTACCAAGAACGGTGTCTTTCTCTCGCAAACTTGTGATATTCTTCTCAAGGCCTTGGATTGTCTCTTTGTTTGATGAAATCTTTTGAGAGCATGCTTCATTAAGTTTCTTCAGCTGCATGTTCTCCATCGCCAGGAAGTTTCTTTGCCTTTCCGCATTCAATCCTCTCATTTCCAAATGTTCTGTGTATCCAATAGTCCATCATTGCCATCGCCTGTGAAATGTAAAAGGTTAGTGATATTAGCAAAGGGAGGTGGCACATTTGTCGTAAGATCCTTTGGATAAATAGACCCATCGGTCCACAAATCCAAATGATGTTCCTTGTTTGTCCTTCTAAGTTCTTTTTGTCGTTGAGATAAGAAAGACTCTCTCCTACGTTTCTGCAACGGTGCGTACTCTTGCGATACATCAACATGAAGATGATGTGTGTTCTTTCTTTGGGTAAGTGTTAAAAATGAAGGGGTTGAGGATTGCAAGTTTGAATTGGTGTTTTCATCAAAAAAAGAAGTGTTCTCCATTCCTAGAGTTAATAAAGAAAAAGACAGACACTCCAAACTCATGAAATATCTCAGGTTTTGAAAGGGAAGACCATATTCTCATGTTTAGAGTTGATAGAGTTCGTGTGGCTTATGTTTCTGGAGGGAACACTTGTAAGTTGGCATTTCAAATCATTAGTCATACGGTTAGTTGGATTCCCGACAAGAGAATGAGGAATAAGAATGATAAAGACGGCGGCTACCTACCAAAGAATGTCATTTCGGCTTTTTGTTGGCGCAAAAAATATCACATAAAATGCACAATTTAACATTTTTCATTTTCGCTCTCTAAGCCAACGTGGAACTTCTTATAGGGCCCAAAAGTGAGTCCAACTTTCTCCTAATGATACTATGCTGTGAGTGAAAGTTAGCACAAACAAAAATGCACAGTATGCTAATTGAAGTATGCTAAAAAGCATACTGTCTTTGCCAGTTGGCATAATTATTATGCTAATAAGCATATATTTGCTGGTTTTAAGGAGAAGAGATGACAGTTCTCTGCATCCTTTGTATGCTAATTAGCATACTGCTTATGCCAATTCACATTATGTGGGTATGATAATTAGCATAGTTAGCTGGCATAAACAGTATGCTAATTAGCATAGGTTCGCGAGTTTCAAGGACAAGAGATAATAACTCTTTGTATACTGTGTATGCCAATAAGCATATCATGTATGCTAATTAGCATACTGTATGCTAGTTTCAAGAAGGGATGGCAGCTTTCTATATACTGTGTATGCTAATTAGCATACTATGCTGTGAGTGGAAGTTAGCAAAAACAAAAATCCACAGTATGCTAATTGAAGGAATTCTAATTAGCATACCATGCATGCTAATTAGCATATTGTTTATGCCAATTGGCATAGACAGTATGCTGATTAGCATACCATTGCTGGTTTCAAGGAGAAAACATGGCAGCTTCCTGTATACTGTATATGCTAATTAGCATACTATAGTATGCTGTGAGTGGAAGTTAGCACAATAAAAAATTCTCAGTATGCTAATTAGAATGTATTCTAATTAGCTATTGTGAGTATGCTAATTAGCATACATGGTATGCTAATTAGCATACTGTTTTGGTTGTCTTAACATAAACAGTCTACTAACTAGCATAAACATTATGCTAATTAGCATACCTTTACTGATTTTCAACGAGAATGTATACAAATTCAATGTTTACAAGACGATGGTGCAGCCAAAGATGGTCGAAGCTAGCAGGTGGTCTATGGCAGGCAAAGGGTGCAGTCGAGTGCAGTGCAGAAGGCTAGGGCAAGTGCCAAAGCCCTTAGCAGCCAAAGGATAGCGAGAATGTATGCTTAAAGCGGTTTTTTAGGCCAAAAGTGTTGCGAGATAGTCCAGATGGAGTGGCAGATGAAGGTGACCAAAATGCCAAGTCAGTGTCCAAACATGTAGTGTTCAGCATGTTCTACAAGCCGGTCCAGACGGCTCGTCAAAGGGAGCCCCGGTGTGCAAGATATGCAGGTTAAAGGTAGAGTGTGTAACAGATCTCCTACGGACAGGGCAGCTAGGGACAAGTGGCCCGGGTTGATGTCAGTGTATACATGTGTAGTGCTCGAGTTGTAGAGCATGCATGTCTTCTCGGATTGCGAATCGGAGCTCTGGATAGTAAGTTATGATCAGTTGAATATTTTTTAGGGGTCGGGTCTGAGCCCATTGGACCGCATTGAGAAATGCGTCATCTGGTGTTTTCATGAGCTCGCCAGGTGTTTGGTGCGTAATAGGCAGCGTATGATGCTAGCAAGAAGTGACAACACGTGGATCGGAGTCCGGAGCACGGAGATATGCTCAGCCAAAGTTAGTAGTTTGTGGCAAGCATGAAGAGTCATATATTTTTTTCCCGGTTTGGGGCACACAGATTGAGCTCGGATTAAAGCCACCTCGCAGGATCGGTATGGGAGCTTGAAGGTTGGAGTGCAGGTTTTCAGATGGGCTCGGCGGCCGTCACATAGGCCAACTGGGCAACGCATAGCAAAGCACCCAATGCAAACCAAAAAAGGGCTTTTTTTGTAGTTAAAATGGGTTTTTTTTTTCAAATTTTCAAAGGTTTTGAAGGCCATGGGCCAGCAATGGCCACGTGGCCCCAAAATGAACCCACATACGACAAGGAGGCGGGACAGCACGCCCTAAATGGGCTGGGGGTAGTCACTCCAATGGTATCACAAGGTGGAGCGGGAGCTTGGAGCTCCGTGAAGTGTGGGCTATGGCAGCGAGCGCTCGCGGCACTGCGTTGGCTGAATGCGGCCCTGCGGGGCGGAGAAGGCGGTTTTTAGCGGGTGAGGCGGCGCCCGAGGCGGTGCGCCCGCGTGTGAGAGGGAAGTGGGCGGTTGGTGACGTGGCCGCCCAATGAGGGGGCGCATTCCCACAGAGAAATTCTGGAGAGGGAGAGAGGAGGCAATAGAGACATCGCTATTGCCCCCCTCCTCCTTGTATATAAGGGGTGTCCCATGGTAGAGGAGCATGGGGAGAAAAGCCTCGAAGGCCGCCAAGGTTATAAAGTGAGGAGTTGGCCAAGCAAAAAAGCAAGTACCGCCAAGGTCAAAGAAGGGAGACCATCCGAGCTAAGGGTTGGACAAATCAAAGCATGGGCAAAGGCAAGGAGCAAAGGATGAGCTGGACTGAGATGGTCAAAAAGTCAAAAAAATCAAGTGATGCAAGGCTAAGCCCAAAGAGGGTAAAAATGAAGGTGAAGCAAAATAAAAAAATAAAAATCCAAAGGGGCAATAGCGACATCGCTAATGCCCCCCCAAGTGCAAAGAGTGAAGAAGAGAGAGATAGAGCAAGGCGGTGCCCTCTTTCCCCAAAAAATGCCAATTCAAGGTGCCAAGTGGACCAATTGAATTGTAAATTCCCAAATTAAAGGCCCCCCCTATAAAAGTCAAAAATGAATCAAATTAGGGGCTTTTTTCTTGGCCTTTTGGAGTGCCGTTTGAAGCCTGCAAAGTGGAGTTCTCTAGCAAGCTAGCCCCTTTGTAACTTTTGCTTGAAAATGGCCATGGTGATGGCATTGCAAGCATGTGTATATGTTTTTTGAAGTGCAATCAAGCCACAGTTGCCTCCCGTGCTGTTGTTTCCCATTCTCCCCTTCTCTTTCTCCTGCTTTCATGTTTCTCCTGGGTGCCGGCTGTGTGGATGTGTGTGCCCCCCCCGGACCGATGGTGTTTTGAGTCAGAGAGTGAGATTGAGTAGCTGTGTGCGTGTGTAAGGGTGGAGAGAGGCAGTGGTAGTAGGTGTATCTTGTGTGGTGGTTTGTAGAGTGTGTGAGCAGTGGAAATTGAGAAGGCGGTGGTCTGCTAGTGTAAAGTGTTTCTTTGAAGGTGTTTTTTGAGAGGATAGGGGTGCTGTGAATACCCTGAGCTATAGAGAGGCCCTTTTGTTTATGATGGGCGTGTTCCCCCATTCCCCCTCTCCATCTTCTGGTGCCCCCATGGAGGAGCACACTGATTGCTCCTAGTTAATCGAAAAGAAGCGGTTTTTCGCGTTGGAAGTCATGGCAGCTAGAAGCTGTGGACCGATTTTCACAAGAGAAGAGAGCCCTGACGAGTGGATGTCAGATTTTGAGATGTGCATGTTATTGTTGCGTGCGGAACGAGGATAGAAAAATGCAAACTTTTCCTTTGGTGATGCATGGTAGAGCTAAATCATGGTACGATGCATTGGGAGGTGAGCCAAAGCAAGCATGGCCGGCTCTACGGGCGAGGTTTGTTCATGACTTTCGCATGGAGACTTCCCCAGTCGAGATGGATGCAAAGTTGAAGGCGCTTAAGCAAGATGTAAGTGAAGAGTTCAATTTGTTTTTGGGTCACTTTGAAGAGTGTTGGGTAGAGCTAGCGGTAGCCATGCAGTTAGCTAATGGAGACTACTTCAAGCTGGACGAGTTCGTGGCGTGTCTGCATCCCAAGGTGAGAGAGAAAGTTGATTTCGAGAGCCTAGAGAATTACAATGGTGCGGTAGCCATTGCACGATCGAAGAGCAGAAAGATAAAGAAGAAGATAGAGCAAGGCGTGTCAGGCTATGAGATGATGGCCCATGTTCAACCGCAGAGTCCAAGGGAAGTTGTACACGAAGAAAATCATGGAAACGGAGATGTACCTATTGTGCCGCAAAATTGGGTGCGCACGGTGGAGGATTTGTCGGAGCAAATGCAGGAGTTGCGGCTCAGTGTGATGGATAGAGGACAACCAAGAGTAGCAAGGGGCAGGGCAAGGCCACTGCCAGGTAGGTGTTATAATTGTGGAGAAGAAGGGCACTATGCACCTGATTGTCCTCAACCACAGAGAGAAAGAGGAGGCATTTACCCACTTTTTGGTAGAGGTCGAGGTCAAGGACAATACAATGGTCCTAGAGAGCAAGCGGTGGACAATCCTGTGCAGTCAACTCCACAAAACAGAGGTGAGGTCCCAAGAGTAAACATCATAGGGGTGGATAAACAGGATGTCGAAGTTTTAGCCAATAAGAGAGCAAGAGCTGAGAGGGAAACAGAGACAGAGCGGGAAACTAGAGCTCACGAGGGCAAAGAGAAGATGTATGAAGACAGAGAGCAGCCAGAGCCTAGAAAAAGGAGGCGTCGCAAGATCAAACAAGCGGATTTCCTGCTAGGATGTGGCTATCCCGAGTACAATCTGGTGAGTGATGTTCAAAATCAAAAGGGAAATATTACGTTTGGTCAGTTGTTAGCTTTAAATCCAAAGTTAAGAAGGAAGTGGTCCATAAGTGTTAGCACCAGGCTACCACGAGCTAAGGGAAATGTGCAAGCGATGCAAAATATGGCTTTGAGGGTAGGTAGCCCCACTGACATTCTTCCGTTGGTAGATGTGATTATAGAGAAGAGAATGCAGGTACAAGCCTACATAGATGGTGGAGTGCAGGTTTGTGTCATGACGGAAGCAGCCATGAAAGAGACGGGAGTCAAGGTAGTAGTCAAGCCAAATGTACGCATGAGGATGGCTAACCATACTAAAGCCAGGTGTCTGGGTGTAGATCAGGATGTAAAGGTCAAGGTGATGGGCATAGAGTGCCTGATAGACTTTTTTGTGATGAAGGTAGGGGATAATGCTTATCCAATCATTTTGGGTAGGCTGTGGCTTTTGGCGATAGGTGCAAAGCAGGATTGGGGGAGCAAAGTGTTCACTTTGCCTGATAAAGAGAAAGGCAGACAAGTTGTGCTTGATTTGAAGACCAAAGAGAGCAGTTCTCGTTCTATGGAAGTTAAAGATGAGGGCGATACGATGAGCTACGAGCATGAGACAGAGACGGTCTATGATGAAGGTTACACTAGCACAGAGGAAGACGAGAGCGAGGATGACATGCTGAAGATAGATGCAGACTTATTCGGGGTCACCGTAGATGACTCTCCACCTAAAGAAGAAGGTATGCAGTCTCAAGCTCATGATTTAAGCATAGAAGAGGTTTCAAGCATGTTGATTGAAGATTTAGACAAGGGTGAAAAAGGAAGGCTATGTTCAATTGTGTGAGTCCTATCCAAACCTATTCGCGACAGAGTACAAGCATTTGCGAGGTGCAAAAGGGGTGGAGCACAAGATTGTTCTTAAGGAGGGACATAAGCCTAGAGCACAGAAGCTGAGAAGATTAGGGGCAATCCAAAAGGAAGCCCTTTGGCAGGAGATTAATAAGCTACTGGATGCTGGCATCATATATCTTGTGAAAGAGTCAGAGTGGGTCTCTCCAGTGGTCATAACCCCTAAGAAGAATGGGAAATGGAGAGTGTGTGTCGACTAAAATCCATTGAATGCCGCAGCCAAGAGGAATCACTATCCCTTGCCATTCCAAGTCGAAATCCTAAACCAGGTGGCTTGGCATGAGAGGTACTCGATTATGGATGGATTTTTGGGGTATTTTCAAATAGGTATTGCACTTGAAGACCACATTCATATTGCCATGGGGTTGTTTTGCTTACCGCAGGATGGCGTTCCGATTGGTGAATGCATATGCCACCTTCCAAGGTTGGATGAACATGGTATTTCGTCCATACTTGGGCTGTTTTATTAGGGTCTTCATGGATGATATCGGTTGCTACAGTTCGAGATTGGAGCACCTATCAAAGCTCCAGTTATGCTTTCAAAGGCTTGATGAAGAAGGAGGTCAGCTAAATCCCAAAAGTGCAAGCTAGCACAGCCTCGAGCGCAGCTGTTAGGTCATGTGGTATCGCAAAACGGTATAGAGGCGGATCCCGAGAAGGTGAAGGCGTTGGTGTTAATGGAGCCGCCATAAGATGCTCAAGGTTTGGCTTCATTTGTTCATAAGTTGAAGTATTTATCACGTTTCTTTTGGATGTTGTTGCAATATGTGCATCCTCTTCAAAAGAGGGCTCAGCAAGTGCATGGTTATGAGTGGGATCAGGAAGCTCAGGAGGCTTTTGATAGAGTTAAAGAGATTTTGTGTCAGTTTCCAGTGGTGTGTCCTCCCAATCAAGAGGACGACTTTTATGTGTCTATGATGGTGGGTACAGTTGCTATTGGAGCGGTTCTACTGCAAAAGGTAGGGAGAAGCTACAAGCCGATATACTTCAAGAGCAGGGTGATTAGCCCAGGAGAGGCTACCTACACCGAAGCAGAGCATTGGGTGATGGCTCTGGTCTTCACTTGCAGGAAGTTCAAAGTCCATTTGATTGTGCGTAAGTTTTTTGTGTTGACAGCTAATAATCTATTGCGAGAGGTAGTGCTACATTTGAAGCCAGGAAGGAGGATTATGAAGTGGGTGTTGGAGCTACAGGAGTTTGAGTTTGAGTTCAAGGTAGATCACATGAGTAGGTCTCACCTGATAGACATTCTTGTCAGCAAGGCCATCAATTTTCCGGCCTATCCAAGGGTGGTGCGAGATGAAGCTAAGGAGGAACCCGACTTGGAGGATGCTTTTACTATGTGGTTCGATGGAGTGTATCGAAGAATAGTGCAGAAGGCAGGAGGAGGTGTGGTGATACACGACCCACATGGTAAAACTATATTTTTGAAGGCATATGATCTAGAGGATGTCCACACCTATAATGAGGCGGAGTATCTGACTCTGCATTTGGGTTTAAAGCAGTGCATAGAGTTCGACATTTCGAGGTTGGTGGTGAAGGGAGATGCACAGCTAGTCATTAAACAACTACTAGGCCAATGGCAGGTAAAGCGCGATTCTTTGAAGCATTGGTTTTCTCCATCAAGAAGATGCTGAAGTCTTTTGAAGAAGTCCAATTCAAGCATGTGAGGAGAGAGAAAAACCAAGAGGCAGATCAGTTAGCTAGCAGCAAAGTACAGGTGCACGTTGCAGGTCTATATGTGGCCCCAGCCACTTATGCAGGTAGGGAGACTCTTAAAGAGATTGAAAGTTTTTGGGGTATAGGGCAATGTTCAGAGGGTTTGTCCAAGCTGCAAAAGAGAAGAGTGGTGCAAAAAGCCCGCAAATTCACATTGGTAGGTGAAGATCTTATGAACTATGGGCGTGACGGAGTGCTTAGAAGGGTGCTATACAAAGAGGAGATAGGAATGGTGCTGGAGCAATGCCATGAAGAGAGCGGACACTAGGGCAAAGATCAGGTTCTGTTTTGAGTGCTTAGAGCAGGCTTTTAGTGGCCTTCCATTGTGAAAGACGTGCATTAGTGGTGCAAGACGTGCCACGAGTGTCAGACTATAGGTGAAAGACAACTGGTAGCGGAGTCACAGGGCGCCATCATCGCACAAAGTGCTTTCGAGAAGTGGGGTGGTCTCGATGCCATAGGCCCTCTCCCAAAGTCTACTAGTGGTAAGAAGTATGTGGTGGTAGCCATTGACTACCTTACAAGATGGGTCGAGGCCAAAGCAGTGAAAGAAGTAAATGCTAATGTGGTGGCTCAATTTGTGTTTGATAATATATGTTGTCGTTTCGGGGTTCCATGGGTGTTAGTTTCTGATAGGGGTCAGGGGTTTAGAAGAAAACTCATGAGCGCATTAGTGGAAAAGTTAAAGATTCAGCATAGGTTTTCCTCGCCCTATCACCCCCAATGCAATGGTCTAGTCGAGAGTGCTAATGGTCAAATTGTCAAGATGTTAACGAAGTATGTGTACAAGCAAGAAGCTAAGTGGGAAGAAAATCTAGAGAAGTGTCTGTGGGCGTATAGAACGTCCTATAAAGTGGCTACAAACTTCACTCCATTCGAGCTTGTCTATGGTAAGGAGGCTGTGTTGCCATTGCATGCACAACTAGGTGCTTTAAAAGGTATGTGGCGTGTCAATGCCACTCAAAAAGGGGTTCTACAGGATTGGATAGCCAGTTTAGAGGCTTTGCAGATGGACAGAGAGGCAGCAACAGACTACTATGCGAAGCAGAGAGAGAAGCGGGTTGCCAAATTCAATCAGAAACTGCCGTACAAGAAGATAGAGGAATGAGACCTGGTCATGAAGTACAAAAGCTACTTGGATTTCACATTCCAGAAGAAGTTCAAGAAGAAGTGGACAGGTCCATATAAAGTGAAGAAGGCCTTTTCTAATGGGACGTATCAACTAGTAAGAGCAAATGGCAAGCTTCTTAGGAACAGGGTAAATGGTGTACGGCTCAAACTGTATTTCGAGAGGAATCTAGTGCCTGAAGTGCAGCAAATTATGGTCAAGGGGGGTGGGAAACCCACCTAAAGCATGCGGTGTGTGAAAGAAAGAAGATGAAGCTTTTGTACATAGCCTGTACATACAGTGATGGTTTTGTGAATGCTTTTAATCGTCAGTTTGGTGTGCCAATTTCAAAGTTTTGTACATATGCTTTTGGTCGAACATAAATGTTCCACGAGGGGGCTCGCCAATGATGGTGCAGCCAAAGTTGGTCGAAGCTAGCAGGTGGTCTATGGTAGGCAAAGGGTGTAGTCGAGTGCAATGCAGAAGGCTAGGGCAGGTGCCAAGGCCCTTAGCAGCCAAAGGATAGCGGGAATGTATGCTTAAAGCGGTTTTTTAGGCCAAAAGTGTTGCGAGATAGTCCAGATGGGGTGGAATATGAAGGTGACCAAAATGCCAAGTCAGTGTCCAAACATGTAGTGTTTAGAGTGTTCTAGAATTCGATCCAGATGGCTTGTCAAACGGAGCCCCGGTGTGCAAGATATTGCAGGTTAAAGGTAGAGTGTGTAGCAGATCCCCGACGGACAGGGCAGCTGGGGACAGGTGGCCTGGGTTGATGTCAGTGTATACATGTGTAGTGCTCAAGTTGTAAAGCATGCTTGTCTTCTCGGATTACGAATCGAAGCTCTGGATAGTAAGTTATGACCAGTTGAATATTTTTTAGGGGTCGGGTCTGAGCCCATTGGATCGCATTGAGAAATGCGCCATCTTGTGTTTTCATGAGCTCGCCAGGTGTTTGGTGCGTAATAGGTAGTGTATGATGCTAGCAGGAAGTGACAGTACGTGGATCCGAGTCCGGAGCACGGAGATATGGTCAGCCAACGTTAGTAGTTTGTGGCAAGCATGAAGAGTCATATATTTTGTTCCCGGTTTGGGGCGCACAGATTGAGCTCGGGTTAAAGCCACCTTGTAGGATCGGTTTGGGAGCTTGAAGGTTGGAGTGCAGGTTTTCACATGGGCTCGGTGGCCGTCACATAGGCCAACTAGGCAATGCATAGCAAAGCACCCAATGAAAACCAAAAAAAGGCTTTTTTTGTAGTTAAAATGGGGTTTTTTTTTTTCAATTTTCAAAGGTTTTGAAGGCCATGGGCCAGTAACGGCCACGTAGTGCCAAAATGAACCCACATACGGCGAGGAGGCGGGAGAGCACGCCCTATATGGGTTGGGGGTAGTCACTCCAATGGTATCACAAGGTGGAGCGGGAGCTTGGAGCTCCGTGAAGTGTGGGCTATGGCAGCGAGCGCTCGCGGCACTGCGTTGGCTGAACGCGGCCCTGCGGGGCGGAGAAGGCGATTTTTGGCTGATGAGGCGGTGCCCGAGGCGGCACGCCCACGTGTGAGAGGGAAGTGCCCGGTTGGTGACGTGGCCGCCTAATGAGGGGGCGCGTTCCCGCGGAGCAATTTTGGAGAGGGAGAGAGGAGGCAATAGTGACATCGCTATTGCCCCCCTCCTCCTTGTATATAAGGGGTGTCCCACGATAGAGGAGCATGGGGAGAAAAGCCTCGAAGGCCGCCAAGGTTATAAAGTGAGGAGTTGCCCAAGCAAAAAAGCAAGTACCGCCAAGGTCAAAGAAGGGAGACCATCCGAGCTAAGGGTTGGACAAACCAAAGCATGGGCAAAGGCAAGGCCAAGTGGGCCAAGCAAGGAGCAAAGGGTGAGGTGGACTGATATGGTCAAAAAGTCAAAAAAATCAAGTAGTGCAAGGCTAAGCCCAAAGAGGCTAAAAATGAAGGTGAAGGAAAATAAGATAAAAATCCAAAGGGGCAATAGCGACATCGCTAATGCCCCACCAAGTGCAAAGAGTGAAGAAGAGAGAGATAGAGCAAGGCGGTGCCCTCTTTCCCTAAAAAATACCAATTCAAGGTGCCAAGTGGACCAATTGAATTGTAAATTCCCAAATTAAAGGCCCCCCCTATAAAAGTCAAAAATGAATCAAATTAGGGGCTTTTTTCTTGGCCTTTTGGAGTGTCGTTTGAAGCCTGCAAAGTGGAGTTCTCTAGCAAGCTAGCCCCTTTGTAACTTTTGCTTGAAAATGGCCATGGTGATGGCATTGCAAGCATGTGTATATGTTTTTTGAAGTGCAATCAAGCCACAGTTGCCTCCCGTGCTGTTGTTTCCCCTTCCCCGCTTCTCTTTCTCATGCTTTCATGTTTCTCCTGGGTGCCGACTGTGTGAATGTGTGTGCCCCCCCGGACCGATGGTGTTTTGAGTGAGAGAGTGAGATTGAGTGGTTGTGTGCGTGTGTAAGTGTGGAGACAGGCAGCGGTAGTAGGTGTATCTTGTGTGGTGGTTTGTAGAGTGTGTTATCAGTGGAAATTGAGCAAGCAGTGGTCTGCTAGTGTAAAGTGTTTCTTTGAAGGTGTTTTCTGAGAGGATAGGGGTGTTGTGAATACCTTGAGCTATAGAGAGGCCCTTTTGTTTCTGCTGGGCGTGTTCCCCCATTCCCCCTCTCCAACACCAATAGTACACATAGTATTGTCTTCAAAACAAGAATAGTACAGGATCTGATCATTACTATCTAAAGTGAATGTCGGAATAGTTACAAACATTGGAAAGGCAATTTACAAATTTCCCTCATAATGTTACAAAACTGCAGAGAGCCTCCTACTCTGGATAAGATCGTGGTTTAGCACGCTTGTACACTCGCTTTTGCCCAGTGTCCGTTTGCTTCTTTGTTTGCTGAGCTTTTGGGTCTTGCTCTCTTTCTTCTTCTTGCTGAGCTTTTGGTTCTTGCAACTCTCTTTCTTCTTCTTCTTGCTGCTGCTTCTCTAATTTTTCCCTCTGTAGCCTCTCTCTCTTGTCTTTCAGCTTAGAGAAAGGTTACATTTTCAGCTGTATACGCTGCACGATCCTCTGATTGCAGCCATAGGAACAGCCAGCTGCTCAAAGCATCTATCAGGATGTTTTGCCATTGTTCTTTGGTCTGGTCCTCTATCTTAGGAGTAACAAGCCAACTTCCTTCAGGGTTTTGGCACACTTTGTACATACTATCGTCAATAATTAGACTGTTTTGGGGCCCAAAGTTGCAGTTCTTCCAAAACAATCTCAAATCCTTCAAGAATACATGCTTATTATTTATCTGCCAAGGCTGGCCACTATAATGACTCTGTGTAAAAACACCTCTCAGCTTATCCCGCTTCTCTTTGAATACTGTTTCTAATATTGCATTCACTTTAGGTGCCATGCTAGTGCTCCATATATACACGTGGAGAAAACGGAGGCACCAATCCAAAAATTTGTGGCTGTCTTTGCGACAAAATACCAACCTCCTATCTTGCACATTGTACTTTATCATTTTCCCTGCATGTTTAGGGGGAATGTCACCGTGCATTGCTCTATAACTTGAACAAGTAGGCCATTTAAATCAAGAACCAAAGCGCGCCCCTCGTCTGGCAATGGCTTTGGCATGCATATTGGGTCTGACAATGCATACCACTCAGCAAAAATAACTTCCCCCGAGGGATGAACATAACTAAAGTACTCATTTATTTTTGTTAAGTGTTTAAGATAGCTAGCCAGGCGCTTCTCAATCTCGGCTCTTTCTTTTTGTAGCTGTCTAGCCTTGGAAATACGTCGCTTTCGTATGGTTTTGCATGCAATGGCATAATTCAAATCATGCAGGGCAACTAACTGCAATTTCTCTTGCCTTGTGACACAGAAATGGTATCGAATAAAGACATCATAAAGGACAAGCAAAAACTACTGAACTGTTGCACAATAAAATAATATTGAAAATAGTTTTTCCATTATAAATATCTAGAGAGATACATGCCACATGGTGTGGAGATTGCTAGCATTACATAACTTGGACACAATAGGGAACAGATTCAGCATAATTTCTTGCAAGCACGTGAGCGAATGGCTTTCTTTTCACCTTTGTTGTGTTCGTTTATGTCATCCAGGGTGCTCGGAGGGGCAGCACATTTCTCGTCCCCAAGTTCTTCCACAATCTGTTCCAGGCCACCTTTCTCTTTAATTTCACTTTGTTTACAAGACCTTGTAGCGGGCTATCACCACCGGCGTCTTGCGCAGTCAGCCCACTGTCAATCTTGAAACCTTCCTCTTGAGCACTCCTACCTTCCTCTTGCACACTCCTAACTGTTTCCTCTGAGACGCTTGTTTAATCATTTGTAGGGGGCTTGGGTTTGGGATGAGTTATCATGATAAAATCTTCATCATCATCATCTATTTCTTTACCATCTGCAGTAGCCTCGTGCGTTATCGCATGCTGTGGCATAACATCTGCCCTTTCATGCTATCTATCCAGCTCATCAAATTCATCATTACCGAGCTTCTCTTCTTTCCTTTGATTGACAGGTGTCTTGTCAGGTTCGCATCCTGCATCATTGATACCTGTGTATTCCATTCACCCGTTAATTTTCTTCGATGCCATTATGATTGCTTGTATGCATTGTGTGACAAGTAGAATTCCATGTATGGTAGGCATTTATATCCTGTAGACATCCATATTGTCTATGCTAACTAGTATACAAAGTGTACTAACCACCATGATCAATATGCTAACTAGCATACAAAATATGCTAACAAGGAAGTGTGAATATAGTGTGCTAACTAGCAGAGAATGTATGCTAATTAGCATATATAAAATGGTAATAGGAAAAATTGTGTGTATGTTAATGGTACGCTTATTATTGATGGTGTGATAATTAGCATACATGCTATGTTAATTAGCATACAATGTATGCTAGCATAGATGGTATCCTAACTAGAAGATAAGTTATGCTAATAAACATAACGTCTCTGCTAATTAGCATACCTTTTTTGCTGGTTAGCATATTGTGCATGCTAACTAAAGTACACACTACGATAACTAGCATACAAATTATGCTAGCTAGCTCAAAATGTATGCTAACAAGCATACACATTATGCTAGCTAGCAAAGAAGGTATGCTAACTAAACTTTGAATGCTTGTTAGCATGCACCAAATGCTAGCTAGCATACAAGGTATGCTAGTTAGCATACTGAGTATGCTAATTATCATACCTTTTTTTATAGTTATCATACTTGCATGCTAGCCATCATACAAAATGCTCTAATTAGAATATAAAGTATGCTAATTAGCATACCTTGTTACCTAGTTAGCACACATGGCTAACAAGGTATGCTAATTAGCATACTTTTTATGCAGGCTAAACACAATGTTCTAATTAGCATAAAAAGTATGCTAATTAGCATACCTTGTTAGCCATGTGTGCTAACTAGCTAACAAGGTATGCTAATTAGCATGCTTTTTATGCTAATTAGAACATTGTGTATGATGGCTAGCATGCAAGTATGATAACTATAAGAAAAGGTATGCTTATGCATGCTAATTAGCATACTTGCATGCTAGCCATCATACAATGTTCTAATTAGCATAAAAATTATGCTACTTAACATATTAAATATGATAATTAGCATACCCTATATGTTAGTTAGCACAATGTGTGTGCTAACTAACATGCAGGGTATGCTAATTAGCATACATTGTTTGCTAGTTAGCACAATGTGCACTAATTAGCTTATTTAACATGCTGATTAGCATACTTTGTGTCTAACTGGGAAACTTTGTATGCTAGTTATCATGCATAGTTTGTTAACTAGCATAGAAGGTATGCTTATTAGCATACACAGTATGCTAGCTAGCGTACAAAAAATGCCAACTAGTATTCACAATATGTTAGCTAGGATAACTATCTGTGCTAACTAGCATACACAGTATGCTTACCATCATGACAATGTATGCTAGCTATATCTCATAGTATGCTAACTAGCATAAATAGGTTTGACAACTACCATACACAATATGCTAGACACCATACCCACTAAGCTAACTAGCATACACAGGGCTAGTGTAGGAATCAAGGCTGGATAACTGTTCCTTAACATTATCTTACCAGAACTCTGCGTGATTGGAGGTCCTTGCCCTGTGACCTTGCCGCACCATTCAGCTGGTATCCTCTGTTAGCAGGTGGAAGCTCTACATTCGGTCCCCAGGGAGCATGCAGCAACAAAGAAAATTAGGTGATAGGTATGCTCACATGGCATTTTGACCATTGCACTAATTTCGTGTACTTCTAGCGGCAGACCACAACCAGTACACACATTGCTTGTGTCCCATCACGTACCCCTCCTATACACTATGTAAAAGTGTTCATAGCTATCTTGCATAGGGCAGTGGGGATGAAGGATCCTTGTATCATCCTACTTATCTGCATGAGCAGCTGCAATTGACTATCGCGGGCGTGCACTTTTGCTTCTTGCACCTCCACATTAATCTACAAACCAATCAAAACAAAGGCATGGTAAGTACATAGGATAGTTGTGCACATATTCAAAACATAAGGTTCAATCACAAAAACCATCGGCACTTACATGAAGACAGGTTATGTCAATATCAACAGCAGTGGGGGTGTCCTCACTGTGAGGCAACCCCAAACCATCCAGTGTCTCGATCTTTACCTTGAGCTCTATTTCTCTCCTTGCGTCCACATTGTCAGTGAGGCCTAAACAACACAATTCATTCTCAGCATCATGAAGCTTATGTCTAATAGCAAGTACTACAGGGCTGACCATATCATGGCTTGCTTTCATAACCCTTGTAGCTTCAAGCTCCTGACCTGCATTCTTGAGCTGTTGTTTAGCATCCTCTAGTCAATTTTTGAGATGGTCATTTGCACTCATGATGTGCTGCAAAGAGAGCCCGAAATATGACAGGCTTGCTGTCACTTTGTGAGAGCTGTTAATAGAGAGGGGTGTTGCCCTGGCAGCAGAAACAACGTTCGGAGCTACTTGGCCAGTGTAATTGTCCTTCATTTTCGTGGAGTCCTCCTCTGTTTTTTTACTTGAGAGGTGGGTATTACGCACCCTCCCGTTTTCAACATGGGCATCGTAGTATACTTTTTCTTGAAGGTCCTGCAAATGCTGGACAACAAACTCAGCCCAATTGAACTGCATGATTGAGCCCCTTGCAATTGCCACTACACTAAATTTTTTTACAAAACCCTTGGCAAAAGCCGAATTAATTTCCATGTTGGTGGGGGGCTTTTGGTACACCTTGTAGTGTAGCTGAAGTACTTGGTCGTACATGTCTCTATGAATGCTACTACATTTGAAGCAATATTTTTTGCGATCCTTCACCTCTCTGAATATACTGAACCACTCCAAATCTATAATCTGCTCCCACTTCACCAATTTGGGGTCGTCACCGTCCATGCAGAGGCCATGGAGGACATTAAACTCTTCTCTTGTTACACAAAACTTTTCTTGCAGTAGGATGTTTTGCTTGGGAGTTTTCCATTGGCCTGCACACCACACAGGATTATAAGATTAAAACCTTACAAAACCCCACTAGAATAGGGTTGTCAAGTAATATCTACATAGGCAATTGCGCGGGCTCTCCTTAGATGCAATCATCTAAGCATGCACCTTGAATGCCTAAGGCAATGCACAAGCACCTGATTAATGTGAGAGAATCCACAACTAGATTGCAGCCAGGGGCTACTGCAAAAACAAGAATATAAGTTGAATGCATAGTCCTCTGTGTTGATTGCAGCATATTCTTAGCAACACAATTTCCTCATGGGTGAGAGGATTCACTAATAGATTAGTAGTCAGGGCATGCTAGTGAAATGTGTCATGCTTTGCTTGATTTACAACTTCAAATCTGGCCCACTCATTGAAGAGAGAGAGAGAGAGAGAGAGAGAGAGAGAGAGTACCTGAGTCCTGCTTCCCTTTCCCTGCATGCATGTACTTTGACAATGGGGATCCTTAGGAATTAGAAGCATTCAATCTTTTGCAAGGCGGAGGAGAAGCAACAGAACTTCCTTCTCGGTGGAGTACTGTCAAGATTGCTATCGGAGGTGGCTAGCTCCAGTGATGAGCTATCCTCCACTTCTTGGGCTGACTGCTGGCCTCTGACTGCAAACCTGCTTGTAGCTTGCAGCTCACAATCGCTTTCCTCCCTCTCTCTGACATGTGGTCCTTGTGTTGTGCTTCCCTCCATGCTTCATGAATACACCACTACCTCAACGTAATGACTGAGCTTAACTGTTAGAGATTTTAAAAATATTATGGTTCATTTTTTCAAAGTCCAAGTATTACACTTTGTATAGTTCATGATAATGGCCCACACACTTGAAAAAACATGACTATCTTATCCATGTGTTATGTTTACAAGATCTGCTTGTTGGCATATGTTAACTAGCACAAATAGCGCGACATGTTAACATGCTTTCACCCTATAGCACATGTGATGCTATTTGAGAGAGAATTCACCTTATTTTTGCGTATGCAAGTGATCCTTTGGGATGTGACTTTTGAATCGTTACGCATCCAGATGCGCTTTCATGCACATTGTTTGACCATGTGGGGCATTTCAGAGAGCTTTTTTAACAGGATTTTGTGTAGTTTCATGTTATGTATGCATTATGCGGATACAGTTTGAGCTAGCCATAGCTCGTAGGTAGCAGATTTACAGTTTTGCATTGTTTTTTGGATAGGTACACGTCCATAGAGCTACTCGATTAGGAGTGAGCTAGTTTGTCAGGCTTTTGGCATTGCATGTAGACCATTTGTGGATTTTGCTACTGAGAGAGTGTCTATTGTCATGAATTTGGTGAGATTTTTTGAGTTTTTGCTCAGTTTTCTGGGGAAACTTTGCCGGATTTTTTTGAGATTCTCACCATGGTTTATGCGTATTCGCAATTTGCTCTCTAATGGTTCAATGGTCAAGTTGACTCCCATTCTAGCAGTTATATATAGTTTTTTGTCTTGTGGTTTGCGTTGAGTTTTGACTCATTTTGCAAAGGAAATTATGTTCATTTTTCCCCGTCTTCTTACCATAAAAGTTTGCAGTGTTATGCCATTTTGTACAGTGGTTGATATATTCCCACTTTGATAGTGATCAAGTGTTTACTCTCACTTTGACAGGTTTTGTCAATTTGGACACGGTTTGGTATTCTTGTACCCACTCTCGCAGAAGTGAGGATTTGCATATGCTTGTGTGGCTACAATACAGGCTAATCACAAGTTTTTTTGCAGATTTCTGCAGGTAGTTTCTCTTGTGGGATGTGTTTTGAGCTGGTTTGCTTTCTACTTGCGTATATGGTTATGCGCTTTACGCTCAGTTGAACAGTTTATGCTTGCAAAGTTTGCAGATTGTGGAGTTGTTTTATCCATGCATCACATCCGTAAAAGAGACATGCCTCGTCTCTCGCTCCAAACATGGCTGCAAATACACGGAGACTACACAACCTCGTGTGTCAGAATGTTAGGTAAAGGTGGTGTGCCTCACTGTGCACTCACAATCCTTGCTCCCCACACTCAAAAACAATTATGGTCCTTACGAAAATCTTCAAGCTCTTCAGGAGAGAGTTTGTTTTTACCTTTGTAAGCTCCCTTCTCCTTGGACCGATGGTTGTTGTTGTTGTTGTTATTGAAATTACCTTGGGAAGAATTCTGGGCATTGGTTTTTCCCTTTGCATCACTTTTGTCTTTGTTTTCCATGGGCTTGACATTTTGTCTAGCCCCTTGTTGGAAATTGATGTAGGAAGCAACCATGGCGTGGTGGATTACTTCAGTGATAGAACCAGGCCGTTGGGAGTTGACATACTCGGCCATTTCTTCAGGTAATCCCACACAAAATTGTTGCTTTTGCTCGGTGAAGTCAATCTTTTGGAAGACAGTAGCCTTGAGATGTAAATCTCAAAACTTGTCCACATATTTGTGAATAGACTCATGGGAGAGAAGCTTCAAACTGCACCATTCGATAAGTACTTTTTCCTTTTCATCGCTTGCAAGTAATTGCTTCATGATGGAGACTCGTAGAGTTTTCCATGTCTTTGGGGCTTCTCCGTTGCCACGAAGGCTAGCCCACCATTGACGAGCCAATTTCTAGAAGTGCATAGCTACATGGTGTAGCTTGGAGGACTCCATGAAGCCCTCGTCTCCAAAGGCCGCATCAAATTGTTGGATGAAGGCCAATACTTTGTCAATGGCACCAAAGGTGCCATCATAGGTGAGAAAAAGAGATACTCTTTCCTCCCTCTTTGAACTTCTTGAGCTTTTGTAACCTTCGCCATGCAGGGTATGATTTGCGATGTCCTCTCCTCTTGTATTCTCTAGGAGAATAGCCATAGATTTCGTCAGAAGAGGAAGAAGGTGAAGAGGGTGACCCCTTTCTTGACCTTTTCTTCCTTTGTTTCCTCTCTTACATTTTGGAGTGACAAGGAGAAGGACTGTGTGTTGAACATTTCCTCTTGAGAGGAGTTGGCGATCGTCTAGACCTCCGTCTTCGTGGAGACACATCTTCAGAGGAACTTAGGGATTCATTACTTTCTTGCTCTTTGGATTTCTCCTCTCATATGGGAGAGAGTCTTTTTTTGGGCGTCTCATCAAGAGGACTCTCTCTCCTCTTGGAGAGGAAGGGAAATCCCATAAGCACGAAGTTGTTGAGTAACTTCGGCTTGAAAAGCAGGGTTGCCCATAGCTTGTTGCAACCTAGTAAAAAGATAATTGACAAACATGGGAGCATCATCATTAGCACCTTCATGTGAAAAATAAAAGTTATCAATGTTCATTCTACTCTCTTGGTTATTGCCAGCCATGCTAATTATGCTATGTGTTTACTTAGTGTATTCTTTGGCAATTCAAAACCTTAGTTGCTGCTCCTGTTAGCCTTTGAAAATCAGCACTTAAGTAACTACACCCACGGCTCGAATTGTTAATTATAGAGAGTAGTAGAGTGTGTCTAATATTGTAAAATTGCCAAGGGCTAGCTCCTTTTGGACTTCTTATGGCTCAATAATGGTAAAACCGTAGGCAAGTCTAAAAAAATCCCATTATTAAGACCAAACCTCTCGCTCCCGAGGTGTGCACCATATCCCACATAGTGGGCTCAATAAAACCTATAATATATCCCAATCCCACTTACCCTAATATAATTTACAAAATCAACCATTAATAGGCTACTTAAGGACCTCTCTTCTTAAGCAAGAAAAGAGAAACCAAATGCTTTGATATTGATGTAATGGAAATGGCCTATGAACTTTGAGAATATCGGAATTAAGAGAATTAGAGTGAGCATTTTTTGTGAGATTACTTTGAGAACATAGAGCGTGAACTAATTGATGGTAGCAACATAAACATAGTACTTAATTAACTTGGCATGAACAATAATTTTGTAAGAGAGAGTATTAGAGAACATGACAATAGTTGAGGAACTGATTTACTTGAAGCCGGTCCCCCCTCCAAAAGAGGCGTCTGTATTATAGATTCTCCGAGACTTGGTACAATACAATCTTTGTGTTCCATGTGACCTACGTGATGCAATGAACATGGAAAGCTTTATGCATCACGAACATAACATAAACTATGCAAAAAGAATTAGCTATCCCAAGCCTCAGTCCCAAGGCCTCAAACACCTTCAAAGGTGGAGAGAGCTAGCGGGGGGAATGAGGGTAGAGAAGAGGAAGAATAATCATTCATAAGAGAAAGAAATAGTTCCTTATTTATCATCACTCTTCGTGATTAGCATATCATAATAGCATAGTTATGAAGATGAAGAAGATGGCAAGCTTAAGCATTGAACCATGGCTCTTGGTTGGATTTGCATTCCATAGCCAAGAGCGTTGGTGTAGGCTCTCAACTTCTCAACAAGCTTGGAGAAGGAGATGGAGCTCTTGCACTTTGCACTTTGCACCATGAGAGAGAGAGAGAGAGAGTGTGTGTGTGTGTGGGAGAGTATACCCCCCTCTCATGCTTGGTCCACCTCTCTCTCTCTCTCTCTCTCTCTCTCTCTCTCTCGTATTATTTAATTATATCATTTGGACATGTGTCCTCTTTTTCCTCTTTGAGAGAAAGACTTAATTATTTATTTTTATGCATCTAGATTCTCATTGGGTTCCTTTAAATCCTATCCAATAGGATTCGAGCACACCATGAGGGCCAAATGGGGAGGATCTTGACATGTGTCTTTTATGCTTCCTAAGATATCATGTTTGAATTGAACACTTCAAACACCTTCTTCATTTAAGCATGAAAATAGTTTATGCCATGTGAGAGATCATGTTTGAATTGAACACTTCAAGAACCTTAGTCATTTAAGCATGAGAATCACTTGGGCAAGGTTCCCACAAACACCTTAAGCACCTTAGTTAGCAAGCACGACAAGCACCTCATGCTTGGGTAGGATTTCCACCTCAAGGTCAGCCCTAGCTTGCCTAAGGTCAAAGGACTTTTTAACACTAACTTTTGGAGGTCTTTAATGAAGCTAACCCTAAGGTCTTTCAGCTCCATTAGGTAGCATTTCTCTTTAACAAACCATCTCTCATTTGGACCCCTTTAACCTTGGCCCTGTGTTGAGACAGATCCATAAGCAGATGTCTATATTCTAACCCTTGTTCTCGTTTATTCTTCCACATTAAATGATCAGCTTAATATGAGAAAATCATTTGGGTTGGTTAGATATTAGATTTTATGACAAATACGGACATGTTGAAGAAAATATCCCAATCATGACAATATGGACCCAGACAATTCATAGCCCGGGTACACAACATCAAACAAGAACCAAAGCCGATGAACGGCTTCATCGGAGATTGAACAAATGCACAACCACACCAAGAACCAGGCAGACAACTTTCTGTTTATGCTTTGCTTTGTCAGAAAGGCATGATTCAAAATTCTAGTGTGTCTATTCTACATGATGAGAATAGTTTGCACGACTTCATTTACGAAAAACTAGTTAAAAACCTAAATTTAAAAACCACACCATCTACCTATAAAGTAAGCCATGCTCTCCAAGGAACCAAATACAACAAAGTACGTGAAATAAAATATCTTGAGATTTCTATTAGTAATTCCACAAATAAGTGTGACTTTTATGTGCACATTTATAGTTCACAGATATTATTTTGGACATACCTTTGAATTGCTAGCATAATCCATAAATAAGTTATCCCACACACACCATGAATTTCACTTTCAAAGGTCAACATATTTGTTTTTTTGGTGATGCATCCCTTGGTCTGTTCCCTCTCATATCAGACACACAAGCAAAACGTGTACTTTGAAAGGATGACCATTTTTGTCAGCGAAGTTGAATACAAAAAACCCTCTATCACACAAACACAAAGATTTCATTTCGTAGTATGCTAATTTTTTTGTTGATGATTATTCCCCTTACCTTCCACCCTCTTGGGGAGACATAGATCATAAAATTGATTTATTTTTTTGGATCACAACTCCCACACAGAGCTTCGGATAGGCAAAGTCCATAACACTAGCACCAAATCCAAGAACAAATAACTGAACTTTTAGAAAAATGTTTTATTTGTTTTAATTCATCTTCCTTTGGTGCAAGGTCACTGTCAATAATCAAAAACCCATTCCCCTTGTAGACGACCTCCTTGACCGACTATGAGGTTCCACAAGCTACAAAAAATATTTCTCAAGACCATCTTCCCCTATCATGACTCTCCTAAAGTTATTCTTTTCAATCAAGATGGCCGCTTTTGCAATCACTTTTAGATTGCACTAGCCAAGAGACCATATCAAAATTTTACAAAAAGCCACTATTATATTAGAAGAGCACAACAAAGGTACCCAGCATAAGCTAAAAAGAAAACAAGACCCGCACTATTTAAAGAAAATGACCTTGTTTGACAAACAAAGAATAAAAATTTTAGGAAAGTATACTGAAGTCAAATGGGTCCCTAGATTTTATGACCCGTTTAAAATCCTCAAAAAATATAATGACAACATGTTTAGCTTGGGCATTCCCTCACATTGAAACATACATAACTCCCTTCAAATCAGCTTATTAAGACAACACAAGGGACCTATTCTCGATACTCCTACCGTAGTTGACCCCCCCCTTGAGTGAGGATGATGAAGAAGTTTTGATTCTTAAAACAATTCTTGATTATGACTTCTCCGCTACCCACACAGGTAATCAATACAAAAGCTATTTAGTAAAATATAGAAATCACTCTTTGGAAGAATCTCAATGGATATCAAATCGCTACACTTGTATTATCACCACTTGATTTTTGCATATCACACTGAAGTGCACGTATGCGGTGTGTGTAGAGAGAGAGAGAGAGAGAGAGAGAGAGAGAGAGAGAGAATACAGTGCGGGGTGGAGTAGAGTAGCAAGAAGCAACACTCACTCCTTAATCTTCTATGTATAAAGAATAAGTGAGTAAGTTAGTAGAGTCATTGGGCAATCAGACACCGAATGTCTGACCTCGAGCAAAGGCACAACACGTTTACCCCAACCACCTCCCACATAAAGGCAAATGTGTCAAAAGTGGGTGCTACTAGCTAACTTACTAGTATGTACAAGAAACTACGTGAGCGACTCTCTCAAGCTATGCCCACTAGCTTACTCTCTTGATCTACATGCAGCCATATTGGCTCTAGTGATAGGCAAGCATGTGTATCCATTCTAGCGCCTGCATGTAAATCCCGCATACAACTATGTATTGTCTGCAAAGCTCCATAATGCATCAAGCTAGTGTCAAGCATTGTATGACTGACAATCCTTGTTGTAAATGCTCCCACTATGGCTGATAAGTTAGGCCTCGACACTAGTAGGTCGTACATGAAATGCCCAAATGCTGAAAACATTTATGAAAACTTGGTTGTCCTAGCCTCCTCTGTGCTATGTGCAATCCATGCACCATCAAGACTAGAGACAAATGGATGTTATGAATCAAGGGTGATCAACGTTGTGATTGTCCCTGCATCCATCGTACCATGCTCAACATGTTCTAGAATAATCATGTCAGCATCTAGCATAAGCATATCCAAGAACTCCATAATCGTAATCTTTGCATGTGTCTCTAGTGAGCAGATTTGCTCTACCTCTCTCTGCACAGACTCTCACAACACTTGACATGTCTCTCTAGAGCACTATCGCTCTACCTCTGTCTCCATAGAGTCTACTAACATGTCTTGCATAGCTAAATGATCTATCTCTTGAGCATACTAGAGCTCACTTGGAAAGGAGCAGTGTCTCATCTCTCCTTCATCGCATGCCAATAACAAAGTCAAGACCATGCCATCTTGTATCTCAGATACATGCATAGGATATACCATGCCACTGTGGGCTCTCGTGGAAATCACTAATGATTTGCAATGCATCCGAAAATACTATTCTCTAAGCAGTGTCTGACACCCACAATCTACTAAGCATATCACTTAGACCAAGATTTGTTTAAACTGAGGAACATATCACACATGTTGTAGCGTATATGATGCACCACTAGGTAATGACAAGCAAACATCTCCTACACCTACAATGTCAAACATCGAACCATCAGTCAAGTGCACACAACCAAAGCTCCCGCTCGAGAATGTGTTGAACCACTCATGATGTGGTGTGATGTGGAAAACTCCATCCTCATCTAGCAGCCAACGAGAGGGTGTGTCACCTCTAGAAGACATGTAAGTAAGAGGAACGCTAAAGGGAAACGTGGCATCACTATCATTGGCATATAAAGCCATTGGTCTAGCATGTGTCAAACTCTCATCTACATCTCGCATATATCTTTGTTGTTGTCTCATACATCTAAAACAATAATGCCTAATGTGCCTTGTGTGACCACAATGACAACATCGCATGTATCGGCAACTACTAGACCGCCGTCTCTCATGAGTCATCAATGTAGACTCTGAATTGTAATACATGTATGCGATTTGTGGATGCCAATAAATAAAAGTATGGTGAGAAATCCTGGGAGAAAATTGGCAAAGTCTCCCTTGTAACCTGAGCAAAACCTCAAGCAGAATCTCAACCACATACCATGCCAAACTGGCAACAAAGTGAGAGATCATTCGACCACTACACAATCATGAAAACCATGGTCAATCACATCAAAATCGATGCTCGCATATGCATAAAATAGCTCTACAATATGGTATATCTTCAAGCATACAATATGGGACAAACAACTCAATCGAACATAAAGTGCATAACCATATATGTAAATAGTGAGAAAACATGCTCAAAATGCATTCTACAAGAAAATTTCCTGCAAAAAACCTGTGACTGCCTATAAGTTGTAGCCACACGTGCATATGCAACTCTCACTCCTGCGAAAGTGGATGCAAGAACACTAAACTTGTGTCCAAACTGACAAAACTTGTCAACAGTGGGAATCAAGCTTGGCCACTAAACCATCAGATAGTAAACTACAGACACGCTCAAAACATGGTAGAATCTGGGAAAAAATGGGCTTGAACCAAACAATCCCTCCACAAGCCCAAACCACCGAGAATGGGCTAAGTACAGACCATGGAAGAGCCCAACAAACCACCTGAAACAATAAGTAGACCCCCCCCCCCCCCCCTCCTTGACAACAACATCGGAGTGTGTATACTTCCCTCAGACAAAAATCTAAGTGGTAACAACAAGAACTCAACCAAAACTGACAAATATGGGATGCCTCACCAATGTTCTATGTGGCAGTGTCTAAACGCGTACAAAATTTATTGGACAATAACCGACAACTGACAAACTAAAACATGAGTTTGACAAAAAATAGATGATGGTGTTGACAATAGAGTTCTAAAAAATTGCATATGTTGATTTATCTCCTTGTTGTAGCAAACCTTTGATTGTCTTGTGGTTGTTGATGTGTTCAAATCTACTTTGTCAAGAAAAGTCACTAATTTGACCAATATGGCATACACACCCATGTCGCAACTCATAAAAAACACTATCTTTCCAAGTTCAATGATGAGATTTCCACGACATATAACATACCCAACATGGTAAGAGTACCACCAGCTTCTATGCTCAAACTTCTCCATACCGATCACCTCCTCAACACCACCATTGGATGACATTTTTATATGCTTGAAAATTTTTTGCCTACTACCCACTACCTCAGCACAGATTTTTAGAAAAGGCTGCAAATCTTATCTTTCTTAGACCATCTCTATCATTGCTTGGTTAACCTCCTAGACCATAGCACTGCCTACTAGAGAGCGTTTTAATGCTTGAAGATCTTGTAAAACTACCCACCATTTTAGAATTCCCAGTGCAGAGAACTCTGCCAATCCTTACCTTTTGCTGCAACCATCGCCACTTGGAGCTCTTTCGATAACATTTTAGAACGTCGTCTTAGAATTGCTTGTTGACAATGACTTCATGTGTGCTCTATTGCTACCACCAGATGCACCCAAACTACCACCTAGGATCTGATACCACATGTTGGGGAATGTGGCCTATGGTGGGTGAAGTTGGAGCTTGGCCACGGTGGCAGGTAGAGCGAGCAGCAGTAGAGCAACGAGAGAGTTAGACATTGATTTTTATGACCATGCAAACTCCATGGAAGAATGGTATGCATCTATTAATTGATAAGGCATGATCCACACGGGTTGGACATGACAACAAGGCTTGAACCCAACATCCTTCACTCTCTAATATTGCACTCATATATCATCTAGTATACGATTGGCATGAAGGAAAGCAGCTCGACATCAACTATGAGACCACGGCTGATGAAGAAAGTGAAGAGAGTTTTGGCTCAAGCAACGAGGAAAGTTCAACCACTACATCCAATAGCAAAGAAGAATCATCTTTGGAGGTAATGGGAATCATCTTCAACACATCAAAAACTCCATCAATAGAGGTTGACCCAACAAAGGAGCAAACAAAGGATGACAAAGGTGACCACAAGCACTTTGAAGACTTTGAGAGGATGCTTGCAAAAGATCTTACCCTTGAGGAGAAGCCGTCCTACATCGATATGCTCAAGAGGTATCCCAATTTGTTTATCACTGATTACTCACAAATTAGAGGTGTGGATGTTATAGAGCATGGCATAGAATTAAAACCAGGTACTAAACCTGTGGCTCAAAAGCTAAGGCGCCTAGGAAAAATACAACAAGAGGCACTTTTGATAGAGGTTAACCGACTCCTCAAAGCTGGTTTCATTTACCCTGTGTCTAACTTTGAGTGGGTGTCCCCAATTGTAGTAACCCCTAAAAAGAATGGAAAATGGAGGGTCTGTGTTGACTACAAACCGCTCAATGCTGCAACAAAGAGGGATCATTTTCCTCTTCCTTTCCAAGATGAAATCTTAAACGAAGTAGTCGGCTATGAATGTTACACAGTGTGTGATGGGTATTCAGGGTATTTTCAAATCAGAATAGTAGAAGAAGATCAGTTAAAAACCACTTTCATCACACCTTGGGGTTGCTTTGCCTATAGAGTGATGCCATTTGGGCTCACAAATGCTCCTAGTACCTTTATAAGGTTTACAACTCTTGTCTTTCAGCCCTTCTTTGGAAATTCAATTAGGGTTTTTATGGATGACTTCTGTATCTATAGTAGCCAAAGACTTCATTGCCAAAAAGTTGAGGAGGGGCTTAGGAGGCTTCATCAATTTGGGGGACAGCTTAATCCTGAGAAGTGTCACATTGCAGAGTCACAAGTGGTATTGCTAGGTCATGTGGTTTCTTTGCAAGGAATTCAAGTGGATCCATCAAAAGTAAATGCTCTCTTGTCACTACAACCACCAACGACAACCAAGGAGCTCATGACTTTCAACCACAAAGTAAAGTACATGTCTCGTTTCATTCACCTTCTAGCGGAAGCTATTGCACCTTTGCACAAGCTAGCAAACAAACCCACATTTGAATGGAGAGAGGAACACGAAATATGCTTTACTGAAGTAAAGGGTATTCTCAACTCTCTTCCAACAATAATGCCACCAAATCCAAAGGATACATATTACATCACACCAAGTGTAGGAATGGAGGCCATCGGTGTAGTTCTCATGCAAAAAGACCCAAAAACATGCTACATGAGGCCAGTATACTTTGCAAGCAAAGTCATGACCGCTGCAGAGAAGGGCTACACCGATATGGAGAAGGTGGTATTCACAATTATGTTTGCGGTAAGAAAGTTCCGATCATATCTCTTACCTGCACCATTTGTCATTCTCACCATGGAAAACAATTTACCATATGTTGTGCAACACATGAGCCTCTCATCTAGGATAGCCAAATGGGTTCTAGAACTTCAAGAGTTCGAATACACTTTTCTTGTGGAAGATAGCACAAGGGCAGGTCTTGCAGACATTCTCACATACAAAGTGAGAGAAAGGAAAGAGTCACCAAATGCAGGAGACAAAGCTACACCACAAAATAATGAGTAGGAGATGGACAATGCACACATTTTGTGCTTTGATGGAGCTTACCGATGACAACACGATCAGGCAGCAGGGGGGGTTCTTATTCTAAGTCCACAAAGGGAAGTTCTTGTTAAGAAAGGTATCACCTTGGAAAATGTTCATTCTAATAATGAGGCTGAGTATGTCACCTTAAAGTTGGGGCTTGAAGAATGCAGAAAACTTGGCATCGAAAGACTTATAATAAGAGGTGATTCCTTACTAGTTATTAGGAAAATCCAAGGGATATGGAAGTGCAAGAACTCTACTCTAGTGGACTGGCTTAGACAGGTGAAGGCTTTGATAAAGAACTTTGAAGCTACACAGGTACAACATGTTGTGAGAACCCTCAACAAGGAAGCAGATTATCTCGCTAATGAGAAACTTCAGATCATGGTGGGAGGTGTGAAGCTCTACGAACCAAAGTACCAAGGCCAAGAGGAATTGAAGGACATCATATTTTTCCTCCAAACTGGTGAGTGCCCTAAACACTTGGATAAAGTGCAAAGGCATAGGTTGGTAAAAAAGGCAACCCCTTACCAACTCATAGGAGATGATCTGTATCATAAAGGGAAATATTTGGTGCTAAGAAGGGTGCCCTCTGTTCAAGAAATAGAGAGAATCCTCTTTTCATGCCATGATGATGTCTGTGGGGGTCATTTTTCTCATGATATTACAAACAGGAAGATTTTGCAAGCAGGGTTTGTTTGGCCAAGTCTACACCGTGATGTCCAGCATTGGTGTAAGTCATGCAAAGGTTGTCAGATTGCTGGAGATCGACGACTCACTTACGAACCTCGAGTTCCAATAATTTCGTATGGTCCTTTTGAGAAGTGGGGTGTGGATGCAATAGGCCCCTTACCTCGCACATCTACCGAGAAGGTCTTCATCATTGTGGGAGTAGATTACATGATACGATGGGCGGAGGCAGCAAGTACAACACGAATTACAGCCGAGGAGGTATCAAAATTTATCTTTGATCACATATGCAGTAGATTCGGCACACCATTAGAGATTTTGTCAGATCGTGGTCCAGGGTTTAGAGCAGAGCTCCTAGATAATCTTTTGGCAAAGTTAAAAGTCAAACATTTGCATTCTACACCTTACTACCCTCAATGCAATGGGTTGGTTGAAAAGGTGAATGGAATGATATGTAAGATCATTTCTAAGCAGGTTGCAGATCGACCAAACGACTGGGATCGTCATTTGACCGCAGCTCTATGGGCATACAGAACATCTTTCAAGGTATCCACTCAATTCACTCCCTTTCATTTAGTATATGGACAGGAGGCACTCCTTCCTATTGAGGTGGAGATTGCAAGCCTACGCATTCTCTCACGGGGAGCAAAGAGGCCAAAAAAAGCTTTGCAGGAAAGAATTTTAGATCTTCAACAGCTTGAGCTTGATAGAGAAGATTCCGTCGACTATTACATTGCCCAAGCCACAAGCCAAAGGGACAAAATCAACAAGAAGCTCAAGGGGAAAGGATTGAAGGAAGGTATGTTGGTTCTTCGCTATGATAACCGACTTGATACTCGACTTGACAAAAAGTTTTTGCAAAGATGGGAGGGACCTTTCATGATAAAAACAAAGTTTGGGAATGGTAGTTACAGATTAGCAGATTTATCAGGAAAACTCCACAAGACCAGAGTCAATGGATGGAGATTAAAGCCCTACTTTCAACGTATCAATCCGTTGATAGGAAGTCATCTACCTACATCGTCTAAGCTCCAAATTGGCATGGCTCCCTTCGGATTGGAAAATGCTCCACCTATTTTTAAAGCTTTGATGTGCAAAGAAGAACCAGCCTTGGAATCTCAACATACCCAAGGCAACCCTCCCATCTCCGATTTATGGGATTGAGGTAATGAAAAGCATGTCTAATGGAGTAAAAGAGTGTATATCACTCCTTCTTTTTTTAGAAAAATAAGAAAAAAAAAGAAGGAAAAAAAAAGAAAGAAAAGAAAAAGAAAAAAACTCTTTTGTTTCATCTAGGAGCATGAATGATCCTAGATGAAAGGGGAGGGCTAATATGAGTAGCGTTAAATGGTAACCTTGCATTTGCACTACATTTATACTCAAATGTATATATTTTTTATCAAAGTTTTAACCTAGTGTTCATTCTCTCTTTCCGTAATAGCCTTTTTCCATACAAACACCTTACCCTTCTTAGATCTTTATGCATTTACATCATATTTCTCTCTTCATGCTAAATGTAAATAGTAAACTTAATTCTACTCTCCTAGTTTTTTTACTGTATATTCTTTTAACTAATTACCTTTACTAATTTAAATAGCTATCTACATCCCATAATTTGTAAATAAATAATTTATGGGCACTTATCTTACCCATCTTCTCTCAAGGGTAGGGTTAACCTTGTAGGCCTTCCCTTCCCCACCACTATGTGACCCAACTCTTGGATCATTTACTTGTGTTGGTCAACAAATCTTAAATATAATGTATATCCCCAATAAATCAAACTTTATTGGAGCCTACCTCATTTGTTTAAGGTGGATTCTCTTTTGAAAAAATCATGCTACACCTTGGATGCATGCTAAAGGGCCCCCTACAAGGAGACTTGGTTCAAAAGGTGTTTTGGATGCATCTTGAACGCCTTAGCTCGTGGGTATACTTGAGGAACACTCCAAAATCAGCTTAAACACTTTGAGAAGGTCAACTTTGCCTTTTACAACACCCAATTCTGAGTTACAGGCTGAAAGTTATGGTGAAAACAAGGTGCTGCGGACACTGTTACTGCAGGTCAAAGTTACAATCAGGTAAACCACAAAGGTGAAAAGTTTTCTTGACTTCTCCAGCATTCTAAAATACCAATGGGGAGTTAAAAACCACTTGCATGTGGAGGGGTTGGCTCAAGATGCTTCCAGAGACACAACAAACAGGATGGGGATATTCTGCAGGAGCCACTGGAGGGACATCATGGTGGGGCCCACATACATTATCAACCCTTATGGAGCCTCCACGACTTAAAAAGCTATTTTTAATGAAAAAATAAGTCCCTTATTTTCATAATTGAAGGAGTGGTCAAAAGGGAACCTAACTATGGTTAATTACCTACCCTAGTCAAGTTTAACCTAACCCAAGGTCTTGTACAGCTATAAAAAGGCCCTTTGGAAAGCACAAAAATACACACACCTACTCCATTGCTGCAAATAAGCTCCTCTAATGTTAGGGAAGCCCTAATCTCTCTCTCCTCTTGTCTCCCTATCCATTTCCTAAGCTCGCTATCATAAGCGGCACCATAGAGAGAGCATCAATATGCTATTGCTACCATTCTCTTGCAAACATTTCTCTTACCATACTCATCCGTAAATAAGGATTGTAGATTCTATATGAGAGCAAGGATATCAAGTTCAATGATCTATCTCATGGTTTGATCAACAAATTGTTGCAATTGGGGTGTCGTCGTCACACTTTTGCTCTAAACACATGTAAAATTGGTAAGCATATCTTGGCAGCTTCTCATATTTTGTGCTCATTGGGTTGCTTGTTTGTTGAGAAAGTTTTTTGTGCACCATGGTGTCTATTTGCTTGGATTTTCTCCTTATGTTGTGTGTAAGTAAGTCTTGGGGCTGCATAGATGGAGAAGAGCTCTCTATGCATGCCGCCTTATGTGTGTAAACTGTCTCTTCTTTTGGGAAAGGAAAGGAGTTGTCAAGTATTTGTGCATTATGGTGTTTTGAGTTTTGAGGTTTTGTGCTTGCTTTTCTTAGAAGTATATGAGCACTAATATGGTGAAGGTCAATCTTTGCATGTAAGCTTGTGCAGTGTTCAAAGGGATTGCTTAAGAAGTGTGTGTTGAATGGTTGAAGGTCATTTTGTGTTGAAGCACATAAGGAAGGTGTGATTGTGTGTGTGTGTGTGTGTGTGTGTGTGTGTGTGTGTGTGTGTGTGTGTGTTGTATATGGTTTGTTTTGGTTTCCTTCTTTCTCCATAAAAGAGGGTGGTGCCCCTAAGAAATATGCGTGTGTAGGGTCTCACGGAGTGGTTGTCTGGTGGGAGCCTTGAGTTGAGCCCCATCTCAAAAAATCCGCTCTCACTATATTGGAAAGATTTTTTATCACATTGATTGATGAGTCAATAAAAAGAGAAAGAAACTAAATTTTAGAAAATAGGAAAGGATGGTTTATTAAAAATCCATATTGAGCATTTGATCGTCTATGATGTTTGAAATTACTATGAGGTTTTCTATGATTGTTGTGATACTACTCTAAGAGTACGGAGCCAAATGGGTTTATTCATCCATAGTTTTTGGGAATCCTTTTTTTTTTGGAGAGAGTTTTATTCACTTGAAATATTCAGCATGCTTATGATAATACTAGTGAGGCGGTCCGAGGCGGGCAACAAGAGAGGCAACCTCTAAACACCCCTCAAGGCTCCCGTGCTGCTCAATTGGGGCTGGGGCAACCACAAGCACAACAAAACAGCAAACCCACAGCCAAACCCAAACAAGATAGGGGCACCACCTAGTTATGGTATGAGAACTAGGACGCAAGAGAGATTTTGGCACAACCAAGAAGATGCACCACACAACACACACAAGCAACCTCACACCAAGACACACACAAAATGGACCAGAGAGACCTAGAGAAAAGGGAAGAGAGAGAGAAAAGGATCTTGCGTAATACCTTATTTGTGACTTGCAAATGTAGATGGTTTGTTATCATGCTATCGTAGAGCTTATACAAAACTCACTCAATGCTTAGTGATTGCTAAACATTGCCAAAACACACACACACACACTGTCTTATGGTGTGGGAGACCTCTCACCACAATACCCTCTTACAATGGACACAAAACTGGCAATGAAAAACACACTAAAACACTTTCTAAAATCAAGATCAACCGATAAAAATGCAAATACACAAGTCACCTTGAATTCACCAAACCGTATTGCACAAATGGAAGGACGAAGATTTGAACGTCGAATCACGCCTTTGATGCACCAAAGCTCAATTTATTGATGATGAAGGAGCATATACAATAGTGGTTTTGAGATTTGAGGAACTCACGCTCTCTCACTTGCAATGTGTAGCTTGAAGGCTTCTCTCACACCAAGAGTGAAGCTCACAAGTGGTTGCTACACCTAAATCTCTCCTCACGCATAGAGTGTTGGGGTGCTATGTGAGATGTTGGAGGTTGTTTTACAAGAAGGAGAGGGGCCTATTTATAGGTTGGAGACCCCTCATAAAGATTATTGGAAATCCTAATTTACAAGCTAACAAATCAGGATTATGATTTTTTTGAATATCAAAACATTGCGGGCCTTCTTTGTCTGCTTGAGTCATGGGTGTGGGTTCAAAAGAGAGCATTATTGATGGTGAATAAGGTGAAAGTAGAGTTTTAAGGAAAAGGAGAGAGAGAGGGAGAGAGAGAGAGAGAGTTACTTTGTACATGTCTTGAGGTGAGGTGTCTTTTATGGTTAGGTCAATGCTATTTTGTGTTAGTATGTTAGTGGTTAGTGTTAGTAATCACTAGAAAGTTAATGTTACATTTACAATGGGTAGAATGAGGTGGATGGTTGAAGTAAGATGGTTGAATAAAGTGAGAAAATCCTTGTGATGGTGAATCTTGAAGAATTTTTGGACTTACTTGTGTAGATTCTCAAAATGACTATCGATCTTCTTCTTCGTCTTCCCTTCTTTACGCCACCGCCGCCAAGGTTGATTATCGTGATGAAAATGGTAATTCCGTTGATGAGATCTTTTGATTTGCAGAGGTTAAGCATGGTACACATGCTGAATTTATGTATATATATAAGGGTTAAGATGGAATTGTACTTTGGAGATAATAGAGAGAGGCATAGAGATGGTGTATGTACATGGAGAGCTCATATGAGAGCTATGGGAGTAAGTGGGGAGGTTAATGGTGAAGAAGGTGAGAGAAACCATTGAAGGTGCAGGTTTGAGTGAGGGATTGAGAGGAATGTGTGTGTGTGTGTGTGTGTGTGTAGAAGTGTGGAAAGAGGTGAGAGAAAACTATGGGCTACTTGTGAGAAAAGTGGGCAGACTGGGGTCCACTCAAAAAATCATATCTCACCGTTGGTAGCTCCAAAAATCATGACAAAATTTGAGGTGAATATTTAAAGTGTGGGCTAAATTTTCTCTTTTGACCACCGCTCCAAATTCGGAGTGGAGATGGATATTAAAAATCCCACCAAAAGACCTATTTTTTCTTCACAAAAAGTCTTCAGTGGCCCCCTCCTTTGTTGAATTTGTACAATGCATCCAAGAGTGAGCCCCTCCTTTGTCATATTATAATACAAAGCATCCAAGTTTCCCTTGACCCATGCATGGAGGAGGATTATTGGTGAATAAAGAAATATATACATGGTGGGACTAGTGTATGGACTATTCATGGACTTTAGCTCAATGATCACATGGTGTTAGAATAATGAGTAAAAATAATAATAAAAATATGGAGGAGTTATGGATATGGAAAGATATTGGAATCATATGATATGGTCCCTCTTTGAATTATTTTGGGTGAAAGAGGAAAAGGTATGCAAGTAAATAATGTAATAAACGTGACCAATGAGTAGAAATCAATTTTTTGTTTTTACGAGGGTGAGGGTGAAAATGTGGGGGTGATTTGTATACAAGAAAAAATATAAGGTTAGAGTATGTACACATTGGCAAAATACTTATGGTGTAAGAGGATGAAAGAAGGTGTACATAGGTTTAATAAAACACACACCTAAGTATAAATATTTAAATAAAATACCAGAATAATTATAAAAATCCCTATATTTAGGCCATATATATAATGCAATATTTACACACAAATGGGTCATAATATATTTTATTTATTTTTTTGACTTAACTAGCCCAGTGACTAGCTAGATGAGGATTCTAAGAAGATATGGGAAAAGTCCCCTAACTCACACACGCCTATTTACACTGAAATGGTAGGGATAGTCATAGTGTTTGGGTGATTTTGGTAGGGTGAGGTAGCTTACTATGGCAATTATGGAAAGCCGAAAAATGGCTATCACTAGCAAACATAAATAAAAAGAAAAAATTAGCTTCTTAAAGGATGGAATATACTTTTAGGTATTTTGAACTTAAAAACTTGTAAGCATCAAAAAGCCTTCAAAAGGAGTGATGCCCTTTTGATGGATGACAAATTATTGAACAAACTTTTATCATTTATTACCAAAAATATTTTTTGTATTTGGGACAATAGCTAATTTAATCATCTTTAAGTAAGAAAAGGATAACAATTCATAGGTTCTTTGACGCATGTAAAACATATCCAAAGCTAGCCAAATATGTTGTTTTGTTTATATGGATGCAAGTGAAAATTCTATCTCTGCTTAACAAGAATTAAGTTACGACATTGAAAATGAAGACCTCATTCATCTCGATTAAAACAAAATTTTTCCTAATGTTTACGGTAATTGGCATAATTCCTCATTCTTACTATATTATACAAAAATGATTCAAATACAAAAAAGTGTTCGAATTAGGGTTGCAGGGAAATGCACACAGCTTGGAGAAGATGAAGGAAGCTCAAGGCACACAATAGAGAGTGTGTTACTTAGTGTGCAGTAGAAAGATAGATAGCCCTAGAGTGATGGGCGTATATACAATGCACGGGGGAAAAAACCTCCTAAAGAGGGAAAAAATGCACCGGCGGTCCTAGTGTGTTCACACACATCACTACCACATTGGAATTAGGGTTGCAAAGAAACGCACACAACTTGGAGAAGACGAAGGAAGCTCAAGGCACACAATAGAGAGTGTGTTACTTAGTGTGCAATGGAAAGATAGATAGCCCTAGAGTGACGGGCGTATATATAATGCACGGGGGGAAAAACCTCCTAAAGAGGGAAAAAATGCCCAGGCGGTCCTAGTGTGTTCACACACATCACTACCACATGTATATGGTAACAAATCCCCCCTGGAGTGATGCGGTGAATGAGAGCTAGCACATGAGTAAACGGAAGTGCCATGCCCTGAGGACGTGATCAGTCCACAAAGGGGTGTAAGCCCAAAGCTTTGCGGAAATCTTCAAGCTTCTCACGAGACAATGCCTTTGTGAAAAGATCTACAAGGTTGTCATGTGTTGGCACATAAGCCAAGCTGATCTCTCCTGCTGAGAGCCTCTCCCTGAGATAGTGGTAATGCACCTCAATGTGCTTTGTGCGAGCATGAAAAACTGGGTTTCTCGCAACTACCAATGCGCTTTGATTGTCAGTGTAGATAGTGTTGTCAGTGTCCTGTCCAACACCCAAATCAGCCATAAGGCGTCTGAGCCATACACACTCAACCGTAGCTGTGAAGACTGCCCTGTACTCAGCCTCACAACTCAAAGTAGCCACAGTAGGTTGCTTCTTGCTCAACCATGATATACATGAACTACCAAGCATGAAACAAAAACCACTTGTGGACACTCGCATGTCAAAACAACTAGCCCAATCTGACTCCGAAAAAGCATGTAAGTCTCGCAGTAATGATCCCCCCTTGGGATAAAACAAGCTAAGATGTAAAGTGCCACTAAGGTAGCGGAAAATCCTCTTGACAGCCTGCCAATGCTTGGACCCTGGGCTATGCATAAATCTGCTGACCTATGAGACTGCAAACTGAATATCTGGCTTCATGTTGCATACATAAATGAGGCAGCCAACAGCAATTTTATAAAGAGTGACGTCAGCAGGATTGCCAGCATCATGTAGACTCAACTTCAAGCCTGTTTCCATGGGAGTGGCAATAGGTTTGCAATCCTCAAGTCCAAACTTACATAGCAATGTCTCTATGTAACTTTTATGACACAAGGCAATACCACCATAACATTGCTTAAACTGTATCCCCAAGTAATGATGCAACAGCCCCAAATCTTTCATCTTGAAAGTAGCATTCAAATCAGCCTTAAATTCAGAAATATGTCTCTCATTTGGTCCAGTGATCAGCAAATCATCGACATAAAGAACCACAATGAGAAGTACATCACCCTCACGCTTTACATACAATGTGCTTTCTGTTGGACTGTTACGAAAGCCTTGTTTGACCAAATGAGTGTCAGCTTTCTCATACCAAGCACAAGGAGATTGCTTCAACCCATACAAAGCCTTGTTAAATTTGCACACTTTGTCCTCTTGTCCTTTTATGACAAAACCGCGAGGCTACGTTACATAAACTTCCTCAAATATGTCACCATTCAAGAAAGCGGTAACAATGTCTGATTGATGTACATCCCAACCAAAATGAGCTGCCAATGCACATAGAAAACGCACAGTAGTCATACGACAAGTGGGAGCAACAGTCTCTTCATAATCTATGCCTTTTTGCTGTGCATAACCCTTTGCAACAAGTCGAGCCTTATGGTGATCAATCTCACCATCCAGCTTGCATTTCAACTTGTAAACCCACTTCATACCAATGGCCTTTTTGCCAGAAGGCAAATCACATAAAGTCCATGTGTCATTTTCTATAAGTGCATCATATTCTGATTGCATGGCAGCCATCCAATTTTCTCAATTCTGTGCTTCATCAAAAGACAGAGGCTCCTCAACATCATGTAAGCTAGACACAGCCAAAGCATAACAATCTGATGCATAAGATGCATGGCGAGAGCCTGAACGAGTACGACTAGAGAAAGGCGCATCCAATTTACTGTCACGCAAAGTATGCACCTGCCATTTTGGCATACCTCTAGCCTGCTCATTTTCAGCCCTTTCCTCATCAAGTACATCATGTACATCTGCATCAGTAATAGGCTGATCTAGAACATTTTCAGAAACCCCCATATGTTGTACATTTGCCTCATTGGAACTTACATTCGTATTTCCACCACTGAAAAGAGGCAACAAAGTGTCATAAATGTCCTGTAAGCTTACATTACTGTCTCTAGTACATGACAGCAAGGGCTGAACAGAATCTTCCACAAACACTACATCTCGAGAAACCAGAATACATTTTGTTTGCGGATGATACAACCTGTAACCTTTGCTTTCAGCACTATAACCAACAAAAATACATTTGACAGCCTTATCATCCAATGCGCTGCACTTGTGGCACCAAAGCATATGCCAAACAGCCAAAAACACGCATGTGCTCAATAGAAGGCTTTCTATCATGCCATGCTTCATATGGAGTAATAGACTGCAAAGCTTTCGTAGGACACCTGTTAAGTACATAAGCGGCACACATGGTGGCTTCAAGCCAAAAAGAATGCGGCAAAGCTTGACTTTTGACCATACATCGTGCCATTTCCGTCAGTGACCTATTTTTCCTCTGAGCAACACCATTTTGCTGAGGTGTATAAGGCACTGTACATTGGTGTTTTATCCCACGACTAGCCAAAAATGCATTAAATTCATGAGACATGTACTCCCCCCCTGGATCGGAATGGAGGGTGCCCATAGTACATTTCGAGACATTTTCAGTCATAGCCAGAAATTGTTTGAAGCACATAAAAACTTCGGACTTCGCTTTAAGCGAAAATACCCATGCATACCCGGAGTAATCATCAATGAAAGTCACGAAGTACAGGTAATTGCCCAAGGACGGAGTTTGCTTGGCCCACAAACATCACTATGCACAAGCTGCAACCTGCATGTGGCCCTAACTGAACCATCCTTTGGAAACTTAGAACGCTACATTTTACCCAAAATATAGCCTTCACGAACATGTTTGACAGGTGCTTCAAGAGGCGGCAAAGAAGCAACCATATCAGATTTCTGCAAACGCAGCAAACTGGCAAAATTCAGATGACCAAAACGTGCATGCCAAAGTTTTGCATCTGAAATAGCCCTTGAATCTGCAACAGCATTTGTAAAAAATTTTCCACACTTGTCATACAAAGTGAGCTTATACAGCCCACGGCACAAAAGCCAAGATGCAACAATTTTATCACCAATTTGACTACAAGTCCAAGTCTAGCAAGTGCGGATACAGACAAGAGATTCTTCTTGATCCCAGGTACATAAAGTGCATCAACAAGTGTGAAGGAACTGCCATTAGCAGCAATGAGCACAATCTTTCCAACTCCCTGAACTGGATAAGAGGCGTTGTTGGCACAAGTGACTGAATTCCCATGAGGGACAGACTCGAGACAAGTAAACAATTCACGATGTGAGGTAATGTGCTTTGTAGCACCACTGTCGAAATACCACACGTGTGAATCTGCAGCAACTGACAAGCATGCATCATGGACAGTAGGATTGTAAGTGCACTCTGCGCTAAAAGCCCATTCTGCATCAACATCAGCAACACAGTCTCCTTTCATAGAAGACTCAACAATGGCTGCATTTGTAGTGGAACCAGCATTTGCAGTGGAACCACCCTCTTTCTTCTTAGCCTCTTTGGCCTTCAACTTAGGACACGACTTGATTACGTGATCATTAGCTTTACAATAATGGCAACGCATCTTCTTTTTGCCCTTATCACCAGAATTGCCAGACGAAGTGTTGCCAACAAAAGCATTAGGAACAGTATTTTTTCCACTCGCAGCAAAACCATAAGAAGTGGCTGCATTGCTCTTACCACCCTTTCGTTGAGAAGCAATAAAGACCTGTTCAATTGCACGCTACCTAGTCCTGTTTTTTTTGGAAAGTGACTCTTGCAATAGCAATGTGCATAATGCATCAAACTTGACAACTTCTAGATTTCCTTGGGTCATAAGTCTCCAAGTACTAGCAAAAGTCTGGTAAGAATCTGGTAAGGCATCAAGAACAATCTGCACAAGGGAACTGTCTGAAATGACTTCTCTAGCAGAAATAAGTTGCTCATTGATATCCTTGACACTAGCAAGGAAAGTGTCCATATCATCTTCCTCATGCATAATCTTTGACTCCAGCTCTTTACGCAGCAAAGCAATTTTAGCCTCATTGCGACTTGCATAAAGACCAGCCAAAACATCCCAAGCCTCTTTTGCAGATTTCGCTGAACGGATGTGAGGAACAATGGTGCGCTTCACAGACAACGCAATCAATGCATGAGCCTGCGCATCCTTAACATCCCAAAGAGCTTGTTCTGCCGTAGGCAAAACAACTCTAGCAGCTGCAATCCTTGCAGCAAGACCTGCAACATCCTCAACATCGCCTACATCCTCAGAACCAAGACGTACATCAATGCCATGCACAATGTTCCAGACGCCCTTTGACACAAGAACATGTTGCATCATATAAGCCCACATAGGGTATTTGTCCCCATCCAACCTATCCTCAGCAGCAAACATCTTGAACACATCTGTGTTGTTGTTGTCAGCCATGGTAAAGGTTGCACTTGATGTGAAAACTGCCCGAAAATAGGAGAAACGGAGCGGGAACAACCTGTGCTATATAGCACAAACCGTAAAAGACTATAACGCACATGTTACGCAGAAAACGGCACTGACAAAAATTCTTCACAAAATGATGAAATAGCCTGTGCAGTACTGCCTGTACTGGAAACGGAGGCCGAAATGAGCCCAAATCAAAATTCTGAGCAGACCTGCGAACGCTCGCCAAAGCTCACTGAAATCGGAGAAAGTGAGCAGGCGTGTGCTGGAGCAGTTGGCGACTAAGCCTGGGAGGACGCAACCTGCTCTGATACCAATTGTTGGAATTAGGGTTGCAGAGAAACACACACAGCTTGGATAAGACGAAGGAAGCTCAAGGCACACAATAGAGAGTGTGTTACTTAGTGTGCAATGGGTAGCCCTAGAGTGATGGGCGTATTTACAATGCACGGGGGAAAAAACCTCCTAAAGAGGGAAAAAATGCCCCGGCGGTCCTAGTGTGTTCACACACATCACTACCACATGTATATGGTAACAAAAAGTTCTTATGCAAATACTTTCCTTTCGTTTTATGCTAGTTGTCTTTTAACCAGTTTTTATTTTTATATAAGTATTATCTATAACACATCAAAACACACACACACACACTTGGAAAGTAGAGATAAGTTCAATTTAAGAAGCCTATCCCACATGAGAAAACCCTTGCAAACGTAAACAAGAAGTAACAATGCATATAGTTAGAGTGTGAGAGATCAAAGGTACAAAGGTCTACTATTTTAAATTGTATTGAGTAGTCACCCTGCAAACCTTCAAATGTTAGTGAGAAACACTATTAATCTTGGGGGCTTCTACTCTAAGGTGTTAGGGTTCAAGCCAATTGGTCGGACACCCATCACATTGACCATACTAATCTTACCCATTCTTTTGATCATACATAACAATAAAGAGTAGTGAGGAAATTTTGAACCCTCATTAAGAGCTCCACCCACATCGTGCTCGTGTCTATTCTTCTTCTCCCTTTCACTTTTCATGCACCACACACTGTTCAAGTGGTATCAAATCCGTAGTGAAGGTCTTGCATCATTGCAACGTCACAATGGATATTGCGATGAAGCGGCAAAATTTTCAGCACTGTTTTGCAACAAAAATTTGATTGAGTAAAAGGTAGAGTTTTAACTCAATTGTTGGGTCTCTTCTTGAAAACATTGTGGTCTACAACTTTCCAATTAAAAGTTTTTCCAAATTTTGGACCTATTTTGTTGTATGTTTGGTAGACTACCTGCAGGTTGAGGGATAGCTATAGATTTTTACAATTCTATTTTGACATATAATAACAGCTTGTTTTATGCCCATTCCCTCTAATCTTGACCCTTTTTCTTTAGATCTACAACTTTGCAAAAGAAAGTTTCTACAAATTTTGAACGTTTGAGAGATATCGAATGACTAGCTGCATGGTAATTTGGAAGTTGCAGATAGATATGCAAAACATGTATGCAATTTGATCTCAATTTGATGCCAATTTGGTAGTCGTTCAATGATTTCTTTGAGCAGTATATGCCAATTTATTCCAAGAGAGCACTCTTAATACTTTATGTGTTGATCTTGTCTTAAGTTTTTCTTGCTCTGTACACTGGAGACTCTGCCAGATTTTCCTTCGAGCCCTCTTGTTTGCTTATCGCACTCTTTTGCATTGACATTGCAGTGATTTACTGAGTTTCTAGTTGAGATTTGCATATCTGAATAGGAGAGACTTTAGCAAAATTTCCGCAAAAATTTTGTCATAAATTTCTTGTCTCATTCTCTTGTATTTTCTCCTGTCAGTGGTTGGAACTTCTAGATTATTCTATCGAGGAGTTTGATGTCTTTGTCAGCAACACCATTGAAAGAGCTTAAAGAGGGTGTTTACACTGATGAGTAGGAGGAGCTTGATGCTCGTGCTATGGAGACCATTCGTTGCCTACACCTTGGTGAGTCCATTTTCTTTATGATTATGAACAAAACTACTACAAAGAAATTATGGGAGTCATTATGCTCATCTTGGAATGGTAAGAGTGCCTCAAAACAAGTGTTTCTCATGAGGACGCTTATGCGTTTGACCATGAAGGAAGGTAGTAGTGTTAATTCCCACTTAAATGAGTTCCATAGCTTGTTTACGCAATTGACTGCTAAAGGCCTGAAGTTCAATGATGAAATGAAAGTCATTTTCTTGTTATGCTCTTTTGCCTGCATCATGGTGTTGCGGGAGCGAATCACACCACCCATAAAGTGCATTCAACACAACCTAGATCAACATAATGTCAATCGAGGACACAGATGCCACAATAGGCACACGGAGGAAATCTTGTTAGCTTGTCAGGCTGAGACCATCCTACACATACAACACTCTGGTAGGCCAACTAAACCACAACCTAGAGTCTAACTACTCTCAACTACACCACCTATCACACACACGGAAGGAAACTCACTAAAACATACCAAAATCGTACGAAACTTAAGGAACACCATCTCCTCACTAGGATACACCTGTCCCTAAGCCTCTACACTCAAAATCCTAGCTCTAGACCCATCTACAAAAAACGCATATGAAGACAGAGCAGAATCCTAAAAGTGCCCAAAACTGAAATTTATGAGTACCTATGTGTATCTTATGTTGCCATGATTCTAATGACTACTTGCAGATAGAAAATAGACATCATTTAATATACTTACGACCACAAGTAGCTCGTAGATGCAGGAGCGCATATGCTCCGTTCCACGAGGAATGCTTGGCGTTGTCGCATAGCTCTTACTGGGTGTACCGCCATGGTGCAGTTGGATCTCCAATGTGATGAACGAGCGGGGAGTAGCTCTAGGATGAATCTCACGCTCTCTCTCTTCCTCTCTCACACACAGTCAACGGCAGCGCTAAACTTATGGTTATGATAAAAGTTGTGTGTACAAAAGTGACTAGGTACCTTATATACTAAGGTCACCTTAGGTTAATCTTAAAATAGAGTTGAGGGGTCAAATGGCTGGGTATTTACAATGTGGAAGTGTCATTGCACCCCGGCTTCTGCAATTAGACTAGCTACTTATTACAAATGATGTTTCCAACCATAATCCGTAGCATTCCATAACTCTCAGAAGATAAGGCTTTATTGAGTTATGCCGTGTTGTTGACCTAGCCGTCAACACTCCCTCCCTCCGCGATCATGTCGTCCCTGACATGACCTGGTTGTCGATGTCGGTGCGGTCTTTGTTGTCGTTTGGATGATGTGAAGAAACTATAGGCTGTAGCCTTTGCACGAGCTTGTCATGTTTGTCCAATCCGATGTACATAGTCTTCACATGATTCAAGAAAATCATAATTGATGATGAACTTTATGTCCTTCACATCCATTCTCAGATGAAGCATATGTTTCTATCATCATAGGTCAATTCTAAAACTATGTACACTATACACATGTCCCTAGGGGCTCATATATGGATTTTGTCCCCATACTTCTCTTGTAACTCTACTATGAGGGCATATATTCTGAATTTTGTCAAGAAATCATCACAATCAAACGCAAAAATTCAATACAACTCACAAAGCATTGCCCTCTAATATTCATAATACTAGATCCGCATTTAGAATGCCTCCCCCCCTCCTATTTGGAGTCCTCCTTGACGACAGGGCAATCAAAAATTGTGCCTATGCAGGCCTTGTAATGTAGCTCTATTATGCATACACAGTCAATGGAAAATATTTATGATGCTCAAGATGTGGGTATAAGTAATTTGCTTATTGGCATTTGCTGACGAGGCTTCCTATTCTAAGCAATGTGATTTTCTTTGAAACTCCTGTGTCATTTGCTTGATGGAAGGCTGTAGATCTTTTCAAAGGCTTACTTATCTGTTCGATGTTTCTTTGGAATCCAGTTTAGCCTTGTGGTTGGTTGTTGATTTGGCATTCTTCCTTAGAGTGGGTTCTCTGCTAACTGTATTGTAACCGTAGGAGAAATTGGAAGAATTCAAGCGGTGGTGCAGTAACAACAGTGTTATTGGCTTCCTTTGGGACCCACTTCTTTGTGATTACTAGCTGTTGTGTTGATGTTGGTTGTTTGGGAACCCATACTTGTCCATGGTTCGTTTGTGTTTGAAGAGACTTCTTTGGGATCCACCTTGTCTTTGTGTGAGTCAGCAGCGGTCTTTGATTCAGCTCTTGTACTCTTGGTCGAGGACGAGATTCAGACTTTGGGAGTTGACAATTTAACCGTTTTGGAATCAAAATGAACTCCTGGCCTCTTTGTGCTTGAGTCAACTTTTTTGAAACTCAAATCTGAGTTGTGGAAGCTTGCAACTTTGTGTTTTTCTTAGTTGTTCTTGCAGACTTTAACTATTTTCCTTTTGGTGTTGGATCTTGTGATTTTTTGTTAGAGATCTTTGTGTTCTTGATCCATACCTGCTTTTGGCCAATCTAGCTCTTTGGTATCCACATTTGTCAAACTTTTTGGTTCTGACTCTTTGTTCTTTTCTTTTGGCCTTTCTTGGTTGTTATTGAAGGTGCTAGTGATCGTGATTATCTGAGTTGTTGGTAGGGGATGTCATATGAATCATCACTATCATTGCTATCCTCAACAAGGTTGCATTCTAGCACTTTCCCTTTGTGATTTGACTATTTATGGAAAGTTACTGTCTCTTTGCCCTTGGATTGTTGTTTATGGGATGAATTTGGTATCCACTTGATTTGAGAGTTGGTAGCTCGTTGACATGGTTGTGTTCTTCTTAGGGTTGAGTCTTTTCTTTCTATATAGGATCCACGTATGAGGGTTCTTGTTGCAGTTTCGTTTCCACAGCGGATTTTGGAATCCACATCTAATGCACGTTATTCTTGTAGTGATGACATTAGTTCTTGTAGTTATTCTTGTAGTGATGACATTGGTTCTTGGGTTTCTGATTTGGACAATCATAAAACCGCACATTAGTTAAAGTTTTGTGCTTATCACCTGTTGGGTCGTTCAGATTTCCGTTGTTGGTATCTTCTTGAAGCTCTAAGTGTTCTACAGAGTCGTAGAACTTGTCTTCTTCTTCATCTTTGTTTTCCTGGATTACACTCACTGCAAAGTAAGGAACGACATCAAAGCCATCTTCATCACAAAACTTCATTGTTGGACTTTCTTGAATAGTGCACACATCCAGAGTAGCCAAGATGTGTTCCCATCCATGTGGCTCTAATTCTTCCTTAGGAAAGGGTTCTGGGATATAATCCTCATCTTCAATTGCCCTTTCTAGGATGCCTTCCTCTCGTGTTAAGATTTCGCATTGTGAATCTCCATATATCCACAGTTCTTTAGGCTTTCCCAACCATGCTGGAAGTCCTGATCTTGCTACGGTAACGGAATCAAACTCTTCCATAGGTGCTCTTGTCACATTTTTAGTCTTGGACCATTTTCAGTTGTTGCATGAATGGTCTTCCTAGAATAATGTCATAGTTGTTCTTCTTGCCAAAGTCAACAATAGCAAAGGTTTGCGCATATTCAGTTCCACAAGAAGTAACAACTGCTTTTTCTAGCAGTCCAATGGGCCTTTCCATGCGTCTGTTTGCAAGCTGCAATTTCATTCTTGTAGCCCTCATTGCTGGTTTTCTCCATTTTTTCCAGACCTCTTTTGTTGCAATGGAAACGTCGGTTCCACTGTCAAGGATTGCCATGGTTTTCACACCTTGGAATTCCACAGGAAGAGTGGTGTTCCCATTTTCTCCCTCATAATACTCTCCTACCTTATCTAAAGGCACTGGCCTAGTGTTTAGCTGAGGCATTTCAAGCTCTCTGATCCCTTCCTCGATTTGAGTCATTGGTTTTTTAACACCAAATTTCTCTAGGCATTTTCCCACAGTAGCCCACATGTTTGGTCGTATTTTGAGCAACTCGGCTAACGTTATCGTACATGTGACTGGTGTCGACAAAATGTATATTAGCCCTTTTGAATCAATGACCTTGTTAGGAGACAGTCTCTATGATGGGACTGCAATAACATCTGACTTGGCCTCGTGCTCTCCCATATAGGATGGTAGTGTTCTTAGCGAATGGGGTTGATTGTCCATAGACTATACAGATCCTTTGTCTCCCCAATACGATTCCACTTCTAGGTTCATTTGAGATCCAGCTTCAAATTCCTCTATTGGTGGAAGAGACACGCCTCTTTCATCACCCGATTGGTTTTCTCGTCTGCTTATCTCACTTGCTTCATTGGCCTCTCTCACTTGTTTCCACAATTTGTCAAGACCATCTATTTCTTTACAACTATCAGGTATAGCTATGTGAAATCCCTCAAAAGGGTTATCCATGGTATTCAACACTATCCTTGGTTCTAATGTTGAGTTCTTGAGCTTTTTTGCTCATGACTGGAATTTGGCTCTTTTTGTTCCTGGTTTGGTTGGGTTATTGGTGTAGTTGGGAGATGGATGACACCCTCAGGTTTTTCAACAACTAGTGGTTCTAGTAAAGCTTGGGCTTTTTGAATCATTTTCTTGCACATTTCAAGCCTGTCCTTTTCTAGTTCCGCATATGGATATGTCATCCATCTCTTCTTGGGTTTGGTTGTTTTTGAGCCGTGTTTCATAGTCTTTTAGGAGGTTGTCTAAATGCTCATTAACTTTCTCGACCAACACTGATCCTCTTGAGCTATCACTTTTTGCTCACTTTCTATTGATGGTTCTATTGGAGGTTGAGATGCCTCTGTAAGAGAAGGTGCAACCCTCTTCTCATGTTGTCTTATCTTCTCTTAATCTTGAGTAAGCTTCTCAGCTAGGGATTTTTTCTCTCGTTCCTTACGTGCTTTCATCCTAGCCTTTCTAGCTTTCCAGTTATTCCATTTGCTCTTGTTTTTTTGACTAGGTGCAGCAGTTTTTGGTTCACCCGTCTCTAGACTTGCGTCAATTTTTGTTTTCTCTGTCTCTAGGTTCTCAATAGATTCCTTTCGAGCTTGCGCTCTCGTAACTACTTGAACTCGTATGATGTTTTTATTTTTTGAGCTACTGGGTAGCTGAACAATTCCTGAGACATTCGTTGTGATCTTTTTGACTCGGTTAGGGTTTTCTAGACAATTGGGGATCAAGTGAATGACACCATAGTCAAGAAAATAGGCATTCACTTGAGTGATCTCCGTCTGAAGACATTGTTTGACCAAGTGGTTATCACGGCTTTTGTGACAATCTATCTCCGGTTGAGGAGCTTCTTCTTCCAATTCCTCTTGGCTGTAAATAGGCTCTGACCTAGCTAAGCCTCTATTAGCAATGAACTGCAATGTCCTTTCGTCCATCTCGTATCTTCTTTCTTCAGGTCGAAACGCAAGAGATGGAGGTTGTCAATACCTCACCACTCCGTGTGTTTCTCTCATCTTCTGTCGCTTCAAGGGGCGGTACCCACTTTGGTAGTTATAATACATTGGAGTTGGTACTAGTGAATGTTTGTTAGATACTTCCATCATCAGCGTGTATCTCATGTCTATAGGCATTCTAGCACCCGGAAGTGGAGTTTGTCTTGCAACTCCTACTGGTCCTGGCGCATTCCCCATAGAGTATCTAGGTGGAGTAGGTGCTACTAGAATAGGTTGTAGATACCTCTCCTTAGCATTTTCCATGCCGTAGTAATAGTCTTCTCTTGTATGGTTTGTCCATTTTCTGTCAATCTCGCACCATAGAGGTTCTTGGAGATTAGAATTAACTAGAAGAGCAAGTCTCTGAGCTAATCCTTCTATAAGCTTCATTTGCTCACTAGATATCTTTGGCTTAATTGTGGGTTGGATTCTTGGTGAATCACTCCTCTGAGAAGATGTCTTACTCTCACTCTTAGTATCATATCTTCTCAAGGTTATGCTCTGATTTGGATAGGAGTAGTTTATAGGGGGTGGTGATGGTACATATGGTCCTGTTGGGACCGGAATTCCACCTCTATAAAAGTCATGCTCTATGGCTACATTTGGGTATAGCCATGGTCCATTAGGCAGATTCACTTGAGGAGGCATGCCTGCCATCTCTGTGATCACTTCATCTCTCATTATCGCTCTAGAAGGGAATCCAGGTGGCTCCCTTTTTGGAATTCTTGTAGGAATTCTCATGTTTGGTGGAGATGTATGTGGTCCTTCATTGACCAAACATCCACGTCTTTCTAGTGCATTGTGTGGGTTTGTGTCAAAATATGGATAGATTGGCATTTCAATACTTCTAGCATGGCTTGCCATACCTCTGGTCATATCTACAAAAGGATTGGTAGATTGGCTTTCCATCTTGTTGATCTTAGCTTCCTTAATGTTAGGCCCACTCAATACTATCAAGATAGTCCTTAATAAGTACTTTTGGCCCTTGATCAGGTCTCTAAAAGTCAAGAATTTGTGACTCTTTTGGTCTCTAGAAACTAGATCTGGGTACCCTAAAAATTTGGATTTAGGAAACTTGGAAATTCAGTCCTATTGCCCGTAAGCTTTCTTCCTAGCTATACCTGACTCAATTTGGAGTTGTCTATCAAAAGTTAGAGCAGTTTTGGTGAACTGCACTTGAAACAGCACTCAAAACAGTTTTAGGATCAAGGATTTTTGCTTGTATCTTGACCAAATGTGACCCAAATTTGTTGAAACTTGGTCACTAGGCTTAGTTTATAGTGCTTAACACTTCTAGAAGCTCACTATGAGTTTTCACCTCCAAAATAGGGCTAGAGACATCATACGTGTATGATGTCTTTTTGCTCAAAATTTGACAAAATTTGGTATGTGAACTTTCCTTGATGTCCTCTACCCACTAATGCTCAGTTTGTGGATTTAACCTTTATTTGACACTTGAGACATTATACACGTATAAAGTCTTTTGTGGCAGAATGAGGTGACTTTTGTTCCACTGATATCTTATCACTCTAGCAACTCTCAACAAGTTTCAGAATTCAATTTGGACACTTTTTGAGCAAGTTAAGACCAATACAAGCCTGAATCTGTAGTTTTCTGTCTTTTGCTTTTTGCAAGTCCAAATGAGCTCCAAATTCTATGAAATTTTGTCCCGGGACTTTTTTTATGCTCTAGGACACTGAGCTATACTCAAATGTCTGATTTGACCCAGATCTTGCCCATGAGACTTTATATGCGTATAAAGTCTTTTGGCTCACAATTTACTTAGGTTTCTACCCAAGGTACTCCTTGATGCATACAACAAGAATATGTGATCACAACAAATTTTGGATATCAAAATTGCTCAAAATCACCACTTTTTCACCTTTACAGTCTTGTATCTGCAAAGTCTCTGTACATGTAAAAGTAGTTGTCCAAATGAGATGAAATTTTGCAAGCAAGCTTAACACATCATTTCCCAACCCCCTGTGTGGTCAAAAGTGAAATTTGACTTTCAGATCTGGCCTTGAGACTTCATACGCGTATAAAGTCTATGTGCTCAGAATTGGACAAAATTTGGTTTGTGAGCTTGTCTTGTGGTGCTTAACACCCTGGTAAGCTCAGATTTCAATTTTGGTCTCTAAAAGTGCCCCTTAGACGTCATACGTGTATGATGTCTAACTGGTCAGAATGAAGTGAGTTTTACTCTAGAGGTTCCTCACTGTACTGGCAATTCACAGCAAGTTCCAGAATTGAATTTTGACACTTTTTGGGCAAGTTATGGCCAATACAAGCAAGTTATGGCATAGATGTGTCTTATGGTCTTTGCAAGCCCAAAAGTGATCCAAATTTGATGAAATTTGAGCAATATGCTTTCTAGATGCTATATATCACAAGGGTACACTCAATTGCAACTTTTGACCCCTGATCTGGCCTCTAAGACTTCATACGCGTATAAAGTCTTTCGCTCAAATTTTAGTTATGTTTCTACCATAGGTGCCTCTTAGTGTGTAGAACAAGAATATGTGCTCACAGCAAATTTTGGATGTCAAGTTTGCTCAAAATCATCAGTTTTACAAGGCAATCCTCTAGAAGAGAAAAATCCTCTTAACTCTCAGTCTATTTGTCCGAATGACATGAGATTTGGTGGGTGTGCTCAACACAACATGCAAAAGATGGGTATAATGTCAAAAGTTTATTTTGGTTGCCAGAATCACCCTTGAGACTTCATACGCATATGATGTCTACTGATGAAATTTGACAGAACTCAATCACAGGCATTCCCAAGTGCTAGCACTGGTTTTCAATCAATTCTATCAATTTTCATGCAAAAATATGCCCAGGATCTCAAGTTTCTTATTTTCGACACTCCGTCTTTTGTCTTTTGGGTGTCAAGAGTTGGTCAAAACTCAAGTTTCAATGTATACTTAAGGTAAAACCCCCCTTTTGAACACACTGGTGCAGTTAGATTTTTGAAATTTGGTCTCCAGATGCCCCTTGAGACTTTATACGTGTATAAAGTCCAAGTTTACAGAATTGCAGTTTTTGTTCACAGAGCCCTTGCACATGCCCTCTTATATGCTCAGCATCAATCAGTCATGCAAAAAAGTCAATAGAACTCTTTTTATTGCATTTTTTTCTCAAAAGCAGACTTTTTAGAGATCATGAATGCAAACAAGCACTTTAGCAAATAAATACGTGATGTATAGCTCTAGATCAATATCACATCACTTACCTAAAGCTACTCATACAAATCATATGGGGTTTTGCATCTATGAGTAGAAAAACACTTCAATGCCACAGATGGACTAGCAAACGCTTTTATCACCTCACAAACCACTCGACCACCAACAACAACTACTCTAATCTACAAATCCTAACTAAATCTACCTAGTCGCAGACCCTCGGCAAGACACATGCTTCCTGGCTATCCACTCGATCGCGAAAAAACCTCTTCCGGATCCATTAAGAAAAATGCTTTCTTTAGCCGAAACTAAAGCAAGCAAACATCACACGAGTTTTAGTAGGAATACCTACCTAAGTCCTTGTATCCCCTGCAACGGTGCCAATGTTACGGGAGCGAATCACATCACCCATAAAGTGCATGCAACACAACCTAGATCAACATAACGTCAATCTAGGACACAGATGACATGATAGGCACATGGAGGAAATCTCATTAGCTTGGCAAGCTGAGACCATCCTACACATACAACACTCTGGAAGGCCAATTAAACCACAACCTAGAGTCTAATTGCTCTCAACGGTGTAACCTAGCTCACATACACACAAACGGAAGGAAACTCACTAAACCATACTAGAATCATACGAAACTTAAGGAACACCATCCCCTCACTAGGATATACCTGTCCCTAAGCCTCTACACTCAAAATCCTAGCTCTAGACTCATCTGCAAAAAACGCGTATGAAGACAGAGCAAAATTCTGAAAGTGCCCGAAACTGAAATCTAAGAGTACCTATGTGTAACTTATGTTGCCACGATTCTAATGACTACTTGCATGCAGAAAACAAACATCATTTGATATACTTACAGCCACAAGTAGCTCGTAGATGCGCAAGTGCGTATGCTCCGTTTCGCGAGGAAAACTTTGCATTGTCGCGTAGCTCTTCCTGGGGCTACCACAATGGTGCAGTCGGATCTCCAATGTGATGAACGAGTGGGGAGTAGCGCCAGGATGAAGCTCACGCTCTCTCTCTTCCTCTCTCGCACACAGTTGACGGCAGCGCTAAACTTATGATTATGATAAAATTTGTGTGGACAAAAGTGACCTAGGTACCTTATATACTAAGGTCACCTTAGGTTAAACCTAAAATAGAGTTGAGGGATCAAATGGGTGGGTATTTACAATCTGGAAGTACCATTGCACCCCGGATTCTGCAATTAGACTCGCTACTTATTACAAATGATTTTTCTAACAATAATCCGCAACATTCCATAACTCTCAGAAGATAAGGCTTTGTTGAGTTATGACGTGTTGTTGACCTAGCCGTCAACACATGGGATACATTTAACATTGCCGATAGTAACTATGCCCCTCATGGTAAACTTGTTTTCAATGATGTTACTAGTACTTTTCTATTCAGCATCAATCTCTTGACACTAGTGGGCATGGTACTAGTAGGCATGGTGATGCATATATGGCTAATGAAAGTATCCAAACAAACCAACAAGGGCAGAGAGGTCGTAGTCAGAGCTGCGATCGTTCTCAAGATCACAAGAATGCATGTAGCCAGAGTTGTGGATGTGAGACAAGGAACATTGAATGCTACCATTGTCACAAGAAAGGACACATGAAGAAAGATTGTCATTTATTGCAAAGAGAAAAGGGTAAATTCATTGTCGTAAGTCCTTCACCTCCTAAAAGTAGTGTGAAGATAGAGGAGCTCAATGTCATTGAGTCTCCAAATGTTGATGTTGTTCCAGATGTGCCATGGCCATTAGATGTACTAATCTTCACTTCTGATTTGAGTCGAAAGGTGTTGTTAGCTCTTGACGAATGTTATGCGCAGAATTGGATCATTGCCTTAGGTGCCAATTTTTATGTTACTCCTCACAAGGAGTGGTTCTCCAATTATGCTTCCGCACATGGTTCAACTAAGCTAGGTGACTCTCATCGGCTTGAGGTATGTGGAATTGGAGATGTGAATTGTGTATACGCAATAGTACTGAGTTCATGTTGCGAGGTGTTAGACATGTGCCAAAGCTAACTAAGAGCTTGGTTTCAGCAGGACAACTTGATGATCTTGGATATACTACAAGTGTTTGGCAATGGTTCTTTGATAATAAAAAAGGTAACTTGGTCATGGTCAAAGTCCAAAATTCTGGCTCATTATATTCCTTGTATGTCTCTTCTGTGAAAGAGAACTCTATCTATGTAGCCAATGAGCTGCCTTCTACTGAGTTGTGGCATAGCCGGCTTGGTCATATGAGTCAAAAGGGAATGAAGCAATTACAGCATTTGGCTATATCTATGTGTTAAATCTGATTTTAGTTTGTGTGAGCATTTCATATATTGGAAACAGACTAGGCTTACCTCATCACCATTGGATTGAAAGTTAGGGATTCCTCTAAGTTTGGTTTACAGCAATCTATGTGGACCTATGCTGCATAAGTTTCTAAGTGGGGCATTATATTTCTTGACCTTCATAGATGAATCTAGTCAAAAGGTTTGGGTCTACCTCTTGAAGAGGAAAGATGAATTTTTCGTTACGTTCTAGAAGTTCCTAACTATGGTTGAGAACGGAGTCAGGCAATAAGTTGAAGGCTTTGTGCACTGACAATGGGGGAGAGTACATTGTGGTAGATAAAGGGGGTGGCCTTTATTAACACCACCTATATCACCAAATGAAGAAAGAGAAAGAGAATATCACACAATCAAGGGATAAACACAATCCTCAACTCTCCCAAATCCACACGCACAAACAAGGTAAACCCTAACTAGTACCTCGACTAGGTAGCCCTTGCTCTTGCACACACAATAATGTAATCACACCTATTTATCAATCCTCATACCATGACTTATGAAAAAAATACCATAGGTAAAAGGTAGTCTCAAGCCCCTTTCATCAACCTCAAAATCCCAAGAAAACAAAGAGCTCACGCGTGACAATTGATTCTTGCCACACAGGGCAAAACACCCTCTCTACATTAGCAGCCAAAACTTCACCAAAAGAGGCCATATAAGGCCACCACTTAGATGATAAAAGTCATGGAAAATATTCTAAGAACTAATAAAAACAATGATCTTGGGTTCATGCCAACCACAAGCCATCCACAAGGAAAATACTCACCAAATTATGTGTAGTAGGCATGAAGACTACGTCGCCAGGAACCCTTTCTGTGCAAAGCTTTTCATGAAGAGAGGATCCACACAACAAAAAGAGAAAAATTGAAGAGATTTGGGGAGGAGTGACACACTTTCAAAAATCCCAAATCGCCCTTGCAAACCCACAACAATCCACACGGCTTCCTCCATAAGCTTTCACACCACCCTGTTTCCTTCTCCTACTTCCCACACCTACACATATGAGTACTCACGGAAAAATTCTATTAATAATTAAGATTTTATTATGTTTTTTAAGTTCTAAGTGACTCTTTCAAGTCTCAACACTAAAATCTACAAAAACAACACAAACAGGCTACCTGTGCAACTAGCGCACATGCATAGAGACAGATGGCACACACCGCCTTTGTACATTGTGTACAAGCATGATTTATGTACATCCAAGAGTTCCAAAAGCACAAAGAAAAACTTCTCAAAGTTTTTGGGGTGGCCCACATGATTTTGCAAAGACACGTCACAACGTCTCCATCAATTTTAAGGACTTGTGTAGCAAATGAGGCATTAGAAGACAATTTACTACACCGTACACACCTACTCCAAATGGAGCAGGTGAGCGCATGAATAGAACTATTCAATATTGAGTCACTTACATGCTATCTGTGGAAAATTTACCTCAAGAGTTTTGGGGAGAGGCTGTTATGATAGAGATGCATATAATCACTAGGTCACCTAGCACACCATTGAACTACAAGATTTCGCTGGAGATTTGGATTGGCAAGTAGCCTAATTATGACAAATTATGTATGTTTGGGAGTGAGGCATTCTCGCATGTGCCTAAAGAGCTTAGAAAGAAGTTAGACCCTGTTGGAATGAGGGCTACAGAAAAACACACATAGCTTGGAGAAGATGAAGGAAGCTCAAGGCACACAATAGAGAGTGTATTACTTAGTGTGCAATGGAAAGATAAGTTAGCCCTAGAGTGATGGGCGTATATACAATGCACAAGGAGAAAAACCTCCTACTGAGGGGAAAAATGCCCCGACGGTCCTAAGTGTGTCCACACGCATCACTTCCACATGTATATGGTAACAAATCCCCAAGTCAACAAATGCATCTTCATTGGCTATGGTGCAGATGGAGAGATGGGTTATCGTCTCTGGCACCTAGAATCTTGGAGAGTTATTTGCAACTCATAAGTGATCTTTCATGAGTCAAAGATGCACATACAGCCTGTGAACAAGATTGAGTATCACAAAGTGAGATTTCAAGACGTAGCATCAAGTCCAATCACACAAACAACTCAGTATACTAGCGATATATCTACATGCTCCAGCAAGAGCTAGTGATGCTCCTGAGACAATAGAGTCCAACATTCAATCGAGGAGTTCTACACATGTATCTCGTGTCCCTGAGTAGTTTTAACCAAGATTAGAATATTTTTTTGTCATAATTGGTTGCGGAGAGCCTATCTGCTACCAAGAGGCTATTTAGATGGAAGATAGTTTGAAGTGGGAGCAGGCAATTCAATCTCAGTATAGCTACTTTATGGCAAACAAAAATTGGAAACCGACAGAGATACCAAAGGGAAAACGAGTCTTGCCTTGCAAATGGGCTTATAAAAAGAAGTACACGACACAAGATCTTGAGCCTAATTATAAGGCTAGATTGATTGTTAAGGATTTCAAGCAAAAGAAAGGTATAGACTTTGATGAGATTTTCTCTCTAGTAGTCAAGATGACTACATTGCATCTTGTGCTTGGACATTGAGGACATGGAACTTTTTTAGGTGGACGTGAAGACGAATTTCCTTCACCGGAATCTTGAAGAGGATGTCTACATGAAACAACGAGAGGGTTTTGAAGTCAAACCTGAAAAGCCTACAAGTGCACAACTGGTATGTAGATTGTGTAAGGCATTGTGTGGACTAAATCAGGGCTCAAGGTAATGGTATATGAAGTTTGACAAGTACATGAAGTCCCAAGGTTATGTGAGGAGCCAAGAAGATCATTGCTTGTATACCATGAAGTTGAACGATGGTTCACTTATCATCTTGATACTTTATGCTGATGATATGCTCATTGTTAAGAAGTCTAAATATGCAATTTCCATCTTGAAGAAATCTCTTAGGACGCAGTTTGCTATGAAGGATTTGGAAGATGCAAATCACTTTCTTGGTATGTGTATCAAGAGGGATAGAAAACATGAAATACTGGAATTATCTCAGGAAACGTATACCCACAAGGTCTTGCAATATTTTAATATACAGGGGGGAAGGCTATATTGAGTACCCCAATGCAGGCATATGAAAAACTTAGTAAGAATAACTGAGAAAGCAAAAATGCCTAGGTGTCATATTCTTCAACAAGTGATAGTCTCATGTATGCCATTGTAGCCACGAGACCAGACATTGCATTTCCAGTGGCAATGGTTAATAGATTTATGGAAAATCCAAGCAAAAAGCACTTGGAAGCAGTGAAAAATATTTTGAGATATTTGAAAGGTATGGCAGACAAGTGCTACGCTTTGGGAATAGTGATGCATCCATTGTGGGTTACACAGATGCGGATTATGCAAGTTGTGTGGATAGTTGAAGATCCACGTCTCGCTATGTTTTCCTATTTGTTGGAGTAGTTGTGTCACGATCATGTCTCCAAAATTGCACATCATCCTCCACCACAAAGGCAGAGTATGTGATAGTTTCTAATGCTAGCAAGGAAGTTGCATGGTTAGCTCGCCCAGTGGGAGATCTTGGCATTACTCAAACTCCAGTGTTACCTTGTGATAGTCAGAGTGTGATTGCATTAGCGAAGAACCCCGTGTTTCACTCCAAGTCAAAACACATAGAAGTCCGTTATCATGTGATATGTGACATATTGGCTAGCAAGCGCATTGAGCTAGTCAAGGTTCATACGGATGACAACCATGCAGATGATCTCACGAAGGGCCTTCCCTCTAAGCAGTTTGCAGATGATGGGTGTAGAGTGAAGCCACAGGATTGCTTCATGGTTGTACAAATGTACATACATAAGACACTTGGGTCACGGCCTTCAAGTGGGAGATTGTTAGGGTTAAGGCCAACTAGTCGGACACCCATCACACTGACCGTACTAACCTTATCTATTCTTTTGATCATACAGAACAATAAGGAGTAGTGAGGAACCCTCACTAAGAGCTCCACCCACATTGTGCTTATGTTTGTTCTTCTTCTCCCTCGCACTTCACACACACCACGCACTCTTCAGAAGGTGGACTATAGGAATAAGGAGATTACTTAATTGTAGGAGAGACCTTTACTTCCACTCTATGTCTTCTCGTCACCTATAGGATAAAACCCTCAACTTAAGGAAAAGGAAAAAGAATCCGATCATAGTCGTTCTGTAATGCAGTATCAGAGGTGTTTTGAGGACGAAAATGGAAGCACGTGCCTTTGGGTATGAGGCGATGTCAACAGTTTTGTGTCCCAACAAGTGGTAGGGAAAATGCAATAGCGCTTGCATACACTATGTAAAAAGATAGGTCCCCAACGGGTGGACATACTTGCCAGGATGAAAAAGGACAACAAGCAGCAGGTTTTTAATCCATAAACCTGCAAATCAACATTTGGCACATCACACTAACTGTTATGCCACTCACTCCATTGTTGTATATGACTCAACCCACTAGCACTTAACAACTATCCTTCGAATTTGGGGGGTGTCCGCATATTGGAGGTTTTACCCTAAGGTCCCTTTCTATGATTGCCACGTTATTTTGTGTGTGTGGTTCGTAAAGATGTCTAGACTCAAAACCAAGAGATGGAACTTTGCATATAGAGTTGGGAGGCTTGTTTGCTTGGGTACTACATCAATAGAGTCTATCCCTCTCCATCATTTTCTTTTGTATGATTGTAAGTCTTCTTGAACAAGCTGTACAATATCCTTTTGTGGTAATCATCTCAGTGATATCTTCTATCTTGAATGCTACAATTCTTGAAGGAACAATTTCCTTTTGACATTTTGAGGGCCTACTATAAAAATGGCATGTTCGGATTAGGCAATGAATTGGTGGAACTACATGCCAAAAAAGCGTCAATGGTTCAATAATTGAGTCTCTATATTGCCACATTGGTTGATCTTATTTCTCATAGTCGTGTGCTAATATTAGAATTGTTTTCCTTTAAAGCCAATGGTTATTTTTCTCTTATACAATGCAAGGCTTTTCAATCGTTGCCTTGTATTATGACCTTTGAGCCCATTTACATTGGTGCAACTTTAGGGTGAAACCCCCATTTTATATACACATACATAGATACATACATGTGTGTGTGCGCGCGCGTGTGTGTGTGTGTGTGTGTGTGTGTGTGTGTGTGTGCGTGTGCGTGTGCGTGTGCGTGTGCGTGTGCGTGTGCGTGTGCGTGTGTGTGTGTGTGTGTGTGTGTGTGTGTGTAATGTATTAGTAATGGGGCCTCATGAGATGCTCATAAGACCAATTTAGTTTTGCTAAATCCTAGAAAGTCCGAGCATGATTATTTTCGAAATAAGATTCTTATTTTCAAATATAATGTTCTAGATGCCATCATAGAAGATTATGATGCACTTGCATGTAAGAGGGTTGAGGGATAGTGCCATCAAGCCAAATGCAAGAATATAAAATGACTTAATCTGTTGTTAGAGAAAGGATAAAAGGACACCCCCAATAAGGAGACAATATTGGTTCTCAAGGCCCACACTAGAAGACACACAAGGCCCAACATAGTCATTGTTCGACTATGTGTTTTTGGCCTACCCAAAGGGCAAATCCATAGTGTTGCCTATGCTTGTTGGACTTGGGCTGGGTTGTGGGAGGGGAGGGGAAGGGGGGGGGGAGGGGGGGAAGCTTCCACCAATTCGTACGATGTACGAATGCCAAGATACGACATACTGTACGACCATAGTATGATATTAAATGGTTCTTGAAAAGACGCACCGAACTAATCCAAACCATTTGATATAAATTTTGATTATAACACTCCGAATGAAACCATGTACAACACCAATCTTGACAAAGACTTTTTGCCAGCAAGGTCAACAAAGTGAGACTTGACTCCAGGAATCAAATTCAAGATGGGATTAAAACTGAAGATCCATCACACATCAGCTGCTCATGGGTACAACATCTACAGTGAGCACTACCTATTTAGGCTACAAAGGCGGTCAGGAAAGTCAGCTCGATAACACCGGATCATCAAGTCATGTAGCAAGATCAACACGGTGAGCTCGATAACACCGGATCATCAAGTCATGTAGCAAGATCAACACAGTGAGCTCGATAACACCGCATCATCAAGTCATCTAGAAAGATCAACAAGGTGAGCTTTGCTGCAAGTGGGCTCAATAACTCCGGATCATCAAGTCATGCAGCAAGATTAACAAGGTGACCTCAGCATTGTGAGAATAAGCACGTGGCAGGTAGAGTTGGTCTCTCCAATGCAGTCGCCGTTGTTTTCTGTGCTCAAGAAGAAACCCCACCTTTCTTCATTGCTCAAGCTCCAGCTTGATGGCCTGATTATGTCAATGGTCACATTTTCCAGCAATTTCCTGGTCACTTCAATCCTTGACATGAGCTTGCAGAAAATGAGCATCCAAGGGGCCAAGCACGACTAAGTTACATGATAACACCCTTGTAACTAGACAGGAATAATGCCTCAATGGACAGCCATTCTCTCCATTCTTCACTTTGATGAAGCTAGTACAAAATAGGTGGTTCAAAGACTAGGTAAAGATTATTTAGAATGGGTGGTGAAGCCTATCTAGGCACTGTGGAGTCTCACCCTCCCATTTTAGTTCTTACAAAGAGATTCAGGTTGTCGAAGACGAAAGAAAAATGCTGGAGGTATCACAATCACCGAGCAAGTGAGAACAAGTCATGAGAAAAACAAGCAAAGGGAAACACCACTTGCATCCAAAAACAATGTATTCAAATTTAAAGAAGATAACAAGTGGCTCCAAAGGCAAATGTTGTTAGGTTTACGAAACGATAACGATTTCAAGAACAGTCTATTCTCTCTATTCCTTGTTGTGGATGTATATGTCCTTTGTAGTGTATCTAATACTTCAAAATTTTAACAGTGACACAAGCTTGACTCCATCCGGTTTACAAAGAACGAAAATAAAACCACAAGCAGAGAGTCATATGAATTTCAATGGACAATCTCTCCATTTCTTGAAAAACTCTTGCAATCCTACCTTTTAATGGACAAAGATTCTGACAATGAAGAGGCCAGGCCCTCAAGGTTGAGATTTACAATAAAACTGGCAAAAACAACACACTGCCAATGCATGCTTCCTTATCAAAAGAAAGCTCATAACAATGTAAGTTGAAACAAGGAGTCCGCAGGCATACAATGGCATTGCCTTTCAATTGGAGAAAGAGAGCCAGAGGCAGTTAGTTCTGAGAGAGAGAGAGAGAGAGAGAGAGAGAGAGAGAGAGCACATCTTACTACCCACAACCACCTGGCTCCTATGGAAAAAGTAACACCCGTTGTACACGGGCACAAAAAACCTCGACATTGGGCTTGCTTGAGGTTTGAAATGAGCTGCTAGTCTGTGGGGCTGCAGAAACTTCATTGCTTATGACAGGGTGTGGCGTTGAGGAGGAGGGATGTAAACACCAGCTCTTCGTCGACATCGGAGCTGCTACTTCTCTTGAGACTATATAGCTGCCTCCATAGCTGCTCCAGGCTGACAGACTCATAGATGGGGCTCTACTCCAGACTGTATGTAACAAAAGGGGCACCATCCGGCATCACTCATATCGTAATCCCTTTGCCACTTCAAAAAAGTGCTCAACATTCTCCTCAGGAGTTCCAACCAGCACACCATGGCCGAGATTCAAAATGTGCTTGTGCTGCCCAGCTTTTGCAACAGTGTCATGAATTCGCTTCGTGATGAAATCCTTCGAACCAAATAAAACCCCTGGATCAACATTACCTTGAACAGCTACATCAGCTCCAAGTCTTTTCCTGGCCTCTGCCATATCAACTGACCAATCCACACTAATCACATCCGCACCGGCTTGGGCCATCCTCTCAAGAAGGCCACCACTACCACTTGCATACAAGATGATCGGAAGGTTGGGATGAGTGCGTTTCACATCACTAATTATTTGCTTCAAATAGGGAAGACTGAACTCCTCAAAATCCACTGGGCTCAATTGTGTCGCCCAGGAATCAAAGATCTGAACTACCTGAGCTCCATGATCTGCCTGGTATCTAATGTACCCTGCGATAGACACTGCAAGTTTTTGGAGCAGAGAGTGTAGAACCTGAAAAATGAAAAATCACCTGCTTAGGCAGAAAGAACAAGGTACAATTTTCTTACTGCAAATCAAAAGCAATGCACTACCTCTGGAGTCCCAAATGCCAAGTGCTTTATGTTTGAATAATTTTTGGAGGAGGCACCCTCCACAATGTAGGATGCTAATGTAAATGGAGCACCGACAAATCCGAGAATGGCAGCTGCACTACCAACCTGTCAATTTTGATGCATTAACATCAGTTTCAGCTTTATTGATAGGCCAGTGTCAAAACTCAGCACCCCTCTTCCCCCACACAGTCATTCAACCTAATAACTTACCTCTGCCTTCAAGGCCCTCAATGTCTCTCCCACGTAAGGAACGGCCTCTTCAGGGACAAGATCCCTCACTTGAGAAACATCGGCGGCAGTCCGAATTGGGTTGTGGATGATGGGGCCCTTACCTTTAACAATATCAAAAGGTATGTTCATTCCAGTAAGGGGAGTCAAGATATCAGAAAATAAAATCACCTGCAGTAACCATATGTGTGATCAAATTGAGGATCCACAACTAAGATGAAAAATCTCTGCTTATTATAAGTATTACTAAATTTTGCCACTGATACCACTTGGTCGTGGATATATTTCCATTCTAGTATGTTGAACTCACTCCATCAGGCTGAAACTTCTTCCACGGTTGGAGTGAAATTTCGTTAGAAAGTTCAACATTTTCAGATCTTTCCCGGAATGAAGGATGTTTCTCACACAAATCTCGATAGACCTGAAAGCCAAGAGGTAGGACGTTCAGTGCTTACAAGCTAATTTGATGTGATATAAGCAAAGGCTTCCACTCACCTTCATATATCTTCCTGCTTGCCGCATTAACCACACCGGGGGCCTTTCCACCTTCTCTCCTCTTACAGCCCTCAACAAGAGGGGTTCTATAGTTTGAGATGCCACAGCTTTCTCAGCAGATTCTGAAAAATTGACCCACAACTCAGCAATCCCATTAGACACTTACCAATGGCCTATAATTTTGACCGAAACATAGTCGTTAACCAAAATGCTTCACAACTCAGCAAACAGAACCACACTAAAAAGCAAAGAAACACTCTCTTGCAGTTCTTACCTGGATACCATAGCACTCATTATTGGTGGAACATTTCATATAGAGACTACAGAACATTACTCCTGCTTAATCGAAGAAATTTTCTTTACGATAATCCTCCCACAATATTATACTTCCTTGTATTATCTCTCTCTCAAACATTTTGCATGAAATCCTCTTTACATGAATGCCACCCTTTTTTGCACAAAAATAGGTCCTTCCATTAGTTAAAAGTCGCTCAATAGACTACATCAACCAATACCATGAACGGACATGTAAAGAGGGGAGACACTCCATAGTCAGAATCAGAATATACAATGACAACAACACAAAATGGGAGGGCAAATAGCCAAATAGTGGATTGTACTATCAATGAAGGCTGTGCTCCACCCTAAAGAAAGGTCCTGCTGTTGCTAAATTAGCTTTATCTGAAAGAAAAATAGTTTTAAATGATTTTTGGGAACTAACTGGATCCATAAGTGAGAGGGTTTTCTTGCTTGAGACATCCAAGTACAGATATTCTCATGAATGACAAGAGCACTATGAACGGGAATATCTGTTAGGCCACCAAGAACATGTACTTCCAATGTGTCACATCGGATGGGAGACAGAGAGCATTGAGAAGAAGTATTCAGCCATCCAAAACGGACATCTTTGATGCGTCACGGAATGGGTGGCATAGAGCATCGCGAAGTTGTTCCGTAAGTTCGGTGAGTAAGGACTAAGCGACGGGTATTCTTGATGCGTCACATGGTGGGTGACGGGGGCATCTGACAAGGAATATTCTATATCATGCGAGATTCCAAACTGAGTTCGTGTTGTGCACAAGAGGTGAACTGAGTTAGAGTTGTGCACAAGATATGAGACAAGCACTTCAATGAAGATGGGTTCTGAGTAAGCTTTGAGGAAATGCAGTTGCTGTTTGAAAAAGAATATTGCTTTTCAGGAAAGCAGATGCTTTACCTGAGTCTATGTTGGCATTGCATCTATGTATGAGACTACATCGGAACATCCAAGGACGCCTGTGTTGTAATTTTGTGAGCATAATTTTTCAGCTTATAAGTTTTTGGCAAGTTCATACCATTTTTAATAGTGTTCGGCCGTCCACTTAATAAGTGGGCAGCCACTGGCCAAACTTATGGCCAAAAAGCTGGGCGCTCCCTTCTCCTGCTATTTTCAACCTCCCCCTCTATCTTTTTTGCAAGAAAAACAAAGCACTAGCTCTCTCTCTCTCTCTCTCTCTCTCTCTCTCTCTCTCTCTCTCTCTCAGATATGCTAGACTGGCCCTTGAGTCTTCCAGACAGTTAGCTCTACAGGGGGACACTTCATGCTGGTATGCACAGATGACTTCATGGTTTCAGACGCATGGCTTCACCATGGACAGGTTGCCCCCTTTCCAGTATTCTCTTCAGGCACCCTCGCTGTCTCTTACACGGGTGGAGATCACTAGACTCATTCGTCAGGACCTGATCCAGCTCGACACCAGGAGGACATGGATAGAGCCGCCTCAGGAGTTGAGCACGAAGATGGCTTTCTATAGAGAGCATCTTCTCCACCTCACAGGAGATGGGTTTGTGATTCGACCCAGCTACATGGACACACATATGTCTCATGGTTTGCGTTGTGCCATTGGTCAGATACGCACATCCTCACATCAGCTCGAGATTGAGACTGGTAGATTCAGAGGGATACCAGCAGACAGCAGGATATGCCGATTATGCCAGAGAGAGCCAGAGACAGAGTTGCACTACATATGTCATTGCACAGTGTTCTATGAGATACGGGGGCGTTTCCACTGCTTAATAAGAGAGGGTTTTGGTCCTCTATCTAGGGTCATGAGTTATGAGGATCAGAGATGTCTTGGACTATATCTACTTGAGTTACACAGGTGTAGAGACACTTTACTGGGGAGAGCTAGAGAGAGGCAGTCCCAGAGACACATTACAGATTTCTTTTCACTAGATATGGGACAGCCAGAGGAGCAGCCACCACTGCAGAGCTCGTCCCACACTCATTCGACCACTACTGGCACTCTCATCGACCGAGCATTGGAGCTACAGAGATACAGACGACCGCGACTGAGGAGAGGAGCTACACAGCATCGACGGAGACTACAACAGAAGATTCGAGCCATACTCTCTCGACATCCAGAGTGCAGATGAGGATGGATCCTCACCATTTCTTCCATCTTTGTTTCACACACTGTTACATCCAGTTTACCGGGTACCTATTGTATCAGCTGCTACACCCACGTAGTTTTAGATTGTAGTAGTAGTAGTAGTATTTTGTTCCACTTCTAGTTCTTTTCTAGTTCTTTTGTACCCAGACATGGTATTAGATTCACTATTTTGTAACTGATTGGTCTCATAGGTCATTTTGGCCTTTTGAAGACGTTAATATAACATTTCATTTCATTTCATTTGTGTGTGTGTGTGTGTGTGTGTGTGTGTGTGTGTGTGTGTGTGTGTAAGGTGCAGCGGAAGAGAATGTTGAACTTTGCTCTAGATGAGTGCTCCGAACTGTGCTCAAGGTTCCTTTTACTTAGCGAAGGGAGAGCCTTCCGTTCTTTAATGAGAGAGTGCAATAGACACAAACAAAGTAAATGGACACTGTGCATGAAGGTGCATGAGACTAAGAGATAGAGAGAGAAGAGAATACGACACCAGAGATGTTGTCAAACCCTCCTCCAAGGGCCCCACTCTCTATGGCGAGAGCGGTCTACTTATGATTGCACAAATCTCTACGATGCTTGGACTTGCCGACGATGAGGACGACGACGAGACGGGCTGAAATTTGAGAACGCTAAGGGGCTGAAATCTGCAAATCTTTATCTACTGAATTCTGACTCTATGTCGGTGACGATGTCGATTACACGATGCGACGACGACGCGCTGAAAACGCAGATGCTGAAATCTGCGTTTTCCGGGCTGAATTTGCAAACTTCGCGGGATCTGACCGTGCGGCGAGGATCTGCTACAGGAAGGTGAGATCTGCGAGGTTCGGGGGTTCTACTGCAGGATCTGACTGCTGAAAACTGAAAACGCTGGTGCTACTGTGGATTCCGTCGCGAAGGAACTGCAAAACGCTAGGTCGCTTGCTGCTCCAAAAACACTAGGGCTGAATTCTGCTAGCGCTAGGGCTGATCTGCTGTTGTGGGGGAATCTGCTAACGCTAGGGCTGATCTGCTGTCTACTGTCGCCGTGAATCTGCAAATGCAAAAACGTTGGCTGATCTGATGCAAAAACGCTAGGCCTTCTGCAATGCTGAAAACGCTAGAGTTGTCGCGGGGGTCAGTCTTGCTGAGAAGTTCCCTGTTGAGCAAGGTGCTCCTGCTACCTCTTCTGCCAGAAAGTGCTGGCGCTAGGTTTGCTTATATACAAACTTAGCAAAATTGCCATACCTACTTCCCAACAAAAATTACTTAAAAATAATAAGTGAAAAATGTCAAAAATAGGAAAAATAGGTCTATGCACTGTAAAAATGCTCCTGATGGGTTTTGATGGAAATCTGATGATCATGATGTGTGCAACCAAAGGATATGCATCTAATCTAAGTGTCTGGACATGCACGGTCTGCGAACAGACTCACAAAAGTGTCAGATCACTTCCTATCCTAGACTGACTTGACTGAACTGAACCCTGGTCATGCTGTAGTTTGTCCACAGACACATAGGTTTGGATGTGTCATGTGACACTCTCTCTCTCTCTCTCTCAAAGATGAGAAAATTGGACGACAAGATCAAAGGCAACAAGAAGATCGCCGATGCCTCCATCACCAACATCATCAACAGGCTTGTGAAGCTCGAGAAAGAAACGGAGAGCCTCGCCAAGGAGAAGGAAGCATGGAAGAAGGAGAAGGAGAAGTGGGGGGAGGAGAGAGAGAGAGAGAGAGAGAGAAGGAGAAGGCTGAATGGAAGAAAGAAAAGGAAGAGTTGAAGGAAAAAATCGAACTCCTCCGAGCCTCTATCGCAGCGGAAGCCAAGGAAGCCTTCAAAGCGATCACCAAAGCCCTCATCGCAAGCATCGAAGACAAGTTGGAGGCCACCAAGGAGGGATGGGTCGAAGTAGTCGAGAAGAATATCAAAAAAGAAGCAAGGGAGGAAGCCAAAAGGATGGGGCACTCATCATACACACAATCATTGAGGAAAAGAAGATGCAACAAGCCTGCCATCTCAACGTGCAAGTGATTGGCATCAAAAAAGAGGAGGGATCCACACCCAAGAGCGATGGGAAAGCCCCATGCATGAAACTAGGGTACAAGGAAGAAGAGGAGCTACCCTTCTCCAAAGCTTGAAGAGCCAGCAAAGACTTGCTATAAAGAGCTCTCATCCTCCAATTCACCTCCAAGGAGTCCCGAACCTCCTTCATCCAAAAGAGGGTCTTTGAGGGCTCTCCTATCTACCTTGACGACGACCTCATGAAGATGCAACAAGACCACCGCCGTACAAGCATGCCTAGAGTCAAAAAAGCTTGCAAAGAAGGAAAGAATGCAGTATATCGAGATGGTAGGGTCGTCATCGATGGCAAGACCATTCATTGCATAGACTCACGGCTTGTGGAACACATGAGGAGATTCACATTGCGGTTTGGAATTGCAACACGGATCTACGGACACATCCACAGAGACTTGAGGAGATGATGGGACCTCATCCTGACAGAGACACATGAGAGCCCATAGCGAAGTCTACCGAGGATTCATGGCTTTCAGTGGGAGTCTTCACATCGAGGGAGCATTCCCCAGCACACTACACGAGGGTCGAGAGGGATGGCTATACTTTTCAATTAGGGACTCCAAAGCAGGATACAGATTGCGGCACGGGACCCACAGGCCCCTTACCTTTGGATCCGCTTTGAGCTATCACGTGACAGGATCATCTATATTGTCCTTTGCTACTTCGCCCCCTCACATAAGATGGTCTTGAATGAATGGCCTTCTAGGTGATGTCCTCCAAGACTACTTTTGAGAGAGGCTCCCGGAGTGATGTGGAAATGTCCAAAAGACAAGGATGGTGATTATACATCTACTCGCAACCAATGGACTACCTCTTGGATCAACGATTCCCTTGTTGGTTACTGGCAACCTTTGCTACCCTAACTCAGATCATATGAGCCAAACTGCAAACTGGATGGATGCTTGTAGAGCGAATGGCTGGTTATGCAAACGCCAATGCCCACAAAGGTTACCAGCCAACCTATGCTGCCCCTACGTGGGAAGATTGGCGAGAGCAACACCAAATGGGAGATGAAGATGAATATGTCCTTTAAAATGCCCTTGAACCATGGCAAGTCCTCCGTATGATGTCTCATGAAACCCCAAGTAGCTCCTCAAAGAGAGGCTCCTCTTGGAGCTTCGACTAGATTGTCATATGATAGACGCTCTAGATCAATCCTCGTCTCTGCAACAGATGTGGCTGCGAATGTAGGCTCACGATGCTTGAGAACTCCCACGGTGTCTCCCTCGAATTGGAACCCTTTGGCTCAAGATTGATGGCTACCAATTGCTAAGAAGATGTACATGGTGTGGACCCAATGTGCTGCCAAAGATGCATACGCATCAATGACGTGCAATGCGTCTTCTGGAATGATTGACTTCTTCAAGTAGATGGGAGAGATGGCTGTGCAAACAATGCCAAGACTCCAAAGCCAATAGCCTAATCTGGATGGCGCCTTCCTTTATCATGACAGGCCGCTAACAAATCCTAATACTCGCAATCAATATCTTCATGTTTCCAGTGCATGTCTTCACTGATGCAATCTATCATGTCGAAAAAGTTATGACTGCAAATATCCATGCTAGGATTTGTTCATGTCGAGGTGGTCGAGCGCGCACACCAAGTCACAACTGTAACCCCTAATATACAGTTTGTATTTTCTAGAATCTACGCTCAAGACGCACGGTCCTATGCACAATGGCAAGTCCTATAGTTCCTTGGGTGAGAGAAGCATCCTTGGGCGAAACGCTACAACATAAACTCAAACACTAGAGAAGGGAAAAACAAAACCGGAGATTAGCGGATTAGTACAAAATCACAAAGCTTTGATACCAATGTAAGGTGCAGCGGAATTGAAATGGTGATAAGATCTAGACTTCACACTTCTTCCTTGCGTTAATGATTGTTACTCAGTATGATGAATATGATTTCTTTTATTTCCTTATATAGAGAGAATGAGAGAGAGGTAGAGATGTGGAGAGAGAGAGAGAGAGAGAGAGTCTCACGAGGCTGAGTTTCACCTGCAACAGTGAAGGGCAGGTTGCCACAAGATGGTCCGGCAAGTCGGCACTAAAATCCGAGCAATAAAAGTATGTCTAGGCTCAATTCAAAGTCATTTAGGCCCCTTGTGACACTTATAAGTTGGTGGGTACTAGAAAATTAACTCAAAAGAGGCAAAGTGGACACATAGCGGCACCTGTTCGAATTTCCAAACTTGCATGAAGAGGGGGCGGACGCCCAAATTGAGAGAGGAGGCTGATTTTGCACATAAGTGAACTCCAGTGTGTGTGAGTAGTGGGTGCAAGTGATCATAGCGTTAATGGAAAGCTTGCATTTTCCCTTGTCTTATGTAGCACGATGATTCTGCTCTCGTGCATCTCTCTCCCCCTTTGAACACAGAAACGTGATGCCCTGCTCGAGGGCTTTTCATCTGTATGTACAGTTGTGTGGGTTCATGCGCGTTTGCCGAGGCGAGAGCCTCTTGCACAGGTACTAGATTAGGTAATTGCTAATCTCCCGCAAGTACAGGTGAATTTGGAGAGATTTCTCGCGAGAAATCTCGTCCATTCAAAGGGGAAGTAGCGTACACGTGCAGGAGCTCGAGGGCTTGCAATGGATGCGACCGGCACACGAAACGGAGCCCAAAACAGTAAATTACAGCTTGCTGTGTAACTTTGCAGGTTTAGGGTTTTGACCTTTATTGATCCCTAATACCCCCAAGAGCTTCGCAGAAGCTAGGGGATCATTGTACACGTGTTCTGGTGCATTTTCAGGGCAGAAAACAGAGAATTCAGCATGCTACAGATTCTTGCTAGGTTTGGGAAAGTGTTCGAATGCACCAGGAAAGTCACCCTTTGCACGGGGATTTTGTTTGTGAAGCCTCCTACTACGGTTATGCTGCCGAAATCGGGCTAGAGTAAGTCATTTTCAGCCCAGTAAAAGCGGGACAGCTCGTAGGAATTTGCAGGTTTTCTCCTAAGCTCAATAAGAATAAAGAAATACCGAAAGGGGCCCCAGTCTTTGGGGCCTACAGGGTGTCGCTGTCTGCTTGGAAGCACTCTAGCTGCCAAGCCATGCTTTGTTTGAAGTGTTGATTCCAGTCACACATTTATTCATGAAGTTTCTCTGTGTCGTAAAGTTTAAGTAAAGTTTATCAAGTAAAGATTCGGGTGAAAGCTTAAGTCTACCGCGGGCAGGTTTCATGGTTCCGTTGCCGAGACAAAATCACTTTTTCCTTAAAGAGTGAGCCTTGGTTGGTTTGCGGCAAAGACACACAGCACAGGAACTTGGAATTACACTATTCCTCATCCAGCGTTCGAGCGTGGCGAGAGTTCACGACCATCCCTGTCTATGCCTTTCGTTGATTTGAATGCTCTACAAGGTCAAGGGTTTATGACCGGGCACCTAGAAGAGGATGCGTTGAGGACAAAGTTGGTTGCTGCTGAGAATGTGTTTTCTCAGTTGGTGCAGAACCCTAGGATTATGCAATTTCTGCAAGCACCACCAATGTCACAGCAGAGCAGGCAACTTTCTCATGCAAGAGAGCCTGTTGAGGCTCAAGACCGGGTCCCTTGATGCGTCTCAAATGGGGAAGGGAGCACTCCCATGTTGCAAAGTCAGTTGGGGCTCCAAGACAAATTCCTTCTGTCCACGAACAAGTGGTTAGATCGCCTATTCCACAGGCTTTACCAATTCAGCCAACCACCCTTCAGAGTCCAAATGTTGCATTAAATGGACCTAGGCACGGAACTCCGCCGGGCCAGTGTCGAATAAATTGTGAACTATGAACTGTTTTGAAGTGGTTATTTAGTGCTGTCGCGGTAGATTCTTGACTTGGAGTGTCCAAGTCTGTTACAGTGGTATCAGAACGCGGCCGATTTCTCTTCTACAAGAAATCCGATCCCAAATTTTTTTTCCCGTGGCACCTATGGCTTCACCCAAGGATCAATCGACTCCCTCTGCATTCGGAGATGCTGGAAGGGATCACAAAGAAGATTCCGGCACGGAGTATGGCCCGCCTCGGCCTACTCAAGCGGAGCGTCGAGAGATGGAGCGTCGTCAATTGATCGGCGATGCAACAAAGATGGTGCTCAATTTTGCGAAGGACCCAAAAATTTGCAAAATATATGAGCAAGACTTCTTTTCAAGAGGTGCATGTGCAGTGGCAAAAAACCACACCACCACCACCAAAACCCGCTCTCAAGAAACCTTCTGCTCACAAGAAATATATAGAGAAGGAATTAGAAGAGGTGGTTGATGCGCGAATTGCTCAGCTTTTTGACGCGCAAAACAAAGCTAAAAAGCACAGCAAAAAGCAGAAGAAAGGCATTGACTTCCCAGGTTATTTGGGTCGTCATTCGACATTTCAAAAAGCAAAGAAACAGAAGAAGCGTGTTCGATTCGAAGGAGTACCCAGTTCTTCTTCTTCTTCTTCTTCTTCTTCTAACAGTTCTTCTAGCTCATCTGACTCGAGCGAAGAAGACCGAAAAGGCCAAAAGCGAAGCAAGAAACAACGCTTTGGAAAGGGCAAGAAAAAGGCAAAGAAGTCTAAATCTCAGTGAGTGACAGTTCTACAAAGGACTCGTCTACAGACACTTTAGACTCTGATGAGAGCAATTTTTATGCAAAGAAGAAGAATTTTTACAAAGCCAACCAGTATGACTTTCTCGAAGACAAAAGCAAGAAAGTCCGACAGTTTAAAGAAGGTGGACAGTCAATTAAATTTGACACGTTTTTGGGATATAGAGATGCTTCGAAGGCTTTGTCTTTTGTACAGCAGTTTGACATCGCTTTCGCAGAGGGCGTTCCTCAGAGCACTCAAAGATTCGGAGAGCTACCTCTTACTTTCAGGGCAATGCTCGAACTTGGTGGTCCACGCTTCTATTAAACAAGACTGCGCCAGTTAAATGGCTGAAATTCAAGAGGCTTTTTATTTCTTCTTGGCTGACTCGAGAGTATGAACGCGATATACAAACTGCTTGGAACCATCTTCAGATGACCAAGAAAGATAGAGTGGACGCTTATTGCGAGAAATTATGGAGCTCTTTTCTACCCGCCTCTTCATTTAAGAAGATCTCGTTCAAGGAGAAGATTGAGCGGTTTACCTTGGGTCTATCTACAGAGATCCGAGATCACTGCTTGGAACAGCAGTTAGCTTCTATTCAGGAGTTGATGAGTCATGCGAAACGGGGTTTTGCAATTCACTTTGGCAATCTGACTTACCCCACCGATGAGATCATGACACAAAGAGCTGAATAGACTTCGAGAAATGAAAGTACAAAAAGAAAGAGCAACCCAACAGAAAGAAAAGGATGCATGACCCAAGCTTACTCCTCAAGAGAGGGCTCTCTACATAAAGGAGGGGAAGTGCTTTGGATGCGGGAAACTGAACATATCTCCGCGAAGTGCCCTAAAAAGGCACTGAATGAGCAGGATGAAGAAAGGACACAAAGTTCTAAAGCAGCTGAGGGACGTGGCAAAAAAGGCAGATAAAAAGCATAACTGGTACCACATTGCGTGGGGCCTGAACCGAATCAAATGAATGAAAGTACAAACTTTGTCGGGCAAAGGGAAAGATCAGGAAGCTCTTTTGAAGGAGCCCAGGCCAACTTCTTGAATTGGCGCTCGATTTGGAATTACGCCCGACAGGCTGAGGCCACAGGCGGAGGTAGTTCGAGTGGCACCCGGACGGGATGTTGCCATTACACCAAGCATTGGCAAACTTCGTTTGCAATGACAGGAGTGTTTAGGGCACGCGGAGTTTTACGTAATTGCCTTGGAAGGTTGTGACGTTCTACTCAAAATCCCTCGGTACCACAAGAACAACGCCGTGGTTGACTACCGGACAGAGAATGCGACTTCGACAAATGAAGGGCTCAGAGATTGTACTTGATGAAACTTCAGTTTCTTTACTCACTTTTTTTTGGGAGAGAACTGAACGATGGATGAAGGTCGAATATGTTTTGACCTGAACAAAAGAACGCCAAGATTTTCTCCACACTCATGCCGATTGCTTTTCAGAGGGCCTGTCAGGCGAGTTACCACCCACTCGTCCTCACGATCATACCATTGATCTGATACCTGGAAGCACGCCACCGAAACGGCCACCTTACCGTGTGAGCCGAGCCCAGAACGAAGAGATTATAAACCAAGTGAAAGACCTCTTGGAAAAGGGTTTTGTCCAGCCTAGTACTCTACCGTATTGCTCTCCAGTGTTGTTGGTTTTGGAAAAAAAAAGACGGATCTTGGAGAATGTGCATCGATTATAGAGCTCTCAACAAAATCACCATCAAGAACAAATTTCCAATTCCTAGGATCGATGATATACTCGACAGATTACAAGGATCTTCGTGTTTTAGCAGGATTGATTTGAAGAGTGGATATCATCAGGATAGACAAGATTTTTCTAGAGTACAGGCTATTTGTTGGCACTTTCTTTGACAATATCATTGTTTTCCCCAAGAATGAGGCAGAACATAGAGATCATCTACTTCAGGTCTTTCAGGCATTACGAGATCTCAAGTTAGTGATTAATGCAAAGAAAAGTGAATCTTTCCTACAAGAGATACACTTTTTGGGACACTTTGTCTCAGCAGCAAGAGTGCAAATGGATCTGGCCAAGATAGAGACTATCCGTGATTGGCCCGATTTGAAGAATGTCCAGGAAGTTGGAAGCTTCTTGGGACTGTGTTCGTACTACAGGCGGTTCATTAGTTGGAAGCTTCTTGGGACTGTGTTCGTACTACAGGCGGTTCATTCGAAAATTTGCAGAGGTTGCTTCCCCTTTGCATATCTTGATACAGAAAGGAGTCCCTTTCTCGTGGGGACCCACAGAGGTGATTGCCATTCAGACTTTGAAAGAGAAATGGACTACGGGACCAGTTTTTACTTTGTCAGACTTGCAGAAGTCGCTTGAAGTATATTGTGATACTTGTGGTCGTAGTCTGGATGCGGTCTTAATGCAACAAGGCCAATGTCATGCCTATGAGAGCTGATTGTTTTCAAGGCCGGAATTGATAGTACAAATATGTGAAAAAGAGCTTTTGGCGGCTATCCATGCTCTTATTCAGTGGCAACATTACCTACTCGGAGCCGATTTTACGGTTTTTCACATATGATGGGAGTTTATGCTACTTCTTGTCATGGAAGCAGCTATCGGAAAAGCAGATGCGGTGGGCAAACATCTTGTCACAGTTTACTTCCATATTGTCCATGTGCAGGGACAGAAGAAATTGGTGGTAAATATTTTGTCCCGAAAGCCGTTGGTTCTGGCTATTTCTACGATACATCATAGGAACTTCGAGGATATGGTCGGTTAGTACACCACAGAACAGATTTTGCAGATGTTTTCAGTTGAATACAGAAAGGGGAGATAGTAGCGGATTATTCCATTCGGGATGGCTACTAGATGAGAAAAACCATGTTTTGCATTACACAACAGTTGACGAAAAAGGTTCTAACCGAATGCCACTGTCCGTCTTTTACGGGTCACGGCGGCATTGCTACCACCTTGAAAGGGGTAGAGAGATATGTCTTTTGGCCGAGACTCAAGAAGAATGTGGACGAGTTTGTGCACAGTTGCTTGGTATGCCAGAAGGTCAAGTTTGACAGGTATAAAGCACAGGGATTGTTACAGCCTTTTTACCCATACCACCCCGCCCTGGGAACGTATTGCAATGGATTTCATCTCCCGAGAACACAGCGTGGGCACGACTCTTTATTGCCCAGGTCTTTAGATTACATGGCATGTTTGAGACGATTGTCTCCGACAGGGACCCCAGGTTCACGAGTTTGTTTTCGGACAGTTATTTGGGGAGATTATAGGCACCCGATTGCAGTTCTCGTCATCGTTCCACCCGCAAACTGACGAGCAATCAGAGATTGCTAATTCAGTGGTACTGGCTTTGTTGAAGTCTTCTTGGTTGGATCAGAAGACTACTTGGGAAAGGTTTTTACCTTTGGTGGAATATGCCTATAGAAACACGTTTGACTATTTGATGGGGGAGATGCCATTTGAGGATTTTGAATTTGCTACGAGGTTCTACCCTTCCTTAGTGCGAAAGACAAAATTTTTCTTTGAAGCCGACCAGTTCACGAAGAACTTTATCCGGAAGGCTTTGCAAAAATTTCAGGAAAGACAAAAAAAGGTAGGAGATCGCTATTGTTGCAATTTGAAATTGAAGAAGAAGAATTGGGTGCTCTTACATTATGGGAAGGCACGCCCGAGAAAGAAAAAAAAAAGGGAAAGGAGCGCCTTCTTTGAAAGCTTAACATGAAATAGTGTGGACCTTTCCAGATTTTTCGAAAAGATGAATGATATCTCCTTTGGACTGAAGCTGCCAGAATACTTGGAGGATTCACAATGTTTTCCATGTGAGTCTCTTGAAGCCTTTTGAAGGCGATGTGCCTGATGATGAACAACTCGAATTGGACGAAAACGAGCAGATACTCGTTCCAGAACAGAAATTGGCACAGAAAGAAAGAAAGAAGGTAAAGCGAACTTACGGTTCTTGGTTAAATTCAAGACCTACTTCGCATTGGATGCGAAGCGAATGGAGAAGGAAGACCTAGCAGATATTCCTCGGAATGTGAATCTTTACCTTGAAGCTTTTGGTTTAGCATAGTCTACTCCAAATGGAACCCAGAATTCAGCTTGGCCAAAGATCTGGTGCAGTGGGTTTGCACAAGAGGGGAGTTACTCCGCTCCTTTGTCAACAGATGCCTCGATTTTTGAATACTAGAGTCAGTGATGTCTCTTTGAGCTTCAGGGATACTGAGAGCTGACAGTATTCTGTTGGATGACTTTATGAAATGGAATTCCTAAATATGAAACTGATTTGTTCTTGACTTGTTTTTAATCAGACATCTATAAGGTCCTGACTGGATCTAGATGCGATTGCTAGCTACATTGCCGATAAATCATGGTCTAAGATCCGGAATGAATGTTGAATGTCATGTGATGTCCTGTGATGTCGAGTGATGTCCTGTGATGTTGTGTGACGTGACTGTCGATTGATACATGTGCTAGATGTGTGTTCCACGTACGTAGGTACTAACAGTCAGTGTATGCTAAGACGGTCCATGGCCTCTGTCTGTTTTGCATGGGATTTGCTTTTTCTACGCAATACAGAGAAACTCTTTTGCTTTTATCCAAAAGAGCTTGAGACAGAGCTTTTCAGCTTTATTTTTAAAAGCTAATTATGGACAGCTTTTTGGGACTTGCTTTATTTTTTACAAACAAGAGAGAGAAAGAGCCTTTGCTTTATTTGGGCTTTTGATTTTCAGCTTTTGGGGCTCTGCTTTTGGCATCCCTTGTACTCTTTAAATATGTGGGTAGGCCACTCACAACTCAGAGCATCTGGACGCAGAGTCCGAGTGTGAGCGCCTGCCTGCACTCTTGTACTTTGAACTCAAATTAATACGAAAAGAGATACCGAAAGGGACGCCAGTCTTTGGGGCCAATATCTCTAGGCACGGAACTCCGTCGGACCAGTGTCGAATAAATTGTGAACTATGAACTGTTTTGAAGTGGTTAATTGGTGCTGTCGTGGTAGATCCTTGACTTGGAGTGTCCAAGTCTATTACACTCGCTCTCTTCCATTTCAAGTTGCTCATCAGGCTCCCTGTCAACTAGCACCTCACCCTTGAAAAGTTTCAAGAGACTCACATGAAAAGCATTGTGAATCTTCCAAGTGTCCGACAACTTGAGTCTAAAGGATACATCATCTATCTTTTTTTGAATCTGGAAAGGGCCATAATACCTCATGCTGAGCTTTGGAAAAAGCCGATCCTTTCTCTTTCGTTTCCTTAGGCGTGCTTTCTCAAAGCGTAAAAGCACCCAGTCATCTTCCTTGAACTTCAAGTCGCGTCTATGTTTATTTGCTGCCTTCTTATGCCGTGCTTGAGACTTCTCTAGAGCCTCGCGAACCTCTCGTCTTTGGTGCCTAGAAAGGGAGAAACCTTCTTAGTACCTTTGATTACCTCAAATGGCGCCTTCCTTGTCGAAGAATGAACCATATTGTTGTAGGCTAATTCCACCAAAGGCAAGTACTTGTCCCATTGATTCTTTTAATGCGAAATGTAAGAGTTCAACAAATCCAAAACCACTAAATAGGCTAGCTCATGTCACGTGACACATCCCAACCCTATGTGTACGTGGACAAGCTACACCACAGCCGGGTTCAGTCAGTCCAATCAAGTTAGATTAGCAGTGATCTGGCACTTTTGTGAGTCTATTCGTAAAACGTGCATGCCCAGTCACTTAGCATAGATGCATATCCTCCGGTTGCACACAACATGATCATCGGAATTCCCATCAGAATCCATTAGCATCAGTGTCCATTAGCATCAGTAAGGGGAATTTTCCAATGCATTTAGCCTATTTTCCTATTTATTGGGATTTTCACTTATTATTTTCAAGTGACTTTCCTACAAAAGTAGGTAGGGCAAATTTGCTAAGTTAATATATAAGCAAACCAAAGTTCACACTTTCTGGCAGAAGAGGCAGCAGGAGCTTCACGCTCAACAAGCAACTTCTCAGCAATACCCCCCCTCATGACCCATCGCCATACCTCCCATCACCCTCGGAGTTTTTCCCGCGACAGAACCCAGCAACATTAGCGTTTTTGCTTTCCAGGACATCCATCGCCATCCCCTTGAACCTCTGAAGCCTGGCGTTTCTTCCCTCCACTAGCAGCAGCCCCAAATCTTACTAACGCTAGCAGTTGTTGCAGATCCGCAGCGTTTTCAGCATCAGCCTACTGCAGCGTTTTGGCATCAAGTACCTGGCGTTTTTGTCAACGATAAGAGACCTGCAGCCAGCATTTTTTCTCAGCCCTGCAGCAACCAAAACGCAGCCCAAAAACGCAGCTAGGTCAGCGTTTTTGTTCACCAGTTCAGCCCCTACAGGGACAGTAAAATTCAGTCGACAAAACAGTCATTTTCAGCCCTAGGACAGCAGTAGGAAACAGCCTTTTTCAGCCCCAAACAGTCCATGAAAATCAGCAAATAGAAGATCCCAATTTTCAGCCACGAAGTCGTCGTCGTCATCGCCGTCGTCGGCGGCGGCGGCGGCATAGTCCCATTGCATACGCATTGTACACCTTTGTGCAATCAGAGTAGACCACTCTCGCCGACGAGAGTGGGGCCTTCGGAGGAGGGTTTTACAACCTCTCGGGTGTCGTATCTCTTCTCTCTCCTTCTCTCAGTCTCGTTCACTTGCACGCACAATATCCATTCACTTTGTTCGTGATCATAGCACTCTCCATAAGACGGAAAGCTCTCTCTTTCCCTAAGAACTAAAAGGAACCTTGAGCAATAAAGATCACTAATCTTGAGAAAAACAACATTCATTCCGCTGCACCTAACATCTCAGATTGCCCATCTGTCTGTGGGTGGAATGATGATGAAAACTGCAACCGCATGCCAATGTTCTCCTAGATTGCCCTCCAAAACAAACTCATGAATCGGGGATATCTGTCAGAGACTATCGACTCAAACATGCCATGTAACCGAAAATTCTGTGACATGAACAGTCTCGCCAAATGTTCAGGCTTGACCGTTTTCTTTACCGGAACAAAGTGAGCTTGCTTGCTAAATCTGTCAATGACTGTCCAAATACCATCATGCCCACTTTGAGTCTTGGGAAGCCCAAAAATGAAATCCATAGCAATGCTTTCCCAAGGGCGGGAGGGAATGGGTAAAGGCTGTAAAAGTCTTGGTGCCTTATGCTTGTTAAACTTGACCTTTTGGCATACTAAGCAATTGCGAACAAAGTCGTCCACATTCTTTTTGAGCCTCAATCAGTAGAAGTAACGCTCAACACCCTTCAAGGTAGTATTTATGTCGCGGTGGCCTGAAAAGGGTGGACAGTGGCACTCTGTCAAAACCTTTCCCCTCAACGGCTGTGTAACACACATCGTTTTGCACATCAAATAGATGTCCCGTATAGAATAGCCTGTAACTATCTCCCCACTCTGTATCCGACTAAAGATGTCTGCAAAGTCAGAATCTGTGGCGTATTGATCTACCATATCCTCAAACCTTCGATGATGGATCGCGGAAATAGCCAGAACTAAGGGCTTCCGAGACAACGCATCTGCCACTAAGTTCTTCTGTCCCTGTACATGGACTGTCTAGAAATGAAACTATGACAATATAATAGCCCACTTCATCAGCTTTTCTGAAAGCTGCTTCTGCAACAAGAAGTAGCGTAGACTCTGATGATCTTTAAAGACTGTGAAATCAGCTCCGACTAAATAGTGTCTCCACTGTGTAAGAGCATGGATGACTGTCAATAGCTCTTTCTCATAAATCTGTGCTACCATCTCTGGACGTGAAAACATCTTGCTCTCGTGAGCCGCCACTGTGTAAGAGCATGGATGACTGCCAATAGCTCTTTCTCATAAATCTGTGCTACCATCTCTGAACATGAAAACATCTTGCTCTCGTAAGCAATGACATGGCCTTCTTGCTTCAAAACTGCTCCCAAACTACGACCACAAGCATCACAATAAACTTCGAATGGCTTTTGCAAGTCTGGCAAGGCCAACAATGGTACGGTAGTCAATTTTCTCTTTGAGAGTCTGAAAAGCGGTAATCTCTGTCGATCCCCATGTGAAAGGGACTCCTTTTTGAGTCAGTAAATGCAAAGGAGAGGCTATCTCTGCAAATTTTCAAATGAACGCCGATAGTAAGAGCACAAGCCCAGAAAGCTTCGAACTTCATAAAACATTCTTTAAGTCACGCCAATCGCGAATAGTCTCAATTTTGGCCGAGTCCATCTGTACTCCTTCTGTTGAGACGATGTGCCTCAAGAAATATATCTCAGGCAAGAAAAATTCACTCTTCTTCTCGTTGATAACTGTTGCTAATTGGACTAATTTCTAATTTTTAATGATTAATTTCTTTCTCTAGGATATTTTATTGTGTACACTAAGAACTGTTAAAAGATTGTAGCTACAGGAAGTGCCATCAAGAACGGACAACTCTAATGTGTCATTTGATGGGTGACGGTAAACATCGCGAAGGAGTTTCCGTAAGTTCGGTGGAAAGGGCCGGGTTACGAATGCCCCTGATGCGTCACATGATGGGTGACGGGTGCATCAGAAAGGGGGCATTCCATAGGCTGAGGAGGAAATCTGAACTGAGTAAGAAAATACGCGTAAGAACATAAGCACAAGAATAAAGATGGGTTCAATGAAGCTTTTTACGAAAAGCAAGAACATTCGCAGGAGGGCAGATGCTTTCCCGCGAGGAGTCTGTGTCTGCATTGCATCTGTGCCCGTATTCTGCACCCGAGGACGCCTGGAATGTGTTCGTGTAGCATTGTTTTCACTAACTGAGTGAGTTTTAAAGTTTAAACAAGTTCACACTTTATTTAAAAGTGACCAACCCTTTTAAAAAAATAACATAAAGCATGGCTCTTCCACAAAAAAAGCCTACGTTAAAAACTCTGCGCTAATAAGCTACGCAAGGCTGTACGGACAGCAACGTTCTCTCTCTCTCCTCTCTCTAGGGCGCCGGTTCTTGCTTTTTGGGGTCGCTATTCCCGATGGGTGCCAAGGCCTATAAAAGAGGCAAGTAGCGTTCAGTTTTGAGCACGGATCGCAACAACCCAGAAGTGCAAGCGCTGGAGAATCTGGTAGAAGTGCCGACGACAGATTTCGCGAGAGTTCGTGTGCCGATGGAGTGCGGAAGTCGCTTTCTCGAGCGAGGAGCAACAGGTATAATTTGTCGATTACACATCGCGAGTATTGCTTTGTGTGGTTGTTTTTGCAGGAATCCTCCCTCACGGGAAGTACGACCTTTGCATCTAAGTCCCTCTCGAGAAGTACGGCTTCGCGCCAAAGTCCCTTACGGGAAAGTACGGCCTTGTGCCTAAGCCCTTTACAGGAAAGAACGACCTTCGGGTCTAAGATTACAGAACGGAGAGGTTTCCTCGGGTTCTCGTGCTTGTATACGAATTCTCCCTGAATAAAGAATACTCTTGACGGGGGGGGGACCAACCCATCTTCTGGTCCCCAATACTCTGTCGATCTTCTCCCTTCTCTAACATTTGCAAAGTATTTTATTTTTCAGATTTCTAAGTGCTCGTGTACGCTCCCGTTTTGTGACAGTGGTATCAGAGCTCGGACTCCTCTCTTTCTCTGCAAAGAAGGACGGTTCCGGGAAGAACGGGAAGAACCATGTCGAGCCAAGGGAGAAGCGTTGAAGAGGAGCTTCAACAAGTGCGAGCTCAGCTTGCGGATTTGCAACAAGTCTTACTATTGCCAGATGTCCAAAAGCTCTTGGGCGGAATGAAGAGAACGAATGGAACCTATGCAGCCGGGCATCCAGACCACATTGTTGGCGTGAGCACTGAGACCACAGGAAGAAAGAGAAGAAGAACGTGCCGAGGTGCACAAAGGATCTTCGGATCGGAATGAACGGCCTACTCCAAGGAAAGGCCAGGAAAAAGCGCTCTCTTTGCTAGACGAGAGCAAGGACATCTCTATCTCATCTCCATCTTACTCTCCCGATTATACTTCTACTTCTCAATCATCTCGCCAGAAGAAGGAAGCCGCTACTACTACTACCCTACATCAACCTAAAGATAAGCCTCGATTCAAGAAGCATGGTCGCAAGTCTCAACATCGCATGAGAGTCTTCAAATCGGGCGACAAGGACATCAAGTTCGAAACCTACAACGGACGGAGAAATATCTCAAAAGCACCGTCCTTCATCAGACAGTTTGAAGTCGCCTTTACCAATGGGCACTTCACAGAAAGATCCAAATTGCGCCATGTGGGGATGCACCTCAAGGAAACGGCAAGTAATTGGTGGTTAGCCAAGATTCTGGAAGGTTCTCAGGCCAGAACTTGGGAGAGATTCAAATCTGAATTTTATGAACAGTTTCTTCCGCCTGACTTCGAGCAGGACATACGGAAGGAATGGGATTGGCTCGCCCAGAAGGAACATGAGAGAGTAACGACCTATGTGGACAAGTATTGGTCGGTTCTTCTGAAGGTCACTCCCTTCACGAAGATTGCCGACGAGAAAAAGAAACGGAAGTTCGAAGCGGGTCTCCAATCGCAGCTTCGAAAGAGTATCAAAGTGTATCCGCATGACACTCTTCAGAGGATGATGGAGTCAGCAATCATTGCTGAGGATTTGCACTCAACTGGGACGCCCAAAAAAATGGAACATAGCACTTACCGTGACAGACAAAGAGGGGTCTACGATGACCAAGGGGGCCAAGGAAGAAAACATCCTCCATCTAGGGACTATGATCATTCTAAGAAGCCAGAGGGCAATGGCAAGCGAACTAAGAATCTTTCTCCTACTCAACTTCAAACCTTCAGAGAGGAAGGAAGATGCTTCTACTGTGGCGAGTAAGGACATATGAAACCGGATTGCCCGCTAAAGCAGCAACAGCAAGAACACGCCCCTACGAGGCAAGATAAAGCAAGGAAGGAACCCGCTCCACCAAGCTCGAACTCAATTCCAGATGTTCAAGGAAACACAAAAACAGAGAAAGGGAAGCGTCAACTTCTGAAGGGCTGGGGGTCTTTGAACAACCAGCGAGTACTGATTCTTTATGATCCAAGATCCACGGATAACTTCATCTCCCTGGATACTGCGGAACGTTTGTGCCTCACACCGGCTCAGCTTGGCACACCGGTTACATCCGGATCGGCATTCGAGGGGTTGACAACCAATGCAACTCCCGTGCAAGGACAGCTCAATCTTCGGATTGGCGAGTACAAGGACCGCGAATCATTTTTGATGGCACCCATCGAGGGATGTGATATCATCTTGGGTATGCCATGGCACTTCCACATGACACCTGTCCCCGATTATGTGGAAAAGACCCTCACTTTTGATCATGGGGGTAAGAAAATAAAGATTCATGCAGATGTAGGAGATTGGCAGTTCCCAATTGTAAGTCATATCTCCATTAAGAAAGAAATGAAGAAGTGTGTTTCTGCTTACTTGATTTTTGCACGTGAGAAGGATAAAACTAGTGGGGATTCACTCTCTAGTCTGGAAATTAAGCGTTTTCAATTTATTGAAAAGTACAAAGATTGTTTCACGGAAACACTCCCTGATAAACTACCTCCGGTACACCCGGAAGATCACCGCATAGATCTTATACCGGGTAGCTCGCCTCCCAATCAACCCCCTTATCGGGTGAGTCTTGCTCAGCAAGAGGAAATTTTGAAGCAAGTCAACGAGCTTCTAGAGAAAGGGTTAGTACGGCCAAGTGCTTCACCCTACTGCTCTCCAGTTCTATTGGTGCAGAAGAAAGATAGCACGTTTCGAATGTGCATAGCCTATAGGTCTTTAAACAAGATCACGTCAAGAATCGCTTTCCGATCCCTCGGATTGATGATATACTTGATAAGTTGCAGGGTGCAAGTGTCTTTAGTCGCATAGACTTAAAGAGTGGGTATCATCAGATACGGATCGCCCCTGAGGATGTCCATAAGACTGCTTTCCGCACAACCTTTGGACTATATGAATTTTTGGTAATGCCTTTCGGCTTGACCAATGCTCCAGCGACATTCAATCGCATGATGGACCGCATTTTCAGCCCATATCGAGCTTTTACGGGAGTATTCTTTGACGACATACTCATCTTCTCTAAGTCAGAAGAGGAACATCGGAAGCACTTGGACCTAGTGTTTCAAGAATTGCAAAAGCATGAGTTGCATGTGAATGCAAAGAAGAGCGAGTTCTTTCTCTCAGAGATACACTATCTCGGCCATATAGTCTCTCAGAATCAAGTGAGTATGGATCCTGCCAAGATCCGAGTGGTAGAAGATTGGCCTATTCCCACTACGGTACATGATGTACGTAGCTTCCTGGGATTATGTTCGTATTATCGAAGGTTTGTCCGAGGATTTGCCCATGTAGCAGGACCACTTCATGATTTGACAAAGAAGAAGATCCCTTTCAGATGGGGATCGAGACAACAAGGAGCTTTTGATCGGCTCAAGAACTTGCTAAGCCATGGACCTATTTTGATAGTGTCTGACTTAAGGAAACCATTTGAGGTTCACTGCGATGCTTCAAGCGATTGCATCGGAGCAGTGTTAAACCAAGAAGGCTATGCAGTGGCCTACGAAAGCAGACGGCTTAAGGATGCAGAGTTGCATGCATCAATCTACGAAAAGGAACTTACGGCTGTGATTCACGCCTTATCCAACTGGAAGCACTATCTTCTAGGAGCGGATTTTGTGATCAAGACTGATCACCAAAGTTTGCGGTATTTTCTTACGCAAAGGAAACTATCTGAGAAGCAGATGAGATGGGCAAACTTTTTGTCTATGTTTCACTTCCAGATCCTTCACACGGCTGGGAGTAAGAATGTGGTCGCGGACGCAATGTCTAGGCAGCCAAGGGTGAACGCTATCACTTCGGTGTATCACCAAGAATTAGAAGCACTACCGGATTTGTATCCGAATGATCCAAGCTTCTCCACCGTTTGGGAAAAACTACATCGTGGAGAGAATGAGTTTCCCTATTCCATTCGGGACGATTATCTCTACCACCATCAGGCCATATGTGTGGCGGAACCATTAAGAAAGAAGATCATGGATGAAGCACACGCTTCGCCTTATGCGGGTCATCGGGGTATTCTCCCTACGACCTTAGCAATGGAAAGATATTTCTTTTGGCGTAGCCTTAAAGCAGACATTGATAAGTATGTCAGGGAATGCTTGGTTTGCCAAAAAGTGAAGTATGATCGGCATAAGACGCCTGGGTTGCTACAACCATTGCCTATGCCTAATGAACCTTGGGAAAGTATTGCCATGGACTTCATCATGGACCTCCCTAGAACTCAGACTCGAAATGACGCGATCTGGACCATTGTGGACAGGTTTAGCAAGCAAGCACACTTTATACCAGTCAAGAAAACAATCAAAGCAGATCATATGGCTAGGGTCTTTCTGGCACAGATCTTTAAGCATCATGGAATGCCTAACGTCTATTGTGAGTGATCGAGATCCTCGCATGACAGGAAATTTTTGGCGTGCCTTGATGGATAATCTTGGTACGAAGTTGAATTTTTCATCTGCCTACCATCCTCAAACAGACGAGCAAAGTGAGATAGCCAACTCCACAGTATTGGATATATTAAAAGCTTGTGTCAGACCGGCAATCTGACTGGGAGAAATATTTGCCCCTTGTCGAGTATGCGTATAACAATACCATACACTCATCGACGGGGAAAGCACCTTTTGAGATTCTCTATGGTAAGCCTTTGCTTCCACCGATCCTTTTAACTAAGGATAAGATCTTTGCAGCAGATGAATTTGTCCGGGATTTGGACACAGCCTACGGGCAAGTTAGGAGAGCTATTCTACGCTCTCAGGAAAAGCATAAGAAAGCTGCAGACAAGCACAGAAGGAATCTAGACTTAACAGTCGGACAGTTAGTCTTACTCAAATTTGAGAAGGCAAGACTTAAGAAACAAGCGTCTCATAAGGGGAAGGTGGTAAAACTTTCTACCCGTTATTATGGGCCGTTTAAGATCACTGAGCAAGTGAATGATGTCACCTTCCGATTAGAGCTACCGCCTAATTGGAGGATCCATAATGCTTTCCATGCCAGTTTACTCTGGCCGTATGTGGGACCGTCCGCCTCCGAGTCAGCCTAGTGCTGAGGAACCTCTTGAGGTTGAGGAAACAGAAGAAATACTCCAACCGGAGCAGATAGTAAGTCATCAGGAGCGGCCCCTCAAGTCCGAAAAAATAACACGGAAGTATTTGGTTAAGTTTAAGAACTATTCGAATCTAGATGCTCAGTGGATGACGCAGGAGGAATTAGCAACTTATCCCGAGATACTGAAGATATATGTTCAAGCACTACAATTGAGGTCAACTATTTAGAAGCCAGAGGGATGTTGCTAATTGGACTATTTTCTAATTTTTAATGATTAATTTCTTTCTCTAGGATATTTTATTGTGTACACTAAGAACTGTTAAAAGATTGTAGCTACAGGAAGTGCCATCAAGAACGGACAACTCTGATGTGTCATTTGATGGGTGACGGTAAACATCGCAAAGGAGTTTCCGTAAGTTCGGTAGAAAGGCTGGGTTACGAGTGCCCCCGATGCGTCACATGATGGGTGACGGGTGCATCAGAAAGGGGGCATTCCGTAGGTTGAGGAGGAAATCCGAACTGAGTAAGAAAATACGCGTAAGAACGCAAGCACAAGAATAAAGATGGGTTCAATGAAGCTTTTTACGAAAAGCAGGAACATTCGCGGGAGGACAGATGCTTTCCCGCGAGGAGTCTGTGTCTGCATTGCATCTGTGCCCGTGTTCTGCACCCGGGGACGCCTGGAATGTGTTCATGTAGCATTGTTTTCACTAACTGAGTGAGTTTTTAAAGTTTAAACAAGTTCACACTTTATTTATAAAGTGGCCGGTCACTTTTAAGTGACCAACCCTTTTAAAAAAATAACATAAAGCATTGCTCTTCCACAAAAAAAGCCTACGTTAAAAACTTTGCGCTAATAAGCTACGCAAGGCTGTACGGACAGCAACGTTCTCTCTGTCTCCTCTCTCTAGGGCGCCGGTTCTTGCTTTTTGGGGTCGCTATTCCCGCAGGGTGCCAAGGCCTATAAAAGAGGCAGGTAGCGTTCAGTTTTGAGCAAGGATCGCAACAACCCAGAAGTGCAAGCGCTGGAGAATCTGGTAGCAAGTGCCGGCGACGGATTTCGCGAGAGTTCGTGTGCCGACGGAGTACGGAAGTCGCTTTCTCGAGCGAGGAGCAACAGGTATAATTTGTCGATTACACATCGCGAGTATTGCTTTGTGTGGTTGTTTTTGCAGGAATCCTCCCTCACGGGAAGTACGACCTTTGCGTCTAAGTCCCTCTCGGGAAGTACGGCTTCGTGCCTAAGTCCCTTACGAGAAAGTACGGCCTTGTGCCTAAGTCCCTTACGGGAAAGAACGACCTTCGGGTCTAAGATTACAGAACGGAGGGGTTTCCTCGGGTTCTCGTGCTTGTATACAAATTCTCCCTGAATAAAGAATACTCTTGACGGGGGGGGGGGGGGACCAGCCCATCTTCTGGTCCCCAATACTGTGTCGATCTTCTCCCTTCTCTCACATTTGCAAAGTATTTTATTTTTCAGATTTCTAAGTGCTCGTGTACGCTCCCGTTTTGTGACAATAACCAATCTATGCTTCCACAATGCTTGAAAGACCTGTAGTAGATGATGTTTATGCTCTACTTCATTCTTGGAGAAAACTATAATGTCGTCAAAGAAAGTGCCAACAAAAGATCGATACTCTCTAAAAATCCTATCCATCATTCGATTGAATGTTTCTGGAGCATTCATAAGTCCAAAAGGCATAGCCAAATATTTGTACAAACCAAAGGTTGTACGATCTATAATACTAGCAATACCGAAGAGCAGGAAGGTAAAGTGCTAGGTTGGATGAGACCCTTTTCTAGAAGTTCTTTTACTTCGTTCATTATTTCTTCATTTTGGGCTCAGCTAACACGGTAAGGTGGCCCGTTCGGTGGTGTACTTCCGGGAATCAAATCAATCGTATGGTCCTCAAGACTAGGTGGAGGTAACTTGCTTGGTAGGACTTCAGAGAAACAATCAGCCTTTGGTAAAAGTATGTCTAGGCACAGTTCAAAGTCATTTAGGCCCCTTACGACACTTATAAGTGGTGAATACTAGGAAATTAACTCAAAAGAGGCAAAGTGGACACATGGCGACACCAGGTCAAATTTCGAGACTTGCATGAAGAGGGGACGCCCAAATTGAGAGAGGAGGTTGATTTTGCACATAAGTGAACTCCAATGTGTCAGTAGTGGGTGCAGGTGATCAGAGCTTTAATGGAAAGCTTGCCTTCTCCCTTGCCTGATGTAGCACGATGATTCCGCTCTCGTGCATCTCTCTCCCCCTCTGAATACAGAAACATGCTGCCCCGCTTGAGGGCTTCTCATCTCTATGTTCTGGTGCATTTTCAAGGCAGAAAACAGAGAATTTAGAGTGCTGCAGATTCTCGCCAGCTTTAAGAAAGTGCTCGAATGCGCCAAGAAAGTCACCCTTTGCACGGGGATTTTGTCTGTGAAACCTCCTACTGCAGTTATGCTGCAAAATCGGGCTAGAGTAGCCTGTAGGTTATTTTTCATCCCGGTAAAAGCAGGACAACTCGTAGGACTTTGCAGGTTTTCTCCCAAGTTTAATAAGAATAAGAAATACCGAATGGGGCGCCACTCTTGGGGGCCTACAGGGTATCGCTATCTTCTTGGAAGCACTCTAGCTGTCAAGCCATGCTTTGTTTGAAGTGTTAATTTCGGTCACAGGTTTATTCGTGAAGTTTCTCTGTGTCGTAAGTTCAAGTAAAGTTTATTAAGTAAACATTCGGGTGAGAGCTAAAGTCTACTGCCCTACGGGCCGGTTTCACACACACACACATAGACACACACCCAATGGGGTCCCAACCAACCCTCTCAAGGGCCCCCCGCACCGTTGCCAATGTGCTATTTGCTTTTGATTGCATAAATGGAATATACACACATGCAATACTCAATGCAGACACTACTGACTCGATGGGGAATTCCGCCGCGGTAACTCTTCAAGATGAAGCACCTCCGGGCTGATTTGATGCATGTTGGATCCATCTTGATGAGGGTTGTTGATGGCCACCAAGGGGTAGATCTCGGACTGATTTTCCCTCCCGATGTGAGAGGAATGAAGAGCTGAAAGCTGGCTGCAAAAACGCAGATCTGACTGCAAAAACGCGTCGCATAAAGCAGGGCTGAAAACGCAGACCTCGATGGAGTAGATGATGGGCAACGATGGGAGCAGTCGATGCGGCGAGGGAATGGCCGAGGAGAGGCTCAATGTGCTGCCAAAGGTCCGGGCTCAACGCAAAAGGTAGCAGCAGCAGATCCAGGCCGGACCCCGGTTCCCGCGAGGGAAAGAGCTTGAAATCTGAAAACGTTATGCTGATCTGCTGGAGACTCTAAACGCACGACTGATCTGCAAGATATGAGAAAAAACACCAAGTACTGCTGCGTTAAAACACTTGGCTGATCTGCAACCTTATGAAAAATGTTGGCCGATCTACAGCGCTAGCTCCACTTATGAGAAAACATTGAGACTACTGCTTCCTTTATAGGACTTTTTGGTCAGGTTGAGAAATTAAGGTTAGGTCAGTAAAAATGTGCAAATGTGCGCACCCGGGCAATAACTCACTGGTCGGTGAACCATTCAACGAACAGACTAAAACCGACACATTCCTTTAACCTAGACCTACATGCTCGTCATGTCAGATGCCCACCGAAGTGTAATAACATATATCAAAACGCTTGTACAATCCATTTATGCAAGAGGGTTCCAAAACTGGAAAACCTAATCTAATGGACTTGTCCGGACGTGCAGTTCCTGGAAACACACTCACAAAATTGCCGATTCTAATCCTCCTAGGTTATAGACAGGTGCAAAATTGGCTCTAGAAGTTGATAAAGCATGTCTAAGTGGCACATAGAGCCATGTGCACATGACATCCCCTAGAAGAAGTGTAATAACATATATCAAAACGCTTGTACAATCCATTTATGCAAGAGGGTTCCAAAACTGGAAAACCTAATCTAATGGACTTGTCCGGACGTGCAGCTCCTGGAAACACACTCACAAAATTGCCGATTCTAATCCTCCTAGGTTATAGACAGGTGCAAAATTGGCTCTAGAAGTTGATAAAGCATGTCTAAGTGGCACATAGAGCCATGTGCACATGACATCCCCTAGAAGAAAAGTTCAATTGTGCTTTGATACCATTGTAACCGGCTGGCCTAATGCCCAAGCCGTGCGAGGCAGCAAAACAGAGATTTTCAGCTTGACGAAACAGAATTGCAGCACTTAAATTAAGAAGCTATAAGACAATGTAGTTAGGAGATGGAGAGACGGAGAGATAGAGGTGAGATCTGGAAAGATGGAGAGGTGGAGTTCCTCCCGTACACAATATTGGCCCCTAAGTAGGCGTCCCTTTCAATATATGTTTTGATTATATCAAATATGAGCAATACAAAGCTTAAGAGATGGCACCGTGATTCTCTGAGAGGAGAGGGGGAGAGAGTGTGCCAAGAGAAGAACTTTATAATTGGATAGATCAGCCCGTTAAATAGGCATGCGGTGTGTGTATAGGCATAGAAAAAGTGCCAAGTGTCTGCCTTTCCTCCTTTGCCTGAGCCTCTAAAGGGTTGTTCTAGACAAGTGGCCAGTTCTTCACCTACGTGTGTGTGTGTGTGTGTGTGTGTGTGTGTGTGTGTGTGTGTGTGTGTGTGTGTGTGTGTGTGGTCACCTAGTACCTGCTATGCCTGAACTACCCTTCATTAGGGCAGCCTGATACTTGCCATGCTTGAACTGCCCTTCACTAGGGTCACCTGGTACCTCCCATGCTTGAACTGCAACCTCCCATGCAAGGACTCCAATTGCTTTGCATGAATTGCCACCTCCCATGCATGGACTTCAGTTAACTTGCATGGACCATGCCTAGGCCTTCCAAGTGTCCACCTGCCTTGCATGCTCTGCCAATTCCTAGGCGCATAAATCTTGCTCCTCTCTCTGCATCCTTTGCTAGGCTAAGGGTCACCCTACATCCCCTTGCCAGTTCCCTTTCTCTTGGGCGCCCTACACAAGCTGGTCTTCCATCTCTTGCAAGAACTCAGCAATGGTGTGGCTGCTGGTCTTTCATCTCCTGCAAGAATTCGGCTATGGTGCTGCTACTGGTCTTTCACCTCCTGCAAATATTCAGCTATGGAGTTGCAGTTGCAGATGGGCAGCCTGCAATGGCCAAAATCAGTGACAGAATTCCCAAGGCAATGGGCACATAATATTGCTGAATGTAAAGATCCAACTATAGCACCATCTCCATCCATCAATCCATGCTACTCACAAAATACTTCATCCCTATAGAAAAGACGAGTAGTTGATGTCAAACAAGACCATGACCACCTATTCGCTAGTTGTTCCTAAAAGGCAAAAATCATGGGCATTCATCACATGTGCATAGCATATCGTAGCACATCACTGCATTAGAAACACAAATAGCTCGAGTTTGGATGCTAAATACCTCGAACATATACGGACAATTTGTAATGGGCAAGGAACCTTTTGGCTCAAAGCCATGATCAATGTTGGGTCAATCAAGGAGATGTCCTAATGCTCCAGCCTTCTTCAGTGTAACAAGAAACATTTCGTGCGTTTCGTCGTTTAGTTGTTTCAAGGAGTTTCATTTCGTTTCGAAAATGCCAGGATGAAACACATAAGTTTCTAGAGGTAATAAGAAACATGATATTTAGGAGTCTAACTACCTTCATTGGAGTACCGCACAGTACCTTTTATGTAGCACTAAGTGGACAGAATAGTGCACCCCTGCCAAAAGCTATCATTGTCTCACAACCCTTATGAGGCATATAATCCAGAGGCTGGTTCTTTGACCCAGCCCTTTTCAAGGCCTGCTCTGCAATCAAACTCTGTAGGCAGTGTTTGCTTCACTAGAGTTCGTACTAAGTGAACCAATGAAATCCTAGCAAGATTGAGCACTTTTTTGAGAGAGTGCAAATTTCATGCTTGAATACTACCGTATTTATACAACACCTCCTTTTCAAGATTTCCAACCATTCTCAATTGACACTAGGTGCATTGTTTTAAAAGTGTCATTTACTGCATCAACAAAATGTTCATACAAATGGGCAGGTACAAAGGCAACATGACTGCCTACTGACGTGTAAGTAGAGGACCCCTAAGCTGACCCATCCATTGTCTGGCTGTCTGTAATTGGACAGGTAAAAATGCCACAGTAGTCATCTACTGCCATATGTGTGAAGCACCTCTCATAGGCTTCCAATCAGATTGCATCTAAGTAGATGAGAGTTGTTGAGACCTAGAATGAGGCTCCTTTCTATACCTCATAATGGAAGCAAGGCAAATGAAGACAAAGCTTCGGACATGACAATGCTGGCATCCTCCAAAAAGTGACAGCCCATTTAAATATTTATCCTGAATACCATGACCTTGAATGTTACGCTACACCTGTGCCTCTCGTTAGTAAGATCTCAAGTCATCATAGATTGTGGCAAATATCACATGGCCAGCATTCTGAACGGCCCATCCAATAGACTCATCAATTGACCAATTATTCTTCTTCTTGTTGCTACGGTACTCCCATTGACACTTAAATCACATTTACTGATACTACTGATCAATCTCTGGGTGCGTTTTGAAAACATGGAAGCTCAAAAGATAAGCTAAACAGTACCAGCATCACAAAAAAGCGCACAACAAACTATGCCCACCAGGTGATAAGAACTTTCATTTACAAACAAGAAACGCAAAATGGAGAGAGCGCAGCAAAAGAATAACAAAGACGTGAGGTTGTGCACTACCTGTTGCGACGGTCTGGACAATGCAGAGGGGACGGCGACAATGCTGTCTGGAATCCTTGGAGAAGCTTACGGTTTCGGAGTAAAGAGCAGGATGCAGAAAAGCCATAGAGGAGTGGGACGAAAGGGACGATTTGAACTGCACAGCAGTGCCACATACAGACGTGGACGAGAACGCCATTGCACTCATCTACTCCAGTGCTTTCTCTTCCGCTCGTGCTCTAACAGTAATTCCTGGTAAACCTGATCACCAGCGAGAGCAGCTTCGTCTTCTAACTTCTAAGTTCTCTCTCACCATATGAAGATAAGGCAGCTTAAACAATGTGGGTCCTACGCATCCAATTGGGTTTTCTTCCTTTTATCCATTTTTCAAATGGAATCTCAACATCTTTGGCCTGCTCAAAAAGGCCCTAGAGAACAAGGGATTAAAAATTGCATGTAGCGTTTAATCCCATGATGTGAAGTATTGACTTATTGAATTTTTTTTTTAATTTGTGAAATGCTTTTCATTTAAGGACCTTACTAGGTCCATATCATTAAATTGTTTTTGGTTTGCTACAAGAGAACAAGAGATTAAAGAGTGCATTCATTAGAGTTTGATTCTATGATGTGAAATATTGATTTAATAAAAATAATAATTTGTGAGGAGTCATTTTATTTAAGAATCTCATAAAGGTCCATTTTATTATATGGTTTTATTATTTCTTATGTTTAGTAAATCTACCTTTTTTAATGAAAGCATTAAAATATTCTTTTGTTTTAGTTTGTTATTAAGTATGTTTTTTTTTATTGTTTTTATTTTTCTTCTTGTTCATTTTATTTTGCTCTAAAATGCCAATGTATGCTTTTCACCTTGTTGTTTGAGTGGGGCCCTTGATTATGTATGCATGTGTATAATGGTGGACAATACAATTTTATATTAAAACACAACAAAAGTGACATGTGATTGTAAGCACTCATCTAGATCTATGACTCTCCATAACTCTCATCTCCCTTTAACTCCAGAAGGTCTCTCTTTTTTAACTTCAGAGGTATGGTCTTTGTGACTTCTCCCCTATTTAATTTCTTGTGCTTATAAGACTTACTTTTTCTTATGAAAGCATTAAAATGTTCTTTTGTGTTTGTCAATGGGTCCCTTTTTAGTTTTTCTTGGAATGCCAAATTGATCATTTCACCTTCTTGTTTAAATGGGGTCCTTGGTAACATATAAGGCATTTGTGATTATGTGTGCATTGTGTATGATGGACAATATAATTTTATATAAAACATAACAAAAGTGACATGTGACGATAGACACTCATTAAGACCTACTCTCCATAAATCTCATTCTATCTTAACCTCAACATGTCTTCGTGACTCCTCCCCTTGTTCATATTGAAAACTAGATTTCCTTGATTGCGTTCCAGTGCAAATTTAAAAGGCGGAGAAAAGTGTACCCTTTAGTTCATGTTTGAAGGCTTTGTAGCATCTCTCCTTATATCTTTTCCCAAGATCTCTCATCGTGCGCACATGCACCGTGCTGCGCGGCGGCTATACAGGCTAAAAAGTGGAGAGGGTCACCACACCCCTACAAAGATCCACTACCTACTCCTTAGGGGCTATCGAATGCAATAGCTTGGAGAATCCCATGTAACAGGATTGCATGCCATTTAGGGTACAATGTTGCATGTCAACCATTGGATTTTTCTGATTTCAAGGTGATGTCTTCCCATCATCTCCAATTGGAAAGAGGCACAAGCATATGTGCTTAGTGATAGTTGATGGTGGATGGCAAATGGTTTCTTCTTCTTTCCACCGGTGTTAATTGGCATGTGTGTAACTTAATTATGACCGCACCACAAGATTAAAATTTAGTCTAAGGCAATGTGTGAAGGAGAAGATTTTGCAGATTATTCCGTGCACAAAGATGCTTGTGTCCATTAGAAAAAAGGACCCTACAAACATATGGTGTGAAGCTGGCATTGTTATCCACATTGCCAATTACAACGTAGGGAAGGAGCCCTTCCCCAACCACTTTTATGCCCTCCAATGTTGAAGGGGGACTTATGCTTCTCCTCCAATGTTAGGGGACTTTCTTATTAAGAAAATAAATTAGAGTTGTAGGAAGAAAGAGTCACATTCATTTTTATATAGACTTGTGAGACTCTTGGCGATATGGTTACCATGTTTTGGCTTCATCTCAATTGGCCGATTTGATTGAGACAGCAAAAGCTAAGCTAGCTATTCACTCACTTGTTAAGTCCACAAGTATTCTTCCATGAGTGCATCAAAGACAATGGCTTCACCATCTTCAATGAAGTATTGGCTTATTTGGCCTCCACCTATCACAACTTGAGCATGGTTCTTAATTTCCTCATAAAAGACAATTGAGAAGCTTTTACCATCAACTATATCATGTGGTCCTAGAAATCATTTTATGATTACATATTTAGATTGGATTGTCGTGTGAAGTCTATAATTTTCTATGGTAGCACTTGCAATATCACAAATAGAGACTTCTATTGTTGTAGATCCATCCTCAAGAGTAAGTGATTTTTAAGAGGGTTTTACCATAATCAAAATTGTGGCTTGAAAAGAAGTTGGGAAACTCGTATTGAGAACACACAGTAGCCAACTTCAAAAAGGTTGTTGAAGCCTTAGAGAGGGCCAAAATTTTTGTATAGGCAGTGGAAAGAGGCCCACACCAAATTTCACCCAAGACAGCATGAATGTTTTCTTTTGATGATGTGAGTCTCGCTTTAGAGGAGAGGACACCCGAGGTGACATCCCTAAGTTACATGCCTTCTAGATGTTCTCAAAGTGGGCAAGCACACCAACACAAGCACAGTCACTTGTTGCCCCAACATCATGCAGTCTATTGTCGAGTCCCATCAACTACATTTCATTTGTTAGGTATTTGTTTGTCCAAATGTCACCATTGCATTCATTTGTTAAGAATTGATGTGCAAGATGTTCAAGTTGATGAGGAACCTCTTGAGATTCATCATTGGTGGTGCCCAGTATGCACTTTGTGGTGCCACCATGGGTTGCTTTCTAGTACCACCAATATCCTTGCTACATGCATGGGCTACCATATATGTGATAGTGATGTGTGTGAACACACTTAGGATCGTCGAGGCACTTTTTCCCTCACTAGGAGGTTCTTTCCCCCGTGCATTGTATAAATGCCCATCACTCTAGGGCTAACTTATGTTTTTATTTTCACACTAATCTATATACTCTCTATTGTGTGCCTTGAGCTTCTTCATCTTCTCTAAGTTGTTTGTGCATCCTGTAATCCTAATTTCAACAATTGGTATCATAGTAGGTTGCGTATTCCCAAGCATATTAGCCAACATTGCCAGTTCCCCCCGCTCACTTTCTTTGAATTAGGTGAGCTTTGGTGAGTGTCAGTAGGTTCAGTAGTACTTCGGGTAAGCTCATAAAGCTTGGTGTGCTCATAGCCTTTGTGTCCTCTACAGGTAGTACTGCATAGGTAATTTTATCCTTTTGTGTAGAATTTTTGTCATTGCAATTTTTTACAAAATAGATCCCTTACAGTCCTCTTTGGGTTGTGCTCTATAGCACGTGTTAGTCCTACTTTCTTTTTCCTCTTTTGGGGAGATTTTCACATCGGGTGCAGTCACTCGCCATGGCTGACAACAATAGAGATGTTTCAAAGATGTTTGCTCTTGAAGACAAATTGGATAGGGATAACTATCCACAATGTGGGCTTACATGATGACGCATGTTCTTGTGTCAAAGTGCATTTGGAATGTTGTGCAAGGAATTAATGTACGTTCACCTTTTGTGGATACACGCTCTGTTGAGGACGTTGCAGGTTCTAGCAGATTTGTTGCTGGTAGAGTTGTTTTACTTACGACTGAGCAATCTCATTGGGATGTTAGAGATGCATAATCTCATGCATTAATTGCATTATCTATGAATCACACTATTACTCCTCCCATTCACTCAACAAAATCAACAAAATAGGCTTGGGATACTATGACTGGTCTTTATACAAGTCGCAATGAGGCTGAGATTGCTTTGCTGCATAAAGAGCTGGAGTCAAAGATTATCCAAGAGGAAGATGACATGGAGACTTTCCTTACTAGTATTAAGGATGTCAATGAGAAACTCATTTTTGCAGGTGAAGTTATTCTGACAGTTCACTTGTATAGATTGTTGTTGATGCATTGCCAGACTCTTACCATACTAGTACTTGGAGACTTATGACCCAAGGAAGACCCTCAAGCTATCAAGTTTGATGCATTATGTACATTGTTGTTACAAAAGTCATTTTCAAGAAATAACATGTCTAAATAGCATGTAGTTGAACATGTTTTTTTTGCTTCTCAAGGAGGTGATTCTTCTGTGGGTAGAAAATCACCTATGTCTAGTGCTTTTGCTGCTGGTAGCAACTCATCTGGGAATTCTTGTGAAAAAGACAAGACGAAGATTTGTTGCCATTATTGCAAGGCTAATGATCACTCGATAAAGCAATGTCCTAAGTTGAAGGCATAAGAAGCCAAGAAGAAAGAGGTTGGATCTACTAACAATGTAGCTATTGTAGAATCTTCTTTAAATGGAGATTGTGATGTGGATGTAGATGCAAGCATTGAGTGCAGAGTGTACTTACGATCCTTCTGCCCATGATGCGTGTCAAATGCATTTTTGTTGGTTACCATATCAAAAGAAAAGGTTACAAGTTATACCATCCGCAAACAAAACGTATCTTGGTTTCACGATATGTTATACTTGTGGAAGATTCTATTCAGCCTTTGTTATCATGTACCAAAGATAATAATGTAAGCTCACTTGACATTTATGACATTGTTGTCTCTTTTTAATGGTGGAAATTTGAATGTAAGATCTAATGAGTCAAATGTATAGCCTATGGAGGTTTTTGAAAATGTTATAGATTGGCCTATTCTTGATGCAAATGTACACGATGTACTTGATGTGGAAAGGGATGAGAATGAAGAGGCTAGGGGTATGGCAAAATGGTTGGTTCATACTTTGCGTAACAGTAAATTGGATGCACCTATGTCTAGTTGTACTTGTTTAGGTTCTCACCATGCATCGTATGTGCCAAATTGTTATGCTTTGGCTGTTTCTAGTTTATGTGATAAAGAGGTCCCTTTTTCTTTTGATGAAGCACATAATTCAAAAAATTGGATGTCTGCAATGCAACCTAAATATAATGCACTTATAGAAATGAAACATGGACTTTATGTGATTTGCCTCCTGGAAAAAATTCCATGGGTACAAAGTGGGCTTACAAGTTGAAACATAAGCCAGATAGCAAGATTGATCACTACAAATCTAGACTTGTTGCAAAAGGTTATGCGCAACAGAAAGGCATTGACTATGAAGAGACTTTTGCTCCCACTTGTCATATGACTACTATTTGTTTTCTATGTGCAATGTAAACATACTTTGGATAGAATGTACATCAATCAGACATTGTTATTTCTTTCTTGAATGGTGATATATATGAGGAAGTATATGTGACGCAGCCTCATAGTTTTGTCAGGAAAGGACAAGAGAAGAAAGTGTACAAATGTAAGAAAGATTTATATGGGTTGAAGCAACCTCCTCATGCTTGGTTTGAGAAATCTGACTCACTCGATTAAACAAGGCTTTTGTATCAATTCAATTGAAAGCACTTTGTATGTGAAATGTGAGGGTGATGCATATCTCATTGTTGTTTTGTATGTAGATGATTTGCTGATTAATGGTTCAAATGAGACACACATTGTTGAATTCAAGTATGAATTGAGTGCTACTTTCAAGATGTAATACTTGGCGCTTTTGCATCATTACTTGGGCATACAGTTTAAGTAATGTGATGGAGGTATTGCTTTCTGTCAAGCAAGATACAAAGAGACATTACTATGTATGTTTTGACTTGAGGACTACAAACCTATTTCTACTCCAATGGACACATGTTTGGAATGGAGACTTCATTATGCTAGAGATCTTGCAGATGTCACTCTTTATCAGACTACTATTGGATGCCTTATTTATGCATGCAATACGAGGCTAGATATCCACTTTGTAGTCTCACGAGTGAGCAGATTTATGCATAGCCTAGGGTCTAAGCATTGGCAACTTGTTAAGAGGATTTTTCACTACTTGCGTGGAACTTTACATCTTGGGTTGTTTTATCCCAAGGGGGATCATTGCCACCATATTTTCACATTAAGCTGGTTGTTATGACACACTAGTGTCCACAAGTGGTTTTTTGTTGTGGCCACTTCTAGTTGTGAAATTGGGTACAAGGTAGTCTTCACAACTACGGTTGAGTGTGTTGTTGAGATGTCAAGCTAAACATGTACTACTTGTGGATGACTATCACCGAAAATCATCATCACTGGTGTGCCTTGGTTGATACACATATCCTCACCGGTGATAATACAACTAGATTACACTGACTTGGTCTACCTATCAGAGTGATGGCACACTTATCCATCTAGACACTCACTAGTGGTTCACACTAGACCGTTGTATTAGTTTTTCCTTATTTTCTCCATCATGCTTTGTAGACTTCTTATCTTGAGTTAGTGGAAGAAGAATTAGAAGGTTTGCCTCTATCTGTGTGTGTATGTGTGTGCGTGTGCTTGCAAGAGCTCAAGCTCTCTCCTTGTCTATCTCTTAACATGGTATCAGAGCCTAGTTGTGCCTGAGGAGCTTGGAGCAACAAGCAGGAGTAGTAGAAGAAGCCATGTCAGGATTCTAGGAGACATCATGAAACGGTCTCTGATTGAGGTGCTGCTTCTTGAAGATTGTGTGTCTTAGGGTGCATTTTGGCGTTACAGTGCATTCACAAACAAAATGGCAAAGGTTCGAGTTTCTATAGATCTACATTTTGGTGGTGTAGAGGGTTATATTTTGGCTACAATGTTCACAGATACTATTTAGCCTTATGAAATAGGACAAGCCGTGAAGCACACAACAACCTGAACCGCCTTGACTTTCTTGGATCATCTTTGAAACACCATGAAATCACACCTATGGAAATTGTGCAAGGCATGAAGCATTTTTTGGTGGCATTAAGGCATTGCACTCCACTCTCGACACTGGCCTAAAAGCATCATCTCATCTTTAGGATTTGAATGAATTAAGGGAAACCATTGCATGACTTCATGGAGCCATCCACACCATTTGGAGCAAAGTGACGAGTGGATCGACCATGCACATTCAGTCTTGAATACGAGAGGGTAACAACCTAGTTGGTCGACAAGGTCACAGGTGAGCACGTCTATTTCAACTTGATCTTGAGTATTTTTTCAAAAGTATGACATGAAAGTGACAAACAAAAGACTCTTGAAATTCACTCTCAAGCAAGAATTTATTCTGAATTTTAAGACAACTGGCCATAGAGGGGTGACAAGGTAGACAATTTTACGTTTTTTTTTTGTTGTGTTTTGTCCTTTACTTTGTGTAAGATTTCTTGGTTCGCAGAGCAAAGTGCTTTGATGGACTTAAAGAGAAGCAAGGCTTCTACTCTGTGCCAAAGTACTACCCATTGACTTTAGATCAAAGGCAAGGTCACAAGTTTGGCAAATGGGCAATATGCGGATATCCATAAGCTCACATTTTATGTTTGGCAATGTCAAATTGTGATGTATCCATGCCATTACAAATTATGCAAGACATTATGGTATCGACTCAAACTATTGAGGCTATCATTATAGCCAAGGGCTTCTCACTTTTTTTTTAAACATTTGCATGCATGTCATGCCAGTAAGGTGGAACTAATTCTGCCCCACCATTGTTTATGCTTTTGCTATACCATTAGCTACTCTGTCAAGGACAAGGTAAAACTTGTTTTTTTCAATGGTTTTTCTTGATGTTTCTTCTATTGAAATTACTGTAGAGGTTACCTATATCTTCAACCTTCTACTCAATAACAATTGAGGCTGGTATATTTGGTTGTGTTTGTTGTTGATGATTGCAGCAATGGGCACTTCATATAATTAATTATATGCACAAGGTGCATGCACGACAGATGATTCTTTCTATCGGTAGCACATAGGCATGACCTTTCTATTAAGAAAATAATTCATGGGATGATGAATTTGTTAATTAAGGGAGCCTCAAGGAAGGTAATCTCTTGTTTAAAGAACCAAAGAAAGCCTAGTACGACTAGCTTCTTTTCGGCATTGGGATTGTTTCTTCTCTTTTCATGGAAAAAATGATTGTTTTAAGATCCATTTATGAATATGAGTCCACCTTGAGCGGATCTTTTGTTTCATTTATAGCACTAATTGTGTCTATAGGAGTGGTATTTTCAGGGGTATGGCCTAGCTAATGAAAAAATTACTCCGTAAGTGTTGAGGGTTACCGATTGGCCTCTTCACAGTTTTCCTTTTAAAGAAAGAAGTCCTCAATTTTCCAAGGGGTAGTAAATAAGTTAACCTTACCAAGTTGGTCACAATTAACTAACAATTTACACACTTTCTATGAAAAATCTAACCAAGAGGTTTAATTTTGCAAAATCTAGCCAAGGGGTTTGGATTGCCAAGGCAACACCCAAGGTTATCAAATAAATATTGGTTTATTTTTACTAATCTCTCTTTTAGTGTTTAACATGTCAATGACATACTAGGCCTTTTGAGGTTGGTGTTGGGTATCTTTCAAGTTTGAAAAGCACACTTGAACTCCGAGTAAGTGTAAGATATTTTCCACTTCCTAGTAAGCATATGATTTGGTATAGTTTCATTCTTGGATATGCTTTGATTGAGTTTTCCAAGTGGGATGTATATGCTAGAATGCTTTCATCCATTTTGCTCTTCATACACATGACAAGGTCGTGTAGGAGCAAAGAATTGTGGGGGATAGTAGTGAACTTGATACATTTTTGGACCCTACAGTTATTGACCCACATGGTAGGGTTTCTTTGGGCACATAGCACATATTGTTAATCACAAAGTGTGCAACATGGTCTAGGAACTCATATAGTTCCATTTAGCCAGTGTGTAGAAAGGTTCATGAGGATCCCTCCCACTCATGTTAGTGTCTATGTGTTGGCAATGGTAAACGAGCCAACACCAAGTGAAGTTGATGCATTGTGTTGCTTGCAAGCCAAATGTGCCACTAATCATGCTACATGTAGATGCATCACTTGCACTTGTAGGGTGTGTTTTGAAATGGATTCATTATGCCAAGATGTCCACATAGGTAGCAAATATGTGATGCCCCAACTTATTGAATGTTGTGTCAAAAGCTATCGATTTGACTTCTATTGGAGAGAGAGGTCATCAATGCTAAAAATCTTGCACTATGTTGTTCATCATAGAAAAGAAAATACTAGAGTATGCTCAATGGATCTTGCTAATTTGGCTTTAGAGGAGCTATTTGCTAACAATAGCCTTAATGCAAAAAAATTCTACTATGTAAAGAGTGATGACACACAAAAGTTCGCTCATCATTCCCTTTGATTAAAAAGGAAAATGAGGCTTATTGATGCAAATTGGGCTAAATGCAAGATCTCCTAAATAGATTGTGAGAGAGTTTAAGGAAATGCTCAACTATAGCTTATCAATGATTCTATTGGAGAGTTTAGCGAGAGCAGTATAGGATTGCTAAATGCACTAATGCAATGCAATCCTAATCTCCACTAATTCCTAGCAAGAAAATTAAGAAGGGTAGTGTCTCATGGTACTTCCAAGAGCATGCCCAAGTTGTGAGAATAGAGGTACTATGGCATGCTCATCTCCACCCATCCTTGCCGTAAAAGCCCTATTTTAGAAGCCCCCTTGACTATGCATGCATAGATTAGGGCCGTGCGCACCCCAACCCTATCTTAGGCCTAACATTACTCACCCCTTGGAAAAGCGTTCATCCTCAAAAATAAAAGTGGTGACATCTTTGTCATAACACTAATGTTTTCTACAGTGGCATCCCTTGCATATTCAATTGTCCATTTGGTCGATACATGGTTCAGTAGGAGGTTCAATGAACCCAAGGAAAACATTTTGATTTTCCACATTGTTGTCCCTTTGCAACCATTTTGTGTAACCGGGCTATATCCAACATAGTGTGTAGACTCTATTTATAAGTCACTTGAGTATTTAAAATGAGTTACCACAACTAAAGAGGTTTCTAAATGAATGACCAGGTTTTAGACTTTCTGAAGATACTCGAGCATGTAAGAAACCTCTTCTCCACTTCCCATGAAAGTAACATGCTAACATAACTCATCAGCAAAGAGTAAGTCCTTGACTTATTATCAATTCTCATCAAGGCGAATAGTTATATGAAAAGAAACTAAATACGTACCTCTTAAATCACTTCAAAGCCTTGCTAAAATACATGGACCATGATAAAATGTGAAAAAGAATCACATCTAGGGACCATCAATGAAACATTTTCATTGACAATACATAGCCTTGCTATATGTGCAAACAACCATCCGTTAGTGTTGTTCAACAATACTTGTAATGTTAACAAGTCTTTCTAAGTATTCGACAATTTTTGGCCATCAAAATTGGTCCTAATACTACGTGCTCAAAATGGTGTGAGAAATGGAGTTGTGCAGCATTTAGGGACCATGTCGTGACACATAATTAGAGAAACAAGTATCAGCTCATATTCTTCACATGTGGAATATATCTCATATATTGATGTCAAAAAATAGGATATCCATTAAGTACGAGATGTACTTGTGTGTGGAGGTAGCTGTAAACTCCTCAGAAGTCGAGACACTTAATGAGTAGGTGACATGTGTAATGGGAACATGGTTTATCAAGCGCATATGTGCACGTTGAGTTTCAAGGACAAATTCAACACACACACAAAAATTGAAACAACTTAATGATGTGTGGAATGAAACCTTTTGATTCAAACTTTTGAAATCATTGTGATATATGATAGCTTAGTATGTACTATGACAAGCGTCTAAAGAAAAGCAATTTTCTTGGTCAAATTTTCTTGTGTGATTTGTCTCTCGTTCATCCTTTGCCAAGTAAGTCAAAGTTTAGCTTCTTGGAAAAGATGCTAATGAGCTTCTTGTCTGCAATGTGTCTCTTATAAGATATACTAGATCAAGAAGCTTTGGTTATTTTTGGGACAAAAATTGTCTCCTTTCCTCCATATGTGATCACATGAGCTTATGTTTGGAATGAAGGTGTGCGCGAATGTGGTGCATGTGCGGAGAGGGAGAGGGAGAGAGAGAGAGAGAGAGAGAGAGAGAGAGAGAGAGAGAGAGAGAGAGAGAGAGAGAGAGAGAGAGAGAGAGAGAGAGAGAGAGAGAGAGAGCAAAGAGTGAGGTGGAGTAGAGTGGCCTAAAGCACCAATCACTCCTTGTTCTTTTATGTATATAAAGAATAGTTGAGTGGGTTAGTGAGGTCAGTGGGCGACAAAAATTGGACATCGTCTTGGGGTAAGGCCCATGCCTCTCACTTAAAGGAGAATGTGCAAATAAGTGGATCCTACTAGCTAAAATACTAATATGTACAAGAAAACAGGTGAGAGACTCACTCAACATATGCCCATTGGCTCACTCACTCGATCTACATGTAGTCGTATCGGCTCTAGTGACAGACGAGCGTGCGTGTAAATCTCACAAAAAAATCTATATGGTCTACATAGCTCTAGAATGCATCATGCTAGTGTCAATCATCATATGAGTAACAATCCATGTTGTAAATGCTCCTATTGCAGTATCTAGGTATGTCCTTGACACTAGTAGATTATACATGAGACACTCGAACGTCGACAAAATCTGCACAAATCTGATTGTACTAGCCTCCTCAGCACTATCTACATGCACTGTATAATCAAGACTACTCATTGCATATGAATGTGCCATCATCAACACTAGGATGGCTATGTCCCTCTCATCCATAGATGGATCTATGTGTACTAGCATCAATTCATCAACCTCTAGCATGAGCATATAAAAGAACTCCATATTCATCATCTTTGTTTGTGTCTCTAGGGAGTAGACTTGCTCTACCTATGTCTGCACAGAATCCGATGACACGTGTTGTGTCTAACTAGAGCACTATCGCTCTAACTCTATCTCTAGAGAATCTACTGGAATGTCTTGCATAACTACATGCTCTATCTTGCTAGCATGGTGGAGCTCACTCATGAAGGAGACACTTCTCTTCTCTCGCTCAATGCATGCCAGCAATAAACCGGGACTAACTATGTTGTCTGGTACCTCAAATACATACACATGGTAGACCAAGCCACTCCGAGCTCCCCTAGAAATCACTAGGAATCCACAATGAATTAGGAAATACTTCTCTCTAAGCAGTATCTAACACCCACAATCTACTAACTATCTCACTTTGTCTCAGTTGAGGAACATATGGCACATGTCGTAGCATATAGAATGCACCACTAGGTAATGACAAGCAAACATCTTCTACACCTACAATGGCCAAGTGCACTAGAGAAAGTGATAAATTACTCACAATGAAGTGTGACGTGGAATATTGCATCCTCATCTAACAACCAATGGGGAGAAGTTCCAAGTCTCGAAAACATGTAAGCAAGAGGAACGCTAAAGCAAAATGTGACATCACCGTCACTAGCATGCAAAGTCAAATCTCTAGTCTAGGTCAAAACCACATATGCATCTCACATACATCATTGCAGCTTCCTCATACATCAAAGACAACAATGCCTAATGTGCCCCGTGTGACCACAATGGCAACATCGAATTTATTGGCAACTAAGTCGTCATTGTTGACTCTGAAGTATCACTGCTGATGGATGTCATATCAATGAATAGCACATATGCAATAAAAGTGTATGGTGATGAAGTTAAAACTATGGAGAGAAATCCTAGGAGAAAACCGACAGAGTCTCCCCTGTAAACTAAGTAAAATCTCAAGCATAAATGATGCCAAAATGGCAACAAAGTGGGAGAGCACTTGACCATTATAGAATTATAACCATGATCAATGCATCAATCTGATGCTTGCATATGCAACTTGTAGTGCAATGTAGATCTATCAAGAGACGTACAGAAGCAAAACCCTCTGCTAAACCAAGCAAAAACCATGCCTTGAGGATAAAAACAACTCTTAAATGAGCAAAAAATGCATAGCCATATGCATAAATAGTAAATAGAAAATGTGATGCTTTATGCAGCCTTATGCAGCCCACAAAAATGCATGCACAATCTGACAACTGCAAGTAACGTGTACTTATAACTACAATTCACATGTACCTATAACCTATAGAGCATGTGACTACATGTAAGTTATAGCCACTACGAGCATATACAAATCTCACTCCTTTGAGAGTGGGTACAAAAACAACAATCTATGTCCAAACCTTCAAAACCTATCAATGTGAGAGTGAAAACTCGATCATTGTCAAAGTGGAAGTAAATCTCACAAAAGCATCATAGAGTAAGTTACGGATACATAGAAAGCATGGCAATAATATGGGGAATGTTGGAATTAGGGTTGCAGATAAATGCACACAACTTGAAGAAGACGAAGGAAGCTCAAGGCACACAATAGAGAGTGTGTTACTTAGTATGCAATGGAAAGATAGATATCCCTAGAGTGATGGGGTATATACAATGCTCGGGGGGAAAAACCTCCTAAAGAGGGAAAAAATGCCGTGGCGGTCCTAGTGTGTTCACACACATCACTACCACATGTATACGGTAACAAATCCCCCGTGGAGTGATGTGGTGAACGAGAGCTGGCACATGAGTAAAGGGAAGTGCCATGTCCTGAGGACATGATCAGTCCACAAAGGGGAGTAAGCCCAAAGCTTTGTGGAAATCTTCAAGCTTCTCACGAGACAATGCCTTTGTGAAAAGATTTGGAAGGTTGTCCTGTGTTGGCACATATGCCAAGCTAATCTCTCCTGCTGAGAGACTCTTCCTGACATAGTGGTAATGCACCTCAATGTGATTTGTGCGAGCATGAAAAAGTGGGTTCCTTGCAACTGCCAATGCGCTCTGACTGTCAGTGTAGATAGTGTTGGCAGTGTCTTGTCCAACACCCAAATCAGCCATAAGGCGTCTGAGCCATACACACTCAACCGTAGCTGTGAAGATTGCCTTGTACTCAACCTCACAACTTGAAGTGGCCACAATAGGTTGCTTCTTGCTCAACCATGATATACATGAGCTGCCAAGCATGAAACAAAAACCACTTGTGGACACTTGCATGTCAAAACAACCAGCCCAATCTGAATCTGAAAAAGCATGTAAGTTTGGTGGCAATGATCCCCCCTTGGGATAAATTAAGCCAAGATATAGAGTGCCACTAAGGTAGCAAAAAATCCTCTTGATAGCCTGCCAATGCTTAGACCCTGGGCTATGCATAAATCTACTGACCTGTGAGACTGCAAACTGAATATCTGGCTTCGTGTCGCATACATAAATGAGGCAGCCAACAACAGTTTGGTAAAAAGTGACATCAGCAGGATTGCCAGCATCATGTAGACTCAACTTCAAACCTGTTTCCATGGGAGTGGCAATAGGTTTGCAATCCTCAAGTCCAAACTTGCATAGCAATGTCTCTGTAACTTTTATGACACAAGGCAATACCACCATCACACGTAATGATGCAACATCCCCAAATCTTTCATCTTGAAAGTAGCATTCAAATCAGCCTTAAATTCAGCAATATGTCTCTCATTTGGTCCAGTGATTAGCAAATCATCGACATAAAGAACCACAATGAGAAGTACATCACCCTCACACTTTACATACAATGTGCTTTCTGTTGGACTGTTACGAAAGACTCATTTAACCAAATGAGTGGAAGCTTTCTCATGCCAAGCACGAGGAGATTGCTTCAAACCATACAAAGCCTTCTTACATCTGCACACTTTGTCCTCTTGTCCTTTTATGACAAAACCACGAGGTTGCGTTACATAAATTTCCTCAAATATGTCACCATTCAAGAAAGCAGTAACAATGTCTGATTGATGTACATCCCAACCAAAATGAGGTGCCAATGCACATAGAAAACGCACAGTAGTCATACGACAAGTGGGAGCAAAAGTCTCTTCATAATCGATGCCTTTTTGTTGTGCATAACCCTTTGCAACAAGTCAAGCCTTATGGCGATCGATCTCACCATCCGGCTTGCATTTCAACTTGTAAACCCACTTCGTACCAATGGCCTTTTTGCCAGGAGGCAAATCACATAAAGTCCATGTGTCATTTTCTATAAGTGCATCATATTCTGATTGCATGGCAGCCATCCAATTTTTTGAATTATGTGCTTCATCAAAAGACAGAGGTTCCTCAACGTCATGTAAGCTAGACACAGCCAAAGCATAACAATCTAATGCATAAGATGCATGGCAAGAGCCTGAACGAGTACGAGGTGCATCCAATTTACTGTCACGCAAAGGGTGCACCAGCCATTTTGGCATACCTCTAGCCTGCTCATTTTCAGCCCTTTCCTCATCAAGTACATCATGTACATCTGCATCAGTAATAGGCTGATCTAGAACATTTTCAGAAACCCCCATAGGCTGTACATTTGCCTCATTGGAACTTACATTCGTATTTCCACCACTGAAAAGAGGCAACAAAGTGTCATAAATGTCCTGTAAGCTTACATTACTGTCTCTAGTACATGACAGCAAGGGCTGAACAGAATCTTCCACAAACACTACATCTCGAGAAACCAGAATACATTTTGTTTGCGGATGATACAACCTGTAACCTTTGCTTTCAGCACTATAACCAACAAAAATACATTTGACAGCCTTATCATCCAATTTTCTGCGTTGTGTTTGTGGCACCAAAGCATATGGAAAACAACCAACATGCATGTGCTCAATACAAGGATTTCTATCATGCCATGCTTCATATGGAGTAATAGATTGCAAAGCTTTCGTAGGACACCTGTTAAGTACATAAGTGGCACACATGATGGCCTCAAGCCAAAAAGAATGCGGCAAAGCTTGAATTTTGACCATACATCGTGCCATTTCCGTCAGTGACCTGTTTTTCCTCTCAGCAACACCATTTTGCTGAGGTGTATAAGGCACTATACATTGGTGTTTTATCCCACGACTAGCCATAAATGCATTAAATTCATGAGACATATACTCCCCCCCTCGATCGGAACGGAGGGTGCCCATAGTACATTTCGAGACATTTTCAGCCATCTCCAGAAATTGTTTGAAGCACATAAAAACTTCGGACTTCGCTTTAAGCGGAAATACCCATGCATGCCTGGAGTAATCATCAATGAAAGTCATGAAGTAAAGGTAATTGCCGAAGGACGGAGTTTGCATGGGCCCACAAACATCACTATGCACAAGCTGCAACCTGCATGTGGCCTGAACTGAACCATCCTTTGGAAACTTAGAACGCTGCATCTTACCCAAAATACAGCCTTCACAAACATGTTTGACAGGTGCTTCAAGAGGCAGCAAAGAAGCAACCATATCAGATTTCTGCAAATGTAGTAAACTGGAAAAATTCAGATTACCAAAACGTGCATGCCAAAGTTTTGCATATGAAATAGCCCTTGAATCTGCAACAGCATTTGCAAAATTTTGTCCACACTTGTCATACAAAGGGAGCTTATACAACCCACGGCACAAAAGGCCAGATGCAACAATTTCATCACCAAAACTGAGATCATGAATTGTACATCTGTCATCCACAAATTTGACAAGTCCAAGTCCAAGTCCAAGTCTAGCAAGTGCAGATATAGACAAGAGATTCTTCTTGATGCCATGTACATAAAGTGCATCAACAAGTGTGAAGGAACTGCCATTTGTAGCAGTAAGCACAATCTTTCGAACTCCCTGGACCGGATAAGAGGCATTGTTGGCACAAGTGACTGAATTCCCATGAGGGACAGACTCGAGAGAGGTAAAGAATTCACGATGTGAGGTAATATGCTTTGTAGCACCACTGTCGAAATACCACACATGTGAATCTGCAGCAACTGACAAGCATGCATCATGGACAATAGGATTGTAAGTGCACTCTTCGCTAAAAGCCCATTCTGCATCAACATCAACAACACAGTCTCCTTTCACAGAAGACTTAACAATGGCTGCATTTGTAGTGGAACCAACATTTGCAGTGGAACCACCCTCTTTCTTCTTAGCCTCTTTGGCCTTCAACTTAGGACACGACTTGATCAAGTGATCATTGGCTTTACAATAATGGCAACGCATCTTCTTCTTGCCCTTATCACCAGAATTTCCAGACGAATTGCTGCCAGCAGAAGCATTAGGAACAAAAATTTTGCCACTCGCAGCAGAACCATAAGAAGTGGCTGCATTACTGTTACCACCCTTTCTTTGAGAAGCAATAAAAGCCTGTTCAACTGCACGCTGCCTAGTCCTGTTTTTTCTAGAAAGTGACTCTTGCAACAGCAATGTGCATAATGCATCAAACTTGACAACTTCAGGATTTCCTTGGGTCATTAGTTTCCAAGTACTAGCAAAATTCTGGTAGGAATCTGGTAAGGCATCAAGAACAGTCTGCACAAGGGAATTGTCTGAAATGACTTCACCTGCAGAAATAAGTTGCTCATTGACATCCTTGACACCAGCAAGGAAAGTGTCCATATCATCCTCCTCATGCATAATCTTCGACTCCAGATCTTTACGTAGCAAAGCAATTTTAGCCTCATTGCGGCTTGCATAAAGACCTGCTAGAATATCCCAAGCCTGTTTTGCAGATTTTGCTGAACGAATGTGAGGAACAATGGTGCACTTCACAGAAAATGCAATCAATGCATGAGCCTGCGCATCCTTTACATCCCAACGAGCTTGTTTTGCCGTAGGCAAACAACTCTAATAGCAGCAATCCTTGAGGCAAGACCTGCAACATCCTCAACATCGCCTACATCCTCAGAACCAGGACGTACATCAATGCCCTGCGCACTGTTCCAGACGCCCTTTGACACAAGAACATGTTGCATCATATAAGCCCACATAGGGTAGCTGTCCCCATCCAACTTGTCCTCAGCAACAAACATCTTGAACACATGTGTATTGTTGTCAGCCATGGTAAATGCTGTACCTGATGTGAAAACTGCTCGAAAATAGGAGAAACGGAGCAAGAAAAACACGTGCTATATAGCACAAACCGTAGAAGACTATGAGGCACCTGTTATGCAAAAAACGGCACTCGCAAAAATTTCTGCACAAAATGACGAAATAGCCTGTGCAGTACTGCCTGTAGTGGAAACGGAGGCCGAAATGAGCCCGAATTTGTCGACCTGCAAATGCTTGCCAAAGCTCACTGAAATCGGAGAAAGTGAGCAGGCGTGTGCTGGAGGAGCTGGGCGACTAAGCCCAGGAGGATGCAACCTGCTCTGATACCAATTGTTGGAATTAGGGTTGCAGGGAAACGCACACAGCTTGGAGAAGACGAAGGAAGCTCAAGGCACATAATAAAGAGTGTGTTACTTAGTATGCAATGGAAAGATAGATAGCCCTAGAGTGATGGGCATATATACAATGCTTGGGGGAAAAATCCTCCTAAAGAGGGAAAAAATGCCTCGGCGGTCCTAGTCCTAGTGTGTTCACACACATCACTACCACATGTATATGGTAACAGGGAAAAAAAGACAGAGTCCCCTGAATTTTGAGCAAAATCTCAAAAATCTCACAAAACCCACATAACCCATGAATAGACGGTGTCTCAATGGACAAATATACATATGGTATACATAAGCTACCAAAATCCTAGCATCTAGAGCAGCTCTATGTCCAAAATCTTGTAAACCTATAAATCTACTATGTGCTTCTACCGCACGTGTCGGAGGCTGGGGACTTGCCAAACATTGTGTAGCGAGCCACGAATGGCTGCAAGCACACAACCAGACTATCCTAGTAAGCTCAAAGGGTGCAATGGTGTGTCACTCACCGCTCTATGCTTGCCGTCGTGAAGGATTTCACGCTGCAAAGAAGAGGGAGCCAGCGCCACCACGCTCAGCCGCCTCGTCGTCGCTGCAATGTTCGATCTCTCTCTCTCTCTCTCTCTCTCTCTCTCTCTCTCACACACACACACACACACACACACACACACATGCACACGCACACGCACACGCACGCACACACACACACACACACACACACTTAGTCACTTCATCTATCAACTACTACATCCGACTACACACACAAGCCTTTTGGCAATGCATTTAACTATGGCTCCTTTAAATAACTCTTGGTTTGGCACCGCATCGGACTGTTGTTGCTCTAGCACCTCATCTGGAGGGTGTCTTTGACTATGCTTTGAATCACTATATCCGGCTAGTAAGAATGTCATCCAACTATATGCACTCGAGTTAAAACATGAGTTTTTGCCTTTTGGGAGATTACCAATTGCTTTAGTATATAGATTATCGTGGTTAAATGGAGCTATCCACCATAAATAAATTTTTAATTAAAAACCCCTGCACCCATTTTTGGGTACCTTATGGTAAAAACCCCTAAATATAACTCTTACCAAGGTGCTTAAAACCTATTTTTTGGCCCCATACCTAGTGGGATTAGCCCCTTGTGGAAATAACCATACCCTCTGGGAATAGCCCCTTGTGGAAATAACCCTACCCTATATGGTGTCTATATGGCATCTCCCAACTTAAACCAATGGGTTGAATCATATGCAATATCTGTCGCCACCGATCCTCTTCCCCTTTTGATGATGATTGGTGGCCCTGTGAGGCTTGTAGCTCTTCTTTTTCATAAAATCTCCTCCTCTTGAGTGCCCGCTCATGATTTCGATGAAGATTGCAAAGCTTGTAGAGTGTGGCCTTACGTGGCTTACTGTGACGACTACTGTCATACTTCTTCGACTCCTATAATAAGGTGAGGGTTCTTCCCTTCACTTAGACTTGGTCTCCCTTGGCTTGTTGGAGAAATTTTAGGGAGTACTCCTGCTCACAGGTTCGATAATTTTGATACTCAAAAATCTCAAATGCTTAGTTCCTTGTTCTGTTGGGTGATTATAACAAGTTTTTTCACCTTAAAATAACCTAATTACTGATATTTGCACATCAACAGAAGGTTTTTTTGCTTCTTTCTTGGTACTAATTACATACTTACTCACTCTAGTTTTTGCTGCTTTACTATAAAGTGGCATCAATTCTAACAGACATATGGTTACTGATCGGGATGTTTTAATACCTAAATGTGTTATATGGGGAAACTATTCTGACTGTGCTGATCACCGATTGTTATTCTGGGATGTTATGTGATGGTTCATATTCCTTTTGTAAGTATTCTGGTGCTTCTTGCCTGGTACTGATTTCATACATACTTTGGTTTGTTTTCTGCTGTATTAACAAATTTCATCAAGTCTGACATACATATGGATAATGATCGGGTTTCTTTTACTACCTAATTGGGTTGCATTATGGTCATATGAAGGAAACTGTTCTGACTTACAAAAGAATTGGTTATTGGCTATATGATTGATGAGATTAATTCCTAATACTAGCTAAACTCTGGCACTATTTTATGAGAAGGGCCTTGTTCTAGGGCAATGTGTAAACTGAAGCTTGGACACAGTACAGGAAAATTTTTGAAATGCTGATGGTATTTTTGACCTGAAAATTAATTGGTTTTTTGTGAGGGATTCAGTCCTGCTCATTTTTACCCTCTGAAGTAGTGGCTTATCATGGAAACTTATGAAAAATGGGGGCTTTTTTGCATTAACTTGATACTTATGGTGAGTATGGTGTTGAAAGCCTGGTGGCATTGCTGGTTATGCATCCAAAATTTGAGTTTGGAAGATTGCAGTTTTTTATTTGGTTATGATACATATAGTTTGCAAATAAATACTGTGACTATCTATTGGTATTTGGCTTAATCTCTCTACTGAGGTGGGGGTGCTTGGTTGCTTTGATTTACCTACTGTCTGCTGGCTTGCTCACTGAGTTGGGGGTTATACTATCTTAAACTTTGATGGATCACTTGGGCACGGAATAAGGGTAAATTGTGTGTAATTCTACCAAAATCCTAGCATCTAGAGCAGCTCTATGTCCAAAATCTTGTAAACCTATAAATCTACTATGCGCTTCTACTGCACGTGTCGGAGTCTGAGAACTTGCCGAACATTGTGTACGAGCCACGAATGGCTGCAAGCACACAACCAAACTATCCTAGTAAGCTCAAAGGGGGCAATGGTGTGTCACTCACCGCTCTATGCTTGCCGTCGTGAAGGATTTCGTGCCGCGAAGAAGAGGGATCCGGTGCCACCACGCTCAACCGCCTCGCTGCCACTGCAATGTTTGAGATCTCTCTCACTCTCTCTCTCTCTCTTTTTCTCTCAAGCATACACACACACACACACACACACACACACACACACACACCCGTGAGCACACAATGGAAAAGAAGGTAGAGGTAGAGCAAGAGCACTTTTTTAGCATGCACCTCAAGAATGAGGATATCAGGTCAAAATGGACCTTTTATATGAATCTGACCCATTCACACATGGGCGCCCACAGTGGCCGATCGTAGCAAAAATAATGCAAAAATGAGATAAGTGGTGCGCCTCTCATTGGCAATCACCTACGCACCCATAGGACCGACAAGCTCGGTCCATGACTTAAATAAAGTGATAGGCGTCCATCAAAGGTGATAGGGTGTCCATAAGTGGTTAACATGCCCCCCTTCCCGATGTAGATTCCCTCCTCCCGGAAGCTAGTGAGGTGAAGCCCGTTCATCGAGGTGGAAGAGCATCTGAGATTGAATGTCTTTAGCTTTGTTCAAACACTGGAAAATCAACCAAAAATGGCATTCTCATAGAACATATATAATTAAAGAGTATATGCAGTGAGAATAGGCACATAGATTGATTGGTAATAGAATATTAAACAATTTTTCATTAGGAAACATTAAACTGTAATATAGTCAAACACATAAGCACTTGTAAAGGTCAAAAAAATAAACAAGTATAAGGTCACTAATTTAACAGTCGAGAGGCACTAGAGGTCAAATATTAATACCATGGGCAAGCTTCTCGATTCTCTCTGGTCAATTAAGTTGTTTAATCACGAGAGCAAAGTATTTCATGTCCGAGGGCTGACTAGAGGCTATATCTAGAAGACCTTATAGATAAGCTACGATAAAAGGAATTGCATATGAAATCATCGCCTGAATTATTCCCTTTGTTTGACCCCCTAAAGTGTTTTCCACATTGATTCAATTTTTGACGTGTGTGCTTATTTTGTATGCCTTGGGATTTTTGCTTCTCAAGGAAAAGCGCCCACACTGGGAACCTCTAGGGCTTTAGTACCATAGGCAATACATGTGAGTGAAGTACCAAGTCAAGCTGGGATTTCTCTTCCAACTTAAGATTTTACATTTTTGGCACTTTTGATTTTTTGTTTGTTTGTTTTTCAATGCATTTCAATTTTGTAACTTTGGGAGGTCATATTGACATTGTTACCCTCATCAGGCTCATCATAATAGTAAACTCCCTTTATAATACTTAAGCTAAAGGTCAAGAGGGATTAAGCCCACTAGCAAGCACTAGTACATTGCACACAATGCTTCATAATATTGGATTAAGAACCTAAAGTAACCATGGACAATTAGGAAGGCATTTCCCATGGTATTAAGAGAAGATCTCTAATGTCTATCTTGGTCAAACTAGCTTAGCAGGCTTCTTGACTCATAAACCTAGACAAGGGACTATGACATAAAATTATAATGAATCTAATGTTTAATACTAAGCAAATGTGATGAATATTGTGCTATCAATCACAGGTAAAGTAGACAAACATGGATGCTAAAAAAGACAAGAGGAAATGATAATGGACAAGAAACACCTATTCGTGTTGATGATCGTGCTTGATTTGAAGAGTGAACTTGAACAAGATTACATGAAGTTCAAAATACCAACTACTGCAATGCGTTCCTGTACACACTAGAAAACACAAGGAATACCACTAGGAGGCAGATCATTGAGAAGAGGCACCAACCTTTATTGAACACAATAAAAAAAATCAAAGAACCATAACCTAAGTATTTGCACCCCCCTAGAGGGTCAAGGAAACAAAATACTGTATAGATGGGCGGATAGCCCTAAGTGTAAACCCCTATCCTTGTCATCGTCAAGAAAAATAAAGTCATCATCAGCGAGACCATATGTGCCATCTGTGTAATCATGTAAATCTTTCTCATCCTTAGATGCACATTTTTTCACTAAGAATGTCACTAGGCATGTATAGTAATCTTGATCAAAAGGGCAAGCTTGTGCAATTAGATGTTCTCTACTAAGTAGGTACCATCTTTTAAGCTCCATTGGCTAGCCTTGCTCTTTGACAGACCATCTCTCATTTGGACCCCTTTACCATTGGCCCGGTGGTGAGATAGATCTGTAAACACATGTCTATATTCTAACCCTTGTTCTTGTTTATTCTCCCACATTAAATGATCAGTTTAATATGAGAAAATCATTTGTGTTGGTTAGATATTAGATTTTATGACATTACCTTTCTCTTGAAATCATAGTCGTCCTCCACTATGAGGTATCGTCATCACAAACATGATTCTAAGTATGCGTCCTACTTAAATTCGTGCACAATAAAAAGAGAGAATTAGTCTTATAAGACAAAAACATTGGTCATTCAAAAGAAATTTGTACATTTGCTAATGTACCATTGTAAGCATTGACAAGGTTCATACTCTCCTTAAGTTGTACTCCTTGCATCCATCTAGCATCTTCAAAAGGATAATTTTTGAACTTAATAAGATACCGTCGGATAATCTTACCATGCCGTAGTACCTTGTCTTCATGCTGAAGGATAGCTTCGGGTTCTAGTACCTCTTCTTGGTCTTTGATTTTGGGAGGGTCTTCAATAATTTGTTCACTTGGTGGCTCTCCTTTGTAGGGCTTAAGTAGGCTCACATGAAAAGCATTGTGTATGAGCCAATGGTTGGGCAACGTGAGTTGATAAGCCATTTCATTGATTGGCTTCAAGATTTGAAAAGCACCATAGTATCTTTTTGCTAATTGAGCATAATACTTTTGATGGCTCATAGGATTTTTGCCCGTCGTTTGCCTCAATTGAGCCTTGGGAAACTTAAGTAAGACCCAATCATATTCTTTGAACGTTAAGGCCCTTTTGTGCTTATCAACAACAGATTTTTGCCTTTGTTGAGAGATGGATATAGCCTCCTTAATCTTTTGAAAAGATTCTTGTAGGTCACGGCTATACTCATCGGCAACGAAGATCTTCCCATGTACTTTGAGTAGCAAGGGACGTTTAGGTCTTTGCTCAATGATTGCAAAAGGAGCTTTTCCCGTAGAAGTATGACAAGTATTATTGTACGCATACTCTACAAGAGGTAAGTACTTTTCCCATTGTGAGCGTTGATCTACTTCTGTAATATAAGTCTTTATTAGAGCAAGTATCGAGGGGATCGTAAGATTGGCTATCTCACTTTGGCCATCCGTTTCTGGGTGATAGGCCAAAGAGAAATTCAATCTTGTACCTAGATTCTCAAAGAGATGTTTCCAAAAATTATTGGTCATTCTAGGATCTCTATCTAACACGTTTGAAAATTTGAGATATGAAGAGAGTTGCCATTTGGTGTGCCTTAATAGTCTTTTTGCCATGAATAAAGTGTGCTTGCTTGCTAACCTTGTTGACTATTGTCCATATGCCCGTATCCCCATGGATAGACTTGGGTAATCCAAAGATAAAATCCATGGATATACTCTCCCATGGTGAATTTGGGATAGGCAATGGCTGAAGTAATCTAGGTTGCTTCCCTCTATCATACTTGGTCTTTTGGCATACCACACATTTTGAAACATACTCTTGTATGTGCACTTTCATGGTAGGCCAATAGAAATACGTCTTTACTCCTCGGAGAGTAGGTTAAATGTCTCTATGCCCCACATTAGGGAGGAGCATGAGATTCATACATAACTTTCTCACGAAGGGAGTGGGTAACACATAGCTTATTGCCGTAGAGAAGATAACCATCTTGCAAGGTGAATGGTTCCTCTTTCTTCCCCAAATCAAGGTTGAGATTATGTCCTAAAGTTAAGGTCAGTAGCATACTCATCTATCATAGAAGATAGATCATTGTGAATTGCTATAGACAGCGAATTAACTTTTGGTCATCGTGAAAGTGCATCGGCCACTTGATTGTGCTTGCTAGTAATGTGAGCAATATGAAAATGAAATTTCAAAAGAAAAATTTCCCACCTCATTTGCTTGTCGGAAAGCTTGGTTTGCGTCATGAAGTACTTGAGACTTTGGTGGTCGGTTCGTAGAATAAATGGGGTCCCCAATAGATAGTACTTCCCCGTACGGGTACCATCTTGAGAGATAATATGACCTAAGTATTGAATCTCTTGAAGGAATGATTTTCTTTTATTTCGATTGAGAAAAGGCTTGTTCTCCCTCAATGCTTGAAAAATCACTTGGAGATGTTTCTTGTGTTCCTCCAAGGACTTGGAGTAGATGATGATATCATCAAAGAACACTCCAGTGAATTTTTGGTAAGGTCTAAAGATTTTCTACATTAATCAATTGAACGTGGCTGGTACATTGGCCAAGCCAAAAGGCATGACTAGATATTCATAAGACCAAACGTTGTACGAAACGTGGTCTTTAGGATATCTTCATCCACTATCCTTATTTGATGAAAGCCACTTTTAAGGTCAATCCTATTGAAGTAGGTAAAGCCTTGTAGCTTTTCAAACGGATCTTCTACCCGAGGCACAAGAAATCTATTTTTGATAGTGATATGGTTTAGTGCTCGATAGTCCACACACATATGGTATGTACCATCTTTGTTTTGCACTAAAAGGATTGGAGACAAAAGGGAGAGGATCTAGGCCTCACCATCCCTTTGTCAACCAATTCTTGTCCTTGCCTCATGATCTCCTCTTGTTGAGCTTGGAAAACTCGATAAGGAGGCTTGTTAGGTGGTGAGCTTCCTGGTAGGATCTCAATTCGATGGTCATCATCCCCTCATTTTGGAGGTAAGTCCATAGGGATATCATCAATGAACACATCTTGGAATCCTTTTAGAAAATTAGACAAGCTTAACTCTTCTTGATTCCTACGATCTACATTCGATGAAACATTAGGACCTTTTAGGGAATCTTTGACAAAAATCATGTACGCAAAAGCTGAGCTCTTTATTGATTTATCAAAAGCAGGAGGCTTTACAAGTGGTATAGTACGACCAGACTCACTAGCAGCCATATACATGTTCTTTTCCCTGTAGGTGAAGTAGATTATCCTTTCACGGAACTTCGTGTTGGTAGCCATGCGGTTGAACCATGGTGCCCCTAGGATAGCAACCTCATGTTGGAGAGGAGAGATGAAAAAGTCTTCTTTGTCGAAAACGCTTTGGACATGTAGCCTCAACCTCCCAATCAAGGGAGTAACAGAGGCTTGTTGTCCCTTGGAAGCGGTATTGCCAGTTACAGCATCTCCCATATTGAAAGCTTGAATGCCCAACTTTGTGGCCAACTCCATTGATATGCAGTTGTGAGTAGAGCCAGGGTCAAACAAGATGAACGCATCATGTTTCCTTACCTTTCCCCAAGCATAGGAGAGAGGTGATCCTTTTCAATGAGTATCTTGTTTTGGAGCTGGTGGAAGCTCTAGGAGTCTCATTGCATGCATTTCTCTTGGGGCAAGAATGATAGCCATGCCCTTGCTCCCCACACTTAAAACATTTATGGTCCTTGCGAAAAGCTTCAAGCTCTTCAAGAGAGAGTTTGTTTTTACCTTTGTAAACTCCTCCTTGGACTGATTGTTGTTGTTGGAATTGCCTTGGGAAGAATTTTGGGCATTGGTTTTTCCCTTTGCATCACTTTTGTCTTTGTCTTCCATGGGCTTGACATTCTATCTAGACCCTTGTTGGAAATTGATGCGCGAAGCAACAATGGTGTGGTGGATTACTTCGGTGATAGAACCAGGCCATTGAGAGTTGACGTACTCAACCATCTCTTCACATAATCCCGCATAGAATTGTTGCTTTTTCTTGGCAAAGTCTATCTTTTGAAAAACAGCAGAGATGTAAATCCCAAAACTTGTCCACATATTTGTGAATAGACTGCATGGGAGGGAAGCTTCAAACTGTGCCATTTGGTAAAGCACTTTTTCCTTTGCATCGCTTGCAAGGAATTACTTCATGTTTGGAGTTTTACATGTCTTAGGGGCTTCATTGTTGGCATGAAGGCTAGCCCACCATTGACGAGCCAATTTCTAGAAGTGCATAGCTACATGGTGTAGCTTGGAGGACTTTGTGAAGCCCTCGTATCCAAAGTTCGCATCAAATTGATGGATGAATGCCAACACTTCGTCGGTAGCACCAAAGGTGCCATCATAGGTGAGAAAAGAGATACTCTTTCCTCCCTCTTTGAACTTCTTAAGCTTTTGTGACCTTTGCCATGCAGGGTATGTTTTGCAATGTCCTTCCCTCTTGTATTCTCTATGAAAATAGCCATAGCTTTCATCGAAAGAAGAGGAAGGTGAAGAAGAAGGAGAAGAGGGTGACCTCTTTCTTGCCCTTTTCTTCCATCTTTCTCTCTTCCCTTTTGGAGTGACAAGGAGAAGGACTATGGGTCGATCATTTCCTCTTGGGAGGAGTTGGCGATCGTCTAGACCGCCGTCTTCGTGGAGTCACATCTTCAGAGGAACTTAAAGATTCATTACTTTCTTGCTCTTTGGATTCCTCCTCTCGTATGGGAGAGAGTCTTATAATGGGGGTCTCTTCAAGAGGCTCCTAAGCACTCTCTCCTCTTGGAGAGGAAGGGAAATCCCATAAGCACGAAGTTATTGAGTAACTTTTGCTTGCAAAGCAGGGTTGCCCATAGCTTGCTGCAACCTAGTAACAAGATAATTGACAAACATGGGGGCATCATCATTAGCACCTTCATGTGCAAAATCAAAGTTATCAATGTTCATTCTACTCTCTTGGTTATTGTCAGCCATGTTAACAAAATTTGTGTGCTTACTTAGTGTATTCTTTGGCAATTCAAAACCTTAGTTGCTACTCCTCTTAGCCTTTGAAAATCAGCACTTAAGTATCTACACCCACGTCTCCATTTGGTTAATTATAGAGAGTAGTGGAGTGGGTCTAATATTGCAGAGTTGCCAAGGGATAGATCCTTTTAGACTTCTTATGGCTCAATAATGGTAAAACCGTAGGCAAGTCTAAAAAGAATTCGTTATTAAGATCAAAGCTCCCGAGTTGTGCACCATATCCCACATAGTGGGCTCAGCAAAACCGATAATAGATCCAGTCCCACTGTTAAGGCGGTTACGCCGCTAGCGGAAGCTAAATAGCGAGAACTCAACCAACAACAGAATTTGTCAGACGAGGACGGAGCTTGACCCGCAGGTGCATGGAAACAACTAGGTGGGTGTCAAATCACCTACTCGACCTTCTAATGACAATCACTACTAAGGAAATCAAATCTAAGTTTTAAAATACGCAAGTGACTGAAATCCTTACTATGAACGAATGCTATACGAAACAGGATCTAGAATCATTGAATCGATCTCAAACTCAAGGGGAAGTCTATACACTAGGTAAGAACAACACCCTAAAGACTTGAACTGCAAAATCAACCTATAACCACTCCGTGCGGCAAACGCGTATGAAGACAGGCCGAAAAATACAGGTGATCGAAACTTGACCCCGATGGTACCAATGTGTAGCTCTACTCGTTGTGGTTCTATAGATATGCTGCAGACTCCATTCCGACACATGAGTTGGAAGAAAACTCACACCAAAGCTCGTAGGAACTTACCACACATAGAGGCCGATGGCGCGCACTCTTGGTATCTGTGCGTAGCTCTCGCCGTTGCTAACACAATGGCGGTGTCGCTTCTCCAATGGTGGCTCCATAGCTCACGTAGCAAGTAGATAAGACTCTCTCACTCTCTCTCAAACACAGTCACGGCGCTCAAAAAAACTCACTTTGATTAATAATCTGAATCCCCTTAGGTTACAAAAACTTTGGCTTATATACCTCAACCTTGGAGGTGAGAACATCTCTAACTAATTACATCAGCAAGTGAAATTACTTCGGGATTACAAGCTGGAAACTCAATTGAGTCCCGTTACTTAATGAATGGCTCAAATCAAAATTAATGTCGGAAAGACATTTATTACAATCAATGGTTACAAAATGATGAGTGTGAGCAAAAATGTGGGTGTGATCCTCTGCTGGCTCAACACTCCCCCCCTCCGCGTTCATGTCGTCCCTGACATGACTTTTATGCTTGGTCAATAAAGTCCTGTCGTCTTGAGCATCTGCAAATGTGATTCGTATAGTAGGTTGCCGATGGTCAAGGTTGGGCCGAATATTTTGCTTTCGTGGGTGAAAAAGCCGGTGTAGAAAGCTTCTTCGAATGTTTGCATGTGGAATCTAGGCAAAAACATAATCCTTTGGTATAGGAGGTGCAACACTTTTGGAGAAGGCTGCAATGAAAGATCATATATCATATCAGTCACTGTGTCGGCCGTCGATAGTAGACTCGAGGTCGTGGCTTTATCTGGCGCGAACACTTCAATGCAAGCTAAGAGAGTCCTGCAGATTTTCTTGAGCATCTGACACGAAAGGTCAGGAGAGCCAGCAAAGAGCTTGATGGTGCCCGTTAGGGTTTTCACCATGTAGGCTTTACCTATTCTCTCTCCTGCCTTTGGTCCTGGCATCCTGGGATAATTAAGCCAATTTGGCTTCTTTTCTGCAATCTTGCCATGCTCTTTCCAGTTTCTGACTCTTGGCACCGGGCAGAAGGTTGCATTCTCCCGAATCTCCTTTGGTGCCTCCACCAAGTAGATGAGGTAGGCTGGGTATTTGTTCAGCCAACCTTTCCTCCATCTAGGTTGTGAATCTACTATCTTCTTTGATTGTTCCTCCTTTGTGATGTCGCCTTCGTAAAGAGCGACATACTGCTCCTCCTCTATTCTCTTTTTCGTCTTTAGCACTTCAAATTTCATCAAAGGGAAAGGCAGGCTGGGTTGCATCCACTCTTCATGGAGCACTTTTGTGTCTAATCCCTGAAGTCTAATGGAGATGAGGAGTCTCCTCTCCCATTCCATTTCCGCCTTGGCACTCTCCTCTGCCGACTTTTCTATTTGGTCATGTAGCCTTTGTTCTTCTTCTTCAGAGATTCCTGAAGTCGAGGCCACCTCGTGAGCTGGGGCTGGATCTTCAATTGTGGTTGCCTCTCTAGTTTCTGGTAGCTCTATGGCTGCTCCACCTGATTCTTCTTGTGGTGTCTCTGTCTCTCTTCTTTGTTGCTCTTGTAGATCTTGGAGCTGTTTGTGGAGGGCCTCATTCTCTGTCCATAGTGTTTGATTTTCCAATGTGAGTCTCTCCTCTGCGGCCAATGATCCCTCTGCAATGTGCAACCTTTGCACTTGCTCTAATCTTAGCTCTCTTTGTAAGCTTCGGATCTGGTCTTCTAAAGCTGGTACGAGAGTTCCTTCTTGTTCGGTTCCTGCTCTGCTAGCTCTAGGGGTAGTCCTAAGTCTAGTGATTGTTCTTTCTTGGAGCTCGATTCTTTCCCTTAGCTCAATGAGCTCATCCTTGGCTGCCTCCAACTCATCTTCTATCCGCTCCTTTGCTTCCTGTGCACTTGTTACCTCTCTTGAAGCCTCGGCTAGCTGGAGTATCAAGCCGTCTCTCTCGTTTTCCGCATCATAGAGTGATGCTTTATGACTTTCAAATTCAGTCATAGCATTCTCTAATTTCCTCTGCAACTCTGCTTCCCTTTGTTTGGCTGTCTCAATCTCTACTTCCTTTGCCCTGGATCTTTCTTTGATCTTGCCTAGCAGTTCATGCACCATGTGCATGTCTTTTTCATCTTCATCTGTCAACTCTAAAGCTCTTTCTGCCACCACCTCCACTGGCTTCGGCTCTTCTAGTACGTTCTGTTCGTCCAGTTTCTCTTCACTTTCTTTTGTACTCTTTGTTTTTTCCTCCGTCCCTCTCCGATCATCTTGTTTTTGTAGGGTGATCCCATAAACTGCCTCAAGGGCCTCTGCTTCAGTGTATCCTATCGCTACCAGATCCTCATAATCATTTCTCTTTTGCTGAACTGGATCTCTCTCCTTTTCTTTGGTCTCGGCCTTCGGCTTTTCCAAATCATCTGTGTCCATCTCTATTGTGGTCTCTTCCACGATATTTTTCGTCTTCTTCGGGCTTGGTACATCAATCATAGAGGGGTATCTGTCCTCAGCTTCCTTGGCTTTCCCCTTGTCGGCTTGCCCGTCTTTCTCTTGAGATTTAGTAGACTCATCTACTTTCCCTTTCCCCTTGTCGTCCTTTTTCAGCTCAGCTTTTAAAAGCTGTACCTCCTCTTCAGTGTATGGCTCGACAGGTTGCTGCTCCAGTATAGCCTCTGACTCCTCATAAGCTTTAATATATTGATCGTATTGATCAACATGTGGCCTGGCTGAGCTAGTTCCGACTTTGGTGGGGTCTGGCACCCACTTTTCTTCAAAGTCACCCTTTAGAGCTCTTTCTGCTCTAAACTGCTCCACTAGTCTTTCCATTCTTGCCACTTTCTGACTTTTGGTTTGCTTGGGAGCAACCTTCTTCTTTACTTTCTTCATAAGCGGCTTGTCCACCTCCTCTTCAGGTTCTGAAACTATTTCTAGTTTCCGGCGTGCTCTTGTGGACGCCCTCTTGGATACTTCGGGCTGTTCTTCCTCCTCGTCGGCTTCTCTAAGCCACTCATTCTGGGAGGGAACCTTTGGACACTGATCTCTAGCTCCAATAGCTTCATAAGCTATTCTTGTCAGAATTTCCGCTCCTCCTATGTACTTTGGCTTCTCGTTGTGCATGGCAATTACTTGCTCGTGGATGTGTTGAGCGTAATTCACCTCTTTTGGCATATTGCTCTTTAATGCCCATGTGATGGTGGTCGCAATGGCATGGGGTGGTGTCGTATACTTTTGCGGTCTCTTACTGCAAACATGGAGAAACTGGTTGTACAGTCGGCAAAGGGTTGCCGCTCTTTGGTTAGCCATATCTCCATAGGTTGCATTCTGTTTCTTGGATCCATAGACCTCTATGGCCTCCCTTCTTTCCCTGACAGAGCTCCCTTTGTTGTGCAGCTTCAATGCATCTGCAATGAGATGTGGAGTGATCTGTACTTCTACTTTCTCTCCATCCATGGCTGTCAATGTGGCTTTCCCATCCTTTTGAATGGATGTTGCCAACTCGTACACTCTTCTTGTATCCACACCTGATGGTATCGAGGTGAAGAAACTGTGCAAGTCTGCTCTTTCCAGGTACCTGCTGATGTCTTCTGACCTGCTATAATCTACCGATTCCTGTGGGATCATCGGTACATCCACCGCTTGCCCTTGAGGATCTCTGAAAGTCCCCTGGTAGATCTTTATTTCCTCTTTCTCCAATACTGCTTCCTCCACCCAAGTTTTGGTTGGCTTGAGGGTTTCTGCTGGAATGTCAAAGGGTTCGGCTTCTGCAAGAGCATCTTTGATTGTCGGTCTTTTTCTCTTCGTTGCCGATAACTTGGCGGAATCCATGGATCCTGTAACTCCAATTTCAGAAGTTAGCGTCTTTTTAGTACTGAAAGCCGAAATGAAGCTTTTAACTATCCAAATGACTTGAAAATTGAAACATAAGCTATTCAGGGCCTAAGGATGCAAGGTAGGTGAAAAATATGCAAAATGGGCTCAAAATCATGCTGGAGACATCATACGCGTATGATGTCTTTTGTGTCAAAATGATTTCATATTGGTTGTGCTTGTAGCTGATAGTGTATACATGAGTATCATATGCTTGGATTTGAGTTTGGATCCCATTTGGTCAAGTTTTGGCCAGTTTAGTCCAGTTCTGGCTCTTGGCAAAATTTTGAAAGGGATTTGGATTTTATGATCCAAATTGGATAAAACTTGGTGGTTCACTTTCAAATGGCATGTAGATCACTTCTGTTTGGTGGTTGAAGCCCTGAGGTGGCAAAATCACATAGTGAGACATCATACGCGTATGATGTCTTTAGTGTATTTTTGGACCAAATTTCTCTATAAGCTTGGATTTGGCTTTAGATAGGCTTATTCAGTGGATTTATGAAGTTTGGATAGATTTTGGGCTAAAAATGGCTCTGGAGACATCATACGCGTATGGTGTCTTTTTCATCAATTTTGCATGGGATTGGTTCTGTGGACTCCCCATATACTAGTGAAGGACTATATCTACTCAAATCTTGGTTTGGACTTGAGTATGTTGGATTTGGGCCAAAAATAGGCTTTAAGTGAAGGATTTTTCCTCAATTGGGCTAATGGGGTGATCCACTTGACCAAATGGTTCCAAATTTCATATGTAGCATGTATTAGATATATATAATGGATGTATGATGACAAATGAGCAGTTTTGGCTCTGTAAGTGCAAATAGACATCATACGCGTATGATGTCTTTTGTGTCAAAATGGTGCTTTTTGGTTCCAGATAGCTTGTAGATGTGTTAATCAACAATCCTACAAAGTTTCATTGAGTTTGGAGTTATTTTGACAAAATTAGGACCAAAAATTAATTTTATGGCCTAATTTGCGTCTTTTTGGTTTTCCTTGGGTTTTCTAACTCCAATTCTCATGATAATTGGTTCATTGGATGTGATTAACATGTGGAATGAGGCTATGCACTCAAATGTTGAAATGGATGTGAAATTCATGCTGTGAGACATCATACGCGTATGATGTCTTTTCTTGGAATGTTGGTCTTTTTGTGCAAAGAATGCTTTGTGCTAGTGCCCTAAGCCCTGCTAACTAGTTTTCAACTTAAAAAGTCATTAGTTTAGCTAAAAAGCCCCCTTATAGGCATTTCAGTCTCCGAAGTCGTCTCTTTGCCTTGGAGTTGAATTTCTTCAACTTTTCTTCTCGAGAGTTGCATTTCCAGCTCATTGGATATGTTGTGAAGCCATCTATTTGGTTGAACTTGACTTTGGCTCCCCGTTCTCCATCTTTCTCCATTTGGTTGCCCGAAAGCGTCTTTTTCATTATCAGTAAGTGAATCAGCTTTCTTTTGGGTTTTGCTTGCAAACATAAGTCATCCATGTATATTTGAAGCTGCTTGTGAAGTTTCATTTCATTCGGTCGTCAATTTCAGCCGTTATGCCAAAATGACGCTTTGTGTGTCCGCAGCCGAATCGGTTGCTCCGACCTACTTTTGGTGGTCCAAACCTAGAGATACTCCATGGTTGCATTGCCCTCGATGTTGTTAAGCTTCCTGAGAAGTTTTGTGTAGTTTCGACAACTTTTTCCTGTTTGCCTCTTGCAGGCTCTGTTGACCTAGGGTTTTTCCAGTCGTTCTTTCTCGAGCTTTGAGTGTTAGAAACCCATCTTCTATACTAGGGTAACCCACCTCTAAGTTCTTGCAAGGTTTGGTTAGGCGGTTGTGCCACTACCTAGCGTTCTTCCCCATTCCCCGTCTGCTCTTGTTTCTTGGTTTTGGTCAGTTTTCGCGACAAAAGTTAATGATAAGCATCAAAGCTTATGGCCACGAGTCTACCTCTCATGTCTGGTGTCCTCTGAGCTCTCGTAGCAGTCGTAGAAGGCTGTAGAAGGTTGGATGCTCCTGTGTGCTCTTTGCTCTCTCCAAGAAGGTAATAGTGGAAATGAGCTTGAAAGTGAAGTGAAAAATACTTAACTTCGGACTTCCCGGATCACTTGTTACCAAATTTGACATGTGCTCCTATCTCGTCGTGAAATGCACTTTAGGATTTGAAATTTCTCAATTTGGACTCCGTTTGACCTGTTTTTGAGAAACCTGTCCACTTTGCCAAAATTCTGTCATTTCAGGCTTTCTGCAACTTTTTCAGAATTGTACCCAATATTTACCTTGGGTTGCCCTTGTCATTAAGACCATCACCGTCTATTCTTTTTCTTTTTTCCGATCTCATTTCACCTGCTTTTTTATTTTTCTTTTACTTTTATTAAGAAAATCATAAAAAATAAAGGAAAATAGCAAATTGAAGCCAAAAAATTCCAAACATACACGATAAATAGCTGGTAACCTTGTATATATGAATATACACTTATTTGTGATTTCTGGACTTGGATTACCACTTTTTTCACTTTTTAGCTCCAAAAACACTCTTATTTAGTGATATTGTCACGTCTAGAGACCCAAATTCATCATTTGATCTCTTCTTGTTGCAAAACAAGGTATATAAGGACATAAATATTATCAATATCCGCAATCAAACATAAAAATTGCAAAATCATGTAAGACACTGCCCTTGTAATATAATTTTTGTTTTTCTTTGTTTTTTTTCGCTTGTAGCTGCTTTGTAGCTCCTGTCTACCTGTGCTTTGTAGCTCCTGTATACCTGTACTTTGTAGCTCATGTATACCTGTACTATGTAGCTCCTGTATACCTGTATACCTCCCCCCCTCCTAGTCTGAGTCCTCCCGGACGACTATGAAGTGTCTGTGGGCGAAGCATTGTAGTTGTTTTGGTCATAAGTTCCCAATGCAATTGCAGAGCGATGATACAACAATCTTTCCAATAAAGCTGCTCTTTGTTTGATTGAAGGATTGGTGGTCGGGTTTTGGGTTGGTGATACTTCGGTAGTAGAATCAGTAGATGGATTCATCTTTACCTTGTTGTTCTTTTGCACTATCCAAATCTGCTTCCGCTTCGCTTGTGCTTGCCACAAACTCTTTGCGACCCAAACCTGCTTTGTTCTTTGTGTTGATTTCCTCGCCTTGAAATACCTAGGAGTTTCCGTTGATTGTACTGAAGGGAGTTCCTGTTTACAAATCTTTGGGATCCAAATTTGCTTGCTATAGCTTTGTGCCGTCATGAACTTCTTTGGAATCCAGATCTGTTTCACTGTCCTTGATTGTCTGGAATCACTCTGTTGTCTGGTATTGAAGACTCTGTTTTCCACCTTTGTGTTCTCTGGCACAACCTTTTTTGGTCTCCATACCAACTTTGACTCCGTTTTTTCCCAAGGTTGAGCTGTTATATTATTGCTTGTCTTCCTTATCCACTGTTGAGAATTCCTCGTCGAAGAGTAATCCGGTTGTATAGAAACTTTTGGTTGCCATTGCTTCTTCTTTTTCTCTGGTTGTTGTTTACCTTTGTCTTTGGATTCGTCCTTTGGAGTTGGCTCTTCTCCTTTGGTGAACTTAACTGATTGACTTTCACCTTCGTATTTGATAAGCACTGATTTAGAACTCCAGTCAATCATTGCATTGTATTGCTTCTGCCATGGTTGTCCTAGCAATAATGGATGTTGTGTAGCTTGGTCTTCAACCACGTAAAACATATGAGGATACACATACTGGTTAATCTGTATATGTAAAACTGTGCATCCGACAGTTTTGATTGAATTCTCAGAGTAACTCTTTAACTCTTGCTTGGCAGTTTGTAATTTAGTGTCATTTGTCAATTGTCTATACAAACTGAGTGAAAGTAGGTTAGTTTGAGCTCCTGAATCCAATAGTGCTCTGGCTTTGATTTGGTTGGTTCCTACTTTGCATTCAATGATGGGTTCTTCTTTGTCATTATCCATTTCTGTTATACTGACTGCGTTTATTCGTATTGCTCCTTCATTGCGCTGTTTCTGACGCAGTAGTCTTCTTTTCTCCATTCTTTCCTTCGCCTCGGCTTGCGCTTCCTCCACAATCTTTTTCTTTTTCTGGACACGCAGCTTTTCTTGATGTATTTTGAGAAGCATGTCTTGGGTTAGCGGCAAAAGATACTTTTTCACTCTGCATCCACTAATCCAATTGGGCATTTCTTCTCCGTCTAATGTAGCAAGCTTGACGGCTCCACTTGGTGATAGATCTTTAATCACCAGAGGTCCCATCCCTCGCTTTTTAAGCTTCTTAGCATGCTGTTTCAGAGTGTAAACTAGGACATAGTCCCCAACCTTAAACTCTTTAGTCCGCACATGCTTATCAAAAAATTCCTTTTGTCGCCTTTTTTGAGCGTAGATAGAAGCTACTGCTTTTAGGCGAAGCTCGTCTAGCTTTTCCAGGTCATCTATTCTATCAGAAAGCTCGTGCCCTGTCCACTCTAGATCCTTAGCCACCCTTAAGGTTGAAATCAAGAATTCTATTGGTAAGATAGCATTTAGCCCAAAAACCATGTTATATGGGGTCGTTCCTATTGATGTTTTATATGCTACCCTATATGCCCATAATGTTGAATGCAACTTCTGGTCCCAGTCAGTTCTCGACTCAGATACAATCTTCGTAAGGACCGTGCATATGGTTTTGTTTGTTGCTTCAGCTTGTCCGTTTGCTTGTGGATGATACGGGGCTGATTTCCTATGGATTACCATGAATTCATCTAGAAGGATCTCTATCACTTCATTTATAAAATGTGTGCCTCGATCACTCACAATTTCTATTGGCAATCCATATCGTACAAAGACGTATTCATATAGAAATTGTGCCGTGGTCCTGGCATCTGCTTTTTGAGTTGCCTTTGCTTCGACCCACTTTGTTAGATAGTCTGTAGCCACAATGATGTATTGTGCATGAGTCTTATATGCAGGAGGTGAAATGGGTCCGACATAATCAATCCCCCATTTTGCAAAAGCTCTTGCCCCCATCATTGGTCTAAGCGGCATATCATCTCTTTTAAGTGGTACTTTGGTCCGCTGACAGTCATCACACCGTTTAACGTATTCCTCAGCGTCCATATGTAATGTTGGCCACCATATTCCTGCGGCTAAGACAAGTTTTGCTGTCTTATCACCTGAGAAATGGCCTCCACCTACTCCTCCATGAGCTTGCTCCAGGATTATCACATACTCAGACTCTGATGCGCAAATCCTAAGCTGGTTGTCTTTACCTCTCTTATAGAGTTGATCTCCTATTAAAGCGTAATCTCTAGCTTCTGTCTCTACAGATTTCTGACGAGCTTTTGACGTTCCTTCTGGGAAAGTTCTATTTGTGAGATATTCAACAATATACTGACTCCATTCTGGAGCGATCATTATCTGATATAATGTCGAATACTCTGCTGGCGGTTTTGATGAACATACAATACATACAGTGACATATTCATGTACGCTTTCTTTCATTCCTGGCCAATAGACTCCCAATTGTAACAAATTCCTATATGTGTTCCTTCTTGAACAATGAAATGCACATTCCTGAACATGTGCTTCGCGCAGATATATATTATATTCCTCAGGATTGATGCATAGTCGTAAAACATGATCATTTCCCAATTGATACAACCTTCCTGCAACCAATTGAAGATTCTTGGATTGCTGAATAGCAATATGTTTCTGGTTGTATTCTCTTCTATCGAACTCTCCTCCATAGGTTAATAGGTTAACGACATTTTGAGACCACTTCGGTATCATTTCTATGTTGAACAAGTACGCGTCTGGCATGTCGTCATCTACTCCTATAGGGTCTTCTCCATTCGTCAATCGCGAAAGATGATCAGCTCTAAGATGTGTTTTTCCTTTCTTTACTACTACCGTGAAGTCGAATTCCAGTAAGATAATGAACCATCTCACTATTCTCCCGGTATTGCATGGTTTATTCACTAGGTAGAGCAAGGCTTGGTGATCCGTAAAAAACACAAACTTGTTGGCTAGAAGATAATGCCGAAATTTCTTCACAGCATATATCATTCCTAATCCTTCTCGCTCTGTTGTGGTGTAATTCTTCTCTGCATTGTTGAGCTGTCGACTGGCGTAACAGATAGGAAAATCCATGTTTCCTTCTTCTGGCTGAGCCAGAATGCATCCTATTGCATATGCCGAAGCATCTATATGCACATGGAATATCTTCTCCCAATCTGGTGATTTCAAGACTGGAGCAGTAATGAGTGCCTCTTTCAATTTCTTGAACGATTCCTCACACTCCTCTGTCCATTCAAAGTTCACTATTAGCCTGTAAAGTGGTTGGCCTATTATAGCGTACATGTAAATGAATCGTCTATAATATCCGCAATGTCCCATAAAGCTCTGTACTTGTTTCGCATTGGTTGGTCTAGGCATATCCACTATAACTTTTATCTTCTCTAAATCCGTGGATATTCCGTTTTGTGAGACAATATGTCCCAGAATTCTGCCCTGTCGGACCATAAACACACATTTCTCAGGATTGAGACAAATGCGATATGTCCTACATTTCTCAAATACTTTTCTTAGGTGTTCTAGATGCTCATCTCTCAGAAGAGAATGTACACATAAGTCATCCATGTATATTTCTAGAAACAACCTTAAGTATTCTTTGAAAGCATGCGTCATCAGCCTCTGGAAGGTTGCGGGAGCATTGGTTAGACCAAAAGGCATAACCCGATAAGCATAAATTCCCCACTCCGTTGCAAAAGCTGTTTTATGTTGATCTTCCAGTGCTATGGCTAGCTGGTTATATCCTGAAAAACCATCAAGAAAGAGTATGCTGTTTTCCCTGATACACGCTCTAGAACATGATCAGTTATCGGCAGGGGATAATTGTCCCTGATTGTTGCAGCATTCACTTTCTTTAAGTTGACACACACTCGGAGTTTTCCGTTCTTCTTGGGTACTACCACAATCGGAGATACCCAATCGGTGTGTTCAATCTCGTATATGAATTCAGCTTCCATTAGCTTATCTATCTCTTCTTTGATTCGCTTAGCAAATGTATCATTATATGTGTATGGTCTCTGTCTGCTAGGCTTTGCGTCTTGTTTCAGTGGGATTGTGTGTTGGCATATCGATGGGTCAACTCCCTTTAAGTCCTTATAAGACCATGCAAACACATCCCTATACTCTCTGAGAAGACTCAAAAGTCTCTCTTCCTCGCCTGGAGACAAATCTGTGGCTATGTACACCGGTCTAGGTGTCTCACCTGGAGCTGCTAAATCAACTTTTTTTGCATCCTCCGGTCCGTCATAAGATTCGTTCTCCTTCTCTCTCGAATAGGTTGGGTTAATACCACCTTCCTATCCTCTATTGTGAATTTCCTATAGTGAGAGGGAACATCCATGTTTTCCTTGATTTTGGCGTTTTCGTCCTCTCCACTCTCAATTTCTGTCGTCCAAACTTCTTTCAGAGTTTTCTTGAGCTCTCTGTACTTGTTTCTACGTTCTAACTTGGACTCCGTGTGTTCTCTGTTGCGCTTGTTCTTTTCTGATTTTTCTGTTTCAGTTTTCGTTCCATTCCTTTGAACTTGATTTCTTGAGCCTCTTTTGTCTTTTCGTAAGCTCTTTTGATCATTGCCTCTCATTCTTCCAGAAATCTTGTCCTTAACACAATCTTCCGCCTTTACTAGCATTAGGAATTGATTTTTTCCTCTTATTCTAGGCATCGGATTGGTTCTAACCCCCTTTGTTTTTCTCTTTGCTCTATAGCGTTTCTGGCGTTGTTTAGTTTGGTTCGGAAAATCATAAAATCGGACATCCGTTATAGTTTCTTCGTTTCCGCTTGAATTGTCCGTTGACTCGTTGTCTGCTTCATTTCCCCACTCTGGATGATCGGGAATGTCGTGAAACACCTCTTCTTCATCTTCCTTTTCCAGTGTATCGTTCTTTTCAGTTTCTTTTTCGAGTACAGTTCTCAACATGAAGTACGGAACCACGTCGTACCCGTCCTTGTCGCAAAATTTCGTTGTGGGACCATCCGGAATTGCACAAACATCTAGGGTTGCTAGAATGTGTGTCCATTCTAATGGTTCAAGCGTGTCCTCTGGAAAGGGTTCTCCTATATAAGTTTCGTCTTCGATAGCCCTTTCTAAAACATATTCTTCTCGTTCAGACTTCCACATTTCGAGGCTCCACACATCCATAACTCCTTGGGCTTACCTAACCAAGCTGGAAATTCGGATCCCGCCAAAGTAGCTGAATCAAACTCCTCTACCGGTGTTCGGTTCACATCTTTGTAGCTATGGTCTTTCAGGTTCACACGTGTAGTGGTTTCCATATTTCTCAGGTATATGTGATCGTAGCCCCAATCCTGGACCATTTTCAACTGTCTCATGAATGGTCTTCCCAGTATGATATCATAGTTATTCTCCTTGCCAAAATCGACAATAGCAAAAGTATGTTCGTATTCAATGCCGCAAGAAGTCACTACAACTTTCTCTAATAACCCCATAGGTTTCTCCATGTGTCCATCTGCTAATTGGAGTTTCAACCTAGTCTTCCTTATTGCTGGTTTCCCCCATTTTTTCCAGATTTCTTTTGTAGCAATGGCTACCCCAGCTCCGCTGTCTAGTATTGCCATCGTGTTCACTCCTTGGAATTCAACTGGTAAGGTTGTATTCCCCTCTTCACCTTCGCAATACTCTCCGACCTTGTTTAAGGGTACAGGCTTAGCGTTCTTTTGTGGTTTGCTCAGCTCTTGTATACCCTCTTGCAGTCTCGATGTTGGGTCTTTTATCCCAAATTTCTCCAAGCATTTTCCTACAGTGGTCCACATATGTGGTCTTAGCCTCAAAAGCTCAGCTAGAGTGATAGTGCATGTCACTGGTGTTGACAAGATCTCTATCAATCCTTGCGAGTCCATGACTTTTTCTGATGAGATTCTTCGTGAGGGAAGTGCTCTAATCTCGGATTTTGCTTCATACTCTCCTAAGTATGAAGGTAAGGTATTCAGTGAATGAGGTTTGCTCTCCATTGTTCTAACAGAGCCCCCATCTCCCCAGTAAGATTGCAGATCCAAGTCCACTTGAGATCCTGCCTCAAATTCCACTATGGGAGGATTCCTGATGTCCTTTTCCCAATTTGTCTGATTAGCTTGGCAACTTAGCTCGTTTGCAAAGTTTGCCTCTCTCACTTGTTTCCAAAATTCATTGTAATCCTCATCTCTTCCGTAAGACCTCTGTATGACTGGATGAAAACTCTCTATCTCCTGATCGGTTGTGTTCAATACTATGCGGTCATCCTTGTGTGTATTTTCAGGCTTTTGTGCACTGGGAGTCTTTTCAGCTACCCGTGAAATGATAGTCTCTTGCTGAATTGGGTTTTCCGTTCCACAATTCATTGTTTCTCTTGGTGGTTCTAATAAGGCTTGTGCAGTCTCGATCATTCTCTGGCACATTTCAAGTCTCTGCTTTTCCAATTCCGCGTTTGGGTATGTCATCCACCTCTGTTCTTGTGTTTGGTTGTTCTTTAACCTAGCTTCGTAAGCTCTCATCAGTGCGTCCAATGGTTCGTGTACTTTGTCGACTAGCACTGATCCCCCTGAGCTTAAGCTCGTTGTTTCTTTGATACTCTTTTGTTTCGTTCTTTCCGGGCTCATCTCTCGTTTCCCGTTTTGACTCTCAAGTTTTTCTAATCTATCTTTAGTTCGCTTTAGTTCCTCAGCTAGAATAGCGTCTTCACGTTCTTTTCTCAACTTCATGCGTGCTTTTCTAGCTTTCCATGTGTTTCTCTGACTCCGCGGTCCTTGACTAACCACTTCAGTCGCTAACTTTCCATTCTCAGGTTCTCTAGTGGTTTTCTTAGCTTGAGCTCTAGTAACAACTTGCGTTGGTATCAGAGTTTCATTTTCAGACCCACTGCTGGTAGGAATAGTTTCTAGCATATTCAATGTCGTCTTTTGCACTTTGTTTGGATTCTTTGAACAATCCTCAATGAAGTGAGTAACCCCACACTCAGTGCAATAAGCGTTAATTCTAATGATTTCCGTATGTGGACAAACATTCATCAGATGGTCACCTCCACACTTGTAACAGGGTCCTAGTGCTGGTCTTGGTCCCATTTGATTCGTCCTTTGTGGATAGGATGGTCTTTGTCCTGTTAACCCTCCATGAGCTATGAACATCAATGTTCTTGCGTCCAAATTGTACCTCTCTTCATCAGAAGAACTTATAACTGTTGGTATTCCAACATTCCCAATCATGCCCCATGGTTCTGGTTGTTTGGGTCTTCTGGTGGGTAATACACAGTTGGAGAGATGTGTGGCACCAGATTCTTCGTAATAGGCTTCAACAGGCACTAGGGCTTGTTCTTCCTGACTCTCTAAGGTTGGTGCATATCTAATGCCGACTGGTCTTGCTCCTGGTAAAGGTGGTTGTTGTCCCAATACCGGGTTGCGGTCTTTCTATCCCCATAGGTCCTGGTACATTTCCCGTTGGGTATCGAGGTACTGGATGTACTTGAGGTGGTGCTAATTGAGAGGAGGTGCATACTGACGCTCCGTTAGGTGCATACTGACGCTCCCTTACATACCCTTTGTTGTAATAGCACTCCTCTGTTGGATGGTTTGTCCATTTTTGTTCAATAGCACACCATTTCAGTGGTTTTGGCAATGTTTTTTGGTATGGTGCCCATCCTTTTTAGAGCCTCTTCTATCATTTGCTCTACATTTGGCATGGTTGTTGTTTGAACATTCTTTTTAGTGGTAGTCTCGCTCGCTACGGAGGAAGAGTTACTGGATGCAAAATCTGTATCCGCTGACACCTCTCCATAAACCGTACAGTTATCCACTAAGTACAATGCTTCTCTCGTTACTTGCTCGAAACTTGTACAAGCTTTCAAGTGCAAGTCCTTCTTGAGAGTGTCGTTTCTCAATCCTTCAATAAAGAGAACAGATAGTCTGTCATCTTGTGGTCGTTCACGTACTGGACATCTCTCAATGTATTGTTTGAAGCGAAGTGAAGCTTCCTTCACTTTTTCGTGTTCTCTCTGTTTAAAAGCATATATTTGTGAGACCGTATTGTGCTTAATCCCTCGTTTTGAGAATTCCTCAGCAAACTCTCTTAGCAAATGGTCAATGTCATGGAATCCCCCTATGTTCAGTGGTTGAAACCATGTCAATGCCGTACCTTCTAGAGTAAGACCAAATCCCTCGTATTGTGTATGGAAATCTGTTATCTGCTCAGCTCTTAAGACTTGCTTAAAGAGTGACACATGTGCATACGGATCTCCTGAACCACCATACTTCTTTGGCATACACTTGGCTACTTGAGATGGTCTCATACGTCTATGGTCTGCTACCAATCTCATTGCTCCTGTGTCCCGGCTAAAGCTTTCTCTAGCATCATGGACTTCATGGGTTACCCTTGTCGGTTCCCCTGCCCAGAATCTACTACTAGGAGGTAAATGTGATGGTTCCGCTTCGAACCTTGGACCTGGAGTGGTATACGTGGGGATTGGAACTGCACTACCTCGATTCGTATCCATTGACTCTCTGGAATGTAATGATCCCATTGGTCCGGGTTTCGAGTACTGAGGTTGACTGAACGAGTCAGCAGCCTGAGTTCTTTGTCCTCCTGTCGTCATTGGGTTTTGCACTCCATTTGTTGGTGCTGGTCTTTGTGAGCTAGAAGTAACATAATACTGATGTAGTGGTCCCCCAAAGTATGTATATCCTTCTAAATCTTTCTTGCCCATTGTTGAGTATTGCCTCCCATACTTGTCGTAAGCGGCAATTTTCACTTCCGATCCCTCTGTGTAGGTAAAGACATAAAGTCTTTTTTGGTCTATCAACTCTCCGGTGTAGGGTTCTTCACATCTATAATAGAGATCTTGCTCCCCATTATTATATTTGTATGGCCCCACATAGATGTTATCAGTGTTGATCCTTGTAGTTTCATTCTCTCTTCTTAACCTCGCATCAGGGAAGTTCATTATTGGTGCTTTCTCCTCAAGTTCTTCATCTACTTTGGCTTTGGTGCCCATCAATCCCCACTTGTCCACAATGTTAGGGTTTAGGACTGTTGGAATTAGGGTTGCAGAGAAACACAGACAGCTTGGAGAAGACGAAGGAAGCTCAAGGCACACAATTGAGAGTCTTTCACTTAGTGTGCAATGGAAAGATAGATAGCCCTAGAGTGATAGGCGTATATACAATGCACGGGGGAAAAAACCTCCTAAAGAGGGAAAAAATGCTGCACGGGGGGAAAAAACCTCCTCTCAGTAACACCATTTTGCTGAGGTGTATAAGGCACTGTACATTGGTGTTTTATCCCACGACTAGCCAGAAATGCATTAAATTCATGAGACATTTGCTTTAATGCATTTCTTAGGACACCTGTTTAGTACATAAGTGGCACACATGATGGCCTCAAGCCAAAAGGAATGCGGCAAAGCTTGACTTTTGACCATACATCGTGCCACTTCTTTAAGTGACCTATTTTTCCTCTCAGCAACACCATTTTGCTGAGGTGTATAAGGCACTGTACATTGGTTTTTTATCCCACGACTAGCCAGAAATGCATTAAATTCATGAGACATATACTCCCCCCCTCGATCGGAACGGAGGGTGCCCATAGTACATTTTGAGACATTTTCAGCCATAGCCAAAAATTGTTTGAAGCACATAAAAACTTCGGACTTCGCTTTAAGCGGAAATACCCACGCATGCCTGGAGTAATCATCAATGAAAGTCACGAAGTACAGGTAATTGCCCAAGGACGGAGTTTGCATGGGCCCACAAACATCACTATGCACAAGCTGCAACCTCACATGCCCTAACTGAACCATCCTTTGGAAACTTAGAACGCTGCATTTTACCCAGAATACAACCTTCACAAAAATGTTTGATAGGTGCTTCAAGAGGCGGCAAAGAAGCAACCATATCAGATTTCTGCAAACGCAGCAAACTGGAAAAATTCAGATGAACCAAGCGTGCATGCCAAAGTTTTGAATCTGAAATAGCCCTTGAATCTGCAACAGCATTTGCAAAATTTTTTCCACACTTGTCATACAAAGTGAGCTTATACAGCCCACGGCACAAAAGCCCAGATGCAACAATTTCATCACCAAAACTGAGATCATGAACTGTATATCTGTCATCCACAAATTTGACTACAAGTCCAAGTCTAGCAAGTGCGGATACAGACAAGAGATTCTTCTTGATCCCAGGTACATAAAGTGCATCAACAAGTGTGAAGGAACTGCCATTAGCAGCAGTGAGCACAATCTTTCCAACTCCCTGAACTGGATAAGAGGCGTTGTTGGCACAAGTGACTGAATTCCCATGAGGGACAGACTTGAGAGAGGTAAACAATTCACGATGTGAGGTAATGTGCTTTGTAGCACCACTGTCGAAATACCACACATGTGAATCTGCAGCAACTGACAAGCATGCATCATGGACATCAGGATTGTAGGTGCACTCTGCGCTAAAAGCCCATTCTGCATCAACATCAGCATCACAATCTCCTTTCACAGAAGACTCAACAATGGCTGCATTTGTAGTGGAACCAGCATTTGCAGTGGAACCACCCTCTTTCTTCTTAGCCTCTTTGGCCTTCAACTTAGGACACGACTTGATCAAGTGATCATTGGCTTTACAATAATGGCAACGCATCTTCTTTTTGCCCTTATCACCAGAATTACCAGACGAAGTGCTGCCAGCAGAAGCATTAGGAACAGAATTTTTGCCACTCGCAGCAGAACCATAAGAAGTGGCTGCATTACTGTTACCACCCTTTCTTTGAGAAGCAATAAAAGCCTGTTCAACTGCACGCTGCCTAGTCCTGTTTTTTCTAGAAAGTGACTCTTGCAACAGCAATGTGCATAATGCATCAAACTTGACAACTTCAGGATTTCCTTGGGTCATGAGTCTCCAAGTACTAGCAAAAGTCTGGTAGGAATCTGGTAAGGCATCAAGAACAGTCTGCACAAGGGAACTGTCCGAAATGACTTCACCTGCAGAAATGAGTGGCTCATTGATATCCTTGACACTAGTAAGGAAAGTGTCCATATCATCTTCCTCATGCATAATCTTCGACTCTAGCTCTTTACGCAGCAAAGCAATTTTAGCCTCATTGCGGCTTGCATAAAGACCTGCTAGAATATCCCAAGCCTGTTTTGCAGATTTTGCTGAACGGATGTGAGGAATAATGGTGCGCTTCACAGACAACGCAATCAATGCATGAGCCTGCGCATCCTTAACATCCCAACGAGCTTGTTCTGCCGTAGGCAGAACAACTCTAACAGCTGCAATCCTTGCAGCAAGACCTGCAACATCCTCAACATCGCCTACATCTTCAGAACCAGGACGTACATCAATGCCCTGCACAATGTTCCAGACACCTTTTGACACAAGAACATGTTGCATCATATAAGCCCACATAGGGTAGTTGTCCCCATCCAACCTGTCCTCAGCAGCAAACATCTTGAACACATCTGTGTTGTTGTTGTCAGCCATGGTAAATGCTGCACCTGATGTGAAAACTGCCCGAAAATAGAAGAAATGGAGCGAGAACAACTTGTGCTATATAGCACAAACCGTAGAAGACTATAAGGCACCTGTTATGCAGAAAACGGCACTGACAGAAAATCTGCACAAAATGACGAAATAGCCTGTGCAGTACTGCCCGTAGTGGAAACGGAGGCCGAAATGAGCCCAAATCAAAATTGTGAGCAGACCAAGCTCTTCGAGCTTACCCAAAATATTTGTCGACCTGCGAACGCTCGCCAAAGCTCACTGAAATCGGAGAAAGTGAACAGGCGTGTGCTGGAGCAGCTGGCGACTAAGCCCGGGAGGACGTGACCTGCTCTGATACCAATTGTTGGAATTAGGGTTGCAAAGAAACACACACAGCTTGGAGAAGACGAAGGAAGCTCAAGGCACACAATTGAGAGTGTTTCACTTAGTGTGCAATGGAAAGATAGATAGCCCTAGAGTGATGGGCGTATATACAATGCACGGGGGAAAAAACCTCCTAAAGAGGGAGAAAATGCCCCGGCGGTCCTAGTGTGTTCACACACATCACTACCACATGTATATGGTAACAAGGACTACCAAGTACATGGTACCCTCGTCATCTAGATATCTATCTCCGCTATAGCTCACAGGCACTAAGTCCTTGAACTCACTAGGTCTCTCTTCTATCTTTACACAATAGCGGTCCATTCCATCTTTGTAGATCTTGGCCCCTTGCTCATTGTCGTACTGGTATTTTATGAACAATAGCTTCATTGTGGCGGAAGGGTTTGATGATCCTGCCGCCATATTTTCTCTGTTGTTCAGGTTCAAGTGTTCCAAGTGTGCGGTGAAAATCTCGTAAGATCTCTCCGAAGAAGTATCAGAAACACTTCCTTCAAAGATCGGCTCTAATGGTTGCACCCAACTTTGGTTTACACTTCCCTCGGTTGATATGACACTTGCTTGTTCCCCTTGTTTTGGTTGGTTATTCTGGAGATTCCTGCCCGATCTCAAATTCATCAATTCCCCTAAAGGACTTTAACTTCTCCGTCTCGGCAATTTGTTTTCCCAAGTTTTTGTGGTCAGAATTGATCCAAACTGACTTATACTTGGTCAATTGTTTAATCTTGTCAGTTGGACAACTTCTGTTTCATCAAGTGAGAATTTTGTTGCTGTTATGCTGAAAAAGACATTATACGCGTATGATGTCTTTTTTCACAGATTTGGACTATTTTGGTTATGCTCACTCTCAGTAGCCCCCTTATGCTCTGTCCACTCACAAAATTCAGTTTGAACTCTGTTTGAGCAAGTTATGGCTAATTTAGGCTTTTCTTGGCAATTTTTTGCTTTTGACTTGTTTTGGGTCAATTGTGATCCAAATGGGATGAAACTTGAAATATAACTTTTAGACAACTATTACAATGGATCTGTGTTGGCAAAGTATCAAAATATGTCCAAAATTAGGTCAAAGACATCATACGCGTATGATGTCTTTTTCATCAATTTGGGTCAAGACTTGATATTTATGCTTTCTACAGTGTTTGCAACAATCTTGTCAGGTCAGATATAAAAAATAAGCAGTGGATGTGCTAAAAGACATTATACGCGTATGATGTCTTTTGTCCCAGATTTTGACTATTCTTGGTTTTAAGCCTTCTCCAATGTTTATAATTGAGTTTCAAGTGTTTTTGTCAGGTTTGAATGTAAAAACAAGATTTGAATCCAAAATTTCCTATTCTTTGCGTTTCTTGGACTCCGACTTGTCTTTTTGGGTTTCTTTGAGTGTTAATGCTCTTGTTTTAAGTTGAAATTAGGGTATAACTCCCCTTTTGAACACTCTGGTAAAATCCAAATTTCTATTTTGGTCTCTGTTTGGTCATTTAGACATCATACGATGTCAGGAGTTTTTTGGAGCAACGGATTGCGCATATGTACATACACATGCATGGTGCATCAAATAAGGAATTGCCCATTTTGCAGAGCCAGGTGGTTACGTGGGGCCCACATGTGTACAGGTAGGACAGCATGTACATAGTGCATCGATTTTCACTATTACTATTACCAGTGTGTTTTTTCTACAATAATGAGGAGTTGGTGGCGCGTAAAACTTCTCGAGGAAGCTATCCGCGGGCCGACGACATGAGGTCAGCAGGTGCGTCAGATGGCATCTAGTGGCGTCAGGAGGGCGAACGAGGTCAATATTTGCACGTAGATGAGGACGGACACAACGTGGGTGTTTTCTTGTGAGAGTTGCGCAGAAAGGTCATCATTAGGACCACTTTTTGGGGCCACTTCACGTGGTGGCGAGATGCATTATTGGAAAAAGGCTGAGTGCCAGGTGTGCGGATGATGCAAAAAGGTGACAACTATGCACTGCGAGGTCAGTTTTGGCCTGTTCGGGGTCCGTTTGAGGTCATCTAAAAGGCCAAGGGTACCCAACTAAAAAATCTAAGTGTGGGAACTGAAAAAACTGAGAGAAGACCAGAAAAAATGTGGAGAAGAGAGGAGGAACAGCCGCAGGTGTGTTTTTTGGGTTTTTGGAGCCTGTTTTGGCCATAAACTGCTCATCCGATGTCGGATTTGAGCACTTTGACATTGTAGACTGGGGTTTTGGGCCGTTCCGGACGCGATGGCACTGTCCATTTTGCCAAATTCCTCACTCTTTTTCTGCTGTTTTTCTGTGTAATCTTCTCCGGTGAGTGAAGCTTCTTCTCCAATTTGTGATTGTATCTGGTATCTTTTACCCATATTGTGTGAGCTGTTTGCCCCTTTGGTGTTGGCCCAAGCTCAATTGTATCTAAACATCAGAAATTCTCCTCTTTTGAGCTGAGTTTTTTGGGTGTGTGTGTGTGTGTGTCTGTGTGGAGTGGGCAAGTGGATAGTCTCTCTCCTCTCACTCCAGAGGTGTGTTCCCTGTCTCGGCCAGGTGTGTTGTGTAAACCGAGTGGTGCCCCATATTGTGTGTGTGTATCTTCCCAAGAGTGTGTGTCGGGTCGTTATAGAGGCGCTGTGTGTGTTTTCATCCCGCTCACATTCTTTTGGTGCCCCCACGGAGGATCTTCTTCGAGTACCTTCTGCTTCGAGCTTCGAGCTTCGAGCTTCGGGATTGCAGATTACAGGTTGCAGATTACAGGTTACAGGTTACAGGGATAGGGACATGTACAGGTGATTCACACAGGTACAGGTAGCTGGAGTACAGTGATGTCACTTGCAGTTGTTGTGGGAATGCATCACTTGGCGCCTATTTGAGCGCATTGTCTGTTGGATTGTACGTTACTTGTGGAAACTTCCATTGTACGCCTTTGTGGAGCCATATATGGTTTTATTTGGCAGTCCCAGCCATTTCTGAGACTTGGTCTGGAAGATAGTCATTTCTGAGACTTGACTATACGCGATTTGCATTAGCTTTCGTGTGAGGGTCGATAGCGTGAGGTTTTTATTGAGCTGGGGGATTCTCAAATGTGGAGATACTTTCGGTGATACAGGTAGCTGGAGCACCCTTTTCGTGACCTCGCCATAGGCTATGTACTAGTGAGTCCTACTTGATGCTCGGGTTCTATTGTTGACAGTTTATGCATACATAGACAGTCTATATTTTGGGTTCCTACTGCTCTACTTCTGGGGAAACTCTGTCGAAATTTTCCCAAGTTATGATGGCTGGTTTTTTGGTATTTTGAGCCATTTATGCTGTTATGCTGCTGAAATTTTGGCAAAATCAGAGGTTGAGTCAGGTGTGCCTTCTTGGGAGCTTCATGGTTGGCTTTAATGGATGATCAAAATGGCCCTCAGTTCACTCCTTTTCATTTAACGCAAAGAATTCAGATTAATGTTCATGTGTCCAGGAAGATCTTTTTCCAGTAGCGCATAGTCTTTATGTTTGGGCCAAGAAGATTGAGAGAGATCCTGGAATGTCCTTTGCCTGTTGTCATTCCGATGATCAACTATGAAATCTCATTTGATGTGCATGTGTTTGTCCTTATCTAAAGTTGAGCTCCATTGAAGTTTCTAGGGATTGGGAAGTGAAAAGTTTTGAGTTCTTGCACGTGTGTTCGAAGGGGTTCTCAAAGCATCATAATTTGGGTAGCCATGGCTTTCTCTTATCCCGAGTTTCATGGAAGAAGTGATGAAGATGTGGAAGAATTTTTGGAAAAGATGGAGGTTGCCTGCATTAGCAACCAGATTCATGACCCTACGCAAATGTTACGCCTTCTCCAAATTTGTTTGAAGAGTGATGCACGAGCTTGGTCCAAAGCATTTGAAGAGGAGTTGCGTATGGCTGATCCACCTATAAGATTGAGTTGGGACAATCTAAGGCATGGATTGGAAGTGGAGTTTGTGAAGATAGAAGACCCTGACAAAGTGTGGCAAGAAGTACAAGGTTTGGTGCAGAAGGAAGGTGAGCCAGTAGATGCGTACATACGTAAGTTTTCATTGGCATGGGAGCGAATGTGCAAGGCTTTAGCACCACAGGTACCCCCGCCTGACATGATGAAGAAGGACAGGTTCTTGGCTGGTCTTTGGGATAATATACGTTGGAGAGTGGAGCTAAAGAAGCCTAGGACATATGAAGATGCACTAGAGGTATCAAGGAACAAAGAGTGGAAGTTGAGGAAAATGAGCCAGTTAGGGGTGGAGTCTTTGCCCATGAGGTCTGAATTTCAGCCTATAGACTCTTTACAAGGTCATATGTCAGGGGTTCATCATGAACCAGTGGTTCCTGTTACTACTCAGGTTATGCCAGCAGTGGTCACTACAGCAGTGCAAGATGATGGGCTAAGGCAAGACATGAGGCAAATGGTAGATTTGATGAAGAATCTCAGCCTAAACATGCTAGGTCAAGTGGGAAATAATCGAGGTCGAGGGGGGTTTGCAAATCAGCCAGGAGGTGAAGAAAGGCCTAGGAATGGTGTTGGACAAAGCAATGGTAGGTTTTGGAGGCAGACGCCCACATGTTATAATTGTGGAGAGTTGGGTCACATCAGCCCGCAATGTGATAAGCCACCAAGGATGGGGGGAGACATGTATCCATTGCCAAGACAGGTGCTAACTAGGTCAAATGATTATGGCATCGAAATTAAGGGAGACGAAGGAACGAGTGGACTGACCCAGGAGGAAAAGGGAAAGACAAAAGTGCTAAGTGTAGTCACCTTGGAGAAGGCATCAAAGCTAGAGGATACATTAGTGATGCCTATTGGGAAGAGGACCACAGAGGATAAGGAAGGAAGAAGTGCCCCAGGTCCTAGTAAGAAGAAAGGAAAGAGCCATGAAGGCGAGGATGTCAAGGCCAAGAGGAAAAGGAGAGCTCGTCGAAAGTTTCATGTTTCAGATTTTCCACTAGGGGATGGGCAATTAAGCTATGACTTAAAGGAGGATCTGACGAGCAGGAAGGCAGATGTTACTTTTGGGCAGCTTATAGAGATGGTGCCTAAGCTAAAGCGACAGTGGAAGAGGATGGTTAACCCAATGGAGAAAGAGCCAGAGAGAGGTTCAGTGAAGGTGTTGGCAATGGACGAGCTACCAGACATTTGTCCAATAGTAGATGTGTGGCATAAAAGGAAAAATTTGGGACAAGGTTATGTGGATGGCGGAGCCCAAATATGCGTCATAACACACTCATGCGTTGAGAAGATGGGTCTCACAGTGGCTGGGGTGTCAGGTTTTCGGATCAGATTGGCAAACCATCAAAAAGTAAAATGCTTGGGTGTTGTAAAGAGCTTAGAAGTGGAGGCATATGATGCAAAGGCAGTGGTTGATTTTCATGTGATGCCAGCAGGGTTGGGAGCATATCCTATTATACTTGGCAGACCATGGTTACGTGCAGTGGGAGCTGTTCAAGATTGGCGACATGGTACAATTAGCCTCTATGGAAAGACAGGTACCAAGAAGCTTTATAATATGGACACAAGGAAACGATTAGAGGAGCTGTGACAGATGAGGATAGTGATAGCACTACCAGCAGTGATGAGGATGCTGATGTTGCATTTCTTTTGATGGACAAAGAAATCCAGGAGATTGGTTTAGTCGCATTTGCGAAGGAAGTTGAAGATGAAAGTGAAGGGCCTTATGAAGTGATTGAAGGGCTGATGCAAACCAAGGTTGAGTTGTCAAAGAAGCAGGAATTGATGACACAAATGATCAGTGGAGACCTCTCAGCTATGGAGAAGGATATATATTTGCATATGCTGGCTAGTTTTCCTGATTTGTTCATTACTTCATATGAAGAGATCAGAGGGTTCAAGGGTGAAGAGATGCATATAGAGCTGAAAGAAGGTGCTAAGCCAGTGCGGCAAAGGCTAAGAAGGATGGGTCAAGAGCAAATGGAAGCCTTGCGGGTAGAGGTGGACAAGTTATTGAAGGCAGGGTTCATAGTTCCAGTGGAGACCACAGAATGGGTGAGTCCAGTTGTAGTCAGTCCAAAGAAGGATGGGAAGTGGAGAATTTGTGTGGATTTTAAACCCTTAAACGCAGCCACTAAGAAGAACCCATATCCTCTTCCATTCATCGATCAGATCTTGGATTCAGTGGCAGGTTATGAGAGGTACAGTGTGTGTGATGGTTTTTCAGGCTATTTTCAATTGAAGATTGCTCTTAAAGACCGCACAAAGACAACTTTTATTACGCCATGGGGCTGCTATTGCTACATAGTATTGCCATTTGGGTTGTCAAATGGACCATCTTTCTATCAAGAAAGAGCAAATTGGGTGTTGGAACCATTCATTGGTAGTTGTGTTAAGGCTTTTATGGACGACTTCTGTGTCTATAGCAGTAGGGCTGAGCATCATGAGAAGTTGCAGATGGTATTGGCTCGATATGATGAATGTGGAGGACAACTAAATCCAAAGAAATGTCATCTAGCACAGCCAAGGGTGAAGTTATTGGGCCATATGGTGTCAGAAAATGGCATTGAGGCTGATCCAGATAAGGTTAAGTCTATTATTCTTCTTCCATCACCTATGAGTACGAAGCAATTGGCAACCTTTATACACAAAGTGAAGTACATGCCACGGTTTATTCCATTGTCTTCGCAGCTTCTTTATCAATTACAGCAAGTGGCAAAGCATGATCCATTGCAATGGGATGACAAGTGTGAAGAAGTGTTTCAAGAGGTGAAAGAGGTGTTAGGGGGGTTGTCAGCCATGCAGGCTCCTGATTGGGAGAAAGTTTTTTATGTAAATCCATCAGTAGGGGATGATGCCATTGGAGCCATGCTATTGCAAAAGAGGAAGGGCAGCCATTATATGAGGCCAGTGTATTGTGCAAGCCGAGTGAAGTTGGTAGCGGAGAGAAAGTTATCGGAAGTAGAGCTAGTGATGGCCAGTGTAATATTTGCTTGTCGACGATTTCGTCATTACTTGCTACCACGGCCTTTTGTTTTCTTGACGAGTTATGCCTTTTTGCCACAGTTAATTAATGGTATTAACATGTCAAATGTGGTGAAGAAATGGGTAATTGAGCTGCAAGAGTTTGAGTTCTCTTTTCTAGTGGAAGATAGTACAAGGGCTACCCTAGCTGATTTGTTGACCTACAAGGAGAATCCCCTTATTGTTAAGGAAGAGGTGGTGAGAAAGGTAGTTGAAGAAGTGCCACAGATCAGCAATGCACATGTGTTGTTCTTTGATGGTTCATACAGAAAGAGCCATGATGCAGCTTCAGGGGGTATAGCACTTTATGATCCAGAGGGGAAGCTAGTATGCAAGAGAGGGTTCAAATTGGATGCGCATAGTAACAATGAGGCTGAATATGCTACATTGGAAGCCGGATTACACATTTGTTTGAAGCATGGGGTTCGAAGGTTGAGCATAAAAGGTGATGCCTTGTTAGTGGTGAAGCAAGTGTTGGGTGTGTGGAAGAGCAAGAACACCTCATTGAAGGAAATGTGCTTCAGAATTAAAGGCCTGTTAAAAAAGTTTGAAGCATGGAGTATCAGACACATTGAACGTGCTCTAAATGGAGAGGCACATGAAGCAGCTCAAGGCATGATTGGGGAGCTATTTGTGTTGAGGACCACTTTACCTCTTTATCATGGCCGGGAAAGTTTGGCTCAAGAAGAGGAGTTTTTGCTAACAGGAATCATTCCAAAGGAGATTCAGAAGTTTAAGAAGTATGGCTTTGTGCGTAGAGCATACAGGTACAAATTGATTGGTGATGTCTTATACATGAAAGGGGCTGATCTCGTGTTGAGACGTGTACCTTGGCGGGAGGAGCTTTACAGAGTGTTGGAAGAGAATCATGAAGGCGCATGTGGTGGCCATTTTGCTCTAAAGATCACCTTGCATAAGATTTTGCAAGAGGGGTATGTATGGCCTAGTTTGCACAAGGATGTTCACCATTGGTGTAGGTCTTGCAATAGGTGTCAAGCATTTGGGAAGAGAGTGTTGAAGCCAGAGCTACGAAAAACCATTATGGCGTTTGATGTGTTTGAAAAGTGGGGGATTGATGCAATAGACCCGTTACCTATCACAAGCAGGGGCAAAAGCTATATTTTGACGGCAGTGGACTATCTTTCTAGATGGGTAGAGGCTATAGCAGTAAAACAGATCACTGCAAAGGATGTGGCAAAATTTGTGTATGATGAAATATGTTGCAAGTTTGGGGTGCCATTAGAGCTACTTTCAGATAAGGGGCCAGGATTTAGAGCTAAACTGCTAGACTTCTTATGCACAAAGATGAAGATTAGGCACCAGCATACCACTCCTTATTACCCACAGTGTAATGGCTTAAATGAAAGATTCAATGGTGAGTTGGTACAGATTCTTTCGAAAGTGACAGAGCACCAAGGAAAGAATTGGGATTTGGAATTGCCTAGTGCATTATGGGCTTACCGTACTTCGGTGAAGACAGGTACAGGGTTTACTCCATTTCATTTGGTGTATGGAAAAGAAGCACTATTGCCTGTGGAAGTAGAGTTGCCTGCGGTCAAAATGTTGGAGAAGTTGCTTGGGCCGCCTAGTGATGCATTCAAAGAGAGGCTCTTGCAGTTACAAGAGGTCCAGTTGGATAGGATGAGCGCATTGGAGCATTATGGGCAGATGCAGGATAAGGCTTTGGCAAAGATAAATGAAAAGGTCAAAAGTAAGGGTATCAAGAAGCATGACTTGGTTTTGCGCTACAACAGCAAACTGGACAACACCTTCCAAAAGAAGTTTCAAATTAAGTGGGAAGGCCCTTTCAAGGTAGTGGAGTGTTTCCCGAATGGTACATATCAGTTGGCTAACCTGGATGGGATTTTACATACGTCAAGGGTAAATGGATTGCGTCTTAAGTTGTATCATACCAGGTTGATGATGGTGGAGCAAGATGAGTTTTCTGAAGAGCGAGTGATGTCTGTGAGGGATGAGGAGACCTGTGATGCGGCGAGTCTCATATCTCTCTTTGCTGCTGCTGATCATGAATGATCTAGCAGGCTAGGGGGTGGGCAAATTATGTCAGGAGTTTTTTGGAGCAAAGGATTGCGCATATGTACATACACATGCATGGTGCATCAAATAAGGAATTGCCCATTTTGCAGAGCCAGGTGGTTACGTGGGGCCCACATGTGTACAGGTAGGACAACATGTACATAGTGCATCCATTTTCACTATTACTATTACCAGTGTGTTTTTTCTACAATAATGAGGAGTTGGTGGTGCGTAAAACTTCTCGAGGAAGCTATCCGCGGGCCGACGACATGAGGTCAGCAGGTGCGTCAGATGGCATCTAGTGGCGTCAGGAGGGCGAACGAGGTCAATATTTGCACGCAGATGAGGACGGACACAACGTGGGTGTTTTCTTGTGAGAGTTGCGCAAAAAGGTCATCATTAGGACCACTTTTTGGGGCCACTTCACGTGGTGGCGAGATGCATTATTGGAAAAAAGCTGAGTGCCAGGTGTGCGGATGATGCAAAAAGGTGACAACTATGCACTGCGAGGTCAGTTTTTGGCCTGTTCGGGGTCCGTTTGAGGTCATCTAAAAGGCCAAGGGTACCCAACTAAAAAATCTAAGTGTGGGAACTGAAAAAACTGAGAGAAGACCAGAAAAAACGTGGAGAAGAGAGGAGGAACAGCCGCAGGTGTGTTTTTTGGGTTTTTGGAGCCTGTTTTGGCCGTAAACTGCTCATCCGATGTCGGATTTGAGCACTTTGACATTGTAGACTGGGGTTTTGGGCCGTTCCGGACGCGATGGCGCTGTCCATTTTGCCAAATTCCTCACTCTTTTTCTGCTGTTTTTCTGTGTAATCTTCTCCGGTGAGTGAAGCTTCTTTTCCAATTTGTGATTGTATCTGGTATCTTTTACCCATATTGTGTGAGCTGTTTGCCCCTTTGGTGTTGGCCCAAGCTCAATTGTATCTAAACATCAGAAATTCTCCGCTTTTGAGCTGAGTTTTTTGGGTGTGTGTGTGTGTGTGTGTGTCTGTGTGGAGTGGGCAAGTGGATAGTCTCTCTCCTCTCACTCCAGAGGTGTGTTCCCTGTCTCGGCCAGGTGTGTTGTGTAAACCGAGTGGTGCCCCATAGTGTGTGTGTGTATCTTCCCAAGAGTGTGTGTTGGGTCGTTATAGAGGCGCTGTGTGTGTTTTCATCCTGCTCACAACGCGTATGATGTCTAAAGTTGCAGATTTCGAGTTTTTTGGCACAGAATCCTTCCTAAAGCTTTCTCAAGTGCTCAGCAACTCCCAGATACACAGAAAATTTCTCTGACTTTTGTTTATTGCAAGTTTCACTATTAACTCGACGGTTTAGTGATCTAACATGCAATCAACCATATCAAGCAAATACTCCAATGATTACTAGCTCTAGATGAGGATCAAATGAAGTCCTACCTAAGCTATTCCTAATCATAAAATGGGTTTGGTAATTGTGATTTTTAAGAGATCCACTGCCACTCACGGACTAGCAAATTCTTCTTCTATCAACAACTACTCAACACCAACAAAACAACAAACAAATCTAAGCTAATCTAAAAATACTGTCAACACGGAAGACCCAGGAATACCCCACTTCCTAGTATCTCTCGAGATCTTCGGAGTCCACCACTCCTAGATCTTTTCTAACTAAAGTATACAAAGTAGTTTATACGACTCACCTCGTAGGATTAGTTTAAGGTCACCTACTTAGGGCTCTCGTCCCCGGCAACGGCGCCAAATGTTAAGGCGGTTACGCCACTAGCGGAAGCTAAATAGCGAGAACTCAACCAACAATAGAATTTGTCAGATGAGGACGGAGCTTGACCCGCAGGCGCATGGAAACAACTAGGTGGGTGTCAAATCACCTACTCGACCTTCTAATGACAATCACTACTAAGGAAATCAAATCTAAGTTTTAAAATACGCAAGTGACTGAAATCTTTACTACGAACGAATGCTATACGAAACAGGATCTAGAATCATTGAATCGATCTCAAACTCAAGGGGAAGTCTATACACTAGGTAAGAACAACACCCTAAAGACTTGAACTGCAAAATCAACCTATAACCACTCCGTGCGGCAAACGCGTATGAAGACAGGCCGAAAAATACAGGTGATCGAAACTTGACCCCGATGGTACCAATGTGTAGCTCTACTCGTTGTGGTTCTATAGATATGCTGCACACTCCATTCCGACACACGAGCTGGAAGAAAACTCACACCGAAGCTCGTAGGAACTTACCACACATAGAGGCCGATGGCGCGCACTCTTGGTATCTGTGCGTAGCTCTCGCCGTTGCTAACACAATGGCGGTGTCGCTTCTCCAATGGCGGCTCCGTAGCTCGCGTAGCAAGTAGATAAGACTCTCTCACTCTCTCTCAGACACAGTCACGGCGCTCAAAAAAACTCACTTTGATTAATAATCTGAATCCCCTTAGGTTACAAAAACTTTGGCTTATATACCTCAGCCTTGGAGATGAGAACATCTCTAACTAATTACATCAGCAAGTGAAATTACTTTGGGATTACAAGCTGGAAACTCAATTGAGTCCCGTTACTTAATGAATGGCTCAAATCAAAATTAATGTCGGAAAGACATTTATTACAATCAATGGTTACAAAATGATGAGTGTGAGCAAAAATGTGGGTGTGATCCTCTGCTGGCTCAACACCCACTTACCCTAATATAATTAACAAAATCAAACATTAATAGGCTACTTAAGGACCTCTCTTCTTAAGCAAGAAAAGAGAAACCAAATGCTATGATATTAATGTAATGGAAATGGCCTATGAATTTTGAGAGTAGCGGAATTAAGAAAATTAGGGAAAGCATTTTTGTGAGATTACTTTGTGAGCATAGAGGGTGAGCTTAATTGATGGTAGCAACATAAACATAACACTTAGTTAACTTGGAATGAACAATACTTTTGCAAGAGAGAGAGTTTAGAGAACATGTCAATAGTTGAGGATCTGATTTATGTGGAGTCGTTCCCCCCTCCAATAGGCATTTGTATTATAGTTTCTCCCATCAAGAGAGACTTGATACAATACAATCTTTGCGTTCCTTGTGACCTAGGTGATGCAACAAAGATGGAAATCTTCATGCATCACAAGCATAACTTAAACTTTACAAAAAGCATTAACTATCCTGAGCCTCAGTCCCAAGGCCTGAAACACCTTCGAAGGTGGAGAGAGCTAGCGAGGAATGAGGGTAGGAAAGAGGAAGAAGAAACATTCCATAGGAGAAAGAAGTAGTTCCTCACTTATCATCACTCTTCTTGCTAGCATACATAATAGCATAGTAATGAAGATGGAGAAGATGGCAAGCTTAAGCATTGAAGCATGGCTCTTGGTTGGATTTGCATTCCATAGCCAAGAGTATTGGTGTAGGCTCTCAACTTCTCTATTAGCTTGGAGAAGGAGATGGAGCTCTTGCACTTTGCACTTCACACAATGAGAGTGTGTGTGGGAGAGTATAACCCCCAAGCTAGCCCCCTTCTTGCTTTGGTCGACCCCCCCTTGTAGCTCATGCTTGAAGCTCATTGGACCCCTCCAGGCCTAGCCAATCACAAGCAAGAGGCATATCAAGCAACAAGGATAGTCTTGGGACAAGTGTCCCCCTTTCCCCTTTGAGAGAGAGGACTTGATAAATGCAAAAAAAAAGTTAAATTAAATAATTTATCATTGGATACCTTGGGAGGTCAACCAATAGGCTTTAGGCACACCATGAGGGAAACATGAGGAGGAGCTTGGCAAGTGTCCTATTTGCTTTCTTTGTACCAAGCTTGCCTTTTGTGTGGGTGTGTGTGTTCTCTCTCTAGCCCCTTCTTGTAGGGATCACCCCCTCCTTGTAGAGATCTTTGTTGACTTTGTGGAACACCTTACACTCAAGCACCTTAGTCAGCAAGCATGACAAAGCACCTCAAGCTTTGAATAGTGTTCCCACAAGCACCTCAAGCTCCCTAGCTGGCAAGCACGACAAGCACCTCAAGCACCTTAGTCAGCAAGCACGACAAGCACCTCAGCCGGTTCCCACCTCTTACCTAAGGTCAAAGGACTTTTAACACTAACCTTTGGAGTCTTTGATGAAGCTAACCCTAAGCTCCATTGGCTAGCCTTGCTCTTTGACAGACCATCTCTCATTTGGACCCTTTAACATTGGCCCCGTGGTGAGATAGATCTGTAAGCACATGTCTATATTCTAACCCTTTCTCCCACATTAAATGATCAGTTTAATATGAGAAAATCATTTGGGTTGGTTAGATATTAGATTTTATGACACAATCAATAAGGATGAAAAAACTCGAGGAATTTTTGTTAAGGAATGTTTTTAGGAGCCAATAGGATATTGGAATTTTGGCCTGAACTTACACTATATTACATGGTGGCGCTAAACGAAGTTGCATATTTTAATATTTTTTGACCTACAATCCGGTGCCAAAAAAAGGGCATCTCATGGATGCATCTGCAGCATGCCATACAAATGATAAAGGGGAGAGTAAAAAGAACAGGAAGTACTCCTTATTTGGTGGTTGTTTTAATTTAATTACTAGTCCTCCTCGCTGTTGCCCTTTCCACCCAAGTCAATGCTCCCTTGCACCACACCTACGAGCTTTGGATCATCAGAGGGGGGGTTACGTAGTGGAGTAGGCATCCTAGCGGCCTCAACCTTGGCTTGCATGGCTTGGAATTCTTCCTCATCCACATGCAATTTCTTTTCTACCTCCGCACAAACAAGTGCAATAGTGTCGGTAACAGAGTCCCCAAGTGGCAAGGGCTTGCTTTCAAGGGCATCTAGCGCACTATCTAAGGGAACTTTGACGCAAGTGCATAGCATGCTCAAGCATTCATCCATGCACAGACCAAATGCTTTCTCTAGGTCATGCATAAACACATACTCCTCCCTATCCACTACCACTGAGGAGAAGCGACTGATTTCTACCTCTGGGATAGCCTCATCCGTCAATGGTAGTGGCAATGGAGTGTCACTAGGGCTAGCCACAATGATGGATTTCTCAACCACCTCCTCGAGCCCCCTGGGGTACTAGAGCCAAAGTATGTCCTTTCGCTATTGCAAGGTTCATGGGGACAGCCTCCTGCTCCTTAGTGTCCTTGATAAAGGACCCAACTTGAAGATGTGGTAGGCAAAGCTCCTCCAAATCAGGTTCCTCGCTCACAAAGAAGATGAATGTTGCCAGTCAAGAAAGGTACTCCACCCCCAACTTGCGCTTCTTGAGCGATGACACCCTTGGGGCTTGCTCATCCAAGAAATGGCGTGCATCAGTTGCAATTTCTTGGAACCATCTCAACCGCTTGGAGAATGGGTGATCACCTTTGTGTATGTAGTGCAAAATATCACAAGGCACCCAGATCCCTGCATGTGGAGAGATAGATACAGGATATTTTATGATGTGCTCCTCCATGAACGCTGAAATCTCAGTGAATGCATCCATGTGAAGGGCAATTGTGGCGTCAAAGTTGGGAAGATGAGTAAAGAGGTCCAACTTCCCTTTGTAATTGGTGTCCTCAAGGAAGAGGATGAAGCGTGACAAAGGGGTGGATGTGGGTGCAGATGATGTAGAGGCTGTGGAGGCTAGCCTGGGATGCAGACAGATAGTGGAGGATCTCAAGTGTTGCGAAAGTGAAAAGTGTGAATGAGTTATGCAGCCCCCCTTTTATAATGGTGCCTTTTTTTAAAGGCACTTTCCCCAATAAATTAAAAAAAGGCACTTTCACCAATAAATTAAAAAAATGAACTTTCATCTCAACCCAAAAAATTATATTAAAAATCATAATTTGCCAAAGAAAATTCATGTTGATTACATCGGGGATTGTTTCCAAAACTGCAAGAGTTACAAAGCCATAAGAGCGATAGCATAGTTCCATCCATGCCCCAGTCCTCCTCGACCTTCAATTTGTCTTCCATTCTCTTCCCAATCTGCAGACATTCATTACAATAAGTAGCCATTCATTACAATAAGTAGCCAACGATCACCAAACTATGATGTATTGAACATGTGGTGGAAGGATTCTCACCCTGTGACCTTGCAAAAAAAATTGTGCTTGTTGAAGGGCCTCAAAACCCATAATAGCCAAATGTTCTCGCACATTACTGAGATTCCAATGTTTGTTCACTTGGACAGCCTCCAAAGCATCGTTGGGCATCCTCACTGCAATGTCAAAGCTTGCAATAGCGCAGTCTACACTCTGTAAGGGAGTCCACACTCCAAGCTTGCACTTCCAACGATCATAGTGAAATTGTATGTACAATGAGGTGCAGGATTTTAAATAGCTCATCCCAATACCTGAAGCTCCAACCTTACAACGGTACCTATCTCCATTGTGCATGCCCTCCACAAAACCCCAGTCCTCTTCTAAAAGCCTTCCTAATTCTCCATAATGCACATCTTTACATACAAGCACTGTGTAGTCTCCACAAATCCAAACTCCTTAAAAATATGCATGAAACAATGAATAGGTAAACACCAACTCAAGCCCACAGACCTGGAAGCTTTAGAGTATTTCAAAGAGTTTTGGACATCTATTATCATCTTTTGCTTGAAAGATGCTACCGACCACAAAGCTGGTTGTGGCCACTCCATACTTAATAAGGAAGATACTTTGATGGGTTTAAGCTTTCCAAACTCTTGTGTAGAAGTAGGCACAATATAAGAGTGGGAATAGAAGAAAATCCTTCTTTGAACCAATTTGATTGGGCAAAGATGTGCAAAAATTGTTGCTCCAATATCCGCATGTATAGCATTGGATGTGTCGGAGAGACTATGTAGTGGCTGCTCCTCCACAAATATGGATGGAAATATGGCTTTAAATGCATGGAAAATCTTAAGTATGAATCCACAAAAACATTACAGTGTGATTTCACACCTAGCTTTGTATTCTCAAAACATGTACTTACAATGTGTTGGAAATCGAGGTGGTTGTTGCAATAGCATGCTTGACATTGAGAAAACATGTTGCACAATGGCTACCGTCCCCTTGTCTTTGTGGTTCTTGAATCCAAGGAGCTTTCCTTTCCAATGATGATCCAAGTTTGCACAATATTGCACACGGTGAGGGCCAATAGCAGATGGGTGCATGTATACCCAAGCACCTTTGGTGAGCTCTTGTGGCACCCACTCATCATCTATACCTCTTGTGTTGTGGCATGCAAGCGCTGTGACCTCATCCTTTGGCCGCCTTTGCGGAGTAGAGCTGGCCATGTTTGAACAAAGACAATTAGGAGGAGGAGCAGGAACTTGCTTATTGCTACAATGTAGGTGGGAGTAGGTGATAGGAGAAGGTGGATAACCCTTGCTTGGTGCGGCAATCGGAGGTGGTAGGGGAGGAGAGAGGAGATTTCTTGCTGCAGCAATGGGGATGGGGTAGAGAGAGAGTGTTGGAGTAGAGGGTGAGTGTGATGGTTGCAACCAAAGAGGGGTTGGAAAAGGGGTTCTAGAGAGAGAAAATCACTTTTTGCTTGAGGATTAGTTTTGGGGGGGCTTTGAATTCACCTTGTTTTTGCGCATGCAAGTGATGCTTTGAGATGTGACTTTTGGATCTTTACGCACACGGATGCGATTTTATGCGCATTGTATGACTGTGTGGGGCATTCAAAGGGCAAATTTTTCCACGATTTTGTGCAGTTTCATGCTATGTACGCATTTGCGGATACGACTTGAGCTAGGTGTAGCTCACAGGTAGCAGATTTACCGATTTGCAGTGGTTTTTGGACAGGTACATGTCCATCGAGCCACTCGGTCAGGAGTCAGCCGGTTTGCCAAGCTTTTGCCATTGCATGTAGACAATTTGTGGATCTGTTTACTGAGACATTGAGTGTCTATTTCCATGAGTATTTGGTGAGGATTTTTTAGTTTTTTTATCAATTTTCAGGTGAAACTCTGTCGGATTTTTCCCAGGATTTCTCACCATGGTTTATGCGTATTCGTTGTTTTCTCTCTGCTGATATAGTGGTCAATATATTCCCACTTTGACAGTGATCAAGTGTTTACTCTCACTTTGACAGATTTTGATAGGTTTTGTCGTTTGGACACAGTTTGGTGTTCTTGTACCCACTCTTGTAGGAGTGAGGATTGTGTATGCTTGTGTGGCTACAATAGAGGCAGTCATAGGTTTTTATAGATTTTTGCATGCAGTTTCTCTTGTGGGATGCATTTTGAGCTAGATGGTTATGCACTTTACACTTGGTTGAGCAGTTTGTCCCAGTTTATGCTTGCAAAGTTTGCAGATTGTGGAGTTGGTTTTATGCATATGGGAGCATTAGTTTTGATGTGTTTGATCATAATTCAATGAGCATTGTGTAGTGGTCGAGTTACCTCCCACTTTGTTGCCAGTTTTTGGCATGGTTTATGGTTAAGATTGGACTTGAGGTTTTGCTCAATTTACATGGGAGATCTTGCCAGATTTTTCCCAGATTTCTTAGCATACTTTGGTTTTTGGCCATTCACTTATGGTTGCAGATATGTGTGATAGTGTAGAGTCCACTACGGTGACTTTTGAGAGACGGCGGTCTCATTCTTGCCGATACTTGCGTTGTTGACATTGTGGTCACACAGGGCACATTAAATGCTGCTGTTTGAGACGTATGAGACAACACTGGAGATGTATGCGAGATGCAGATACCACTTTGACACATGTTAGAGAGGCAATTTCAGTGGCAGTCTATGCCAATGACAGTGATGTCATGCTTGACTCCAGTGTACCTCTTGCATTTGTCTATATTTAGCACACTTTCTCCACAGTGGTTACTAGATACCGATGCTACTTTCCACGTCACACCATGTCGTGAGTGGTTTAACACATTTTCTAGTGGGAGACTTGGCTGTGTGCACTTGGCCAATGGTTGGGCGTTTGACATAGAGGGTGCATGAGATATTTGTTTGTCTTTGCCCAGTGGTGCATCATACATGCTACGATATATGTGCTATGTTCCTCAGGTAAGATAGAGCTTGATCTCAGTGAGACAGTTAACAAACTTTGGTTGTCAAGTACTGCTTAGAGAGAAGTCTTTTCAGATGCATTGCGGTTCATTAGTGATTGCCAGAGGAGCCCGCAGTGGCCTCGTATATCCTATGCATGTGTCTAAGGTTTGAGATGGTGTAGTCTCAATTTTGTTGCTAACATGCTTTGAGCGAGAGATGAGACATGTCTCTTTCACCACTGATCTCCACCATGCTCAAGAGATAGAGTATTTAGTTGTGCAAGACGTGCCAGTAGACTTTGTAGAGACATAGATAGAGCGGTAGCGCTCTAGTGAGACACAACAGGTGTTGTCAGACTTTGTGCAGATAAAGGTAGAGCAGGTCTGTTACCTAGAGACACAGAGAGAGATGACAAATATGGAGTTTTTTGACATGCTCATGTTAGAGGCTGATGAGTTGGTGCCGAGACACACAGCTTTGCCTATGGGTGAGAGGGGTGTAGCTTCCCAAGTGTCGATGTTGACACATCCATATGCGGTGAGTAGTCTTGATGATGCAATGTTTTCAGATAGCACATGGGAGGCGAGTACAACCAGTTTTGTGCAAATTTTGTCAGCATTCGGGCGTCTCATGTTCGACTTGTTAGTGTCGAGGCCCAATCTAGCAGCTATAGTGGGAGTATTTGCAGCAGGGATAGTCAGTCGTACGGTGACTGACGCTAGCATGATGCTTCGTGGAGCTTTGTAGACCATACAGAGTAATCTGCAAGATTTACATGCAGGCTCTAGCGTGGGTATGCACACTTGCCTACCACCAGAGCCGATACGACTGCGTGTAGATCAATAGAGTGAGCCAGTGGGCATAGGTTGAGAGAGCCTCTCACCTAGTTTCTTGTACATACTAGTAGTTTAGCTAGTACGTCTCACTTATCGGTGCATTGCCTTTAAATTATTGGGTTAAAGGTGCTACATCTTTTGCCCGGGGCTGGACGTCTGATGTCCTGTACATACCCTTATTCTTCATATAGAAAGAATAAGGAGCACCTCACTCACTGTCCTTCCTGAGGTTGCTCCACCCACACTGTCTTGTGCTCCTCCCCTTCCCCACACGTACTGCACCACACAGGCATGCATGCATCCGCGCACACGTGCACTCACGATGTGCCCACGAGGATGAGTTTTTGTACATTTTGCAGGTACATATGGGTAGAGCTGGAGGTCACTTTTTAAAAGAATCAACTGCTAGGAAGGTATCACAATCAGACTATGCCACCTTATTTAAGGATGCATCACTTTTTGCAAAAGGGAGTGATGAATGCCAACATTACAAAACAACACAGTTTAAGGATAAAATGCCCTTTCATCCAATTAAGGTCACCCAACTATTTAAAAAGTGGTGCTTAGACTTTGTAGGTCCCATTACACCTGCAACTCGTAACACTCAATCCCGGTATATCATCATTGGCATTGATTATGAGACAAAGTGGACTACGGCTAGGGATACACACAAAGCTTATGCAAGGACAAAAACTAAGTTTCTATTTGAGAACATTATTACACAATTCGGATGTCCCTTTGAAATTATGAGTTTCCCATTTTATAAAAGAGGTGATAAGAGAACTCACATCAAGTTTCATGATATCCCACCACAAATCGATACCTTATTATCCACAAGAAAATGGCCAAGACAAAAGTACCAATAAGTCTCTAATTTCTATTTTGACCAAGACGATAGAGGCTCATCGCACAGATTGAGATTTAAAGCTTACATCAGCTCTATGAGCTTATTGTACTACTATAAAATGGCTATTAATTGTACACGGCTCAAAATGGTATATGGCCAAGAAGCAGTTATGCCATGGCTCATCATTCCTAGTCTTTGAGTAGCTTCTCAAGAAGGTTGGGATGATTACCCATTTGTTGAGCGTCTATATATATCCTTGAGAGGGTAGAGTAAGAGAGGCAATTGGTTGTGCGGAATGCCTTTGTGGAGAAGGATAGGAGAAAGAAGTGGCTTGACCACCATTTAAAGAACAAGGATATCAAGGTTGGAGATAAATTCCTTATGTATGGAGTGTGTAAGGAGAATAAAAATTTGAAACATACTGGGAAAGGACCATATAGAATATGTGAAATTACCCCACAAGGTACCATTTGTATGGAGGCTCTAAACGGAGCTGAAACCATTGGATTCCTCAATGATGGTAAATTCAAAATATACCATGATCCCCTAAGCAAAGAGGAAATCATGCCATCCATCAAAAGAAGACAACCAAGGCACAAGGAGAGTTAAAAAGGGTACAAGCCCAAATTGAGGCTTGAGAATGACAACAACATATCAACGAGAGACTAATCTTGGAGTTACACATGCATTCCAACTTGAAACATATAACAATTCTCTAGACTCTGACTTACCTCTATGATACCCAATTGCGTTAAATAGCTCCTATGGGAAAGTACTATTTAATTCATAGTTGGACACAAGAGCTTAATATGATTTGCTATCCTATGAAGTGTGGTGTCAGTTAGGGAAACGTTTTACCTAGGACTCAACATGACTTGACAAGGTGTACATATCAATGGGTACCCAAGGCCTTGTTAATGGCCTCTTCTACTCTTCAATTATATTCAAAATAGAAGCCTCAAAGGAAATCCTCCATCAAGAGGGGTAACAAATCTGATCTTTTGGAGAGTCAATCTCCAGTCAAAGCAAAGGAAGCTTTTTTGCAATGCAACTCTATTGAGAATCAAGACCTTAAAGGTAACTTTGACCCAATGGAAATTTTTGAGAGTGCTTCTTGTTTTAAAGAAGTGAGTGAAGAAGAAGAGGAAATCATAGGTGGGAAGATCATAGACTGCATTGATCATAGAGAGATGATTGTGGACATGGATTTTCTAGTTCAAAACAAAGTAGAAGAGTGTGAAGTGGATCCCTGTGAGGATGATCTTCCAAAATTGAGTGAGGTTTTTAAAATGATTTGGCATGACCTATGTATGCCAAGCACGAATCAACCTAGTGTAGAAGAAGCAACATATGTCATAGTTCTAGAGAGTAACCAATCAACCTTGGAGGTGGGGAAGGTGAGGAGTTTCAACCTTGTCAAGGGGGGTGTTTAGAAGTGGATGGAGGAAATGGGAGAAATAGGATCATAGAGCAAAAAGATATCATTCTCTCCAATGGTGTATTAGTGGGTGGCATTTCATTCATGAGATTCTCTCCTAGAAGGAAAATCCAAGCCTTTGAAGCTCCAATCAGCTTAACAATAAGTTTCACTTCTTCTAGTTCAACAACTCTTGTCTTTGCATATTCCTTTCATCCTGGGCACTATACTCCTTTAACTCTTGAAGGATATGAAGACTTGGTGATTGGCGTATGTTTCCAAAATTTCTACATTTGTTTCTTTGGTACATGGAGGTCTTACACTGTGATACTTTTGGTCTTCTTCATAGATGGGAAACGTGTGTATTGTAATTTTTGGATCTTGTGTCAGTTCTTACCAAAATTTCTTCACTTTCTATGTGCTAGAAGCAACAAGAACCTTGGTCTATTGTCTACACATGTGGTAATTTTTTTGCAACACCTTTTAGTAGCTGGTGGCATGGATCAATCTCTCCTAAATTTTGAAGATCGTGGAGTTTTTTACTTGATAAAGGTTCCCACGTTCAATGGGTTTTATGAGCTAGAGTTAAGAGATTTGCTCATACAAGCTCTTGAAGATCGCATTAGATACATCAACCGTGAACAAGAGGAAGAGCAATCAATTTTTTACATCATGTTCAGAGTTGCAGTGATGGTGAACAATCAAAAAAGTTTTAGGTTTTTTCAACTAGATTTGGTAAGCTATAACCTTTCCACAAGTCTATCCCTGGAGAAGAACTTTCAAGATCTTGAATCTTGGGGGGTGCTTCTTGGAATTTTGGCTAATGAAGGTGGTTTACACAACCACTTTGTTAGCCCACAATAACACTTTTTAAAGAACCTTGGTAGAGCCAACAATTTTTCAAGTATAAGATCCACAGGAAAAAATGGGGGGGGGGGGGGGGGGGGGGGGGGGGGGGGGGGGGGGAGGGGGGGGACTTGTTTTGGTGAGCCCGAAAGGAGAAGTGGTGAAGAAAGAGTAAGTGGTTATAGAAGGATCAATAAACAACAATGAAGCGGAGTACAATGTTCTACTCAGTGGGTTGGAGATGTGCTTAGCCCGAAAGACACAACTTATGGTGAAAGGTGATTCTTTGATAATTGTGAAACGAATTCTTGGTATTTGGTCTTGTAAGAATGAAAGACTTAGATCCAAAGTTTCTATCATTCGCAAACTTTTGGGAAAATTTGATTAAGTACAACTCTATCACATCATAGAAAAGAAAATCATGATGCAAAATTACTAGCTCAATAAGCAATCTCATGTCAAAATGAAGTGCAAGTCATCATTGCAACTAAAACAATGAAGGGGCTACAATATGCAGGCATGGACTCCTTAGCACCTATGGTTAACTACATCTTGGAGAGAGAATTTTCTAAAGATTTCACAACGGCACAAAGAAGGAGGCTCGTCAAGAAGGCAAGCTCATTTCTTTGGTTCAAGGGGGATTTATACCAAAAGGGTAAGGATCTTGTTTTTGGACGAGTACCATACACTAGTGAAATTCTTGAAATATTGAGAGGGTTGCACGAAGAAGCTTATGGGGGTCATTTTTTGCATGAGCTAATAAAAAAAAAAAAATCTTGTTAGTTGAGTATGTTTGGCCAAGTATGCATGTGCATGTCCAACATCGGTGGTAGAAATTTCCACTATTGACAAATCAATGGCAATGAAAGGTTACTGTATGGACCCTGACAACCAGTCATTTCATGTGGTCTTTTTGAAAAATGAGGAATTGATGCTATGTGTCCATTGCTTAGAGCAGCAAATGGTAAAGTCTATATCCTTGTTGCTATCGATTATAAGACAAGATGGGTAGAAGCACAAAGTATAGCACGAGTAAATGAAAAGACAGTGAGTAGGTTTGTCTACAACAAGTTTGGTACACCTCTTGAAATTTTATCTGATAATGGTTCAGGTTTCAGAAAGGGCTTACTAACGGAAGTGTGTGATGAGCTTAAAATTCACCATAAACATAACACACCATATTATTCTTAATTAAATGGTTTGGTAGAGAAAGCTATCGTGATCATTACATGAATCATAAGGAAGATGGTGAAAACTAAGCCAAAGTTATAGGATGGTTTCTTAGATGGAGCATTATGGGCATTTATGACAATTTACAAAGATGCTACACAGCTCACTCCGTTCCACTTAGTGCATGGACAAAAAGCTTTGCAACTCAAGGAGAAGCTTGACGATGGTATCAAAGACAAAGGGATTAAAGAGAAGAGCTCAGTCCTTTGCTACAACAGTACGTTGGACAACAAGTTTGATGCTAAGTTTGAGAATAAATCGGAAGGGTCTTACATTGTGAAGAAAGCTTATACATGCGTCTACTACTACCAATTGATGGATGGATGGAAAGGAGCACCCTAGGAAGGTCAACGGCTATCGGCTCAAGCCTTATCTAAGTTGCATGCTTCCAGAATATTTGAAGATGAAACAAGCCAAAGAGAAAACGAGGGAGGTATGCTGCTACTGTTGCACTTCTCACACATTGAAATTATGTGCAACTAGGTGCAAAACCTTTGAAGGCAAAGAAACATCAAGACGGAAAGGAACCTTGAAGGAGGCATTGCAAAATTATCCACAACTTTCATTCATGTACGAGCCTGTTGATGGTACATGAATGAACCATCAACGGGGGGGGGGTGGGGGGTGTGGCTAAATGATAGTTGTTTTTTGTTCCATCTATCATGAGAAAAGAAATAGCAAAAAAAAAACCAAACGTAGCCAGAATAAACCGAATATATATATGTACATATTTCTAATAAGCTATCTATACATAGGTAAAATGGTGGGATAAATATTTGTCGTCAATCTTTCTCATGGGAACCCCACCTTTTGCTTTATAATAACTTTAGGTGTGCGTTATTGATAAGTGTGAGTTTGCATATGTATATTATAAATAAGGGTATTTAAAAAAATAAATTAAAATATATTCACATATACCTTTTTCTTTTAAGCTTATCCATATAGCTTTCTATGCTATTCCTTGTATATATTCATAGAGTAATAAATAAGGTTGGTAATATCTCCACATGGAAAAATAGCTTCGGGAATACTTTTATGAAGAGGACGTGTATATTTCTAGCAAAGTAAGGAGACTTGAATGAAAAGGACATGAGGTGATTGGTTCCACATTTGATTAGGAGTTATGCATTTCAAAGACCTACAAGTCTATACAAAAGGATTTTTTTTTTCGTGCTATAGGTTTTATGCAAAGTAATGGTGGAAATGTGGACAAAGGTACACATAAAAGATTGGACATGTAAGATCTTTCAAGAGCATGGTGACATGTGTGCAACTTCTACACTTTTCCACAAAAACCTAGCTCAAATTTCACTCTCTCCTAATTTTTGAGCCATCTTTTTCTCTCTCACCTCTTACACATTTAAAAAAACCCCAAGGACTAATGACCATGACCTCGAGCGCTTATTTAGGCCTCCCTAGGTGCATTTATACACTTTCAAATAGCTCATTTATTTTTTGCACATTTTTCTTTTATTCTTACACACTCTCATCACACACACATAGACACACACCATCATTAGTAGCATGGGGGCAGATTTAGCATGGAGAAGATCATTAGAAGTAGCCATGGCTGGATTGTATATACCTTCGTATTTTGCAACTCCTCCCATTATTCATTTTTTTTCCTTTCTCCCTCTCATGCACACATCTCCAATGCTCCAAAATCTTCTAATTTATTCCACCTATGACAAAGTGGACAAAAGGATGCAATTAGCGGGCATCAACCAATTCAGCTGGATTTCAAGCACCGGATGAAAAGATGATGGCGGTCATTCTTCATTTCTTCGACACCGTCAGACAAGCGAGAGTGTAATCCTATCCAATTTCTTGCTAATTTCTCATTTTACACACCCTATCATTGTACATTTCCATTTCTATTATGTAAAAAAATACTAACTAGAGTTCTAACCTACTAACCTACTAACCTCAAATCTAGCCCTACCACCTATCTCCTCATCTACATCATATTACTCCTAAAAGAAGCTTTGATATGAATAATTAAAAGTAATCATGCAAATTCTAATCCCTCCAAACATTTATCAAAGGAGTGCCTCTCTTTGTAATGAAATATGAGAAAAGAAGAAGTGAGAAGTGTGGAGAAGGAGAGTGTGAGAGGAAGTGTGTGAGAGGCTTTGCGCAAGAAGCCTTGCATTATGCGATGCTACCTTGTGAGTGCAAATAGTCATATACCCTTTGCCTAATGCTTGCTAAATCCACGAATGTAAAGTGCTTTGCATAGTGTATGCGGAAGAGAAGAGAGTAGAGGAATTGGAGGTTGCTTCTACAATTGTATCCTCACATTGGTGGTCTCATCAAAGAAGAGGTGGTTTTGGATTCTGCATCTTGACAATGTTCATTCATCTCGTGCTTGATAAACATCATGGAATCTACACAATCGTAGATTTTTTCCGAGTGTCCTGTGTTTTTTGGTTGTTTGGGTGATATTTTTTGTGTGTAGCCCTAGCCTTGAGTAAGTCGTTGTAAGAGGGTTGCAAGGTGGAGAGGACTCCCTTAGCCCTAAGACAATGCATGGGGTGGCTAGATTTGAGTGTGTGTTTTGTGTTGATGACAAAGGGGACATGAAATTCTAACCGTTGTAGTGCCAATTTTGTTTAGCCTATGTGTGTTCTGGTTTTGTTTTAGTTGAGGTGCTCATATCACTTATCAATTTTCTTGAAGCTTTGAGTATGCATGCTTGAAGGTATTCACGGCATTGGCTAAGAAATGTTCTCTCTCTCTCTCTCTCTCTCTCTCTCTCTCTCTCTCTCTCTCTCTCTCTCTCTCTCTCTCTCTCTCTCTCTCGCCCATGCTCACGTCCTAGTTTGTGATACAAAAACCTAGGTGGTGCCCCTACATTTTTTCCAAATTTTGTGTGGTATTTGGGTGTGTTGTTGTGTTTGGGATCTATGTGTTGTGTTTGTGTTAGACCCTCACACCCTATGAGCAACACGAGAGCCTTGAGAGGTTTCTAGAGGCCACTTCTCTTGTCACTTGCCCCAGACCGCCTCACTACTATGACGACAATGATAAAATTTGGGTACTCAAATGTAGATTTTGTTCTTGTATGTTGCCTAAGGAACCATGTAAGCCAAGTCTTGTAACTCCAAAGCCAATTGAGGACCAGGGGAAGGGAAAATTCATAGAGTACTCCACATATGTTGCAAAGCTAGTTTGTGTTCTGAAGCAAGAACGATTTGTTCCACCTAGCTCAGGAGGGGTAGAATCACATACGGCTTCTAGCTCCTCATGTAGTTCATCCAAAGATGTAAAAGCTGCATGAAGAAACATTTCAAGTTAGTTCATGGAGAGTACCTTACCACCCTTGCAACTCGATTAAGCACCTAGGGTGGCAGGAAATTATTGGCCAAAGTCCTTACCTATTACATCTTGGAACAATTGGTTTCAAAAAGTGATGACATCTTTTCAAAAGATATGATCTACCCAAGGAAGGGGGGAGTAATTACATCAATCATTTGCTCGCTTCTCTCTTTAACTTTTCTCCCTAACCTCTTGACTTCCAAATCTTAGGGGATGTGTGTGTGTGTGTGTGTGTGTGTGTGTGTGGGATATTGTTATTGACTTAGCATGTGGGGAGAATTATGAGGAATTAGAATGGCTCTTGTATCTATTGACCACAAGTGATCCCTACATAGTAAAACATACTGCCCCACCAGCATATGCTTATCCCTTTGCACAAAATTTCTACCCATGCATGGTAGCATTCTTGATTAACATATATGTACAAGAAGATGAATAAAAATCAAAAGATGACATTGAAGAAGCCTATGGTCTCACTGAGGATGAATTTATTTATCTTGATGACGAGGATCGAGACGTAGCCTTAGGACTGCCAGGCAATCTATAAAATATTCTCTTACCTTGATCCTATAGTGTGCTGCAAATAGATAGGTTAGAATTCTATATTCTGTTTTCATTTTTTGATTGATGCCTTTTCCCACTAATATGCCTCTTGTAGGTACGTTGTATTGTTTACTAATGAGTACAGGAAAACGTTGCACTAACTCAATTCTTTAGCATCATGAGGTCTTTGTCATATCCATACCAAACTACATCAAAGAGTTGCTACCAACACAAAACAGGTGTTTCTTGTCCATTCTTGTTGCTTTGCTGCCTTTTTAGCATTCATGTTTGCGTGTTTCAAGACTAATCGGTACCAAAGTATCTAACATACTTGCTTAGTATTTTGCTTTAGACTCGATATAATTTAGTAGTTAGTTTAGGCTCTTAATTCGATATTATGAAGCATTGTGTGCCGTGTAGAGTGCTTTTTAGTGGGCTTACTCCCTCTTGCCCTTTAGCTTGAGTATTATAAAGGAAGTTTTGCTATTATGATGAGCCTGAGGATAGTAACTGTGTCAAGATGACCCCCAAGGATACATGATTGCAAATGAGCAAGCAACAAAGCCACTCTAAAGGGGGGGGTAGGGGGGGAGGTGAGCCCAAAAGTCAATTACGAGTCTACGTTTCAACAAAATGTATGTTGAAAATACTTTGGGGGGTCAGCCAAAGGGAATCTATTCAGGCTATAATTTCATGTGTGATTTTCTTTATCATATCTCAACTTGAGGATCTTCTAGGTACAACCTCTACTTATCCATGAAACATGAAACAATTTACTCTTGCGATTAAACAACTCTAACTTGACTAGGAGGAATTAAGAGGATTGGCTATGGGATTAATAATTGACCTTTATTGCCCTACTGACAATAAAACTAGCAAAGCTAGAGTCCATGATTCGTTGACCTCTATAAGTGCCAGTGAGTTTAGTTCTATTATGTTTTAATGTATAATGCTCAACTACGTTTGTTTCATATTTTTTCCATTGATTTCTCTTTATGCTTACTCATTGCGTATGAATTTTAATTCTCCATGTTTTTATGAGAATGTAGTTATTATGCTATCTTCTTGTTGATTTTGCAGTGTTCGAGTGAAGCTAAGGAGTCACCATATCGCAGAGGACAAGTGTACCATCTTCTAGTATTTAACTTCTTGATTGTGAACACGTCCATGGGCCCTACTCTCATCAAGATGTTTAAATACTACAAGATCCATACAAAGCGAATGGATCAAGTTCTTGCTTTCGAATTTTCCACATTCATAAATTCCAATGACGGAATTTACATTAAAAAGGGGGGCATTGGCTTATATTGAGTCGAGGGTCGGTCCTGTCGATCTTGTAGGTGCATGGTCAGGGATTGAGTGATTGCCAATGAGAGATGCACCATATAATTATTCAGAAAAGAAATTAGTGATGACTGGTTGAGTGTGAGCACCTATATGTGAACGAGACGAACCACATAAAAGGCTTGTAACTTAGTTTTTTCCTCATTCTCAAAGTGCTCTTGCTCTCCTTCTCTGCGACCTTATCTTCTTGCTTCCTATGAGCATGAGTGTGTGTGAGTGCGAGAGAGAGGGTGTGAACGATAGAGTAGCATCGAGGTACAACGGTGGCAAGGCGATTGAGCAACGACAGCAGGCTTCTTCCTTTCTGCGCACATGAGATTCCCTCATCGATGGCAAAGTAGGAGGTGAGTGACACACAATTTCTCATTGTAGAACTTGTCTATGCACAGATTGTATGCTTGTGCCACGACGATGAGTAAGGTCCCAACAATCAACATGCAAGATGCTCTTGTGCTTGGACTCATGTGTTTTGTTTCTCATGACACTATTGATATAAGATCAAGCCACCTACATTAGCCTTAGACAAAAGGGTCATTGATGTGGGGCGTTGCTGGATTAGGGATGTGGAGCTTAGATCTTCATCTGTTTTTGTTGGGTTCATCTACACCATTAGTGTATCAGGGGTTGAATGACCTACACGGCTAACGCATCAGAGATCTTGCCTTGGCTTCGTTTAAACACCCCGTGTGGCATTGAAGAGGCATGGTGCGTAAATTGGTATAGTTGGTGTTGATTTCCTACCACATGTTGCTGGATTTGGAATCCTTTCAGAGCTCAGGTTCCTGGAGAGAAGCAAAGCGGCTTCGACTTATGTCTAGCTTTAAGTAAATTGGAGGTGTTCTTGCTCACTCCGGGTGAAGTGAAATTCTCTCTAGCCAGAGTACAAGCGTTTGTGCATGGGTGGACCGATTGATCCTACACAGGGTCCAATGCTTCTACTTAGTCATTTATATTTTGAAGATATGGTATAGCCAACTTTTTTTATTGCATTAAGTCATGGTTTTCTTGTTTCACTTAGATGGGGTATTTAAAGATTCTCTTTTGTCATTCTATTGTGTCTCTATGCTCTCTCTCTCTCTCTCTCTCTCTCTCTCTCTCTCTCTCTCTCTCTCTCTCTCTCTCTCTCTCTCTCTATTCTCTCTATTCTCGCAATGCGGTGTACACGTATATTCACCCTCCACTTGGTCATTTTCTTTAGTACACTTTCATTCATACACACTCAGGGGTAGCACTAGTCGCTAGGTACCTCTGGATGCAGTCTTACACTTGGTTTAAACTCCATGTTAGGTTGAGCATTGAGAAATCCTCCCCTATACAAATGCTTCCGCAACTCTAATGTATATTGAAATTGTATAAAAGTGTAAATTGTATGATTCTCGCACAAACCCCTTGGGAGGGGTATCTCTCAAAATGAGATATTGTTAAGAGGAGAGGAGTGACTAGTTTTAGTTGGAGACACTATTGTGACGTGCTTGTCACGCGTGAGTGAGAGAGAGAGAGAGTGTACACGAGTCTGAACCAGAATGAGCGTCCCTCGCCTTTGAGCAAGCACCTCCTTATATAATCATGTAAGGGGTTACATGCCAAGATGATCTACACCAAGAACCCAACTGTCGGATACTATCTTTACGACTACACACCACACCTCCCCCCTTAGGGAGAAAAAAGATGGACATCTTTTTTACAGTTTTGGGCTGAGAAAAGACTCGACATGACTGAAAGGAGTGCATCAACTCCAACACCTCATCTGGGGGGAGTGAGCTTACAACAACTTAAGGGCTAGGGACTGAACTTGGGGGCTAGACTTGACATCATGCCGATCATCATCAAGGCATGGAACTCGTACATCTCGCTTATGCAAACATTAGGTCGCTATCCCAATGTAATGGAAAAGACGAGGAACTTCTATAGGAGCTACGACAAAAGATACAAATTTTGTGCGACATACATCCATCTCCAAAAGGGGCTTGGTGTGTGATCAAACAAGACAAAGACTATGAAAAACTGAATCATGACTTTTAAAAATTGAAAAGACTAGGCGACTTGGGCTTTGTAGGGGACGTTCAAGGCAAGAAGAATTGTTCAGAAAATGGGAGAGATGGCTATGCACACCAGGCCTTGCAAAGATCTCGTAGCTTCCTTCCACAAGTTGAGAAGAATGGTGATTGACGTGAAGAGCACTTGCAAGTCACTTGCCGCCCATCAGAGCCTGGTTGCAGAGCTCGTTTCTGTGGCTTTCTATTCCTCTTCCAAAGACCCTGTGCTTTGCAGCCATCTGTAGCCTGATGATCCGCAAGAAGAAAGTGCCACCTCCCTCGCTGCCTTGCCACCAGCGAATGCGCCTGCTCCAAGATTGCCATCAGAGCCTGGGGAATAGCCATTTTGATGCTTGTGACCCTAGGAAAGTACACCCAGTACAGGATGTTAGCGGCAGCATGGGGGAGCTTTTGACTCGCTGACTTCAAATCACCATGGAAACTGATAACGGCGTAGCAGTGGTGCCCAACAGGTTTGGTGTTGGCTTCGTTGTTGACGGCCAAGCTGCGAGCTTGCAAACTACAGGATGCCATGTTGGCCTTGGCAGGTATGAGCATGGTACCCACCTGAAGGGCAACCCAATCAGGACAATCGTGCTGGTTGCGACAGTGACCCATGAGTAGTAGCGCCAGCATCAGAGATGGCCATAGCGCTGCTGGCGATAACAACCACAGCAGCAGCGACAAGCAAACTGCTTCAAGATAGGGCTGAAATGTATTGACGAGAGCTCGAGCTGCAGCAGCAAGGTCGCTTCCTCTTGCAACTGGCAGGGAGAAAGTTGAAGGTCCGGCCATGCAGTGGTCTGGCAACCTCCGTGAGGGAGGAGCATGGAGCATTGGCGACCTTCACTACACAGGATGGACAGTCGCCCCTTATTGAAAAGGTTTCGCCCGCCTAGTCAGGCTCTAGTGCGAAGTGCATGGCGCCAAGAAAATCAAGAAGCTTCTAATTGCCCGTCTCCTCCACCAATGTGTCGTGCTTGTCATGCATGAGAGAGAGAGAGAGAGAGAGAGTGTACACGAGTCTGAACCAGAATGAGCGTCCCTCGCCTTTGAGCAAGCACCTCCTTATATAATCATGTAAGGGGTTACATGCCAAGATGATCTACACCAAGAACCCAACTGTCGGATACTATCTTCACGACTACACACCACACTATCATAAATAATGTAAACAAAAATGGACTTCTTTAAATTTCCTTAGATCCAATTGGAGTAGTGTGATCTTTGTTATCTACGTAAGTTATCATGTCTCTAGGTCTATGCTAAAACTTGATGACTCAATCAAGATAGCTAGCATGCCATGAAACCATGGAGCTCCCAACAAAGCATCCTCATGCTTCGAGCGAGTCATAAAGAAATCCTCCTAATCTTTACCCTTGAACATGAACTAAGCGCTTTTTAGCAATTCCCAACAAAGCATCCTCATGCTTCGAGCGAGTCATAAAGAAATCCTCCAAAGCTTTAGCCTTGAACATGAACAAAGCTTTCTAGAAATCAAGGGAGTAAGTAAAACTTTGCCCTTCAACAGCTCCATCTACATCCTTCCAAGGAAACATGTCAAAAGCGTGGATATTAAACTTTGATAGCTAAATTGCAAGAGATAAAGTTATGGGTAAATCTTAGAATGAAAGGAGCCTTATCCCAAAACTTTTCCAAGCATAGCATAGTGGAGCTCTTTGTGGAGTTGAGCTTTTATGCTTGAAAACTTGAGATACTTCTAGGTTATCATTCTTTGCTCCCTTAGTGGGGCAATGCAATAATTATGAGCCATTGTCCCACATCTTAAATAGGTATGCTCTTTCAAGTTCCTCCCTTCTCTCTTCTCGCTTCGTATTGTAACCTTTCTTATCGCCTGCAAAATTCATGTTGGATCTCCTTTCTTAGGGAACTTGTGCATGAATTTTCTAGCTGTATAGCAACACTAGCTCTTTCACTTAACGAATAGCTTGTTGTTCAACTTTTGCATGAAATGAGTTTTTTTTTTGTGTTATAAATGATTCTCTTAATTTCCCCTAACCCAATACATTCAATATCTTAATTTAAACCTCATGCTTAAAAGAATAAAAAAAAGGAGAACTTGGACAAAATTTATCGGCTCTACAAAAACAAAAGTTTAAAGAGCACTTTCGCCATTGTTTTGCATAGGTATGAGACCTTACAAATGGAACATACCAGCTCTACTTTTACTAAAGGTGACATGAAATTTGTGTATTACCATCAATCGTTCTTTGTTTCCCCTTTTTTTTGGTTTGGGGGGGGGGGGGGGCACATTATGTGTCAAGCATGAAGGAGTCTGCGGGATATATAGAGAAGTACAAATTCCTCGAGGCAAGGTTGACCCCAATACATGTTAAACAAGGACTGATCAGAACCAGAAATGCTCAAGACCAAATAAACTTTTGTAAAGCTGCCGAGTCCTACGGAAAATCTTATCAGTACCCTGTCACCAGTGTTTAACCCACACAATAACAGCTGCCTTTCAGGAAACAAGCATGACTCTCACATGGGCAGATATTTACCCCTGCTCCGTTGCATCAGCAACTGAGTCTTTGCTCACTCTGCCCATTTTGGCAAAGTTGGCAATTGCCATCTTCTAGCCCAATGATGTCGTAGGGTAACATAGGGATCCTCTACCCCACCATCACAAATGGCAACACCTCACAATGAGTTCAATGCAGCAGGAGAAAACAAAGTTGATGGCGCTTGGCAGGGGTTATCCTCTGCCTCTGTGAAACTGCTCTAAACAAGAAAAAGAATGGAGAGATCACACGGCAGCTACTGGCTAGTCTCCAACTGCCAGCACAACATAGCTCCGTCTTCCCCAAGCAAAACATCGTGCATGACTTTGTTTTTGAAATCATCTTTGGTCACACAAGTGTCAATTCTGATGCGATCTAACCAGTGCGTCTAAGGCTGCCTTCAGCCTGCCCAACCCTGGCAATTTTCTAAGAGCAAGCACCGATCAAGAAATTAACACCTCGTTCTTTCTACCTGCAGGGCATATGTAGGTGGCATGCTGACTCACAGAACACATCCAGCAGAAGCGATCTGGCCTGCTCATGCCAGTCTCATCAATATATCGTGTCAAGGCTGCTTCGCAGACAATCCACGGCGCTAATCACGGTTGCTCTCAGCCGTCGGATTTCCTAGGTGAGCTAGGGGTAAACTGAGGGTAAACTAGGGGCGAACAATTTACACCTGGTTTGTACCTAGTTTACTGAACAGCTCCAATGGCAGAGAGCGCTGGTTGCTATTCAGTACACTAGGCACTAACCAGGTGTAAATTGTCCGCCCCTAGTTTACCCCTAGTTCACTTGGGAGATCCGACGGCTGAGAGCGCCTCTTTTGTTAAACATGAACTGGTCCATCCGGTAACTTCAAGGACCCACTCAATCAACAGACGTTTTGTCCTTTGACGTTAGAGCATCCAGACAAGCAACTCTAGAACAGAAGAAACTTGCGACAAATGGCAAAGCAATCAGAGGAGATATCAGCAAATAGATAAAACATGTCGAGGTTCATCACTCCATAAATATACAGTAGAGTCAAAGCTCATACTGTCATATGCACAAAATTGCAGCCAACATATTTCTTCACCTAAATTGTAACCCTCCACATCAGAAGCCTTCATATACAAAGCTTGCACAACAAACGGGTTGCTTTGATGTGCAAATAGCCACAAAGAATCATATCTGACCTTTCAAACCATTTATACAATGAGACAACTCGGGAGTAACCCAGCAGCACATCCATATGCACACTTTTGTACACATAGCTGCTTCCTGTCAATACATGTCATTCTTCAACTTCAAGAACTTCACATATTCCTTCTGCTCCATTTCTCCTCCGTGGACAGGATCAAAAGTACATTTGTAAAAGCTGCAAAAGTAGCGACATGGATCAACCTCAGTTGACGTAACACTCAAAACATAATTGTCCAGACTTCTCAAACATACCTCCCATTAGAACCCACAATGTACAGGATATGCTTTTCAGGAGCAAATGCAACTATAGACTTGATCTCCTCCGGTAACCTGAATTGTGCAAAAGACCACTCCGAACTGAAGTACCTTGGTAATACACCTGCATCATCAAGAAAGACCAGATTGTTGACTGATTTTTTATTGAAAAGTATGCCCTGAGAAACACATTTTCAAGTCCGATTTTTTCCCCAAATTGTATGCAACTAATACCTCTCAAAAACGAGAGTGAAGACCCCGGATTTGCACTGCCAGGCCCAGACACAACACTCTTGCTATGCCTGCTGTAGCTAGGGGAAATGCCAAACACATGCACAGTGCCCTTGTCACTTGAAACAGCGAGCCAATGAGCTGTGGCTGAAAATGTAAGGCTGTATATTTCTGCTCTCTCAGCACCTCGCCGAAGCTGCAATTAACAGGACATAAAGTGACATCAGTAAAGTTCATGTCCTTATCAAAAGGTTGATGATAAATAAGCAAAAGTCAAAAAGTTCTTGAGCATCGTCTCAGGGTGATGCCCTCTAAAGCATAAAAATACCCCCAAATCACATGCCTGAACTGGCACATATAACACGCAGATGGCTATAACAAGCACCCAAGTTACTAGTACTCAGCTGAAAAAGCAGAATTGCCTAGTATCTCTTCTAGTAATGAACCCAGCTCACAAGCATTGTACATAAAGAAAATAGACATGTCCGAAATACCTCTTGCAAATGAGTCCCATCAAAAGTGCTGAATACCCTAATCAGAGTCCCTTTGTTGCTTGCTGTTGCAAGTAGACGCCCATCAAAGCTGAGGGCAATGCACGCAAGGTGTGAATCATGGGCGGCAATCATATTCGTCTCCCTTGACAGCTTCTTGTCAGGCATAGGGCGCAGCCACTCTATCCTAACCTCTCCTTTCTGAAGCCCAGGGCAGGCAAAAACAAATGGTGATGCAGGGGCCCCCGAAATTGCACATAGACCTTTGGGATTAGAAAGGGTTTCTGCATCAAATATCAAGTTTAGGGTTTCAAACTCGTACACAAAAATCTTGTGTTCGAGCACAACAACAAGCTTGTCTAAACGGAGCTTCACTGCCCGAACAGGTGACCGAAAGGAGAGCTCCCCTCTGCATCTGCGCTGTAGAAAATCCCACATCATCACCTTGTTGGGGGGGAACTTAGGATTCTCACCGCCGCCTACGATGGCCGCAAAACCGCGATCGTACATCAGCTCAACCGTTGCAATACCGCCATTCAAGACAGGTTCCCAGTTTGTGTTTTCTTGCAAAGATGGTGGTACGAGGTTGTACACACGGAAGCCTTTCTGTGTGCCACAGGACAGGCGGGTGATGTCTTGATTGAAAGCGAGAAAGAGAGGAGACTGCTCGTCATCTTCAGGATGATAACAGTAGCTCTGGCGATGGCGATCTGAAGAGGGTAAGGATCTGTAGTGCTGCTTCGGTTGCAAAGCTTGCTGCTCTGTTGGTCGCGTGGTGTTGGAGGCAGGACACATGATGGAAGAGGACTTTCCTTCTGCTTCGCAGTAACAGATGCTGGCGCGCGTGCCTGTGACGATCTGCGTAGAAACAATGAGTGAGAGAACGACCTTTATAGTTACTACCGACGGCACTTCAACATCGGAGTCACGACACTTTACACAGAGATACTTTGCAAAAGCTTTTAAGCTATATGCTAACTAAATTGCCAACCCAACAAACCACACGAGCTTCTTGTGTGTTCTAGAGTCCCTTCCTGACACAATTATAGCCTGATATAGCGCAAAAGAATGAGCGAGGTTTTCCGGCTCTTTTGGCCGGGGGGGGGGGGGGGTTCAGAGTTGATTCGGTTGCTTCAACTTGGGCTCATATCATTGGAATCATTTCCTTTAGTCTTACTTTGCTTTGACTCTATTGATGCAAAAGATTTGCCCTGAGCACTTATTTGAAGGTTGTCAAATGGTCATAAGGATCCCCACAACTGTCATATGTCTTTACCCACTCTTTGCAATCCAATGGTCGTATCTTTGTGAATGAATGGTCATATCCTGCTCCATATATGAAGGGTTCTCCCATCTCTTCCTCTCAAAAGGAACATATACAAACTAAACCTCAATATACGTGTTGAATTCAAATGGCATACCTCTCTACAAGCTACTTCTCTCTCTCTCTCTCTCTCTCTCTCTCTCTCTCTCTCTCTCTCTCTCTCTCTCTCTCTCTCAGGATATGGAGCGAGATTGTCGAAGCGAGCTTTCTTTTGGGGAGAGGCCGTCAATCACCACTATTGCTTCCCTCCTTGGCCATTGAAGCTACCCACTCTACTTCTCCACCCTCTCCTCCTCCTCTTCTCCTCTGTCACCCTCTCCTCCTCCACCGCCTCCACCTATCCCCTTTCATCCTCCTTATCCTCTATCCTCCACTCTCCTGCTCTCTCTGTCTCTCCCTGCCTCCACATCTCTTTCTCACTAAATTCTTCTTCTTCTTCTTCTTCTTCTCTCTCTCTCTCTCTATGTGTGTGTGTGTGTGACTAGCTGTTTTACCATAAATAATAGTACATAATTGACTTTTTTACATTCAAAAGACAGCTGGCTCCAGAGAGAAGGAATGATAAGTACAAAAATAACTCAGTCTTAGAATCATCTTTGTACAATGTTTATATGAATGAAGCTTCATTCCAGTATACAAATATCAGAAGTACTTCCCTTGCCATAGGTGCATGTGTAATCATGTAAGGACAATTGCTTAAAGAAAAAAAACCTCCAAAGATAAAATAGAGTACTCACATGCATCCATCCAAACAAGACAACAAATATGTTAGCATTGAATGTGTTTTACAGGCATCAAATGGACTATACCAGTTGTTATCCATGTCCATCTTAAAAAAGGTTTTTTAGAAACTTTCAAGCCTAGTCCAAAGTATTTATATAGATTTTTATCACCCAGAGTGTAAGGTTTATTTATGTTTTAGAAGACCATACCACCTTTGAAACCAAGTGAACTAGCTCCATTGATGAAGCTCCATACTTACTTTGCCATAAAGCAAGAGCAGCTTGAATAAAATTTCCTTTAAGAATATCAAGCAAGTTTTTTATGATATATAAAGTTTAACCCCAAATAGGGTTTATGGCATTCTCCTTCCTCAAATTCTGTATGTTACTTACCTTCATTCTCTGCTGAGTAAGCCAATTAGTAGAGATCTTTAGATATAAACACGGTTTCTAGCTAGACCAAGTGCATGAAAAAAGTAAGTGTGTGTGTTTGGTTTTTTTTTAAGCCTATTTATAGGAATGCTGAAACCATATAGAGTTACCAAAAAAAATAGTAATCCACCAAGTCTAGCGGCAGTATGCATCCGATGGGGATCACACCCAGAACAATCCACCGAACACCTTTTATCCAGAAAGTCAGTACGGAATCGCGAAACATGCGCTAAGTGAAAGAAAACAACTAGTACCTTTATCAAGTCCAAAAAGACCAGTAAACAATAAGGTACAACTAGTATGCCACAAGCCAATCGGCTAATCGCCAACCAATGTACAATGCAGAGCCACCGTAAGTAGTAGCAGGATCATTACCTCATGTTTGCGTAGCCCATTCGGCCCTTACCATATGAACCTAGCCAACTCACATAATGGGTTTTACCTAGTTAAGCAATAAGGAACATCAATCCTCAGAAGTGCCGTAATTTGTTTAAGCAAGGCCAACCACACGGTGGTTTATTATACCAGGCTAAGTGGCCGGTTATGCCACCCAATATTTTTCAAGTTTTTGCTTATGTACCATCATCAATAGTAAAATAAAAAACAGTGAATACCGGGTAAGGAAATCCCATTATCTCAAAAATTTGAACATTATGTACCTACAACAGCTAGTTATGAATAATGAGCAGCGGCAAACAAACCAGTAACAATACCATAGTCATGCCCCAAAACAACCTTTCCAACTGTTTATCATATTATGCCAGTCATAGCCGACCACTGTAGTGGACCTTACCAGGCTGAAGAACGAGGAACAACACCCCTTTAGTAATGCTTGTCATTGTCAAACCGAGCCAACCATACATGGTCCAACCATTTATATCATGTACTACTAAGTACAGCCATCCTGACCATTTGAGTAAATCACTACTAAGTACACGCGTTTTTATGCGATAATGCTTACCATTTATATCAAAAACATGACAGAAACGAGATCATTGATGCTAAGCTTAGTGACCAACCTAAGTTGGTTGTGTTGTAAGCTCCATGTTTGGTGCAATAGAGGTAAAAAAAACACGCAATCCTCACACTTAACACAAGTAAAACACACGCAGAGCTAAGTGAGGGGCAGAATGCAGCCTCACCTCTTTAAATAGAAGAAGGAAGGCTGCCATCACTCATGGCTAGTTGCTTGTAGAGTGTATTGAGTAGATCGAGCTCCCCCTGGGGATTTGCGAATGAGTAGCTGCCTGTGATGCAGTCCAGCTTAGTATGGCTACCATAGCACCTCACGGCATGGTAAATGAGAGCAATAAGTAGTTAATTTAGCCACGCCTTGTAACCATCATACCCTTTTAAGGGTCCTATCCCATATCTAGCAAAAAGGTGTGGGTCTTTTATAACCCCAGAGTGTCGACAATCTATGGCATGATACACACTATTTGAAGCTTTTAAAAAAAAACTATCAGCAAGTAGTGAAGTGTGTGTGTGTGTGTGTGTGTGTGTGTGTACCCGCCCTGTCCCAGGCACCATACACAATGGGTCAATAGTAGGCCCATTGTGAACGGGCCTACTACCTTATTAGAGAGATGAGAATATCGAGGTTAAAATGTAATTCCGGCTAGTCATGTTGAGTAAGTGATAGTAGAATTTTATCAATTATATCGTATCTATTGAAGCCATTCAGGCAGTACTTGTTTATAAGTATCTTAATATTTTCCCAAGCCAGGAGGTAGTTAGAAGAGGAGTAGATAATTAGGTAAAGTAGGCTGATACAAGTGCTGAGAGATGCTTTGTGGGGTCTATTACTATTCTTTTTATGAACTCAAAAGGTGGAAGTTTTAGAATATCTCTCTTCCATATAAAATTTTGGTCATACTCTCCAACGTAGGGTATATGACGAGAAATAGAAAAGTTAAGGAATTGTACTAAAGTGCAGAAAATCCATTAGGTGTTGTGAACCCTTGTAAAGAAGTTGGTTCTATTTTTAAGCAGTTAGGATATATATGACAGATCTCCTCAAAAAAGTCTTTGTTGTTGATGCTCAGTAGGTCATCCATATATCTGTAAGTGTGTCTGAATAGTAAAAGTTTATTACTTTTATCTCCCATGGTTTTGAGAAACCACTTGTATTCGAAGAAGGCAAGGAATATATTACACATGAGCGGGGAGTAAGAAAACCCCATGGGGATGCCAAGGCTTTGGTTAAAACAATGTCCTCCAGAGAGAATGGTACAGTTTTCAAGTAACCATGATATGTAGAGACACAACTTCTCTTCATTTAAGTGTAAGGGGTGGGAAGAGTGTGTCTTTTTTAACCATCTAGGTTTTTTGGAAAGAGATATGCAGAAAAAACCTCTCTTGCTAGCATTAACAAAAGCTAGTTTGATAACCTGTGATAGTACATCTTTAAGCCCAAGATCACCTTCTTATGGAATATTCTCATAACACTGATTAATATCTGCTGAGAAAAGATGAAAAATATGTTTAGGGAGGTTAAGAGAAACCTAGTAGAGTTTCTTGTTATCCAGAAGGGGTTGTGTTGTACTTGTAGAAAGTTATGGCAGATTTTTTTGTTTAGATGCACAGATGTAATGGAATTGGCCTATTTAACTTGAGAGTAGCGGAAATTAATGAGAGTACTTTTGAGAAATGACTTTGTGAGCATAGCAGGTGAACATAATTGAAGATATCAACATAATCATAGCAATTAGTTAACTTGGCATGAACAATACTTTTGCAAGAGAGAGAATTTAGAGAACATGACAACAATTGAGGACCGGATTTATGTGGAGCCGGTCCCCCCTCCAATAGGCATTTGTATTATGATTTCTCCCATTAAGAGAGACTTGTTACGATACAATCTTTGTGTTCCTTGTGACCTAAGTGATGCAATGAAGATGGAAAGCTTCATGCATCACAAACATAGCATAAACTTGAAGAAAGCTTTAACTATCCCAAGACCTCAAACACCTTCGAAGGTGGAGAGAGCTAGCAGGGAATGAGGGTAGGGAAGAGGAAGAAGAAACATTTCGTAGGAGGAAGAATTAGTTCCTCACTTATCATAACTCTTGTTGCTAGCATACATAATAGCATAGCAAAGAAGAAGGAGATGGCAAGCTTAAGCATTGAAGCATGGCTCTTGGTTGGATTTGCACTCCATAGCCAAGATTGTTGGTGTAGGCTCGGACTGTCATTCTAAAGTGTTGTGATCCTGAAAGGAAATATATAAATTATCATAATAACTAATATCTAATTCTCCTAAATGATTTTCTCATGTTAAACTGATCATTTAATATGGGGAAGTGCCAGACGAGAAAAAGCTAGAATATTGGTTAAGCTAGCAGAGCGGCCATAGTAGGGATCCAAAGGATGGAAAATAGGAATCCAAAGGTGGGGCCATCTACAAAATACCAAGGTGCAAAAATGGGCTAAAAAGACCCTAAGGTTAAGCCCATTAAGACTTCCAAAATTCAAGGGTTGTGTCCAATGGTCAAAAGCCTAGGGAAATTGGATGCTTTGTGTGTGTCCCAAAAGTCTTTATCAAGGCCTACAAAGGAGGGGGCGAGCCCTAGAAGTAGGAGATGAGAGAGAAACTCACACACACAGCTCCCTTTCCACAAAGGGAATGAGGGACACATGTCAGCTCCCCAGCCTAGATGCCCACAAGGTGAACTCAATTCCTATATGGATGGCCTTTGAGGTGGACCAATGAGAATTAGGCTAGAGTAAATCTAGTTTAATTAATTCAAAAACACTTAATAAAAGAACCAATAAGAATTAAGCTCTCTAGAAGACTATTGGACAGTCTCCCCAAGGGGTCCAATGAGCATTCAACAGCCCAATGGCTTGCCTAATTCCTATTGCCCAGGAGGCAAAGGGGTCCTATGAGAGTTTAGTTGAATTAAATAATTACCTAAAGCTCTCACAAAAGGGGAAAGGGGGACACATGTGAGAAGGCTATCACTTATGTTGCTTAATTTCCATTGGCTAGGCCTTGGGAGGTCCAATAGGGCTGTAGCATGAGCAATTAGCAAGGGGGTCGACCAAGAGAGAGAGGGGGCTGATTTTCTCAAGGCATTATTCACTTACACACACACACACAATCAATGTGTGAAGCAAGAAGACTCTCTTTCTCTCTCTCTCTCTCTCTCTCTCTCTCTCTCTCTCTTCTCAAGCTTTAATGGAAAGCTTACTACCTACTTCAAGCTTGTGAGAAGGGAGGCCTACACCAACAACTCTTGGCTTTGTGATGCAAATCCAACCAAGAGCCAAGCTTCAATGCATGCTCATCTCCTCTACCATGCTAGTTACTAAGCTAAGCTATGCTAATATGAGTGATTATGTGAGGAGTGTATATCTTTCTCGTAAGAATACTCCTTCTTCCTCTCAATCTACTCTCATACCCTGCTAGCTCTCACCATCTTCGAAGGTGTGTGAGGTCTTGGGTCTGAGACCGTGAGGGAATTGATAATGTGTTTGATAAGTGTTTTGCTTAGTGCATGAAGTTTCCGTCTTCATTGCACTAGCTAGTATTGAAGGAACACAAAGAATTATATTGTAAAATGTCTCTCTTGATGGGAGAAACCATAATACAAAGCCTTTTGGAGGGGGGACCGGCTCCATGCAAATCCGGTCCTCAACTGTTGTCAATAATTTCTCTCTCTTTTAAAGTATTGTTCATGCTATCTAACTAGGTGTTATACTTTTTGTTGCTCTCTCCATCCAAGCACTCTTGTTATTCTCATTAGGAAGCTATTCTAATGGAATGCTCACTATGTTCATGCTATTTTCTGCTACACACAAGTTACTAGGCCATTAAATGTTACATTGGTATCAGAGCACAAGGTTTCTCTTTTCTTGCTCAAGAAGGGAGGTCCTCAAGCTAGCTATAGTTGGTTGGTATTATTAATTGCATGTGAGTAAGTAGAATAGGGATTTTTTAGCCTTGCAGTGCGCCTGCCTTTGTGCAATTAACGGGGCATCACCGTCGAGAGCTATGGTATTAATAGTGGAGTCCTATGGGGCTTGCCTACAGCTTAACCACTATTGAGCTATTAGAAGCTTGACAGGAGCGGGTGCTATTTTGGTGTTGAACAACCCTCTCTTCTATTCCTTGCAATTAATGGTATTCGAGCCACGGGTACAATAGCTTGAGTGCTTTTTCTAAAGGGGTAAAGAGGAGTAGCAACTAGGGCTTGAAGTGCCAAAGTATACCTAAAAAGTTTACACCTAAAAGTTGTTAGAATGGCTGACAATAGTAAAGAGAGTGAAATTAATGTTGATAACTTTGATTTTGATAATGAGCAAGCTACTAATGATGCCCCAACGCTTGTTAACTTTCTTGTTTCTAGGCTTCAACAAGCCATGGGCAATCCATCCCTCCAAAGTGAAGTGCAACGGTAGCTTCGTGCTCATGGGAGTCTCCATGTTCCCCACCATGACGAGAGAGCACCTAGGAGGCCTCCTTGCGAGACTTCCAAAAGAGGCCTCTCTCCGATTCGGGAAGAAGAAAAGGATCCATATGAAGGGCTCAAAAATTTGCTCCTTGATGACGCATCTCCTTCTCAAAGAAGAATTCAAGAGCCTGCACCGAAGGAACGAGAAAGACTGAGTCTCCGGCCACCTCAACGGAGATGGCTCCACGAAGACGGCGGGCTAAACACTCTCCATCACCTCCAAAACGAAGAAGACCATCGCATACATCTCCACACCATACTTCAAAGAGGGATGACAAAAAGCAAGAGAAGAAAAAGGCGAGAAAGAGGACACCCTCTTCTTCATCTTCTTCATCTTCTTCATCCTCTTCCTCTTATGAAAGTGGTGGTGAAGACAATGAAGATCAAGGCAAGAAAAAGGCGAGAAAGAGGTCACCCTCTTCTCCATTTTCATCAAATTCTTCATCTTCTGAAGAAAGTGATGGTGCAACCTTTGAACCATAAAAAAGAAGAGGCCATAGGAAATCCTATGCCGCGTGGAAGAGGTCGTCCAAGCTCAAGAAGTTCAAAGAGGGAGGGAAGAGTATCTCTTTCCTTACCTACGATGGCACCTTTGGTGCTACGGCCAAAGTCTTGGCCTTTATCCAACAATTCGATGCGGCGTTTGGAGATGAGGGCTTCACAGAGTCCTCTAAGCTACACCATGTAGCTATGCATTTTCAAAAGTCCGCCAGGCAAAGGTGGTCTAGCCTACGAGCCAACGATGAAGCTCCACTAACATGGAAAGCTTTAAGAGCTTCCATTATGAAGCAGTTTTTGGCCACCGATGCCAAAGACAAAGTACTCACCGAATGGCGAAGCTTAAAGCTCTCTCTTTACAAATCCATTCACAAATATGGGACTTACAACTCAAAGCCACTGTCTTCAAGAAATTTGATTTTGGAGAGCAAAAGAAACAATTTTGTGCGGGCTTAACTGAAGAAATGGCGCAGTATGTCAACTCCCAAAGGCCATGTACCATATTGGCGGTTATACACCATACTATGGTGGCTTCTCGAATCAATTTCCAAATGGGGGCTAAAAGAAATTCTAAGCCCACGGAAAACAAGGGTTCCAATGAGCCTAAGGGGAAGGACAATGTCCAAAAGTCTCCTAAGGGAAACTCCAACAAAGCTAAAGAGAAGGGAGTTTACAAAGGAAAAAACAAACTCTCTCCTGAAGAGCTTGAGCGTTATCGCAAGGATAACCACTCTTTCAAGTGCGGGCATGCGTACCGCGCTTGTCCCCAAAAGAACACCCGCCATGAACCTCCTAGAGCTACCTTGGTCGAAATCCAAGAGGAGGAAATTCACCACAAAGGATCTCCTCTATGCCATGCTTGGGGAAAGGTAAGAGAACATGATGCTTTTATTCTCTTTGACCTTGGTTCTACTCACAATTTTATATCTATAGAGTTGGCCACCAAGCTAGGCATACGAGCCTACAAGATGGGAGATGTCCTACCCGCTGCAGACAGTTCTTTCAAGGGGCAAGAAGCTTCAGTCACTCCCTTAATCGGGAAATTGAGGCTCCATGTCCAAAGCAATGTGGACAAAGAGGACTTCTTTATCTCTCCTCTCAAGCATGAGGATGTAATCCTAGGGGCACCATGGTTTGATCGCATGGCTGCCAATGTTAAATTCATTGAAAGGAGAATCTCCTTTAAGTTCAGGGAAAAAGATATGTACATAGATGCTAAGGAAATGGGTAAGGAAAGACGGCACATATTGCATGTGTGTCGACTATAGAGCACTAAATAGGATCACTATCAAGAATAGGTTTCCCGTTCCATGGGTAGAAGACCTATTTGATAAGCTGACCTAAAAAGAGGCTATCATCAAATAAGGATAGTTGGATCAAGACATTGTAAAGGCCGCATTTTGCACTACGTTTGGTCTTTACGAATACATTGTCATGCCTTTTGGCTTGACTAATGCACCAGCCACATTCAACCGCTTGATGGAAAAGCTATTCAGGCCTCACCAAACGTTTATTGGAGTGTTCTTTGATGATCTTATCATCTACTCTAATTCATTAGACGAACACAAGCAACACCTCCATGTAATATTTCAAGTTCTAAGAGAGAATAAACTTTATGTTCATCGAAAGAAAAGTGAATTTTTCTTACAAGAGATTCAGTATTTAGGTCACATTATCTCTCAAGATGGCATCCAAATGGATCCATCAAAGTTAGAGGTAATAAAAGGATGGCCTAAACCAAGGAATCTTCATGAGTTAAGAAGCTTTTTAGGTATGTGCGCATATTATTGACGCTTCATAGAAAAGTTCTCACTAATAGCAGGACCATTACATGACCTAACAAAGAAAAACGTTAGGTACACATGGTCTACCATGGAGAACAATGCTTTCAAAAAGCTTAAAGAAAATCTTATCTCTCAACCTGTGCTTACACTACCGGATCTCTCAAAGCCATTTGAGGTCCAATGTGATGCCTGTGGTGATTGCCTTGGAGCTGTTTTGCTTCAAGAAGGGCACGCCATAGGCTATGAAAGTCGAAGACTCGACCCTGTTGAGCAAGTTCTAGGCATATATGAAAAGGAACTCCTCGCAGTTCTACATGCCTTAGACTCATGGAAGCACTATTTATTGGGGACTACTTTCATTCTGCGAACGGATCACCAAAGTCTTAAGTACTTCATGACGCAGACCAAGCTCTTCGACAACAAATGAGGTCGGCAAAGTTTCTTTCGCAATTTCATTTTCATATTGCTCACATTGCTGGCAAGCATAATCAAGTAGCCGATGCACTCTCAAGATGGCCAAGAGTGAATGCGGTTTCCATAGCAACTCACAATGATCTCTTCTATGATAGATGAGTATGCTATTCATCCCGATTTTAGAGATGTGATTTCAGCCCTTGCACTAGGAAAGAAAGAGGAACCATTTACTTTACAAGATGGTTATCTTCTCTATGGCAATAGACTATGCGTTACTAGCTCACTACGTGAGAAAGTAATGTATGAGTCTCATGCTCCTCCTTATGCAGGGCATAGAGGGATTCAGTCTACCCTAAGTGGGATTGAAACATATTTCTATTGGCCTACCATGAAAACAAACATACAAGAGTATGTTTCTAATTGTGTGGTATGCCAAAAGACGAAGTTTGATAGAGGGAAGCAACTTGGATTGCTTCAACCTTTGCCAATCCCTAATTCACCATGGGAGAGCATATCCATGGATTTTATCTTTGGATTGCCTAAGTCTATCCATGGGAATATGGGAATATGGATGATAGTAGACAGGTTCAGTAAACAAGCTCATTTTATACCTGTCAAAAAGAATATCAAAGCCCATCAAATGGCAACCCTCTTCATTTCATAAATCTTCAAGTACCATGGCTTGCCAATGTCCATAGTGTCGGATAGAGATCCTAGAATGACCAGTAATTTCTAGAAGGGTCTCTTTGAGAATTTAGGAACAAGGCTAAACTTCTCTTCGGCCTATCACCCGCAAATGGATGGCCAAAGTGAAATAGCTGACCTAACAATTCTCGATCTACTAAAAGCCTATGTAACAGAAGTAGATCAAAGATCCCAATGGGAGAGGTACTTACCCTTAGTGGAGTACGCCTACAATAACACTGTACATACTTCCACGAGAAAAGCACCTTTTGAGGTAATTGAGGGAAGATCAAAAAGTCCCTTGCTACTTAAGGTACACGGAAAGATCTTAGCTGCAGATGAGTATAGCCGAGACCTACAAGAATCTTTCCAAAAGATTAAGGATGCTATCTCTATCTCACAGCAAAGGCAAACTGCTGACAAGCACAGAAGAGCCCAAGCCTTTAAAGAAAATGATTGGGTCTTACTCAGATTTCCCAAGGCTCGATTAAGGCACACAACGGGCAAGAATCCTATGGGACACCAAAAGTACTATGCTAAGTTAGCAAAAAGGTACTATGGTCCCTTCCAGATTCTTAGGCCAATCAATGAGATGGTCTATCAACTCAAGTTGCCCAACCATTGGCTCATACTCAATGATTTCTATGTGAACCTACTAAAGCCTTACAAGGGAGAGCCACCTCAAGAACCAACTAATGAAGACCCACTAGAGATCAAGGACCAAGAAGAGGTGCTGCAGCCCGAGTCCATTCTCCGACATGAAAACAAAGTACGAAGAGGCGGTAAGACTATCCGACGATATCTTATTAAGTTTAAGAATTATTCTTTTGAAGATGCTAGATGGATGCAAGGCATACAATTAAAGGATAACCTAAACCTTGTCAATGCTTATAATGCTTCCCTAGAGTAAGCAAATATACAAATGTTAGAAATGAACAAAGTTTTTGTCTTATAAGACTCTCTTTTTCTTTATTGTGCACAAAAATGAAGTAGTATGCATGCTTAGATCAAGTTTGAGGAGACGACGTCTCCCAAACACCAAGTAGAGCCTGTCACTCTACTATTGATATGACTAATGTGCAGACATGCTTGCGGTAGCTCAGGCTCTCAAGCACCAAATGGACTAGTAATCCATTCTGGAATGATGTCGTAGGGTAACATAGGGATCCTCTACCCGCTAAGGAAAGGACTAATGAATATGATTTATCTTCTCTACCTCATAGTCGAGGACGACTATGATTTCAAGAGAGAGGTAATGTCATAATAACTAATATCTAATTCTCCTAAATGATTTTCTCATGTTAAACTGATCATTGAATATGGGGAAGTGCCAGGGAAGCTAGAATATTGGTTAAGCTAGCTGACCGGCCACAATAGGGATCCAAAGGAGGGAAAATAGGGATCCAAAGGAGGGCCATCTGCAAAAGACCAAGGTGCAAAAATGGGCTAAAAAGACCCTAAGGTTCAGCCCATTAAAACTGCCAAAATGCTAAGGTTCCAAAATTCAAAGGTTGTGTCCAATGGTCAAAAGCCTAGGGAAATTGGATGCTTTGTGTGTGTCCCAAAAGTCTTTATCAAGGCCTACAAAGGAGGGGGCGAGCCCTAGAAGTAGGAGCTGAGAGAGAAACTCTCTCTCTCTCTCTCTCTCTCTCTCTCTCTCTCTCTCTCACACACACACACACACACACACACACACACACACACACACACACACACACACACACACACACACACACACACACACACACACACACACAAGCTCCCTTTTCACAAAGGGAATGAGGGACACACGTCAGCTCGCTAGCCTAGATGCCCACAAGGTGAACTCAATTCCTATTGGATGGCCTTGGAGGTGGACCAATGAGAATCAGGCTAGAGTAAATCTAGTTTAATTAATTCAAAAACACCTAATAAAAGAAACAATAAGAATTAAGCTCTCTAGAAGACTATTGGACAGTCTCCCAAGGGGTCCAATGAGCATTCCGGAGCCCAATGGCTTGCCTGATTCCTATTCGCTAGGAGGCAAAAGGGTCCTATGAGAGTTTAGTTGAATTAAATAATTACCTAAAGCTCTCACAAAAGGGGAAAGGGGGACACATGTCAGAAGGCTATCACTTATGCTGCTTAATTTCCATTGGCTAGGCCTGGGGAGGTCCAATAGGGCTGTAGCATGAGCAATTAGCAAGGGGGGTTGACCAAGAGAGAGAGGGGGCTGATTTTCTCAAGGCATTATTCACTTACACACACACACACACACACAATCAATGTGTGAAGCAAGAAGACTCTCTCTCTCTCTCTCTCTCTCTCTCTCTCTCTCTCTCTCTCTCTCTCTCTCTCTCTCTCTCTTCTCAAGCTTTAATGGAAAGCTTACTACCTACTCCAAGCTTGTGAGAAGGGAGGCCTACACCAACAACTCTTGGCGTTGTGATGCAAATCCAACCAAGAGCCAAGCTGCAATGCATGCTCATCTCCTCTACCATGCTAGTTACTAAGCTAAGCTATGCTAATATGAGTGATTATGTGAGGAGTGTATATCTTTCTCGTAAGAATACTCCTTCTTCCTCTCAATCTACTCTCATACCCTGCTAGCTCTCACCATCTTCGAAGGTGTGTGAGGTCTTGGGTCTAAGACCGTGAGGGAATTGATAATGTGTTTGATAAGTGTTTTGCTTAGTGCATGAAGTTTCCGTCTTCATTGCACTAGCTAGTATTGAAGGAACACAAAGAATTATATTGTAAAATGTCTCTCTTGATGGGAGAAACCATAATACAAAGCCTTTTGGAGGGGGGACCGGCTCCATGCAAATCCGGTCCTCAACTGTTGTCAATAATTTCTCTCTCTTTTAAAGTATTGTTCATGCTATCTAACTAGGTGTTATACTTTTTGTTGCTCTCTCCACCCAAGCACTCTTGTTATTCTCATTAGGAAGCTATTCTAATGGAATGCTCACTATGTTCATGCTATTTTCTGCTACACACAAGTTACTAGGCCATTAAATGTTACATAAACATAGAATTATTCTTGTGGATTGGGCCTACAATCCTTAAACTGGCAAAGTTAGGGACTATGATAGACGTGAATAGGAGACTAGAAACATAGTCTATGATGGGCCACCTAACACCGGTTAGCTCAAGGGTTTACAGAATGTGGGTCCAACTTAGAACTAAGTTCCAAAATTATTCTCTAAAGCCAACGTCCCGGATTCCCCATAAAATGGAAAAAACCTTATGTTTAGGATGTGTTGTAGTTGTTTTACCATAAATAGTAAGACATAATTGAACTTTTTACATTCAAAAGACAGTTGGCTCAAGAGAGAAGGAATGATAAGTACAAAAATTACTCAGTCTTAGAATCATCTTTGTACAATGTTTATATGAATGAAGCTTCACTCCACTATATAGATATTAGAAGCACTTCCCTTGCCCTAGGTGCATGTGTAATCATGTATGGACAACTGCTTCAAGCCAAAAAAAATCTCCAAAGATAAGATAGAGTCCTTACCTGCATCCATCCAATTAAGACAACATATATGTTAGCCTTGAATGTGTTTTACATGTATCAAATGGACTATACCAGTTGTTATCCATGTCCATCTTAAAAAGGTTTTTCAGAAACTTTCAAGCCTAGTCCAAAGTATTTATAAAGATTTTTATCACCCAAAGTGTAAGGTTTATTTATGTTTTAGAAAGCCATACCACCTTTGAAACCAAGTGAACTAGCTCCATTGATGAAGCTCCATACTTACTTTGACATAAAGCAAGAGCAGCTTAAATAAAATTACCTTTAAGAATATCAAACAAGTTTTTTATGACATGTAAAGTTTAACCCCAAATAGGGTTTATGGCATTCTCCTTCCTCAAATTTTGTATGTTACTTACCAAGTGCATGAAAAACGTAAGTGTGTGTGTTTGCTTTTTTTTTGGCTTGTTTATAGGAATGCTGGAACCATATAGAGTTACCAAGAAAACCAGTAAGCCACCAAGTCTAGCGGCAGTATGCATCCGATGGGGATCACACCCAGAACAATCCACCGAACATCTTATATCCAAAAAGTCAATACGCAATCAAGAAACAACCCTAGTTTCTTACAATAATACATGCGCTAAGTGAAAGAAAACAACCAGTACCTTTATCAAGTCCAAAAAGACCAGTAAACAATAAGGTACAACTAGTATGCCACAAGCCAATTGGCTAACCACCAACCAATGTACAATGCAGAGCCACCGTAAGCAGTAGCAGGATCATTACCTCATGTTTTCTTATCCCATTCGGCCCTTACCATATGAATCTAGCCAACTCACATAATGGGTTTCACCTGGTTAAGCAATAAGGAACATCAATCCTCAGAAATGCTGTAATTTTTTTAAGCAAGGCCAACCACACGGTGGTTTATTATACCAAGCTAAGCGGACGGTTATGCCGCCCAATATTTTTCAAGTTTTTGCTTATGTACTGTCATCAATAGTAAAATAAAAAACAGTTAAACTGGGTAAGGAAACCCCATTATCTCAAAAATTTGAACATTATGTACCTGCAGTTAGTTATGAATAATGAGCAGCGGCAAACAAAGCAGTAACAATACCATAGTCATGTCCCAAAACAACCTTTCCAACTGTTTATCATACTATGCCAGTCATAGCCGACCACTGTAGTGGACCTTACCAGGCTGAAGAACGAGGAACAACACCCCTTTAGTAATGCTTGTCATTGTCAAACCGAGCCAACCATACAGTGGTCCAACCATTTATATCATGTACTGCTAAGTATAGCCATCCCGTCCGTTTAAGTGAATCAATGCTAAGTACAGGCTTTTTTATGCGACAATGCTTACCATTTAAATCAAAAAATTGACAGAAACGAGATCATTGATGCTAAGCTTAGTGACCAACCTGAGTTGCTTGTGTTGTAAGCTCCATGTTTGGTGCAACAGAGGTAAAAAAACACACAGTCCTCACGCTTAACGCAAGTAAAACACACGCAGAGCTAAGTGAGGGGTAGAATGCACCCTCACCTCTTTAAATAGAAGAAGGAAGGCCGCCATCACTCATGGCTAGTTGCTTGCAGAATGTATTGCGTAGATCAAGCTCCCCCTTGGGTTTTGCGGATGAGTAGCCAAGCGAGTAGCCGCCTACGATGCAGTCCGGCTCAGTAGGGCTACCATAGCGCCTTACGTCATGGTAAATGAGGACGGTAAGTAGTTAATTTAGCCACGCCTTGTAACCATCATACCCTTTTAAGGGTCCTATCCCATATCTAGCAAAAAGGTGTGGGTCTTTTTATAACCCCAGAATGTCGACAATCTATGGCATGATACACACTATTTGAAGCTTTAAAAAAAAACTATCTGCAAGTAGTGAAGAGTGTGTGTGTCTGTGTGGGCAACATTTTTGAAGTGAACAGGTTTTGTTGGGAGAAGTCATCGTGCGTGAAGGAAAGTCACTCGCCAGAAACGAAATTTTTCACGGCAAAAAAATTGAGGGGCAACTTTAGGGGCCTCGGGGACGAAAGCCCCCGAGACTTTTGTTTTCCCTCGCTGGAATATTCCTTTTTGCCGAAATATTATGGCCGGACGGCGGCCGAAAAGTGGTCGGAAAACAACCGCCGGTTGGCTGGTGGCCGGTAGTCAATGGCCAGTGGCCGGTGGTCGGAAGTCAATGGCCGGGGCCAGTGGCTGAATTCAATGGCCAGTGGTCGAATTCAAAAGCGGACTTGTCTTCTCAAGGGCAGCAACACATGGGCGGATTGAAGGGTCCGATTTGGACTTATCTACACAAGGGCAGCTAGACATGGCTGCCTCTCATGAGAGAGGACAACCCTTTTGGCCTATAAAAGGAGGCCATTTCTACACACATTTCATAGTGTGAAGTTGATGCAACAAGGTGAGTGTGAGGTGGTGAAAGTGAAGCAAGGCGGGAGCTCCATTAAGGGTATAATCCCTTTGTAAACTACTTCTTATTTTGAAGTACTAAAGCCATTGAGTGGCTGCTTTCCCGTGGATGTAGCCCACATTGGGTGAACCACGTATATTGTGTGTACTCTCTCTCTCTCTCTACTCTATAATCTCTTTTGTGTGAAATCTATCTCTCTCCATTAAGTAATCTACTCAAATATCTATTTAGCTACGTCTTATTTCCTAACAACTGGTATCAGAGCAAGGTTTGCTCGTAGCTAAATCATCTCAAGGAAAGGATTCCTTGAATTGAGTGGGAGTTATGGCGGAGGAAGGGAGGCTCAAGATTGAGAAGTTCAACGGCAAAAACTACCAACATTGGAAGATGCAGATTGAAGACTATCTCTACCAGAAGGACCTCTATTTGCCACTAGGCGGTCTTGCGAAGAAGCCCGCAACAATGGCAGATGAAGCATGGATTGTCCTTGATTGAAGGGCCCTGGGAACAATTTGGTTAAGCTTGGCGTCAACGGTGGCCTTCAATGTTTTGGAGATGAAGACCACGGAGGACTTGATGAAGTCACTTGACGACTTCTACGAGAAACCATCGGCATCCAATAAGGTATTTCTTATGAAGCGCTTGTTCAATCTAAAGATGGCAGAGAATGGTTTAGTTGCAGAACACCTAAATGACTTTAACACAAACATAAGTCAACTTCGATCGGTGAAAATCAATTTCGATGACGAAGTGCGAGCTCTCCTTATACTATCATCTCTACTGGATAGTTGGGACAGCCTTGTGATGGCTGTAAGTAATTCTATTTCTGGCACAAATACTCTTAAGTTTGATGATGTTGTGGGTGTTCTCCTAAGCGAGGAAATACAAAGGAGAAGCACAGGAGAATCATCAAGTGCTGCATTGTCAGTGGAAACAAGAGGAAGGCCTAAGGAGAGGTTCAAAAACCAAAAGGGTCGTGATCGCTCAAGACAGAGCAAGTCACGCACAAAGTCAGTTCTTGAATGTTGGAACTGCGGCAAGAAGGGCCACGTCAAGAAGGATTGCTGGTCCAAGAAGAAGAAGGAGACAAAGTCTCAAGACAACAAGCCAACATCGGAGGCCAATGTGGCAAGTAAAGTAGAGCAAGATGCTCTAATTCTCTCATTAGACAATGTGTCTAATTCCTGGATAGTAGATTCCGGGGCTTCATTCCATGCGACACCACACAAGAAACATTTCCAAGACTACACCAAAGGTAATTTTGGGTATGTATACTTGGGAGATGATGAAGCTTGTGAGATTGTCGGCAAAGGTACAGTTTCTGTCAAAACTGCTAACGGAAATGAATGGAAGCTTAAAGATGTTAGGCATGTTCCTTCTCTTCGAAAAAAATTGATCTCTACAGGACAATTGGACGATGAAGGTCACAACATTGCATTCGAAAACAAACGGTGGAAGATCTCAAAGGGATCTTTGGTGGTTGCCAAGGGAGAAAAGGTTGGTACACTTTACTTGTGTACTGTTAGCACGCAACCTTCAGCATGTGCAACAACTACAGAAGTTGACAGTGCGGTATGGCACTACCAGCTTGGGTATATGAGTGCCAAAGGAATGCAAATCCTTCAAACAAAGAAGCTTCTACCAGGTTTGAAAGAAGTGGACTTAGAGTTCTATGAAGATTGTGTTTATGGTAAACAAAAGAGGGTAAATTTTCAAAAATTAAGAAATGAAAGAAAAAATTAAAAACTTGAGTTGGTTCATTCTGATGTTTGGGGTCCTGCAAGTACACCATCACTTGGTGGCTCATTGTACTATGTAACATTCATAGACGATGCGACTAGAAAAACATGGGTTTATGTCATGAAGAATAAGTCCGATGTATTTTCCATATTTCAAAGGTGGAAAGCCTTTGTGGAGAATGAAACAGGTACCAAGGTTAAATGCCTCAGATCCAACAATGGAGGTGAATATTGTAGCCAAGCTTTTGAAAGCTTTTGTGCTAGCAATGGCATTCGGAGGCAAAGGACAACCCCAAGGACACCTCAACAAAATGGGATTTCGGAAAGGATGAACATGACAATTATGGAGCGAGCACGAAGCATGCGGCTATATGCAGGCCTATCGCTCGAAAGCTGTAAGTACGTCTATGTACTTAATCAATTTGTCACCCTCAACGGCATTGGATGGGGGAGTTCCAGAAGAGGCATGGACAGGTAAACCGGTGAATTATGCATTTCTCAAAGTGTTTGGGTGTGAGGCTTTCATGCACATATATAGAAGCCTAAGATCAAAGCTAGATGCAAAGTCCAAAAAGTGTTTCTTCATTGGCTATGGAGAAGGTGACTTTGGGTATCGCCTATGGAATCCTGAAGATGGTAAAATCTTAAGGAGTAGTGATGTAATTTTTAACGAACAAAATATGTACAAAGATTACTTGGAAAGAAAACAAACAAAAGAAACAGGTGATGAGTACATGGAGCTTCAGGACGGTGAAGACTCAAGGACTGCAAACGGTGACAATGTGCAAGAACGTCAACCAAATGAGGAGCCTCAACCTATTCCCCAAAGATCTACAAGAGCAAGTAGACCTCCAGAAAGGTTTGTTCCTTCCTTCAACCATCTCTTGATCTCAGATTCTAGAGAGCCAGAATCATACGAAGAAGCTATGCAACATGAATCCAAAGAAGAATGGACGAAGAGCATGCAAGTGGAGATGGACTCACTACATCGCAACCAAACATGGGAGTTGGTTGAGTTGCCTAAAGGTAAGCGGGCACTTCAAAACAAATGGGTGTACAAGGTGAAGGAAGAAGAAGGTGGGAAGAAAAGGTACAAGTCTAGGCTTGTGGTAAAAGGTTTTTCTCAAAAGAAACGTATTGACTTCAATGAAATATTTTCTCCTGTTGTAAAAATGAACTCAATTAGGCTTGTCTTAAGCCTTGTGGCTGCTCATGATCTAAATCTCGAGAAAATGGATGTAAATACGGCATTCCCTCACGGTGACTTAGAGGAGGAAATCTACATGCTTCAACCAAAGGGGTATGAAGTAAAAGGTAAGGAGAAAATGGTTTGCAGATTAAAGAAGAGCTTGTATGGTTTAAAGCAAGCATCAAGACAATGGTACTTGAACTTTGATCGATGGATGTTGGATCATGGATTCACAAGATGCAACTCGGATCACTGCGTCTACACGAAGAATTTGGGAGATGGGAAATTCATCATCCTAATGTTATATGTTGATGACATGTTGATTGCAAGTGCTAACATGCAGGACATCAAAGACCTAAAAGAGGAGTTGTCTAAATCTTTTTCAATGAAAGATTTATGTGCTGCAAAGAGGATACTTGGTATGAAAATATCAAGGGACAGGACGAAGAAGACAATAAAGCTATCTCAAGAAGATTACATCAAGAAGGTACTAGAAAGGTTTGCAATGCAAAATGCAAAACCAGTTTCTACACCTTTGGTTGGTCATTTTAAACTAACGAAGGATATGTGTCCAAAGACACAAGAGGAGATAGCCTATATGTCTAAAGTTCCATATGCTGCAGCGGTAGGTTCTCTAATGTATGCTATGGTCTGGACAAGGCCAGACATTGCACATGCAGTGGGAGTTGTGAGTAGGTTCATGGACAACCCAGGTAAAGAACATTGGCAAGATGTGAAGTGGATACTTAGGTATCTAAAAGGGACAACAACAAATGCTTTGTATTTTGGAGGAACTGATATTTTTCTAGAAGGGTATGCTAATGCAGATATGGCAGGTGACAAAGATACTCGAAGGAGCACTATTGGCTATGTGTTCACGGTTGGAGGCACAACAGTAAGTTGGGCTTCAAAGCTGCAGAAAGTGGTTTCACTTTCTACCACGGAAGCAGAGTATGTAGCAATGACGGAGGCAAGCAAAGAAATTTTGTGGCTTCACAAATTCTTAGAAGAGCTTGGATTCAAACAAGACAATTTTGTCTTGTACAATGATAGCCAAAGCGCTATCCATCTTGCAAAGAACTCAGCCTTTTATTCAAGGACAAAGCACATTGAGGTGATATATCACTTCATACGCACTCTTTTGGAAGAGGGACAGCTAAAGCTAGGAAAGGTGCATACAAGTGAAAATCCTGCAGACATGTTTACAAAGGTGGTCAACAAGGAGAAGTTGAGCTTTTTCTCATCTTCAATCGGCATTCAAGGATAAGAAGCCAGAATGGAAAGCAGTCACATGTTTGGTTTGGAGATCAGTCTCCAAGTGGGAGATTGTTAAGTATGGAGCCTGATTTACCCTTGTAATTTTCTGTGATAAAAGCGCACATTTGTAAGGCCCCCATTATGAGGAGAAGCCATCGTGCGTGAAGGAAAATCACTCACCGGAAACCAAAATTTTCACGGCAAAAAAAATCAAGGGCAACTTTAGGGGCCTTGGGGGAGGAAGCCCCTGAGACTTTTGTTTTCCCTCGCCGGAATATCCCTTTTCGCCGGAATATTATGGCCGGACGGTGGCCGGAAAGTGGTCGGAAAACATCCGTTGGTTGGCCGGTGGCCGGTAGTCAATGGCCGGTGGTTGGTGGTCGGAAGTCAATGGCCGGTGGCCGGTGGCGGAATTCAATGGCCAGTGGCCGAATTCAAAAGCGGACTTGTCTTCTCAAGGGCGGCCACACATGGGCGGATTGAAGGGTCCAATTTGGACTTATCTACACAAGGTCGGCTACACATGGCTGCCTCTCATGAGAGAGGACAGCCCTTTTGGCCTATAAAAGGAGGCCATTTCTACACACATTTCATAGTGTGAAGTTGATGTAACAAGGTGAGTGTGAGGTGGTGAAAGTGAAGCAAGGCGGGAGCTCTATTAAGGGTATAATCCCTTTGTAAACTACTTCTTGTTTTGAAGTACTAAAGCCATTGAGTGGCTGCTTTCCCGTGGACGTAGCCCACATTGGGTGAACCACGTATATCGTGTGTACTCCATCTCTCTCTCTACTCTATAATCTCTTGTATGTGAAATCTATCTCTTTCCATTAAGTAATCTACTCAAATATCTATTTAGCTACGTCTTATTTCCTAACATCCACTTCAATGGCTCTTTGTCTAGCTCTTGTGATGTTTTCAAGAAATGTCCTTGTATATATTGACTCCATTGAGATGCAATTGTTATCTAAAACAATGTGGCATATTACATCAATGGATTGTTCTTGCATGTAGCACAATTCAAAATATATATATGTACATGCACATGAATATCAAGCCAACACACTCCTAGTTTTTTTAGGTGCTAGTGTGTCTTCTTTTGAGATCAATGGAAGGCTATGTCTTGTACATGGGATTCCATAAGATAGCACTCATATCTGTTGCAGTTTTCCTTTGGAGCCTAGATGGTACAAGTGTCCACCTACTAGCTAGAATTTTTTTTTCTTGCTTGATTGTTTGTTGCTTATGGGTTTGTTGAATCTTATCAAACTCGCCACTGTAAGTCAAAAGAGTGACTATCTCTTGAGACCACTTAGGAACCATTTTGATGTTGAACAGATAAGCATTGGGTATATCATCATCCACTCCTTACGGTGATTTGCCATTGGGTAACCTAGAGTGATGATCTACTCTAACGTGTGCTTTAACCTTCTTTACCAAAACCATAAAATGAAACTCAAGCAATATGATGAAGCAAGTGCAGTTTGTTCACTAGATATAAGGGGTCTTGGTGATCTGTGAAGAAAACAAATTTGTTAGTCAAAAGATAATGCCTAAATTTCTTTCTGGCATAAATCATTCCTAATCCTTCTCGTTCCGTGGTTGTGTAATTATTTTATGCACTACTCAACTGACAACTAGCATAGCAGACTGGGAAATTCATTGTTCCTTCTCCATGTCGAGCCAAGATACATCCTATTGAAAATAATGGGGCATCAATGTGAAAATGGAATACTCTAACCCAATACGGTGTCAGAGTGCATGTCTCTCCAGAGAGTGGACCAGGAAAGCACCGAGCTTCTGACTGTAGATGAAGAAGCAATCAAGATGCAAACCGAGGAAAACCAGTGCGGTTGAGGCTGATTTAGTGTTAATAAGACGATAAAGAGATGCTTAGAGAGAATTGTAAGAGAATATTACAAATCAGATCAGAGTTAAAGGCTTAAATCCAACTTAGAATAGATGTAAACACTTGATCAAGGCTGGAAAAACAGAGGATGTTTCCATTAATCAGATATCTAGAACCTTTGATACAAAATGGTTGCATACTCCAATGTTGGTATGCCGGTTGCTTTGAAAACCCCCAATCAGATAATCTAAAACCCAATGGAAGCAATACACAACCTGTCACCTTGCTTGTCCTTGCTCGTACCCTTCTTCTTCTTCTTTGACTCCCCTTGTCTCCTCAGAAAAATCCCCCCTTTTCTCTTCGAAAAACTCTATATATACTACCACCTACAACCTATCCTTTTAGACACGTCCCCTCTCCTAAGTTTAGGCTCTCGTCCTTATTTAGCTTTTTTATAGCGTGTGTAATTCTTGCTTTTTCCTATTTTTTGGACCCTAGATGCTATATTAGCTTTCCTTAAGCTCCATGGATAAAAAATTAAGAGTCAATACTAGTTTTAGATTTTCATTGTAGTATTGGCATTGGTACAACTGGTAATACTGGCGCTCGAGACTTTGACGCTCGAGACACTCTAGCACTGGTGCTAGACAGTGGAGCTGGTAATACTGGCTCTTGAGACTCTGATGCTCAAGACAATAGAACTGGTAATACTGTCTCTTGAGACTCTAACACTCGAGACACTCTGACGCTGGCGCTGGACATTGTCTCTCAAAGCTGGCTCTGGAGATACTCTGACGCTGGACACTTGCTCACGAGACTAGCTCTTGAGATACTCTCACACTTGACACTGGAACTGGTAATACTAGCTCTCAAGACTCTGACACTCAATACACTCTTGCACTGGCACTGGACACTGAGCTCTTGAGACTGGCTCTCGAGATACTCTGACACTGGACAGTGGCTCTCAAGATACTCTGATGTTGGGCACTGGTTCCCAAGATACTCTAATGCTGGACACTAGAACTGGTAATACTAGCTCTCGAGACTTTGATGCTCGAGACACTCTAACATTGGCACTAAACACTGGCTCTTGAGATACTCTCACGCTAGACACTGGCTCTCCAGATACTCTAACGGTGGACACAGTGGCTCTTGAGATACTCTGACACTGGACATTGGAACTAGTACGAGACTCTAATGCTCGAGACACTCTGGCAGCGGCACTAGACAGTGGCTCTCTCAAGATACTCTAATGTTGGACACTGGCTCTCAAGATACTCCGACGCTGGACACTGGAACTGGTAACACTGTCTCTCGAGACTCTAACGTTGGACACTGGAACTGGTAGTAATGGGGCTAGTATTACTATACATAATTTTGTCAAAACCTCAAATTTGTATGCAGATTTGCATCTTTTACCCCAAAACCTCAAAGCGCCATGACATCCACCCCCTCTAAGCCTGCACACCCTCCAGTATGTGCCAATCTTTAGAACTTCTCCATGGCAACTTCATCATTAGAAGATGCACATTCAACATTAAAATCTCTATCTTTAGAGACATTGAAGTTTTCGTCTCCAAGTTGAAGCTCTGCATCCCTTTTCTTATATGTTCTGATGAGTTTTTTTCCCAATTGCAACCTTTAACTCTAAACCGTCCATTTCACATAATCTATAAGTAGCATTAGGAAAATCATGCTTGACCACATAAGGGCCAAACCGCCACTTAACCATTTTGCGCATAGCTGTGTATTGATTATCGAGACTGCTATCATAAACAAGAACCCAATCCCCTTCTCGAATAGCTCTCGATCTCAGCCTGTGTCATTTGTCAAAAGAATCCTTGTTCTTTAAACGAGCATCTCTTAGTTTTTCCCTTGCGTTCTCCACATCCTCATTCCTCCTTTCCAATTCCTGAATCCGCAAAGCAAGTAGATTTTCTCTGCTCATATCTGTATCCTAGGGCAATATACTCCATGTAGATATTGCCTCCTCAAGAGGCATAACAGGTTTTTTCCATACATCTACTACGACGGCACGAACCCTATAATAGTACTATGTATGGTATGATCAGACCATAAAGCATAGGGTAGCAACCTAGGCCAATCACTAGTATTTCTTTTGCATGATTTAGTCAATGCCTTGATGATTGGGGGATGTCCCCTCTCACTTTTACCATTGCCTTCTGGGTTATAGGCCGTAGTGAGAGATAGCTTAATACCTAGATGAGTAGATAATTATCTTGCCTCATCATTATCAAGTTCTCCTCTATCCACAATAATTTTACCAACACATCCATATCTGCATATTACATCTTCAAGTAAAAACTTGCATACCGCACTTGTAGCTTTAGTTCTCAAAGCCCTCCCTTCAACCTGGTTTGCCAAATCTTCCCTAGCAAGCACAATATACCTGATTTGCCATAATCCCATAGGCATTGTAATCAAATTGACTACCCATTTGAAATGCATACACGCATGATATGTTGGATGTAACCCATCTTGGTGCTTTACATTTGAGTACATTTGACACACATTACAAGTTTCAAAAAAGTGTACCACATCTTTATACATTCCCTTCCACCAATATCGATCTTTGATTTTATCAAAAAGTGGCCCAAACTCCCTTGTGACTTTCCCACAATGACTCGTGGAACTCTTTAAGTATTTCTGTAAAAAATATCCATAAGCCTTCTTATGGATTTGTTCAAACTCTTGACCGGTCTAGTCATCCTACTTCTTCAATGTACTCAAATGTTTACCAATCAGTAGCCATTCACCATCATGATTTTCCTCCGCAAAGGACTGTAATGCATAAACCATACTTTTACAGTCTCCATGCATTTGTGTAGAGGAAAAAAAACCTCAAGCCCACATCTTCATTTTCATAAATCATAGTCTCCTCATCCTCAAATCTGTCCCTGGACAACAACATGTCAGCTACCGGATTATCCTTGCTTGCAATGTGATGAAAATCAGGATTTAATGACTTAATATATGCAATCCAATGTAGCATAGCTATGCCTGGTGTAGGACAACTTGTGATCATCCCAAGTAATGGCAAAGCAATCTATCTCCACTATTACAGAAGCACCAATAAAGTACTACTTATCACACCTTAGGATAGTTGATATGCCCCAAAGTTCCTTTTTTACTTGCGGATATGCTCTCTGCCAAGCACTTAATACATTGGCACCAAATCTAATAGCATACCTTTTTCCTTCCTCATCATCTTGCCCAATAGCCCACCTAGTACCTGTGGGGCTCATGTTAACCATCACAATAATTGGCTTTCCACTTTTATAGTTTGATTTCCTTAATGTAGGAGCCTCTTGTAACATCTTCTTCAATTTATGAATAGCCTTCAAGTTTTCTTCTTTCCAAACAAATTTTCGTCCCTAGTTGAGCAATTGGTATAACACCTTTGCAACATGTGAAAAATGTGGTAACTAAATTAGGTAAAAAGCACACGCACCTAAAAATCTTCGCACTTCTATAATTAAATTGCATGTCTCTTTCATGCTTTGAAGAGCATCCACTTTGACAGGGCTAGGTCTTCTACCAGATGGTCCACATAAGTGCCCCACAACCAAGACTTCTTTTACCCCAAACATAGACTTTTGGCCTGAGAGTGGTGGACCTCTTTAAGCCTTAATAATATCCTGTCACAATCAAAAATATGGTTAGCCACAAATTTTCTGCACCCCCTATTATCTTTAACTTCATCTTTTTAACCCTCTTCACTTCCTTTTATCGGCACATTGTCAATAAAAGGCATGGTCTTTCATCAACTTTGGTAATGGATTATCTCTTAAGGTATCCCTGTTCCTGGCATGATCCACACAAACAATTAGAAATTGAACTACTTTCTTACCATCACGACTTCTGATTCTAGCATACACGGATCCATCATCCAAAGCCTTGGTTTCCATTCTCACCGTTGTAATGTATGGTTGCCCTAAGATGACTGGATATGTAGAGTAATACTGTACGGAAAACTTTTGTTCATCACTTACATCCCCTATGGTTATTTTAACATTAGGACATGCACCATACAAATCCCTTGATTAAGCATTGGCATCTCGGATACGCCACCCATGTTCCACATCAACATGCCACTTTTCTTTCAAGAACAAGCTCTTTTGAATCGTCTACCTTTACCAAAGTTTCAGTAGTAGCCTTGTCCCAACGATTTCATGCAAAATTGGTTTCCTTACCTAAATGGGGCTTCCCAATGACACCATGTATCACTCAAAATGGCCTCTTTTTTACCTTTGTCTAAAGTTTTAAGTTCACCTTAGCCAATTACTACAAAACTTACTCTAACTCTCAGCTTATGGCTCAAACAATAGCCAAAATTTCCAGATATGTTCCCTTAGAGTATATGCAAGTGTACAAACAAGATTTCCTCATTTCACACACCCCATTCTAAAGCTATGAAAACTTCTAGCATGTTCAGTCACCTTACCATCAAAATTCACAATATGGCATCCAAAAGAAACTATGGCTACTCTAAGCAACACTAGAATGTAATGTTAATCTAACTACTACTCCTACGTCTAACCTAAACAATAAAGTAACAAAATATAAACAAAACGGAATAAAAAGAAGTGATAGCGGGGTGGATGATAGAGGAGTTTTTTAATCTTGTCCCTACTCACCACAACTACCTACTAAACACAATTTACAATAAGACTCCAAGTGCAGATTCAATGCACAATGCACTTAAACCAACAAGTAAGGTCATCCTAGCCTACAAGGCAGCCAAAAAAGAACGCATGGCTCTTCATTCTACCTGAGAAATTAGCAAGCCTCACTGACTCTCCTGCGTAAAGATAAATGTAATGAGTTTTAACACTTGGGCACTGGGAAAAGAAGAACCTCATCATGACCTCCTCCGCTAGTGTAAGTCCTACGTCCCCGGCAACGACGCCAATATTGGTGGACCATCGTGATTGGATGGAGTAGCCTAGCGAGAACTCAAACCAACATAAATATGTCAATCTAAGGATGTATTCGACCTGACTAATGCATGGAAGCATTGAATGCAATGCCCCAATGGCAATGCACTGAGGAGAAAGGTGCTACTCTCAACTAAAAGGGAAAATTCCTTAGTCTCCAATGCGGTCTAGTTAACACTCAAATGGTCGTAGATGTGTCAAATGAACTTCAATTGACATGAAAATTGAGATTAGGGGTCTTGAAGCTATATAGAATAGGTTTCTAACGATAAAACTTGCAAAAGTCAAAGTTGGGTAGGTAAGCAACTGCAATTGTTCCCACCTCCACCTTCAACAAAAATGATGAATGAGGGGTTGTTTGGCTCCTCCTAAGGCCTACTTAACATTTTTCATGCTTAGTTTCACTTAAAGACACCATCAACAACTCAAAACAATCAATGAAACACACTAGGAAACCTAGAGCTAAAACCCCTCATTGTGTCGCATGTGTGCACACTCAAACATAGCACATTCAGTATGTACACAATGCCAAGAGTATGAGGAAGCAACACATGAACTTTCATTAGCAATGTTGTTTACCCGTACAAAGAGTTGTGAGCACACAAGTGTAGAAATACTCTTCACTACGTGATCTCCAAAGTAAAATCGATCTTTTAATAATTGCAAATTTTGGCTTATATTCCTAAGGTTAAAATTGGGCATTTGGCTAGAAAGGGATAACTACTTCAAAAATGTGATGGACTAGGGTATCTAGCCTCTTCATTAAGTACAAAATTGTTTGAAAATAATTAGACTATTCCAGGTTCAAGATTTACAATTCCGGCTTAGATGGAAAATAAATGATTAAGAGGGAGAAGTTCTGCAGGCCCATCCAAACTGGCATGATTGAGTCCTTTGCTTCAACAACAAGCTTTTTAATGTCCCCTCAAGCTTGATGTTATTCTCTATAGCACTTGCCCCATTTACTTGCTAGTTTCCTCTTTGCACAAGAGATCTCCTTGCAGATCCACGAAGAACCTTCAAGATTCCATCTCTTGCTACTTGGGAGGGTTGCACACGCGGTGGGTGTGGGGAACTGAGCACCGCCACTTCCGGATCGATCATTGTCGGATCTTCACCAAAAACACTTGGATCCAACATTGCCAAGTTGGATCTACCACCACCAAGATCATGCCTCCATAGCTGAGCTCCATTCTTTTGCATCTTGTTGGGAACTCGTCGCATGCGTCAATCACTATCGTAGCTCTCATACGAGTTGAAGAGTGCCATGGTGCAAAATATGTGCGGTGCGGTGCGATGTGCGTGTGGGAAGGGGAGAAGGAGAGAGTAGACCATTGTGTGGTTGGAGTAAGGCTCAAAATGAGCTACTCCTTATTGTTGCATATGTGTACACACAATAAGGTGAGCAGTGGATGGGCGTCCGTAGCTTGGGAAGTTGGGCAAGGTACAGACGCCTTTACCCCAACATCAAGCTAATACAATAGTAGTCGGAATACATTTTGTGATAGACCAGACCTTTGAAAATATTTATGTAGCTAGGAATTTACTTGCCAAACATGAAACAAGATGTTCATGCCTATGTAGACAATTGTGCAAAAAGAGAGTAACCATTCTACATGCTGCCATATTCTAGATATATGTTGCACCTAAGTGGAGAAAAATTCTGGTGGAGTACTTAGCAAACCATAAATTTCCTGAAGGTATGGGTACACATAAACAAGGAAAAGGCCAATAGCTAAGACTACATTCTAAAGAAGACAGACATATTCCTATCGTAGAATAGAGACACACGGGTCTAGCGGGGGGGTCATTTCTCTCATGAAACCACAACTAGAGAAAATTTACATCTAGTATATGATGGCAATTTTACTTTTTTTTGCCGATGCTAAAGAATTTGTCAAAAGATGTAACTCTTGCCAAAGAGCTAAACATTCCAATTATTATGGATAGCATGTCATTACGACCAATGATGGGAGCAAGAGCATTTGCTAAGTGGGATATTGACCTTATTGGTCCTATACAGCCACCTACTTATAAGACTTAGGTACAATATATCAGTGTAGCCATAAATTATCTAACCACGTGGGTTAAAGTGAGAGCCACTAGGTATAACAATTCATGATCTACAATTGCATTCTTTTATAAATATACATTCATGAGATAAAATCTTCCTATTGAGCTTGTGAGTGACCAAGAAACGCATTTCCTCAATGAGGTCATAGAAAATTTGTTGAACGAGTTTATGGTTATCCATAACAAATCCGCATCGTATCATCCTCAAGGAAATGGAAAAATAGAGCACACAAACAAAATTGTTAGCTATGTGCTTACAGAGGTTGTGAGCTTCGAATGTACTCAGTGAGAGATGAATCTATATTTATCTCTTTGGACTTACAAGGTTTCTTAAAAAAAGGCTCTGAATGCCACTCCTTCAATTTTGTCTATGGACTTGATGCAATCTTACCAATGGAATTTGTACCTCCAACAATTTGAGTTGCACATGACCTAGAGTGGATGGGTCATGAATTGTCTGAATAACTAGAGAGCCTTGAACAATTAGGTCTCGGCGGGTTCACTATGTGTAAAACTACCATATCACGTGTGTTCAAGACATGTTTGTGAAATCCCTTATCTGTGAATTTTGTTAGGAATATAATGTACCCTTTTCTTTTAAAATCTATAAGTTTTTTAAAAATTTGAAAAAATAATGCCCTTATGTATATATATTTATGTAAGTTTCAAGAACTTTAAAACCCTTCTGTTGAACTCACATGATAGGTTACATTTTTTTAGGTGACCTCCCCGGGAATTAGATGAGCAAAGGCTAGCAACCATTATGCACATCTATGTGAAAAATAGAAAATAGAAATAGTAATTTGACTCTCACTTTTTGACTAAAATTTTCAAACAAGGAGATTTGGTATTGGTCTATTCCTTGAAACAACACATCCAAAAATTCAAGAAAAAAGGGCACGGTTTGTTTGTGATAGAGAGTTTCTCACCAACTGGGGCAATTAAGTTGAAAACCTTAGACAAAGAAATCATGGAAAATTGGATAAATGGATGTCATTTGTGCAAATATAATTAGCCACTAACCAATGATCTTTTAGGAAAAATTCATGCAACTAAAGAACACATATGCCAGTGAACATCATGTAGATTCAAGCCCTCCATTTCACTCAAGCATTAACAAAGGATGAAATCAAAATAGATGATGGATGGATTTATGGTCCTAACATGAGAATTATAGTGACATTGAAAGATGAGTCAAAGTCAACGCATTAGTAGATACAAGTGCTAGATTCAATGCAGTGTGCTACTACATTTACAAGATGGCAACTACCCAACCCTTGGAGTATTGCAGAGCTAATGTGAAGGTGTATCACAAGGAATTTAATCCAAATTTGGGAATGATCAACCTTAATATTTTTTGTGCACAATTTTTTCTATTGTGCACATTTATCTATATCCTAGATGAGCACATGAGTGAATACATGGTCTTAGGAGTTCCATGGATGAGAACGTACAAAGCTATTCAAGATTGAGACACCAAGGTCTTAGAACTTAGACAGAAGTACCATTTTTCTATAGCAAAAGGCCGACCTACAAGCTTGAAAGTCAAAAGATTTGTGTCACAACACCACATCTATCTCAACCACTCAGCACAAAATCTATGCTCGTCAAAGAGACATGCAAGGAACCATGCAAAATTGGGTAAAAAAGGCCCAAATTTAGTCAAATGCTAAGAAAATTTGGGTACCCAAGAGCCAACCCCAAAACAAACAATAGAGTTTCTGTAAACCTCCAGAACAAAGTATGAAACCATAGAGCAAGAAGAAAGTGAAACCGCCTAGATGACGTATATGTGTGTGCCAAAGCTTCAATAACCATCACCTTTTCCATCAAAGAAATAACCAATCTCTCAAAAGATTGATCAGCTAGACAAAGATGTTTTTTGGCAAAATGACTATCAAGAAACACGTTCAATTGCTTCAAGATATTTTATTTAAGAGACAAACACAACAAGAATCCTCAACATCAGAAACCCTTGAGCAACCCACTCAATGCGCTGCATATTGTTTTGCAATGCATTGCCACCATCCAATCAAGGCTATGCATAGATACAACTTTTTAGTCCATGCACAACATGACCCGAGCTTCACACTATCATCTTGGATGACTCCAACTAGGAGGGGGAGAGGCATTTTTAAATGTAGATCCAAACATATGAAACTATTATAAAAAGGATAGTGTTTGAAGTGTTTATATGTTAATGGTGAATTTTTCTACAAATTCCATTGAAAATGCCCTTCTAAGTACTGAGAATGGGAAACATGTAATATGATAACCCCTAGGTGTACGTACATAGTTTTTATATCATCAAAAAAGTCAATTTTTTGTCCCTAAGGGATTGGTCTAACAGTAAGGCTTTGGCCTCTCAACCTACGGGTTGTGGGTTCAAATCCCCTGTTGGGTCACACTCTAAAGGGACACCTTGTGCTCACTTGTTGTTATCGTTGCTAGGGCTCTTGCCCTTGAACACGTGAGTGCATCCTCCTCCTAGGGTGGGTCACTCAAGGAGGAGGTTCCTACCTAGTTCCTACGATATCTCTCCATCGTTCCCATCACATGGTGCATAAATTAGGTGGCCATGGTGATGCCTACACGTGGCTCTTACCCAATGGTACGCGGCCCTTTCCCAACCATGTAACATGGCTAATATTTGGAAGGGATAAGGACATCCCCTTATGGGCCCTCTAGTGTGTAAAAAAAAAGTGTTAATTTTTTCTAATTTTCACTCTTTTTATAAGTTTTCTATCCAAAAAAATAACCAAAAGAAGTAATCCACAAAAATATATCCAAGTATGATATTTATGTGTTTTTTGATATTTTTTGGTTTGGATTTCTATTTTTCAGATCGGATTTGTAATTTCCTTTTGAATTTTCTAAAAAAGGTTAAAAATAGGAAATAAATAGCAAACATCATAAGACTAATGAACGAAAGCTGATACAATGGGGATTTACAAGCTATGATGAACCAACATATCAAATCTGGTCCAATTCTAACGACGATGACAGGAAGTCTAAATTGGGCCCATAGTGCCCGATCCTACAAAATATTTTGAAACGAGGCAATTGAAGTTTAAACAGAGAAATTTTTGAAGCGACAATATAATTCATGATTTATTGGGACTAATTGGGAAATATGAGAGAAAATGAGTAGGGAAGCCCAGGTATGTATAGGCTACGTAGGCCAAATAGAGTCTCATTCTCATGTGTGGCCTTTGGAGAGAGCTCTTGAAGATGAGAGAAAATGAGTAGGGAAGCCTAGGTATGTATAGGCTAAGTAGGCCAAATAGAGTCTCATTCTCATGTGTGGCCTTTGGAGAGAGCTCTTGGAGACCTTCTTTTGGCACATAATTTCAAGCTTCTAGCGAGTCCTACGGTGCACACTTCTGCATGAGACATGAGAGGTGAGTTCCTAGCTTACTAATGAGCATGTTTGAATGCGGGTATGACAAATGGGTAGCTCAAAAAACCCCTAGGTCAGAAGAACCTTCCAAGGCAAGATGAATGTAGCAATGATTGTAGGCAATCGGCCCGGTACACCAAAGTGAGCCAAACTTGAAGGGGGCCATAGCATAGGCCTATAGAACATTTCCACAAGCTTAGAGGACCACACTGCTAAGCTTCCAAGTACATTCTGAGCCAAAGCGGACTAGATCAAATGTGATTTTTAGATAATAATAATATTTTTTCTTTATTTACAAGTGACCGAAATGTGGATTTAAGACCCTAGGCTTGTGTGTTTAGACTCTACCTATAAGTTTGGTGATGTTTGGAGCTTGGTGAATCATCAAGGTTTACTTGCAAATGTGACAATTGGCTTTTGGTGTCTCACATATAGTTGAGTGTTGCATATAGTAGATAGTTATTGAGTGTGTTTTCAAGAGATTGACAACCTCTTGTAGCCTCCATGCACTAGTAATGTCAACTAGTGCCACATGGGACATAGTCATGTCGACTTTGTCCCATGGTATGACATATATGTATAGATTCTCACTACCTCTACAATGAGATAGAGTGAGGCATGGAAACCCCTAAACTAACACCAAAGATCAGTATAGCAAGCTGGTCTTGTGAGTAGAGACCACAAGCAAAGCCACGCTTGACGTTGATCATTGCACCTGGGACACAAAAAGTGAGACAATGCAGTCTCCCACGAGTTCAAACATTCATTGTGCTCCAGCCCATGATGACACCACAACTTACGTTTCTTTCACACATGGTGGTCACACTTTAAAAATTTGTTCTTTTTTTATATTATAACCACCTTCAAAATTTGAAGATCTTTTTGCATCAAGGGGATTCGATAAATATACCAATAAGATAAAACTAAAATGCGCGAGAGAGAGAGAGAGAGAGAGAGAGAGAGAGAGAGAGAGAGAGAGAGAGAGAGAGAGAGAGAGAGAGAGAGAGAGAGAGAGAGAGAGAGAGAGAGATCCTCCAGATTCAATTATGAACTATGGGACCAAAAAAAATATTGTATGCTCTATGTTGAGCTTACTGATCACTCTCAATACTAAAAGACTATGAATATGAGTGTTAAAATTGAGATTCCAAAAACTGTATAGAAGAGAAAGGTATGTAGAGAGTGCTCCTAGTTGAAAATTTGAGGAAAGCAAGTTCAAATGTGACTCAAAGAGAGAGAGAGAGAGAGAGAGAGAGAGAGAGAGAGAGAGAGAGAGAGAGAGAGAGAGAGAGAGAGAGAGAGAGAGAGAGAGATAGATAGATTTTATTATCGTCCTTGGAGGTCAAATATGACCTATGGGACCAAAGTTACATGTGATGTAGTATGTGTATGGCTGATGAGTGACTCTCGATGCTCCAAAATTGTAGTGATGAGAGTCGCAATGGAGAGCCCACACTTTGGCTGGGAGAGGAAAGTGTGTAGGTCTAAGTTATGGCTGAAAATGTGAGAGAAGCAAGTTCGGATGTGATCAAAAGCTGAGCACTCTAGTAGTGTGTGGTACTCAGACTCTCGAACTTGCAGTGAGCATAATGTGCACAATCGATTTGACTCTTCTCCATTGCCCCAACGCCCTATCTCGCATCGAAGGAAATGGGAGCTAAGCCGAATTGCTGCGATAGTGCGTATCGCGGACAAGGGAATAGGCTCAAGCATGTAAGTGTGAGTACGGTTTCCTCTCTCAGCGAAGAACATGGTTTTGTAGTTGGGGGCAATATAGGTGGTGTAATGTATGAAGCGTGACCCACCGGATTTCTCCCAAGCCGTAATACATTGGCGTTGTAGAAAAGCTTCATTCACTTGAGAGTCAATTGAAGCATCATGTAGCAAGTGTAATGCATCCCATCTCCCAAACCACTTCTTTATGTCTTGCATCCATCCCGTGCTCAAGATCTTGCTTTTATGCGTCTTTTGAACTTTTTTGCTTGCTTCCCATGCAATTGTAGGAAGTCGATGTGAGGGGTTTTGACGCATCTTTATCATGTACTCCACAACCCTTTCCATGCCCATAACCTCAATTGGAAGAGATCCCGACTCAAGAAGTAAGAGCATATATGGTGTTTGTGTCTTAACTTGGAGAAAGTTTGTAAGAAAACGCTTTTGGACATTCTCAAACTCTTTCCAAGTAGACTTTGAGATGCTCCCGCCCCACACTTCAACTCCATAAAGAAGAACGGGTGTCACCAATGCATCAAAAAGATACTTCTTGAGAACCCAACACTTGATGTTTCCCGCATTACACATGTTCTCAAATGCATAATATGCTCTCTTTCCCGCTTCCAAACGACGCATAGCACATTCATGCCACTTGTGATTGGATGGAACCTCAAGGCCAAGGTACTTAAAGCTCTCAACAACTTCAAGTGTCTCGTTGTTGTACACAATGCATGGCTTCTCCTTATGGTTGGTTTTCACAAGCATAACCTTTGTTTTGGATTCATTTACAATCAGCCCACTATGCAAGCAAAAGTTCTCAAGGACAACCATAAGCTTTTGTGCATCTTCTAAAGTGTGTGCTAGAAGCACTACATCATCCGCATACAACAAAAGCATGATTACCGCATTGCAAATAGTGACCTCTTCAATGCCTTCTTCTTGCATAAAGTCAAGTACCATTTGTTCCAATTGATCGATACATAGACCAAAGAGAGTTGGTGACAATGGACATCCTTGTTTAACCCCAATAGTGCTTACAAAAATTTCTGAAATTTCTCTTCCCATGCGCAATTGACAAATCACCTTCTCATAGATTCGAGAAACCGCAAGCATAAACTCACTTGGCACTTGGAGTTCTTCCATCCTTCTCCACAAATTGTTACGTGGAATCATATCAAAGGCTTTCTTAAAGTCCACAAAACAACAATACAATCGCTTGCCTTTCAACCGACTTTCCTCCATGAGAACACGAAGAGTGACAAGATGATCAATGGTGCTATGGCATCGACGAAAACCCGCTTGTCCCTTTGCACGCTTGTCATTCTCTTCAGCCCAATCACTCAATTTCATCTCCATTATGCACCCAAACAACTTTGCCATAAGAGACCCAATCATTATAGTCCGGTAGTTGCTTACATTCTTTACATCCCCTCCTTTATGCAAAGGCTTAACCCAATTAGTACTCCAATCATAAGGCATACCGTGTTGAAGTGCAAGGTTGAACATATCACACATCCACTCATGGGTAAAATCTCCCGTCCATTTGATCATCTCCGGCTTGATACCTTGAAGATCTCCCGCTTTGCGAGTGGCCAACTTTTCAAGCCCACCGCATACATCCTCAATAGTAAAAAAAGACGGCATACATGGGAGTGAACCATAAAATGGCATTTTTTCAGTATTTTCTTGCTCATATAATTGCCTACAATGTGTGTACATATCCACTAGACTCAAGTTACCAAAATTCTCAACCCGCTTGCCTCTCAAGTTTCTCCAAAATCTTCTACATGCATGTGCCTTTTCTTGGACTTGAAATTCTTGTTGCTTTACTTCCCATCTTCTTCTCTTCTTTTGAATCAATGCCTTGTATGTACGCAAATGACTTTGATAGTTGTCTTTGTCCATAGTTGCATCAAGCTTTATCAAGGACTTTCGAGCATCTTGACATTCTTTATCAAACCACCTTTTGCGTGATCTATCTTTGTGGATACCATGGAGATGCTTTATGGCAAAGCATTCTTCCGCACAAGAACAAATAGCTTTCTTGAAAGCTTCCCATTTAGTTTCCAATGGTGCATCACATTGAAGCTTTGTCATCCATAATTTTTGCTCAACCATTTCAATGTACATTGGTGCCCGTTTGAAATCCATACATAGTGATAACTTCTCTTTCCTTTGGTTGAGATTATCATGCTTAGTTGCTTCTCCACATGAAAGGTCAATACATAAGGTGCGATGGTCGGATTCCGGGGTCCATTGACCAAACATAAAACTCTTTATGCGATACATGATGGCTTCAGAGAGTAGCATATAGTCAATCACACTATCCCCATTATGTCTTCTACATGTAAATCCATTGGTTCCACTCCACAAAGATACACCATTGGCAATGAGCATACCCGTGCTATTACACATGTGTAAAAGTAACTTTCCATAGTGATCCGGCTCTTTCTCATCCATTGAAGTACGATCATACAAGTGAACTTCCTCCAACTCCCTTGAGATGTATGGCATATCAAATTGTTGAGTATCATGTTGCAATGTTTTTGTGCGAGCATTCATATCCCCAAATACAATAACATCACCTTCACCTTTGAAATAAGCAATGTCCTCTTCCAAATCAGAAAATGGTTGATCTCTATCCATGCAAGCATAAAAGGGAGAATCATGATGAGGAATGTAGCAACCGGCTACAAAAATGGGTGCTCTTTTTGGTGTCATAATTTTCAGCCATACATAACGTTTGTACTTGTCATCTTTCACAATTGATACAAAGTCTTCCAATCCTTTCTTAACCATACATGCTAACCCTCCTTGTCCTCTTCGTTGCTTGAGATTCTTTGACCACATCAATGAATGTACATTGTAATCCTCCAAGCCGTTAATCCTTTGTGTATCATGCTCCCAAGTTTCAACAAGAAGTACAACATCGGCTTTGCTTGTTAGTTCATCAATGCCAACCCCCGCATTCCATGGGTATCCATTACAATTCCAAAAGCATATTTTCAATTGTAACTCGGTCTCATAGGTCACGCATCCCTATTTGCTTGAGAGACTTGCCTCCTCCTTGGGCACATTTTCTTCATGAGAGATCTCCTTGTTTTTATTATTCTTTTCCTCATATGCCTTGCGACGCATATTTTGTTGCTTAATAGTGCGATCTTCACATACAAAACATTTTGTATCCCTCAAATAGATCCAACTATTATCAAGGATAATCTTTCGCTTGGTCTCATCCGGCATGGTGCATACAATTGGCCGTTCTCCCGAGCGAGGAGCTCCTTGCTTCCCCACTCTATGTGCTCCATATACCATAACTCCGGACATGCCAAAGTGGGTTTTGAAAAAATCTTCAATAACAATGGCAAGAGAAGGAGGTGTCTCTAACTTCTCTTCGGGAATTCCACGAATAACAATGTTCTTGGAACGTCGCTCCCGTTCCTTCAACTCCTCCACATCCACATTCTCAACATTCTTTGTTTGAACCATAGCTTGCATGAGTGAGGAATTAGAAACCACATTGCTAGCACATACATCAGCCCAAGACTTGTTTGTGCATACATTTTTCATGTCGCATACATCCCGGCTCATAGTGTCAAATTTCTCCTCTTTCAATACATGGTCATGCTCTACTTTGCTCATCCGCTCCTTCAAAGCATTCAAGTCCACAAGAGAGCATTTACATTCCTTGACTTCCTCTTCAAGTTGCATCAAACGTGTTGTTTGCATCTCAAGTGTCCTCTTGAGATTCTCATTCTCAACCACAAGTACCCTTAGTGTGCCATTCTCCATTGCAAGTGCTCGTAAGTCTTCGCCTTGTTTGTTTACGGTCTCTTGCAATGATACCAAGTACGCCATGATCATGGTTTCCGATGTCGTTGGTTGGGTGGTTGTGTTGCTATCTCCATACTTAGGAGATTTTGGATCATTTTCCACAATGGTTGTGGACCTTGTTGAAGAAGAAGAACCCTTGCGAGTGCCGGAAGACATTGTATGTAAAATAGGAGATGAGAATCAATTTTGTTGAACCTGTTCACTTCGGAAATGCTGCTACAGAAACGCCTTCCATAACTCTGAAAATTTCTGTCTTTACATCAATGCGTAGAGGACTTCGTGCTCTTCGATTGAGGCTATAGATCACCCAAATCGGAGTTCGGATGAAGAAGTTATGATCAAAAGAGTGGACTGCTGTCTACTAGGTCAAAAAACGGCTGCACTGAGAGAGAGAGAGAGAGAGAGAGAGAGAGAGAGAGAGAGAGGGAGGGAGGGATAAGGGGGCATGAGGGGGGATTGGTCACACCATGATGACAAGGAGCATGGGATGGAAAAGTAAGTACTGAGTATGAACGCTACAAATGGGGATTTTTTGTTGGTCATTTGATAGGAATGCTAAGCTCAAATACACCTCATGAATTAAAGCTCACCATGGAGGAAGAAGATAGAGTTTTAGTCTAAAAGTAGATTTACTCTTTGCCAGTGGGAATGTGGAGAGCAACTAACAGCTAATGGATTGTTAGGTCTTGCCATGGAGAAATTAGATAGAGTGGCAATTGATGTACAAAAAATTAGATAGAGTGGCAATGGATGCACACAACATGTATCAAAGAGCTCCAAAAGCTCATAGGTTTTTGCATGTCACTATGGAGAGAAGGTGTTGAAGGTGGACTATAATTGAGATCTAACTTCTTCTTGGCTAGGAAAACAAACATGTCACTACTAATGTGTTTACAAACTAGAGATGTTTTGCGTCACAAATTGATTTTCTAAAATCTTGCATGTTGATCTCGATATATATTTTGTTTTGAAGAAATTATTAGCAATTTATGAGTAGCTAGTATCCTATCATATTTTGAAACGTTTTAAAGAAAATGATGAACCTCGAGGCCTATGCAGGATAAGTAACGGGAAAATTAGTGACCAAAATACTCTTGAAGTTTTGAAAATTTTCCCAAATACCTCTCAGGTTTTAAAAATCTCAAATTACCCTTGTATTTATTTTGGATGAACTACTACAAATTTTGCATAATTTAGTATCTTTGAAAATTGATACGTATCCTCAAGTGTCGTATATATATAAAAATTCACAAATGAGCTCACAAATAGAGGCATTTGTGTTCAGTAATAGTAAGTTGTTTTAGCTTGAGAACCCATAATGCCATCCAAAATCCTAGTTCTACACTACATGGGCTCTTCACACCTGTGAGGCCTATATCAACGTAGATGAACTTGGGATAAATTCTCCCCTTGAGGCATCAATACACGGATCGATATCTATCTCAAAATCAAAACGTCGATAGATGCATCAATATTTGTGTCGTTATGTACATATATTGATGTAGATAATAATGCCTATATCAATTTTGATATCGATGCTACCTAACCATACATATCGACGTGTAAATTGGAAAGACGTGTAAGTTGGAAGTTGTAGGCACAAAAAATTTGGGATGGAAAGACCTCTTGGTTCAACCACACAATGCACCATTGTAAACAGATTTGAACTTTCAAATAGAATATCAAATTGACCAATAATTACTTAACTCAAAAACATTGAGATGACACAAAATTTGAAGATAATTTGTATTTTATTGATAAAAATGTGATATACAAGGGATTGCCAACGTTGGAGGTAAATCAAGATTCATATATAGTCTGAAAGGATATATTAAAAAAATGGACAAATGCCCCAATTTGAAATAACATATAAACATTAAGTAGAATGTTAGGGTACAAAATGGGAGAATCGTATCATCCCTAATAGATACATATACATAAAACTAAAAATATGGTAGCGCATGAGTGCATTGCTCTAGATTAGAGGTTTCCTCATGCTACAAGGGCGTTCAAGTCAATTTACAAAACAAAAGAGACAAAAAAAAGGTTCAGGTGACAATTCTATGAACAAACACAAAGTTTAACATAAATGAATTAGTGATAAAAGTGTGTATTTTTACCTCGCCATGTCAAGATCTCAAAATATCCATGATCGTAAGAAGACCATGGCTTGCACCATAACTGCACTCAAATGGGGTAGGCTCATGGTTCGTCGTCACACGTTGTTTAGCACTAAAAGCAACACAAAATTTAAGTTAAGCAAATACTTATAAAAATTAAATTGCAATTACTTATAGAAGCTTAATGAAATTGTACTTATTAAAAAACCACCCTCAAAGCTCATCCATCCATCTCACTGCTGCCCAAGTGGTGCAAACTCCATGATTCCACTTGTGCCTTTGCTATCTCTTTATGGAGCTTGTACTTGCTAGGATTTTTGCATAATTCCTTCTTTGCTTTATTCCAATTTCTCTTATTAATCTAGGATGCATTAGGCATGTCAATGCTCTTCAATGCTTTGTATACTTACAAGTACTTGTCCTTCAAGTAGTCACGCATCCATGTGTGCATCCATTTGGTGGAGAAGGATGCTCCACACTCTCCACATAAAACATGCTATGAAGCATGTTGACTACTTTTTCTTTGAGCTCCCTTGTAATTCTTTTCATTTATTCATGAGGTGGTGACGGAATATTTGTAAGCAAAAGTTGTGCATGGTATGGTAGTCACCTTCCTACCATTCTCATCTACCCAAATCTCACCGGTGGTAGGATCTATGGTGTAAGGTCCACCCACGTGCCATGGTGCTATTGAGGGGTCACAATGAGATTTTCAACAAGATCTTTATAGGGGTGAGGCCAAGAGTGGTAAGCGATGTGAGGAAAGGTGTGTCCAGTTGTATGAAAGCAAGAATGATTGATTGTCGAGAAAATGATGGAGTAGATAAAGATTGTGTAGGAGTGTCAAATGAGGGGGGGAATGGATGCTCATTGGCTGCAAAGCAGTGTGGAAGTATTGGTGGTGCCACCACCACAACATCTGTCTCCTTTACCACTAGAGCGTCGGACCCGCAATGTCTCACATGAGTGCCTAGTGGAGATGGATGACTCAGAGCATTGTGATCACTCTAAAGATGTAGAGTGTGAAGAAAATGGTCATTGTAAAGTGCCAACACTACAATGATAAGGTAAATGGGATGGTCAGTGTGAAGTGCCAGCACCATGTGATGGTGTTGGGGATGGTAATTGTGATGTGCCAATGCATTGAGGTGGGGTAGAGCGAATGTCCTCATAGCATCTCCCTTGTGTGGGTGACAGAGATGTTAAAATCTCCTCCATGCCTCCCTGACCATAGTATGCGATAATGACACAAGGCCTAGATAATAAGCATGTATACTTAAAGTTAGAAACCATTTTACTTTAAACTCTAAAAAACTAACACAACTTTCAATTGCATCAATATTTTTTTAGCTTATTATTGAAAAAATTGTGAACTTAAACTTAAATGTAAAAATATTTAGCTAGGTTGTGTTTGAAATAAAGTGTATTTGCACTTTAAGGAGCCTCTCTCTCATCTTGGCACAACTCAATATAAATCCATGTATCTATGACAGCCTTTCTTGGTAAAGACACATTATCTAGCTTGTTCACTGCTATCTTTTCATCCTCTAACTTGGTCACTACTATCTCTACATTTTTCCGTGCGATTTCTTCACCATCTTTGTCTATGCTTCACTTTAAATTCTTTGGAGCATTTTCCTTGTACAGATTCGTGTTAGGGCAGATGATAGCTAATGCTTGTGTAATCAATAAAGACAAAAAAATTGATGCAAATAGAGAGCTTGATTATAAGGATGTAAAAGAGAATTTGTACAATGATAATTGTGTGATTATATAGCACTGGGTTGAAGAATCCACTGATGCAATGGGTGAGGTGTAAGCCTTTTGACCTTCATTCAATGCAGTATTTGGACTTCTTTTAATGCGGTCTTCATGGGGGGTCATGGACTAGGCAAGCATGTATGCCTCATGGAAGTGTATGGCCATCATGTCATAGAGAGAGAGAGTATTCCCATAGCACTCCATGGCTAGGGAGATCCCAACAAACTCCCCCTTGAACTAGTCATTGATACTCTAAATTAATTCATATAGGGTTTGGGATGGAACATTGATACATCATAGATTTGATTCATCACTCTATGGTTCACAAAGGTGGCCATTTGATCATGCCTAGGTTCAATTCTAGAGTGCATCATTATCATTGAAGGGGTAAGTGTTGTGTCATCTTCATCTTTGACTTCATGCTTGACTTGATTTCATGTATTTGTCGTGTTTCCCTATCTTCTCTACTTGTCTTCGTGTCATTCATGCTTGTGTCCTTCATGTTCAAATCTGTAATTTCATGATCATGATATCATCTTCGTATTGGAGTAAAAGTAGATTGTGGTTTTTTTCCAATCTAGAGTATGCAATTCTAAAAGGATATTCTTAATGCACTTTTGGGGTCTTGCCACTAGAGAAAAACTGTCCATCCAATGTGGTAGTGTCTATGTCCAATTAATATGCAAAGGGTGCAAATGCAAGAAATTCAAAAGGAATACAGCCTTTCAATTCCTAGGCTCCCCCTTAAATAGAGCTTAGAGCAAGATTTTAGAGACCAACATGAGAGTTGATTAAGGTTTATTTAGAAAACCTTAATGACATACACTTTTGAATCTGCAAAAGTTATCTAGTGAGCAAAAGTTGCAGAGTTTGGTTCTCTTTCTTAAGGCATGAGCTATCAAGGTTTAATAATGTTGTTGAGGCTTCATGGGAACAAGGCTTAGGGAGTAGAAGGGGGAAAAAAGAAAATCATGAGAATTTACACACAGAAGCAGATGGAAAGATGCAGTAGCACATGAGCTAAGCTTGATTGCTAAGCTTGGTTTATGACAGAAAAGGGTAGGCTTTGATGGTGCAACTATATCCGCCGACGAGGCTTACTAGCTTGTGTGTGATTCTCTTTGATAGGTTGGCTTCTCACGACTCCTACAACAAAAATGGGGATTTGCAATGGGCTTCAAACTACAAAGAGAGTGCAAGGAGTGGCTAAGTAGAAGCTTTTTAAGCATGAGAAGATGATAAAGAGCAGTCCAACATTTGAGCATGCGAGTGTGATTGAAGGAAGACCTATAGGCGTACATAGATCTTGGGGCATGTTTAGCAGGGCTATGAGTAGAAAGCCGAGGCAAAACTGATGAAAATGGAGAGCCATCAAAAAAGTCAAGACACAGTTGTATCTAGTTGAAGATGAAAGGTTGGTTGTATAGCCGATTTAAGAGCATCAGAAGAGTTGTCGATGAACCCTCAAAGGTGAGTCTCCTTATTGCTATAGATGGTATTGAAAACACAAATAGCCTAGTGGTTAGGTTGAGGCTGGGGAGCGTTCGATAGCGACTTTGAAGGCTTGGGAGCATTTGTCTACCAAAATGGTTGTGCCTTTTTTGTTTGAGCGGAGAAGCCCCCTTGAATGGTGCATCAAAGCACAGTGGTGGAGGGAGTAGTAGGAGGCACTACCTATGGAGGGCCACAAGCAGGAGTTGCAAAAGGATTGAGGCGTTTGAGGTGGATATGGGGCAAGAAATTCAGCAGTGGGATTGGAGAGTGGCAAGAGCAAGTAATGGCCTCACCCAAAAGGAGTTGTGGAGGCTCGCAGGTTGTGGTGCTTTCACAAAGTTCTTTTTTGATAATGGGTCGTATCTAGAACTTGACTTTAGCCTGCAGCAAAAGCTATCCAGGATTAGCCTCAGTTCACTAAAAACCCACGTCCTCTTTAATTCTCCAAATTCATTTAAAAAAAAAAAAACTAAATAATGCAAGAAATTTTATTCAATCATGGGAGGTGATAAGAGGGCTCCACACTTGATCTAGCTTAGAGTTGATTGATGATTCCTAACAAATTTAAGTGGGTCTAGAAACAAGACTAGCCCTAATCGCTCCGATATCACATGTAGAGATTTGTGTTGAGGAGGATAGAGGTTAGCGTCATTCATGATAGCTAACACTTGTGTGAATTAACAAAGACAAAAAGCTTGATGCAAATAGAGAGCTTGATTATAAGGATGTAAGAGAGTTTTTGTACAATGAGAATTGTGTGCTTATATAGCACTAGGTTGAAGCATCTACTGATGCAATGGGTGAGGTGTAAGAATTTTGATCTTCATTTAATGCGGTCTTTGGTCTTCTTGTAATGAGGTCTTCGTGATTCATGGACGTATGCATGCATGTATGTCTCATGGAAGTGTATGGCCATCATGTCATAGAGAGAGAGGGTATTCCCATAGCACTCCATGGCTAGGGAATTCCAACATTCCTCTATATTTTTCTATGTGTTTTTTGTTACATTTTTTGTTACTAGGAGATTGTAGCCCTTGTAGACTCATGCGCTTTGTGGGGCTCCTTTGATGACATACCACCTGCTCAATTTTGTGAAGCCTTGGGATAGAAAGTCACTTGAAAAGGAGAAACCATGCCGCATGACAAATTGATGCAACAAGAGGTTACATAAAAATACACCCACTTGTTTTCAATGATTGAGATTTACAAATGTGTTTCAAAGATCAGTCCATCATTTTGCTAAGTCAACCGCAAGAAAACGTGACACCTCTCTTTGCCTAGTAGTGTCATGGCCCTTCATGTTTACCTTGAACCATTACACATCAAGCAATTCCACTTCAAATTCTCTCTAGTCCATCTTAAAAATTTCTTGAAGCTTTTCAAAATACATGAGTTTTGCTACAATGAGATCTGCATCAAAGGATCATCACCGGCTAGATTGCTCAAATTTTGCCTTGATTTTGTAGTCAAAAGTGCATCACTTTGTGTCAATACACTCTACCTTGAAGTGGCAACCTTTACACTATGTTGTCGTGTATGACTTGTATTGTGGAAAAACTAAGAAATGGTCATCCATGTCAATAAACACAACAAGCATACCATAGATAGATATTAAAGAGTTATCTTGGGACTACAAACATGTGAATAATCCCTCTCCTCTTATGTCACATGCTCACCTTTTTTGTGTGGCCCTTTCCATGCATCGTGCAACCATCTTAGACTCATGAATGATGGGAGATCTCAAGATCTTTAGGGTAATGCACCATTGGTCACTTGCCTATCTAAAGGCATATTGTGTAGCGAGTCACTCTAATTTTATATCATCATATTGGGCAAACCACTTTTGCATCGCTAAATTGTGAGGCATGAAAAATCAATTGATCTTTTCTTGCAAGCCCATGGTCATTTTCTTCTCCAAATCTAGGCTCACCATCACAATCCTAGTGAAGTGCTCATCCTCAATTGTATACAAATCATGACATCTATGTAGTCCATCCAAAGAGACCCACTCACCAATGTACAACACTAACTCTAAAACTAGCCAACCCTTTGCCATGCTTCTATCTAGGTGCGCCCTTTGACGCACATATTCCTTAAGCATTTTTATGAAGCGCTCTAGGAAGAACATCCATTTGGAATGCACAATGACTACTATTTCAACTTCATCAACTATGTGTACAAGAAGATGTACTTGAATAGTAAGCATGCTAGTGGAAAAATGTGTTTCAATCATACAAATACACACCATAGCATTTTCCTCACAGAAGATATGGAGGCAATGTCAATTTTCTTTTGGGAAATCTAATGAACCAATGTAGCAAGTTAGTAGATTGTTGCATAGTTGGTGAAGGACAAAGAAACCTCAACAAAAACATCAAAGATAAATTGCAAAACATGTTACAAGCCCTACATAGATGAAGCATGCACTTTACTATGATTTAGGGTCGTCAATTTGAAGCATATATGTCACATAATCATATGACTTTTGGCCATTGAGCTTTTCTTCCTTTATGAACACCATCTTGAGTGAATTCCATGTGCATGTGGGTGTTCATATTGTTTGTATGATCTGTTTCACCTTGTGTTCTTGGTTTCATGTCAAAAAGGCACTTTTGGCAACTTTATTGACCCGTCATTCACGGTTTGTGGCATAAGACCATGACCTCTTAGGTCAATCCTTGCAGTAAGCATATCTTTCTTGTTGGTAGGAATGTCCCACAATAAACATCCCACATTTTTTAATATGTGCATCAAATCAAGCCAGTAACGTATTCTCACTTTTAGAAAATTTATCCATATCTACATACTCACCCACCTCTAAACAAAATGAAACCATTAGGGTAAGCATGAATGGAGTTATAGTCCATTCCTAAATTTTGTAGGACCTTTATTGCATCATCTCTCAAGGCTAGCATCACATTACTAGCTTACAATATGTGTTGGGTTCAAGCCCTGTGGTCTAATCCCATGGGAACATCTTCTAAAAGCATGAAAATGAATTGCACTCTTGTTTTTAGAAGCTTTGCATGGTAATCTTTTGTTTTATATATGTAAGGCCTCTTTTACATTAATACAAGCAAGAAATATAGTTTGTCTTTTCACTGTGTTGATCTCTACTCTCTCGCCTCCTCCTCTACTCTTTCTCACCACGCCATGGTTTCTCCCCGATACCATCCACCATAGCCATTGTGTAGCTAACACTAGTATCAGAGCCCATGGGGGTAGAGCTTGAAGGAGGCACTGGAGCTAGCCTCTTAAAACATTGTCAAGCACAGGTGGCATCTCAACGTGCAGGTGGAGTGGTAAGACTTCCCAAAAATATTAGTTCTCATCCCATTTTTGTTGCACTTCACATAAAATTATTGGGTACACCTTAAACCCAAGGTTTGGCAGTGAACCAAAAACTCCATTTATTGCTAGCTAATTTATTTTAAACCTACACCCTATATGTTCAAGGGGGGGTTCACTATCATAGCACCAGGTTATGGATACACCAAAATCCATGGTTGTGGGAGAACCTGAAACTCATAGTTGACGAGTACATCAAAAACTCTAGGTATCATGAGAGTGGTCTCTCTAGTTTGGGATTGAGGGGGGGATTGTTGGGTTCAAGCCCTGTGGTCTAATCCTGTGGGAACATTTCCCATCTCCTAAAAGCATGCAGATGAAGTGCACTCTTTTTTTCAGAAGCTTTGCATGGCAATATTTTTCTTTATGTATGTAAGGCCTCTTTTAAATTAATACAAGCAAGAAATATAGCGTGTCTTTTTGTTGTGTCGATCTCTGCTCTCTCGCCTCCTCCTCTGCTCTTTGTCACCACGCCATGGTCTCTCCCCGGTATCACCCACCATAGCTGATGTGTACCTAACAATATGTGCTCTTTAAGAAGCCTATACATATAGATAAGCATCAATGAGCTCGTAAACAAATAGTATCATTACATAATTACAGTTAACACGAGGGGTGAATAGTCACTTCAAAAGTTTTGTAACACTTTTATCACTCTATCCACTTTGCTTGAATGTGGAGAAGAACCAATAGTAGCTTTAATTTGGATACACTATTTCCTTTATACAATGGTATATCAGTGTCACATCTCATATTATCATAAACAAGCCATTCCGAGTTCGTAATTTGTTTAATCATTTTGTCAACACAAGGATTTGTTGTTGTGCAGCATGTTGTGTTTGATGCACAACCCATTTTCATTGATTATAAGAACATGAAACCCTAGCCAAGAGATACGCATCTCGATTAGACGGTCCCACACCGTCAACACTACTCATAATTCTTGTGACAACAATCGTAAATATAAAATTAATTTCAAACCTAAACTTGCTAAAAAATATGGTACATAACCTTGAAACCAAATATGAACTTTTAAAAGATGTAAAAAAACTTGAGAAATGGCTAATAGGATTTCACATGGATTTCCCTTGTTCCTATGGATTATTCGAGCAAGCCGTATGCAAAGCAAGAAACACAAATGACAAGAGGCCAAGGCGTTTCTAAAGTCCATTTGCATTTCCATGAGAAAAAATGCAAACAGACTCAAAAAATCCTTTGTTGCTTTGCACATGGCTTGCCCTTATCCCTCTTGATGATTTGAGCAAGCAGTACGTGAGACAACAAACACAAATGGCAAGAGAGCAAGCCGTTTTTGAAGTTCGTTCATATTTCCATAAGAAAAAGTGCAATCAAACTTTCAAAAATAACTTGCCTTTTATTGTTTATGCTTGCCACTTTGTACACACCTTGCCCACTTTCCTATTGCTGGTTTAAGCAAACCATATGCAAAGCAGCTAGCAAAAAACGGCTTGTCCTCTAGCAAAAATGGCTAGAGGACAAGCCGTTTCTAGAGGTATTTTGCATTTTTTTCTCTTAAAAATGCAAACAAACTTCAAAAACGGCTTCCCTCTTACCATTTTTGCTTGCCACTTTGTACATGGATAGCCCTCTTATTGTTTGCTGGTTTGGAAAACTCATGAGTTCTTGTTAGCACAAACAGAAAGAGAGCAAGCTTTTTATAAAGTTTGTCTGTGTTTTCTGTCTTTAAAACATAAATAGAGTGTAGAAACGGATTGCTCTCTTGCCATTTCTACTTGATGCTTTTCACATGGCTTGGCCTTGTTTCCATTGATGATTAATTAAAGCCATATGCAAAGTGGAAAACACAAGCGATAAGAGGGCATGTCGCTTTTGAATTTTGTTTGCATTTCCATGAGAAAAAAATGCAATTGGAGCTTTATTGCTTACCTTTTCACCATTTGTGCTTGTTGCTTCGCACATGGCTTTCCCGCTTCTATATTGATGGTTTAGGCAAAGCCATATGTGAAGTGATAAGAAAAAAAGGCGAGAGGGCAAGCCGTTTCTGGAGTTTATTTGCGCTTTTTCTCTTAAAAACACAAAAAGACTTTTAAAACGGCTTGTACACTTTCTATTTATGCTTGAAGCTTTGTATATAGCTAACCCTCTTGCCATTTGTTGGTTTTGGAAAGTTGTAAACATTCTTAATAGCACAAACAATAAGAGAGTAATCCATTTCTAGAGTCTGTTTGCGTTTTTTCTCTTAAAAATGCAAAAAGACTTCATAAATAGCTTGCACACTTGCCATTTCTGCTTGCCGCTTTGCACAAGGATTGCCCTTGTCCCTATTGATGATTTGGGTAGGCCGTTTGAAAACTAAAATGGCCAAACCAATGCATCCCTAAGCCGATTTAGAGTGACCAACCTTAAGCGGATTTACATGGCCAACTCCTAGCGATCAAATCAAAAGTCGCTAACCCTAGCCTTACGTGGATTGAAATGGCTAAACCAACATTACAATCCTAAGCATGTTTAGAGTGCCAAATCTAAGTGTCTTTACATAGATAACATTAAGAAAATTTACACAACTAACCTTAAGTGGACAAACCAAAAGTCACTAGCTGCAAGAGGCTAGCCCTAATCGGACTCAAGTGGCCAAACCAACACAACCCTAAGCAAGTTTAGGATGACCAACCATAAGCAGTTTATGCGGGAAACTCCTAGTGGACAAACCAAACATCACTAATCCTAACGAGCTAGCTCTAAGCGGACTAAAACAACCAAATGAGGACCAAATCAATGGGCCTCTAAGCCCCGGTTTAGAGCAGCCAATCCTAAGCAGCATTTTACACAGCCAACCCTTTAAGAATCTTTATACGGCCAAACCAAAGGATGCTAATCCTAAGCGGTAAGCCCTAAGCTGATTGAAATGAAAAAATCAACACCATCATAATTCCGTTTAGAGCGCCAATTCTACGCGCCTTTACATATCCAACCTTAATCAACCAAACCAAAAGCGGCTAACCCTAAGCGGCTATCCCTAAGCATACTACAACAGCAGAACCAACATGGTCTAAGCCGATTTAGAGTGGCCAATTCTAAGAAGCTTTACACAACCAACCCTAAGCACCTTTACATGTCCAACTCCTAGCTGCGGCCAAACCATAAACAACTAATCTTAAGCAACTATCCCTAAGTGGATTTAAACGGTCAAACTAGCCCGGTCTTGAGCCAGCTTAGAGTGGCCATCCCTAAGCATTTTTACACGACCAACCTTAAGTGAATTTAATACATGGCTAACCCTAGGCGGCTTTACACTTCCAACTCCCAGTGGCTAGCTTAAAACAAATTATTTAGAGCGGCGTGCTCTAAGAAAACTCTTTAGATTGGCTACCTCTATGTAACTGAACCATAAAGCCTAAACTCTAAGCAGCTAACCTTAAGTGGACTGAAACAACCAAACTAAATTAAAAATTAATTCTAATTGAAATTTTAATCATAAACTAAATTTAAGCACAATTTCATTTAACACAATGTAAAATGTAAAGTTAAAACTTATAACTAGTATCAAGTATGAATCTAAACTTATAATGTAAACTTGACTTTAGTTTACAAATATGAGTTTAAAATTTCTATTTAAATAAAATCTAAAAACGTGAATCAAACACTTAAATTTAAATTCAAAAATATAAACGCCAAGTTTCACTTCAACTTTTGAACTTAACATAAGTTGATAACAAAATAATAATCTAAATCTTGCATTTTAAACATTTAAAAAACCATCAACTTGAAAATAATAATTTAAATTTAAATTGTGACTTTAATTTTACATTGATATTCAAAACAACTACCATCAATCAACAAAAAAATTTAAGAATTTTCACATTTTATTTAAATTTTAAAGTTTAATAATCAACCAAAAAAATCTCTAAATTTCTTTCAATTTTGTGTCCATATGTGTTTGTGTTCGATTGTGTGTATATAGATTATGAGAGTGGCGACTAGCACACGTGCATCTCCACGCAATCATGCCTAATATAGGCCCTTGGTCTACTAAATACAGGTCCTTTGTATAGCATGTGTGTCTTTGCCCTTGGCCTTGGCCCGTCTTAACCTAGGCTTGATATTACTTGCCCCTTGGAGAAGCGTTTTTGTCCTCAAAAACAAAAGTGGTGATATCTTTATAAGAACACTAGTGTTTTCCATAGCGGCATCCCTTATGGATCCAGCTATCATTTAGGGTTCAATAGGAGGTTCAATGCAACCAAGAAAAAAATCTTGATTGTCCACATTGTTGTCCCTTTGCAACCGTTTGTGTAACTGGCTTATAACCAACATAGTCTGTAGACTCTATTTATAACTCACTAGAGTACTTCAAATGAGTTTCCATAGCTAAGAGGTGTCTTAAAGAATACCTCTTCTCACTTTTCATGAAAGTAACATGTTGACATAGCTGATCATCAAAGATTAAGTCCTTGACTTGTTCTCATTTCTCATTGGTAAACAACTCCATGATAAAATTGGTGATCGAGGTTGAGAACCTGATTTAAACATGAAGAGACTAAACTTAGTCGCAACATGCTTTGCCTCATGGTAAGCAAACTCTAACTAGAGAGATAACCTTTCCAATTGGATAGCTTTGTGATAATGTATGCACTTTGAATATCCTTTAGCACATGATTAACACTTGTAAATTAATTATCCATCTCTAGAATAGTGACCATATGGATATTGAGTTGTTTCTACCTAAATGTTTATGGACAGTCTTCAAGAAATAACTATACTTAAAAGTGGGTCGCACAATGCCCCATATTTTAGAGTACTTCATATAATCAATACAAATTATAGACACCAACTTGTCTAACTTTAGAGATTGGAACAACGTATTAAATAAATTGTACAAAGACTAGTCAACCTACATGCAAGCACCTGAACCCAGCCATGACCTTTGATGGTGATTGGTAGACCCACAAATAATCTCATAGAAATACTATACATATTAAATTCTTTAGAATCTATCAATTTCATGAATTGCATTCCACTCCAAATCAAATGGTCTAATGAACGGATCCAACTAGCACCTGGGGACTTTTTCATGACACATAATTGAAATAACAGTTGCCAGTATCAATTTGAGAGACTCATATTCTCCACATGTGGAATATGTCTCATATCAAGATGTTTGAAAAAATGGCATCCGTCAAGTACAGGATGTACTTGTGTGTGGAGGTAACTATAAATACTCAGCAACATGAGTGAGAGGGACCCTCATGAACCTTTCTCCACACTGTCTAAACTAAAATCCATCAGTTCCTAGACCATGTTGCACACCTTGTGACTATAAACATGTGCCAACAAACAAAACCCTACCATGTAGTCTATAATTGTTAGGAGAGAGAAGGAGAGAGCTTAAACTCTTGCAAGCATGCACACGCACGCACACACAAATGGAGGCAAAACTTGTTATTCTCCTTCTTCACCTAATCAAGATAAAAGGTCTACATAAGGGAGATAACAACATAAAGGGAAACTAGTACAATAGTCTAGTGTGAAAACTGTTAGTGAGTGAGGTGAATGGATAAGTGTGCCATCACTCCAGTAGGTAGACTAACTCGGTGTAATACAACTATAGTATCACTAACAAAGATATGCCTATCCACCTAGGCATGCCAACGATGATGATTATTGGTGATAGTCATCCAAGAGTTGTACATCTCAACACTCCTCCTCAAGTTCAATGCCATCTCTTGTATGCCAAGCATCACTCAAAATTGTTGTATCTTCTCCACTCCAAGGGCCTTCTTGAAAATATCTACAACCTACTCATCCGTCACCACGTACTCAAAGTCAATGTTGCATGCTAAGACCCTCTCTTTGATGAAGTGGTAATGCACCTCAATGTGCTCTGTTCTAACATGAAACATTGGTTTTGTGCCAGCTATTTTCTGATGAGTTTCTCACAATAGATGACAATTGGCCTTTGTACCTTGAAGTAGTAATCCCAACCATGCTACCATGCATGTTGTCATTCTAGCACCCATGTACTCTGTCTCTATGATTGAAAGATCAATCCCAACCATCATTACCTCACATGCCACCATTGCAACACCCTTGTAATATGTCTCTATACTTGAAATAGCAATCGTAGGTTGATTCTTACTACTCCATGTGATAGCATCACTTCTAAGTGAAAACATGAATATGCTAGTAGACCTGTGATTGTATGTGCTACTAGCCCAATGCACATATGTGTAGCCATAGAGCTACAATTCCACATCAGCCCTATAAAAGAGTTCCTAACCCAAAGTAGCACTCACATAGCACAACATGCACCTCACTGCATCCAAGTGTGGTTTCTTGAAAGACTACATAAATTGACTCACCAATCCAATTGTGTAGCTCAAGTCTAAACGTGAGATAGTCAAGAAGAGTAGCTACTTATAATCTTCCTATACATGGTAGCATTCTCAAGGACTCAACCTATATTATTCCCCAACATCAAATTTTGATCTAAGGGCATCACAATCAATTTAGAATCATTCATAACATACTTTTTCAACATGTTCAAAGCATATTGTCTTTGTGATAGCCATATACCCTCTTCTATGCAAACAATTTCAATGCCCAAGAATAGTGCAAGTCTCCCAAGCCTTTTATCTCAAAGTCCAACATAAGTAGAGCATGTACACCCTCTACCTCAACCACATTATCACCTCCAACAATTAAGTCATCCACATAGATGCATATCACCACGATTCCTACCTCATTCTTTTGCACATATAATGAATAATCTACATCAAACATCTCAAAGTCCAATGAAATGAGGAATGCCAGAGTCCTCTCATACCAGGATCTAGGTGCATTCTTTAGTCCATAAATTTCTTTTTTTTACTTGTACACAAGGTCACATAGACTCATATATTGCATACCCTTGTGGTTGTTCCATATACACAACTTTATACAATCCTCCATTCACTAATGCATTCTCTACATCCATTTGTTTCCACAACCATCCTAAATCTATAGTCACTGCAACAAACACAGGAATAGTAGATATCTTGGCTATGGGGCTAAACTTATTTAGCCACAAGGCTAGCCTTGTACCTTCTCACTGCCATCAGCATTATGCTTTATTTTGTATACCCATCTACATTAAGTTGTCTTATTTCCCTTAGGTAGTAGCACCAACTCATATGTTCCATTTGCATCAAGGGAAGCCATCCCTTCATCTATAACTTGCCACCATTTTTCATCTTTAACAATATCCTCAAAACACGCACGTTCTACCTCCTTTGTAATCTTTGCCATATATGCACAATGATGAGCCACATAACTGTCATAAGTCAATCTCTATGCAATATTTCTTACTCTTTCAAACATGTGTGGTCCACGATCACTTCTAGGCACCTTGTGCCCTGCTTGTATCATCCTTGCACTCAGAGTCTTCACAGAGGGTAATTCAAACTTCTCATCTAGACTTTGCTCAGAACCAATGCTATCACTGTCATCATAACCAACACTCAAATTTGGCACCTTAGGGGAATCATGAACCTGTTCCTTCCCTTTTCTTGATACATTTGAAGAGTTAGTAGGACTCACTCTTTCATGTAGTCCATCACTCCATGGCTTCTCTGTGGGGGGTACACCTTTAAGAAACTACTCATATAACGTGCGTTCAAAGGGTATTAAAAAGACCCCTTCACCTACATGCTTAAGGTTAAAACATGACCCTCTTACTTCAAAAACTTATGGGATTTTCCTCTAAAATCAATTTAAAAACCCCTTATGTTAATATAATCCTATTAGAATTTTAAAATTTTTGCAATTAAAAATCCATTCATTTGAACTCACGTGGTAACTTACATGTCTAAGAGAAGAACCCGCGAGGGCTTCTCACCATGACATGCACTAGGTTATGGCCTACTGAAAACCTATGACTGTGCACTTGTACTTTTGTAGTCACATTCTCTCTTACACTAGATCCAAAATCGTCTTTCACATTAGCATACCAACTTGCCATTTCATCAAAAACAACATCTTTGCTCACCCTCAATTTACCTGTGATAGGATGTACACTTATACCCTTTTTTCTCAAGGCAATAGCCAATGAACACACATTTTTTATTTTTTTGAGTGAAGCTTACTTGAGTGAAGCTTACTTCTTAGCTCATCTGGCACATGCACATAAGCAATACATCCAAACACTTTAAAATTTGATACATCCGGTTTTTCACCACATAACTTCTCTTCTGGTGTCATATCATGTACTGTAGTAGTAGGGGTCATGTTCATAATGTAAACATTTGTAGCAACAGCTTTAGCCCAATAACAACGAGGCATGTTCTTCTCATTTATCGACACTCTAGCACCTTTTGCAATGTGCTTGTTCTTCCACTCAGCAACACCATTTTGCTGCATGATATACCTGCATGGAATTTGTCTCTAAATTCCATGCTTTTTTTGAAAACCATTGAATCCATTGGAGAAATATTGTTCCCATTTATCTAACCTCAACACTTTACATGTTTCCCAATGTCTTTTTCAACCATAACCTTGAAGTTTTGGAAGTTCATACACACCTCACTTTTTTGCTTCATGAAATAGACCCATACCTTCCTCATATCCACCCATAGATGCAGTCTTTACTAGACCCCATACATATGTATGCACTAAATCCAATGCATTCGTGCTTACATGCTTATCATGAGGAAAGGATGCTTTTGATTGTTTCCAAACTGACAGGCTTCACAAACTTTTTGCATTTCAACAACTTTAAATGCTGGAAAACATGTAATCATCTCTTTAGTTTGGATTTTCTTCAGCCTTTGCAAATTTACATGACCGAGTTTCTGCCAAATCTCAATATCCACAACAACCCATGCACCTTGTGCAAACATGGTAACATTTACCTCGGGTACATTTACATCTAAAGTAAACATCCTGTCAACTTTCTTTCCTTATGAAACCAACCTTCCATTTTTCTTATGCTCTTTAACAAAGATACCATCAGAGATAAAAATGCTGACCTGCAAGCCCTACTCAACCATCTTCCCAATAAAAACCAAATTCTTTGTAATATTGGGTACAAAATACAACAACCAAGTACTTTACTCTCGGGGGTTCACCGTTCAATACCCCCATATATAAAGTGTGTTCGTGGGGTATGAAAAAAACCCCTGTTTTAACATGTATGATTGAATAAAATGACCCCTTATTTTAGTATTTTTTCCAAAATTGAATATAAAAACCCCTTATTTTAATGTATCTCTATTAAACTGACTATTTTTTTTGCATTATAAAACCCCTCTTTTCAAACTCACATTATACATTAACATGATTACATAGTGCACCCCGAGACTTTACTTAACCATCAATCATAAACAATGGTATATTTCTTGTACGCATAATGAGATGTGCAGTATCGTCCCCAATCTCCAAATAATTGGGACTTTACAAAGTTTGCATTCCCTTAAACCACTTACCATGACTGATCATGTGATTTCATGCATCAGAATCCACTCAACCATCTATGGTATATTTCTCTTGTATGCATAATGGGACGTGCAGTATAATCCCCAATCTCCATATAACGAGGACTTTACAAAGTTTACATTTCCTTAAACCACTCACCATGATTGATCATGTGGTTTGATACATTAGAATCCACATACCAAACATTATCATGAGATTTCTCCACATTTTCAGACACAGTATTTATCGTATGTTGCACCACAGATAGCCCTCATGCTCATTTACATTCTTGCTAGTTGTTGCATAGTTATTTTGTTGCCTCCTGTCTAGGAAATCACATTCAAAATGACCATGTCTTCCAAAACCCCAACATACTACATTTCCATGTTGAGCTGCATTGTTACACTACACATCTCCATGACCTCTTGGAATCCCCCTGCCTTGAAAGTTTCCTTGACCACTTGTATTCTATCTTTGACTGCTATTCTGTTATTGTGCTTGGTGGTTACCTCTTCCTCAAGTTTCTTCTCTTACACAATCAGTAAGGACACTAAATCTGTAAATGTCATAAAATCTAATATCTAGCTTTACCCAAATAATTTTCTCATATTGAACTGATCATTTAATATGGGAAGGTAAAAGGGGAAATAAGAGCTAGAACATGGATATGTGTTGTTAGATCTAACTCAGCACGGGGCCAAAAAGGAGATGGTCACATCTTGATAGGGGCTCAAAAGAGATGGTCTACTAAAGAACAATGTGCAATAATGGAGCTTAGAAGACTTTAGGGTCAGCTTCATTAAAGTCCTCCAAAGGTTAGGGTTAAAAGTCCTTAGACCTTAGGATAAGCTAGGCATGTTCTTGAGGTGCTTGTTCATGCTTGAGGTGCTTGTCATGCTTGATGACCAAGGTGCTTGAGGTGCTTGTCATGATTGATAACTAAGGTGATTGTCATGCTTGAAAGCAAAGGTGCTTTTGGTCTGCAAGTCAACCATGATCCCTACAAATGAGGGGGTGAGCCCTACAGGTAGGGGAATAAGAGTACACACACACACACACACTCAGGGCAAGCCCCTTCCATAAGAGGCATATAGGAAACATGTCAATCCCCTGGAAAGGTTTCCCTCATATTGTGCCTAAAGCCTATTGGATTGCCTTGAGAGAGGTCCAATGAGAATTTATATTAATCAATTAATTACTCAAGCATTATTCAAGCCCTCTCTCTCAAAGGGAAAAGGAGGACACTTGTCTAAATGCTACCTCTATTGCTTGAAATGACCAAAACATGTGATTGGCTATGCTTGGCAATATCCAATGAGGTGAAAGCTTGAGAAAAAAGGAGGGGCCGATCCAAGCAAGAGGATGCCTTGCTTGTAGCATAGACTCTCCCACACACACTCACACACACTCTCATTGTGTGATGAGCAATACCTTGATCTCCTTCTCCAAGCTTGAGAAGTAGAGAGACTACACCAACACCTCTTGGATATGGAATGCAAATCCAACCAAGAGTCATGCTTCAAATAAATGCTTTCCATATGCTTCATCTTCATTACTATGATATGCTATATGATTAATGATATGAGAGGAAACTACTTCTTTTTTGTATGCTATTTCTTATTCTATCATGCCAAGGGCTAGGACGGACATGCGGTCAAGGGGAATCCTATATTTAGCAAGCAAGGCCTATATAGGGTACAGTTGGGTGGAGAGTTGCATGGTCCCGTCCCTCACGGACTAACATTTGTACTAGATCCAGGGGAGATGGAGGAAGGAGAAGGAAGAAGGAGGCATGGAGGAGCGTGCAAAGCAAGCAAGGCAAGGCTCGGCATGGTTCCTCTCTCTCTCTCTCTCTCTCTCTCTCTCTCTCTCTCTCTCTCTCTCTCTCTCTCTCCAAGGAAGGAAGAAGGCCTGGAGGGCTGCATGAAAGCATGCGTGAAGTCTCTCTCATGGCGAATTTGAGGAGTGTTTCAAGGCACGCAAAGGAGGAGGATGGTCGAGGACATGCAGGAAACCACCGTTGCTAAGCCGAGAATAATCGATTCTGGTATGCGTGAAGCAAGGCTTGCATAGAGAAGAAGGGCCGATCGCCTGCTCCGATTTGCATGCAATTTACATGGTTGGGTTTGAACTGCATCAAGGTTGATTTTCCGTCTCTGGAGCAACCCTATTTGGGCTCTTCAAGTCGCCCTCGTTCCTCCCCTGTAGCCTGCGTAGATTGTTCTGTCCGCCATGACCAATTGTGAAGCTTTTGTTCACACTGGCCAACATCCAATGCCCAAATTGACCATTTATTTTAGGCTTGGGTGCATGCACACCCTGTGAATCCGAACAAGGTTCCGACAAACATTTTGCCGATGAAGTCATGTGGGCAACAGAAGTACATAACATTTTTTGATTGCTGCAAATGTTTGCATGTCTTGTTGGTAGCGGAGAAAAATTCAAGGAAACTCGCATGCACAATTATGTGGCCAACAAGGTCGTGGAGCTATGAGCAGAGAATTGAAAACAGTGAAGTTCTCTTTGAGATCGGCAAACATCCTTAACGCTTCAAAACTTTGGTAGACACCAGTTTTTGTGAAGCATCACAAAACCAAAGCGGCTTTTGCTTATGGGAAAGGTAATCGTTACGAGAATGAGGTACTTTCCCATCATGGCTCGGCATAGTCCATAATGGTGCTTGCTTTGAGGATCTTCAATGCGTTGATTGAGGCACTTGAGCATGCCTCGGCATAGTCCATAATGATGATCGATTTGAGGATATTCAATGTGTTGATTGATGCACTTGAGCATGGCTCGAGATTCAGCACTGAACATTTGTACGGATACGAAACACATGACAGGCATGCTCATGCATCATGCAAGAGTTTGAAAACACGGCAAGTTGAGTCCTGTGATTCATCAGGTACGTCTAAATCTTCAGTTTATTTATGGTGCATGGTTTTTTCTTGCAACAGAGATGAGCGCACTTTAGGCACTCCAAGCACAAGCAAGGCTTGTGACAGTTATCTTCAACATTAATTTTTTTTTGCATATATTATTGGCAAAAGGTCAATGATTAATTGCAAACCCGTATCAAGCATGGCTTGGATACACGAAAACCTCCACAGCACACACTTGTCGGAGGTTAAATGGAGTAATGTCAGGCCAAGGGCTAGGCAAGACTACTCGGACCTTATGAAGATCAGCACGGCTTGTACCTCGACTTGATGAACGGTCCAAATTTTTTTGGCATGGCCGACTCTTTGCAGGACAGACAACACTCTTTTTCCCATGACTAGGCCAACCGACAGCGGCAAACATGATCGGCATGGCCGACTAATTGTCACCGTTTCTTGAAATTGGCGGCAAGATTTGTCGACAGGAGTACTTAATGACATCAAGTAGACAAGTTCCATTGTTTTGAATGATCAATAAGGTCAACTTTCTTTTGATATGAAATACATCTGTTAGCATGAATATCCAATAGCTATGAGCTCTCAGGAACTCCATAAGTAATTATGTGAATCAAGGCTTCAATTTATGCATCTTGCATTGAGACTTCCCACATTTGACATATGCTATGAGCATACAAACTTGGGAAGCATATGGCAATATGCTTGCAGGTTATTTCCTTACATGCCAAGAAGGTGTATATGTTACACACGACAATTCTCTCTCGTGCAACAGATATGAGCTACATTTGAGCGAGCTTTTCCTTGACATCTCAAGACAACTGGTTACAGCAGGATGACCAGGTTAGACCATGTTTAATTTTGTTTATTTTTCCATGTTTACACATCTCATCTGGAAAATATTATCGGTTGTGTAAAGAAAAGTGCTTTGACAATTTCACATGAAGCAAGGCTTCTCACACGTGACACACTACTACCTATTTCTTTGGTATCAAGGACATTGGCACGCCAGTTCTGGGAACTATTACGATTAGAAATTTGCTCCCCTTTTATGTGTGGTGACATCATGTTATGATGCGTCACTACCAATGCAGACTGTGAAAGGCACTTATGGTTTTGGCTCTCACGCTTGAGGCCGTCCTAGTATCCAAGGGCTTACAATTTCGCATGCAAGGCATGCTGGTCAAGTGGACTAAACTCCACTGCCTCATAGATTATGCGTCCTCTATTACACCAAACACTCTGTCAAGGACAAGGAAAGTTCTAGATTGTTTAAACTTGCGTTTTGGTTGCTGACAATGCACAACCATACTAAAATAACATAAATATCGGTCTTAATTCGCAGGCAAAGTGCCACATTTAAGCCTTCTTAGTAGAGTCACAACCATATGCACGATAGGTGGGTCAGTCTGTGACTTTTTTCTGTTTTTCTGTTACCTCTCTTGATGAGAGAGTCATAGCAAAAAATTGTTGCCTGCTTATAGGATAAGCTGCACGTTAGGCATAAGATACACAAGAGCATGGCAATCAACTATACACTTCATAGTCGTTTAAGGAAAGTTCATCAGCCCAGCATGCTCTTATTTTCTCTCTCAAAGAATAATGAAAACTTATTAAGAATATTTTGATACATGTTTTGCTAGTGAGTCATCCTGAGCGAGGGTGCTCTAACTCTCAGCTAGTAAGTGGCCAAGACGCCACTCCAATTAGTCTTCATCGGTTCCTCGATTGCACACTAATTTGTTATTGGCATAAGGTCTATGATCCACATAGGCTAAGAACCATTGTCAGACCTAGGGTAAGATCCAAATGATGGCATTTCTTGGGTGCTTGTTCTCCAGCTTGAATAGACCTACCCCGTGGAGTGCCCATCAATGTTAATGGCCAAGCAAGAGTCTTGCCGTTACAGAGATTTTGGGTATTTTGTATGCACTACATGTTTTTAGTGCGACCCTCGAATTGAGTTTTTGATAATCTTAAACTCACATCAGCTGATCTCTACCATGGAGTATAGATGCAGCAATCAGTTGAGACAGCATGGATGTCCATAAGAGCTAGGCATCTCACTTGGGTGGATCTCTTGCTCTCTCTATAGCACTACGAGTGTCTATGGTAGCACAATTTTGGGGTAAGACCCAGCGGATGATTACTAAATCACTCCATCGGCATTGAGGATCACAGTTTGATATATTCTCGTTACACTTTCAAGGAAAGAATTCCGCAATTTACCACGCAATAACGGACAAATTCAACTTTTCCAGTTGATTCCAATCATTCTGTACATGGTTGACTATGTTGGTTATTGTTATAGCTAATTGAGCAGTTTCTACAAAGGGTCTTACCAAGTGGTTTGACTACGTAGATTCTAACCAACAGGTTTGGATTGTGAAGGCAACACCTAGTGTTCCAGTGCAATGTTGCTTGGTTCTTTCAAGTTGTATAAATATGCTTGAATGTTTCAGAGCCCTGCCAAGGGCATGTCGGAACAAAGTATTTTGGGCCGTAGTTTCCACTATACATTATGATGTTTCTCAAACCAATGGACTACCAGGTCCCGGTCCATCCGCCTAACCTCCCTTTAATAGGCTCCTAGCCACTTTCGGACCCCTTTCCACTGGCAGCCGGGCCGAGTCCGTGACCCCTTGGTTGGCCCTTGGCTTGACATTACTCCCCCCTTGGAGAAGCGTTTTCTTCCTCGAGAACAAAAGTGGGGAATTTCTTCTTAAGAACACTAATGTTTTCCCAAGTGGCACCCTCTTCAGGGCGATCTTTCCACTTGACTAAAGATTGACTATGTACATGATGACGAGTACGGAGTTCATGAAAATCTAAAATGCGTTCAGGTTCATGCGGTTGAATGGGAGGTTCAGTGAAATCAACAAATATCTGCTGGCCGATAACATTGTCGTCCCTATGCAAGCGTTTACGTAAACGACTTACATGAAATATCGGATGGACACGAGAGTGCGCAGGTAACTCAAGTTTGTAGGCCCTATCGCCAACTCGCTTGAGTATTGAATGGCCCACAATAACGTGGAGATAATTTGGGTGTAGCTCCAGTCTTCAGACTTTTTGAATGCTCTGGCACACGCAAAAATACCTCTTCCCCTTCCGTGAAGGTAACTTGCCGACGTTTCTCATCAGCATACTTCTTATACCGATCCTGTGCTTGTCGAACATTTTGACGACCAAGTCTCAGCATTTCCATATGATCTTGGAGAAACTCCTTGACCTGTTGGAGCTTCTCAGTTGCCAACCCCACCGTCACTGGTGATCTAGGTTGAAAACCATACATAAGCATGAATGGACTAAAACCAGTTGTAACATGCTTAGCACTATTATATGCAAACTCAAGAATAGGAAGATAATCTTCCCAATCTGATTGCTTTTGGCTAACGTATGCTTGTAGCATATCCTCTAGCACTTGGTTGACTCGTTCCGTCTGACCATCTGTTTCAGGGTGATCAGCCGTACTTAAATTAAGTTATGTACCCAATCGTTTAAAAACAGCCCTCCAAAAATGACTGTTAAACTTGGGATCACAATCACTCACAATGTTACTTGGCAATCCATACAACCTGTAAAGATTGTCCACAAATAAATTAGCTAATTCTCGAGTCTTAATGGTTGACTTGGTTGGAATAAACCGACAAAGTTTAGTCAACCGGTCTACGACCACCCATACCGAGTCATGTCCTCGAATAGTGGTTGGTAAAACCCACAATAAAATCCATGGAGATACTTTCCCATTTACCATTGGGAATCTCTAAAGGATGTAAGAGTCCTCCTGCTTTCAGGCACTCTACTTTATTAACTTGACATTTTTGGCAATGCAAGACATAGTCTTGAACATACCCATGCAAACCTGGCCAGTAAAATTATCGTCTTACGAGTGCATAAGTTTTCTTAATTCCCGGGTGCCCTGCACTTGGACTATCGTGACATTCATAAAGAATTTGGCGCCGAATGTCCGCGTCCGTCGGTACACACACTCTGCCCTTGTGGAGTAGGTACCCATCATCTATGGAAAAATTCTTCCATCTCTGCAGTTCATCACTCGAAAGAGGAGAACTGGGTGTGGAGGAAACAAAACCACTACCAACATTGGAGTGAGAAGGATCCCTCTTTCTAACATAGCTCCACACCTTGGAGTATGCAGTATCATGCTCGCACTTACCTTTGAGAGATTCCAAAAACTCACTCCGCAATTCTGTGAAAAGGAGAGAGTTGATCTCTGGCATTCGACTGAGAGCATCATCCACTACATTGTATCGCCCTTTGCAATATCGTTGCTTGGCATCATACTCCTAAAGAATCTCAGCCCACCTGGCCTTGCGACCCTTCAAATCACTTTGTTGTGTGAACCACTTGATGCTTTCATGGTCAAACACAATCTCGAACTGTGCACCACACAAATAATGTTGCCATGTCTTTAAAGCAGAAACTATTGCATAGAGCTCTCATTCGTAAGCAGAGTAATTCTGTTGTGCTGAATCCAGCTTCTTGCTTTCAAATGCAATTGGCCTTCCCTCCTGCAAAAGGACTACTCCAATTGCACGATTACTAGCATCCGTTTCCAAAACGAATGGCTTTAAGGGATCCACAATAGCCAAAACAGGAGCTGTGGCTAATGTGTCCTTAAGTTTGTCAAAACTTTGCTGTTGTTCTAATCCCCACTGAAAGGTCTTGCCCTTGGCTTTCAGCTGATCTGTCATGGAACAACAATATGGCATAGTTTTTAACGAATCGACGATAAAAACCTGCAAAGCCTAAAAAAATCTGGAGCTCTTCCAAATTTTTGGGAGAGGGCCACCTCCGAATGGCATCCACCTTGGATTGATCCATGTGTAACCCTGCAACCGAAATAACATGCCCCAAGTAGTGAATTTCCTCCTTGAGGAAATCACATTTGGATTCCTTGGCATATAACTGATTTTGGCGTAGCAAATGAAACACTTGTTTCAAATGTGCTAAGTGCTCTTCCTCAGAGGCACTATATACAAGAATGTCATCGAGGAAAATGATAACAAACTTTTCCAAGTATGGTCTCAAGACACTATCCATGAGTGTCATGAACGTAGCCGGAGCATTGGTTAACCCATAGGGCATCACCAAAAACTCAAAATGTCCAAACCTTGTTCGGAATGCTGTTTTGGGTATATACGCAAGCCTGATGCGTACTTGATGATACCCAGATCTTAAATCAATCTTTGAAAATATAAGAGCATGGGTGAGCTTATCAAACAGCTCATCCACTCGTGGCAATGGGTACTTGTTCTTAACGGTAACCACATTTAATCCACGGTAATCTACGCACATGCGCATACTACCATCCTTTTTCTTCACCAAGAGAATGGGAGAGGCCCATGGTGAAGAACTTGGTTGAATAAACCCTCTACTGAGATAGTCAGCAAGCTGACGTTCCACCTCAGTAGCCTCAGAATGACTCATTCTGTAAGGCGGTTTACTCACTGGCTTACTGCCTGCAACCACGTCTATGCCATGTTGCACAGAACGTGTCGGCGATAGCCCTGGTGGTAAATCATCTGGGAAAACATCCTTGAATTCCCTTTAAAGTTCCTTTAATTCATTAGCAACATTTGCTTGTTTTGAATCAGTAAGCATAGCTGGAAGAGGAGGGAGAGAAGAATGCGGCGCTGAGGAAGTTTTATTCAAAACATTATCAACATTAAAAACATCATCCACATTGGAAATAAAATGGCATAGTGAGTAACACAAAAAGAGTTCTTCTATTGCATCATCAGAAGCGAGCTTCATAAGCTCAGCTGTACAAATAAGTGGTGAGGAAGGTACATCCTTCTCCCCCAACAGCAGCACGTGCACACCATTGGATTCGAACTTTAGACTATTATGTTCATAGCTACGTCTAAGTTATAATCCTAAACTATGCAACCATTCATGACTAAGAACCACATCTGCCCTCTCCATATTCATGACTTGGAAATCCAAAGAGGTACGGTATCCTTGAATTTCCAGAAGTACATCTTTAACCTGAGTTTCCCATATCTTAGCATCATGGCCGTTAATGATTGCTACCTTGTAGCGATGAGAACTCGGGGTTTGGGGCAATTTGAGTCGTTTCACCAATTTATAATTGAGGAAATTGTGCAACGCACCATCGTCTACCAAGATCCCCACCCTGTGCCCTTGGATAGAGCCATGCATACGCACCAACTCATGTGGTCCGAAAGTCTGCTGCCACATGGAGGCCGTGACACAGCACTCATGCACCGCCTTGGTGTGTGTTACCTCCACATTAGAAAACTGGGAAGAGGATTCAAGAGGTAAAAGTTGCACCATGTGCACTGCTTTTTCCTTCCCCTTGTCTTGAGCAATAGATTTTCCCTTGGGACAATCCTTTTTGCTATGTCGAGTTCCCAAACATTTAAAGCACAACTTTTCTTTTTTGGCTTTCTCAAACTCTTCCATTGAGAGAGGACCTCTAGACCCCTTGGGCTTTTTGGAGGTCTCTGATGTAGCAGATGCAAATTTTATTTTATGATGCACATGCTGTGGACGTGTTGAAACATGTGTAGTGCCATGCACATGCGAACTATGCAATGCCCGATCATCGGGATCATCATGGATGTGAGCTTGCACTATTGCGTCCTCAAGTGTTTATGGATCCTGGGTTTTAACGTGCTTCTTAAGCTCGGGATTTAACCCACGAATGAACCCACGTACCTGCTGAAAGGTGTCCATCCCTTCCAGCTTGAGGATCACATCCCGATAATGGGAAATATATTCCAACAATGTTTTATGTTGGCGCATAGAACATTCGTCCCAGGCGGTCCAATTTCTATCCTTCTCATTAGTAGGTAGAAATTCCTTCCTGAAGACAGTCTCAAAATCTGCCCAAGTCTGTGGTAGGATGCCCTTCTCCTTGAGAGACATCCACCATTTGTAGGCCTTGCCATCCAAAGTCAGACTTGTCTGCTGCAACGCCTTGGCTGCATCCGGGGTACGTCGAAGGTCATGAATACCATCCCACTTACTGAGAAAAATATTCACGGTGTCCTTGTTTCGCTCACAATCTTCTCCCCGAAAAATTGGTGGCTTTGTATTTTTCAACAAATCGTCCACCTCTTTTTGGGTCAGAGAGTGAAGCGGTCCCGGAGGAGGGCCTTGCCCGGCAACCGGCCCCTGGCTTGGTGTGGAGCCGTGCTCCTGATTTTGCTGACTAGCAGGGCCCGTGGCCTGCTCTGCCGCATATGCAACTTAATCAAATCGGATAGTGCTGTGACATTTTGATTTAATTGTGCAAAATTCGTTTCAAGCACAGTCATGCGTGTTTGCAATGCACGGAAATCTTGCATGTCCAGCAACTCATACGCATCGTCTATCGCCGTCGTGGCACGATTACCCTCTGTGAGAGGAACCGTCTGCGTGGCATCGGCAGACGTCCGGATCCATGTTGTGGACGTACTGTGCGAGAAAAGAAAGGAGAATACCTAAATTCCAACAAGCTCGTAGAGTAGGTTGCGATAATTAACCGTATAATTACGCCTTTGATGGGAAAAAACGCTGAATTCTAAAGCAAACTTCAATCCAAAACAAAGAGTAGCTTGAAAAGAAGGAGCAAATCTACAGTCAATGATTCACTCGAAAGCACGGAGCAAATTTGAGGTGCCAATAACCTAGTTTGCAGTGTATGCAATACACCAAGGAAACTTGAAACTTTTGAACGAAGTTTTCAGCCGACGAGGATCTGAAACATATGAATTAATTGGCAGGCGCGTCCGATGCGGCTTGCATCGTATGCAACCGCCAAATCGGTTGAAACTGGGTGACCAAATTGCGATTGGTTGAAACTGGAAAGGCCGAGGCTCAGCAAATTGGAACTGCTGAATTTGCAGTAATTACAGCCAATAGCAAGTGTTGGCGGCTATGGAGTTGAGGAGAAGAGTAGAGGAAGGAATATGAAGTGCTTCGGCCAACTTTATGTGGGCACCACGGTTAACCAAGGCCACTAGGGTTGGCTCTTTGAGAGAATTTTTTTTTTTGACAAATTTTATTCTCTGCAGACAGAGCCGAACTGCGCCATGACGAAGGAGATCATAACTTGAAATTCGACCCGATTCTGAGGGTGCCACAGTGACGGAAAATGCTCAGCTTGCCCTTGCGCTCCAACTGAGCCTAACTTTTCTCGGTTTGATGCAGGTCGAAAACACCTTCTTCCCCGACGAGGGGTTGCTGCACACGCGCGCGGCTTCGGCTTCCTCTTCCTCCTCACTTTGAGGTTGCATGAAACATGCATCCAAAAACAAATCGTGCCCTCAATTCTAAGTCTAGCTCTGATACCAATCTCAGACCAATGGACTGCCAGGTCCCGGTCCATCCACCCAACCTCCCTTTAATAGGCTCCTAGCCACTTTCGGACCCCTTCCCACTAGCAGCCGGCCCTTGGCCGAGTCCGTGACCCCTTGGTTGGCCCTTGGCCTGACAATGTTATGCATCCACTTGTCGGGTTCAATTTGGCACATGTTGTCACATGGGATACAACATGGTCTAGGAAGTCAAGGAGTTCGGTTTAGCTAGTGTGGAGCGATGATAATGAGGTTCCCTCTCACTCTTGTCGTGGAGTGTTTGCAGTTACCTCCACACACAAGTACAGTTTGTACTTGATGGATGTCACTTTTTGTGACATCCTTATTGAGACATATTCCACATGGGGCAAATATGAGTCTCTGGGACTGACATTGGTGCCCAATTCCTAATGATGTGTCGTGACAAAGTCCCTAGGTGCTGGTCGCATCCGTTCATTCGACCATTTGAAGCACATAGTATTAGGCACAATTTCAGTGGCCAAAAATTGTCGGGTACTAAGTACAGACTTGTTGCGATTACAAGTGCTTGTGAAACCACCTTAACAGAGGGTTGTATCTACATATAGCCAAGTATGCTACGTTCATGAGATTGTCTCATGGTTGGTACCTAGGTGTGATTGGGTTGTCACATTCTGTTATGGTCCAACTTTTGTTGCAAGACTTTCACGTAAGTATTGTGGAGAGCCTCATCATGGAATTTTGCTTCATATATGTTTGTGTTAAATGCATGCACACTAGGGGTTATGGGCCCTAGTGTTTAACACAAATTTATTCAGAGCGGCATGCAAATTCATGGACATTATTATTTCTGCACACTTTTGCACTACCAGTGCAATCTCTCTTGCAGATTTAGTATGAGTTTATACCCTGCCATACAAAGTAATGGCTCAGTATGGGTGTCTGTGGTTGTTTGTTCTAAACTCTAAGAGTTTACTCCACTCCAATCCGCTTTCAACCTAGTTGGTTGTCTCCATTCCATATCGAGTATATGGCTAGATACTCAATGTTTGAGTCATGGTTTATCATCAGTCATGGAAGACTGTCTGTAAGTGGTTGGGGGAAAGTACCTCACTCTTACTGTTGCTATTCATCCCGCGTTGGATGGGCAGCTTAAAAGTATTTTTTGCTAAAGAATCTGCTAAGACATACGTTAGCACAAAGCATTCTGAATGGGAAATTCTCTCCCTATTATAGAATTTTCTTAGGCTAGGTTTTCAACTTTGAACACCTGTTGTGGTGGGGTTGGATACCGATTCAATAGTTTCATAAGTCAAGGACTTAGTAGGTGTGCTGGCAAAGTATGTTGGCATGTATCCTTCATTAGGGGTGAACATCTAGTTCTAGTGTGTTCCAAAATGTTCAGAAGTCTGACGTGAGAACACTCCCTATTCTATCCCTCAGTAGCTATGAGATTTTCAAGATACTCACATGAGTTAGCATTTAGATACGAGTGGTTGCAAAAGGACAACAATGTTGAAAATCAAGATGTTGCTCTTGGTTTACCTCCTCACTGCAATAAGTATCGGTCATATGGACAATTGGCCTGTGTATGGGATTCCAATAAGGAAAACATCAGTGTTCTTACGAAGATACTACCACTTGTGTTTTCAAGGACAAAAACGCTTCTCCAAGGGGGGAGTAATGTCAGGCCAAGGGCCAGGACGGACATGCGGTCAAGGGGAATCCTATATTTAGCAGGCAGGAACTATATAGGGTACCATTGGGTGGAGAGTTGCATGATCCAGTTCCCCACGGTCTAGCATATTCCTCTTCCCTTGCCTCACTCCCTGCTAGCTCTATCCACCTTCAAAGGTGTTTGAGGTCTTGGGATTGAGGCCGGGGACAAGCTAATGTTTTTACAAGGTAGTTATGGGCATAATCTTGCTTCATGAAGCTTATCATCTCCATTGCACCAACAAGGTCTCAACGAACACAAAGCATGTATTGTGCCAAGTCTCTCTTCATGTGAGAATCTATAATACAAAAGCTTTTTGGAGGGGGGACCATCTCCAAGTAAATCCGATCCTCAACTGTTGTCATTTCTCTAATTCTCTCTCTCTCTCTCTCTCTCTCTCTCTCTCTCTTGCGAGTATTGTTCATGCCAAGATAACTAGGTATTATGGTTATTTTGCTATCTACCTTCAAGTAATCTTCTTGTGCTCATGATTAATTCCCTTAAATAAATTCTCATGACAATCATCTTAATTCCGCTACTCTCAATGTTATTATTCCAATTACATTACATTGGTATCAAAGCTATTGGTTTCTCTTTTCTTGCTTAAGAAGATAGGTCCTTACATTGTCCATGAAAGGTTGGACATGTTCATTGCAAGAGGGTAAGTGGGACAAGGATTTATTATCCAAGTTGAAAAGAACTTAATTTGAGGTACACCATTGGGAACTATAGACTTAATAATGGAGTCTTTTGGGGCTTGCATTTGGCTTAACTATTATTGAGCTACTAGCAAGATCAACAGGAACCATAATCAATCGAGCAATGCTACACCCTCTCCACTACTCTTTGCAATCAACAGTCTCTAAACCATGGGTGTGGCTACTTGAGAGCTAATTTTCAAATGTAAAGAAGAGTATCAACTAAAGTTTTGAGTTGCCACAGAACAAAGCAGAATGAATATCAAACGACTTTGATTTTGCACATGAAGGTGCTACTAATGATTCCCCCGTGTTTGTGAACTATCTTGTTACTAGGTTGCAACAAGCTATGGGAAACCCTACCTTGCAGGTCGAAGTTAACCAACAATTTTGCACTCATGGGATCCTCCAAACTCCCCAAGCGGAGAGAAACAGCTTAAGAAGCCTCTTGTAGAGACCTCCAACGAAGACTCTCTCTAGTGACACAAGAGGAGGAACCCTATGAAAAAGAAAGAAGTGGATCTCCAAATTATTTGGAGGATGTGGCTCCACAAAGATGACGGTCTCAAAGATCCCCAACTCCTCCCAAGAGGAGAAGATTGTCATATAGTCCTTCTCCTTGTCAATCTGAGAGGGAGGAGAGGAATCAAAAGAAGAAAAAGGCAAGAAAGAGGTCACCCTCTTCTCCATCTTCAACATCTTCCTCCTCTTTCAATGAAAGCAATGGTTTTTCTCCTAGAGAATACAAGAGGGGAGGACATTGTAAATCCTATGCTGCTTGGAAAAGGTCCTACAAGGTTAAGAAGTTCAAGGAGGGAAGAAAGAGCATCTCTTTTCTCACCTATGATGGCACCTTTGGTGCTATGTATAAATTTTTGGCCTTTATCCAATAGTTTGATGTGGCCTTTGAAGATAAGGGCTTCACAAAATCCTCTAAGCTACGTCATGTAGCTATGCACTTCCAAAAGGTTGTCCCAAAAATGGTGGCCTAGCCTCCGTGGCAATGGTGAAGCTCCAAAGACATGGAAAACTCTATGATTTTCCATCATGAAGTAATTTCTTGCAAGCGATGCCAAAGATAAAGTGCGCACTGAATGGCAAAGCTTTAAGCTACTCCCCAAGGAGTCTATCCACAAGTATGTGGACAAGTTTTGGTATTTACATCTCAAAGCTACAATCTTCCAAAAGATAGACTTTGCCAAGCAAAAGTAGAAATTTGTGTGGGACTACCTGAAGAAATGACCAAGTCTGTCAACTCTCAAAGGCCTGGGACCATCACCAAAGTCCTCCACCACACTATGGTTGCTTCGCGCATCAATTTTCAACAAGGGGCAAAAAGGAATGCTAAGCCCATGATGCTTAAAACTCTTCCCAATGTAACAACAAAAACAAGACCAAGGAGAAAGAATTTACAAAGGTAAAAAGAAACTCTCTCCTGAAGAGTTAGAACCTTTTCATTAAAGACCATAATTTTTTCAAGTGTGGGAAGCAAGGAATGGCTATCGTTATTTCCCCAAAATAAATGCATGCAATGACACTCCTAGAGCTTCCCCGGTCAAAGCTCCAAAGAGGATACTCATTGCAAAGGATCATCCCTTTACTATGCTTCGGGAAAGGTGAGGGAGCATGATGCCTTTATCCTTTTTGACCCTGGCTCTATTCACAACTTCATATCAATAGAGCTGGCCACTAAGCTGGGCATACAAGCTTTTTAGATGGGAGATATTATGACTGCCAATGGAGATTTCAAGGGACAACAAGCCTTCGTTACTCCCTTGATTGGGAAATCGAGGCTTCATGTCCAAAGCTACAGCGACAAAGAGCACTTTTTCATCTCCTCTCTCCAACACGAGGATGTTATCCTAGGGGAACCATGGTGCAACCGCATATCTTCCAATATGAAGTTCCCTAAAAGGATGATTAATTTCACATGCAGGTAAATCATGAACATGTATATAGATGCTAATGAGTTGAGTCGTACTATACCTCTTGTAAATTCATCTACTTTTGATAAGTCAATGAGAATTTTAGGTTCCTCATATATGATTTTTGTTAGAGAGTACATAGATGATCCTAATGTTTTACCAAATAAAGGTTGTTGGAATCAAGAGGAATTAGAGTTGTCTAATTTTCTAAATGGATTCCAAGATGTTTTTATTGATGACGTCCCTATGGATTTACCTCCAAAACGAGGGGATGATGACCACACAATAGAACTTCTATTAGGGAGCTCACCGCCTAATAAACCTCCTTATAGAGTTTCTAAAGCTCAACAAGGTGAGATTATGAGGCAAGTGCATGAACTGGTAGACAAGGGGATGGTGAGGCCTAGTTCCTCTCTCTTTTGTTCACCCATCCTATTAGTGCAAAAGAAAGACGATGAAAATTGTATGTGTGTTGATTATAGAGCAGTAAATTGAATTACTATCAGGAACAGATTTTCTATACCACAGGTAGAAGATATGTTTGATAAGATACAAGGATCTACCTACTTCAATAGGATTGATCTCAAAAGTGCCTACCATCAAATAAGGATAGTGAATGAAGATATTGTAAAGATTGCTTTTCGCACAACATTTGGTCTTGATCTCAAAAGTGCCTATCATCAAATAAGGATAGTGAATGAAGATATTGTAAAGATTGCTTTTCGCACAACATTTGGTCTTTAACATTAGAATGGTAACAAGACACTTTTATGTCCTTGGACACTTTTGTGTCCTGTTAAGTGACCATTTTGGTTGAATTTTTTGAAGAGTAAGAAAATGAATTTCTAGGTCCTATATATCCACAAATTTGCCTTATGAGCTGAAAAAAACTTGACATTTTTTTTGGAGTATCGATCTCACCATTAGCTTTACTCTTGCACAACATTTTTGAACCTAAACTGTGTGAAAAAACAGGTCCTATTTTTGGCTTTTTTTCAATTTTTGGCAACTATACCACTCTAAACTTCATGTTTGTGAGGTTTAGATTGCTAGAGGTTAGGCCTTCATAGTTCTCAACATGTTTTGATGCTTGTAGGGAGAGCTAAGTGTTAAAATTGAAAGTTATGACCAATTTATAAGAATTGCATAATCCTGTTTTTTGGCCAAAATTAGCATTTTTATGATTTTTTTGGTGGCTTTCTTGATATCCAAATTCAATTTTGATTTTGTAAGTGTAATGTATAACATAAAGCTAATCTTCCTGAGTTTTGGGGGACCTAATACGCTATATAGCATAGTATATGATGATGGTTGAGTTTTTTGATTGCTGAAGAATACGATACATTTTAGAGTAGTAAGTATAACTTTCTCAATATTGCTAGTTTCTTAGGCCATTGTGTGTATTTTGTAGGTAGTAACCATATCTAATCATAAACTACAAACTTGGTTAGATATTGAGTAGTTTCTATGGGTTTCTAGAGGTCATAATGCTAAACCTAGTTTTTTCATGTTTGTTGTATTTAGCACTTTATCATTGCCCCCAAGGTTCCACTTAGTAAGAGATCCATTATCCTTTTGACATGCTCCATGGCTCCTTTTGAATCAAAAGGTCCAAAGGGAACTAAGAAAACATGTATATAGTATCTCTATTGAGCGTGACTATAGAAACTTTGATGATAGGTCTACGGAATGGCAAAAATGCAACTTTTTTTTACCTATTTTTTTTGTCCAAAAAAAAATTAGTGAGGTAAAAGCAACCATATGTTCTGATCACCAACCCATTGAAGTTTCTCATTAAAGGATTGAACTATAAGCTCATGAAAGGATTTTTCAAAATGAGTGGATCTACTATGGTTTTGGAATTTTTTTCCAAAACCCTGAAAGGACACTTTTATGTCCTGTTAGGTTACCCGTCTAGTGTTAAGAATATCTTGTCATCCCTTTTGGCTTGAAAAATGTTGCGACCACATTCAACCGCCTAATGGAGAAAAATTTTAGACCCTAGCGCAGGTTTATTGTAGTTTTCTTTGATGATATCATCATCTAGTCCAATTCTCTCGAGGAGCATATTCAACATATCTAGGTAATCATTCAAGCTTTGAGGGAGAACAAACTTTTCATTAATCAAAAGAAGAGTGAATTTCTCCTTCAAGAGATTCAATACTTAGGTCATATTATCTCTCAAGATGGTATCCATATGGATCCAACAAAGCTAGAGGTCATAAAAGGATTGCCTAATCCAAGTAATTTACATAAGCTAAGAAGCTTTATTGGTATGTGTGCATACTATGGATGCTTCATAGAAAAATTTTCACAAATAGCAAGATCCTTACATGACTTAACAAAGAAAAATGTTAGGTATACATGGACTACAAGAGAGCAATATGATTTTGACAAGCTCAAAGAAAAGCTTACCTCTCCTGTGCTTACACTATCCGATCTCTGAAAACCATTTGAGGTCCAATGTGATGCTTGTCTATATTTCCTTGGAGCAGTTTTTCTTCAAGAAGGGCATGCCATAGCATACGAGAGTCGAAGACTCCATTCATCCTACAAACGGATCAGCAAAGTCTAAAGTACTTCATGATGCAAACCAAGCTTTCCAACAAACAAATAAGGTGGAAAAATTTCTTTCGCAATATAGTTTTCATATTGCTCATATTGTTGGGAAAGCACAATCAAGTGGCCGATGTACTATCACGACAACCAAAATTCAATGCAGTGTCTATAGTAACTCACAATGATCTTTCTTCTATGATAGATGAGTATGCTATTGACCCTAATTTCAAGGATATAATGTCAACCCTTGCCTTAGGGAAGAAAGAAGAATCATTCACCTTGTAGGATGGTTATCTTCTCCATGAAACAAGCTATGTGTTACTAACTCCCTTCGTGAGAAAGTAATGTATGAATCCCATGCTTATCCCTATGTAGGGCATAGAGGGATTCAACCTACTCTTTGAGGAGTAGATACTTATTTCTATTGGCCTACCATGAAAATAGACATACAAGAGTATGTTTCAAAATGTATGGTATGCCAAAAGACCAAGTATGATAGTAGGAAGCAACCTGGATTACTCCAACCATTGTCAATTCCTAATTCACCATGGGAGAGTATATCCATGGATTTTATCTTTGAATTACCCAAGTCTATCCATGGGAATACGGGAATATGGACAATTGTCAACAGGTTTAGTAAACAAGCACATTTCATACCTGTCAAAAAGACTATTAAGGCACATCAAATGGACACTCACTTCATATCATAGATTTTCAAACACCATGGCTTGCCAACCTCCATAGTATCAGATAAAGATCCTCGAATAACCAGTATTTTTTGGAAGGGTCTCTTTGAGAATCTAGGTACAAGGCTAAATTTATCTTTGGCCTATCACCCACAAACGGATGGCCAAAGTGAGATAGCTAACCTTACAATTCTAAATCTACTCAAGACCTATGTCACGGAAGTAGATCAAGGCTCACAATGGGAGAAATATCTACCTCTTCTAGAGTATGAGTACAATAACACTATCCATACACTACAGGGAAGGCACCCTTTGAAATCATTGAGGTAAGACCTAAAAGTCCCTTGCTACTTAACATGGGAAGATCTTCGTTGTTGTTGATGAGTATAGCCGAGACCTACAAGAAGTTTTCCAAAAAATTAAGGAGGCTATATCCATCTCTCAGCAAAGGCAAAAAATTGATGCTAACAAGCACAAAAGGGCCTTAATGTTCAAAAAAAATGATTGGGTCTTAAGTTTCCCAAGGCTTGATTGAGGCAAACTACAGGTAAAAATCCTATGGGCCACCAAAAGTATTATGCTAAGCTAGCAAAAAGATACTATGGTCCTTTTCAAATTCTAAAACCAATCAACAAGATGGACTATCAACTAAAGTTGCCCAATCATTGGCTCATACACAATGCTTTTCATGTGAGTCTACTTAAGCCTTGCAAAGGAGAGCCACCAAGAGAACCAATCATTGAGGACCCACCCAAGATCAAGGATAAGAGAGAGGTGCTCCAGCCCGAATCCATCCTTTGACATGAACACAAGGTACTAAGACATGAAGACAAGGTACTAAGGCATGGTAAGATTATCCGATGGTATCTTATTAAGTTCAAAATTTGTCTTTTTGAAGATGCTAGATGGATGCAAGGAACGCATCTTAAGGATAGTATGAACCTTGTCAATGCTTATAATGCTACACTAGAGTAAACAAATGTAAATGGTTTTTTTTAATGAACAATGTTTTTGTCTTGTAAGACTAGTACTCTTTTATTGTGCACAAATTTAAGTAGTATGCATAATGACGTCTCTCAAACACCAAATAGAATTTGTCACTCTACTTTGGAACTATAAGATAAACTAAAGATTAAGAATGCTTGCGGCAGCCAAGTCTCCCAAGCACCTCATGGATTAGTCATGCGTTCTGGCCCATGATGGAGTAGGGTAAAAAGGGATCCTCTACCCGCTAAGAAACATAGACTAATGATTAATACTTTTATCTTCTCTACCTCATAGTCGAGGACAACTATGATTTCAAGGGAGAGGTAATGTCATCAAATCTAATGTCTAGCTTTATACAAATTATTTTCTCAAATTAAACTTATCATTTAATATGGAAAGGCAAAAGGGGAAACAAGAGCTAGAACATGGATATATGTTGTTAGACCTAACTCATTGCAGGGCCAAAAAGAAGATGGTTACATCTCAATAGGGGCTCAAAAGGAGATGGTCTACTGAAGAACAATGTGCAATAATGGAACTTAAAATACCTCAAGGTTAGCTTCATTAACATCCTCCAAAGGTTAGGGTTAAAAGTCCTTAGACCTTAGGGTAAGCTAGGCCTAAGCTTGAGGTGATTGTCGTGCTTGAGCTGAATAAGGTGCTTGTCCTTCTTGATGACCAAGATGCTAGAGGTGCTTGTCATGCTTGATGACTAAGGTGCTTGTCATGCTTGAAGGCCAAGGTGCTTGTGGTGTGCAAGTGAACCATGATCCCTACAAAGGAGGGGGTAGCCTGAAAGGTAGGGGCATGAGAGGACACACACACACACACACACTCAAGGTAAGCCCCTTCCATAAGAGGCATATAGTACACATGTCAAGCCCCTGGCAAGGTTTCCCTCATAGTGTGCCTAAAGCCTATTGGATGGCCTTGAGAGAGGTCCAATGCAATTTTACTTTCATGAATTATTCAAGCCCTCTCTTTCAAAGGGGAAAGGAGGACACTTCTATAAATGCTACATCTATTGCTTGAAATGACCAAAGCATGTGATTGGCTAAGGCTTGGCAAGAACCAATGAGCTGAAACAAGGTTTCCCTCATAGTGTGCCTAAAGCCTATTGGATGGCCTTGAGAGAGGTCCAATGCAATTTTACTTTCATGAATTATTCAAGCCCTCTCTTTCAAAGGGGAAAGGAGGACACTTGTCTAAATGCTACATCTATTGCTTGAAATGACCAAAGAATGTGATTGGCTAAGGCTTGGCAGGAACCAATGAGCTGAAAGATTGAGCAAAAAGGAGGGTCGACCCAAGCAAGAGGAGGTCTTACTTGTAGCATAGACTCTCCCACACACACTCTCATTGTGTGATGAGCAAGAACTTGATCGCCTTCTCCAAGCTTGAGAAGTAGAGAGCCTACACCAACACCTCTTGGCTATGAATTGCAAATCCAACCAAGAGTCGTGGTTCAAAGCAATGCTTTACATCTTCTTCATCTTCATTACTATGCTATGGTATGCTATATGAGTAATGATATCATAGGAAACTACTTCTTTCTCGTATGCTACTTTTTCTTCTTGATATTCCCTTGCCTCACTCCCTGCAAGCTCTCTCCACCTTTGAAGGTGTTTGAGGTCTTGGGATTGAGGCCGGGGACAAGCTAATGTTTTTGTTAGGTAGTTACGGGCATAATCTTGGTGCGTGAAGCTTACCATCTTCATTGCACCAGCAAGGTCTCAAGGAACATGAATCATGTATTGTACCAAGTCTCTCTTCATGGGAGACTCTATAATACAAAAGTCTTTTGGAGGGGGGACCGTCTCCAAGTAACTCTGGTCCTCAAATGTTGTCATTTCTCTAATTATTTCTCTCTTTTACAAGTATTGTTCATGCCAAGCTAACTAGGTATTATGGTTATTTTGCTATCTACCATCAAGTACTCTTCTTATGCTCATGATGAATTCTCTTAAAAAAATGCTCACGCCAATCATCTTAATTTGGCTACTCTCAATGTTATTAGTCCAATTTTGCTACAGTAAATGACGGAATGTTCTCTTGAAGATGGATACCAATTCTAAATTGTTTGTATTATGGACCCAAACCTTATAGAAAAAAATTCATTGAATCATCATCATCGACTATAACACCAATCGATGCAAGTGACACACATATATTCTTTATCTTCAATGAATAGCCATTGATAGACAGGTTTATCTTCATCAATGTATTCAAGTCAGTCTTCAACTATAGATTCCTTTCCTTTGTGTTGGTCACATCTAGCAATAGTAAGATGTCGCAAGGCTCCTTAGAGATGCGAACATCTTGTATGTTCCCAATCATAGTATCTTGCATACTCATAGAAGAGAGAGAGAGAGAGATACACAGAGAGAGAGAGAGAGAGAGAGAGAGAGAGAGAGAGAGAGAGAGAGAGAGAGAGAGAGAGAGAGAGAGAGAGAGAGAGAGAGAGAGAGAGAGAGCACTATCTTGCTTATTGCAGACACAAGACATGCAGCACAAGAAATAAATAAACTAACAAAAAAAAAACATTACTAGAGTTTTAAAAGGTGAGTATCAAGAGGCGGAGAGGTGTATACATGTAGAGAGAAGCTCACTTTGAGTGGTCTATAGAGGACATGATTTGAGCTAAGTAACGTAATGTTGCATACGGCAGGATGAAAAGGGGGCAACCAGCTTCTGGAGGACATCTGGTATGCTGGTGTGGGTGAGCTCAAGGTACTAGAATTAGGACAAACGTGTGGTGTTGGCTACAGCAAGAGAGCCACCATGGTAGGTGCCAAGATGAAGTGGGTAGCTAGGAGGCAATGCAGAATGTTGAGCTTGCAAAGGGTAGCCATGGCGCTAACAAGCAAAGCAAGCTTAGCAAGGGATGCTGAGAGCTGGCTGGTGGTAGTGCGTCTCTCTCTCTCTCTCTCTCTCTCTCTCTCTCTCTCTCTCTCTCTCTCTCTCTCTCTCTCTCTCTCTCTCTCTCTCTCTCAAGGGGGAGACCAGTTATAGGTGTAGCTTTCTGGGAGCTGTAAATCCCTAAAAAGAAGAAAAATCCAATTTGGGAGGCCTTTAGGAGTAAGTTGGTGGTGAGTGCAACGGGCCGACAAGGGGGTAAAGAGGGGCCATGCCATCGCCGAAGGCAGTGCCGTTTTACTAGTATCTCTCAAAGTTTGAAAACTCGCAAAACACTCCTCTTATTTGCCAAAAATTTCCAAAATGTCCTCAATTTTTTTTACAATGTACAAAATACCCCTTATAATTCTCGCAAACGTCTCCAAACACTTTCCTTTTGCAACTATTCATAGGAAAATTAGTTCTCCCTCGGTCGAAAATGATATCACTACAAGCGGCTCTTCAACTTATCAACACAAAAATAGTGATGTTTTCTGGAGTTCCCCATGGCATCAATATGTACATTAATAATATCAGTTGTGATATCAACGATGCACATACCGACTCTGATATCGACACTTTGTAAGAGCAAAAAGAAAATTTGAACTTGATTAGAGCTCATTTTCAGCTTTTTTTTAATACAAGAAGCAGATCCCCCTCCCCCTTTGTGCTCAAAGTAAACTTCGACTTTGTCTCTTTCTCTCTCTCTCTCTCTCTCTCTCTCACTGTCATAAAATCTAATATCTATCCACCCCAAATGATTTTCTCGTATTAAACTGATCATTTAATGTGGCAGAATAAATGGGAACAAGGGTTAGGATATACACATGTGCTTATAGATCTATCTCAACATGGGTCCAATGGTAAAGGGGCCCAAATAAGATATGATCTATCAAAGAGCAAGCTAACTAATGGAGCTTAAAGACCTTAGGGTTAGCTTCATTAAAGACCTCCAATAGTTAGTGTTAAAAGCCCTTTGACCTTAGGTAAGCTAGGGTTGCTTGAGGTGGGAACCCGGCCCAAGCTTAAGGTGCTTGTCGTGCTAGGTGCTTGAGGTGCTTGATGTGCGTGTTGACTAAGGTGCTTGAGGTGCTTGTCGTGCTTGCTGACTAGGGAGCTCGAGGTACTTTTTCATGCTTGCTGATTAAGGTGCTTGAGGTAAGGTGTGTCAAAAAGTCAAATCATAAATCCCTACAAAGAGGGGGCGAGCCCTACAAGAGGGGGGGTGAGAGAGAAAACACATACAGTTATACAAGGCAAGCTTTGTACAAAGAAAGAAAAAGGGACACTTCTCAAGTTCCTCCTCATGTTGCCCTCATGGTGTGCCTAAAGCCTATTGGTTGTCCACCCAATGATAAATTAGTAGATTTAATTAATTTCTTTTGCATTTATCAAGTCCTCTCTCTCAAAGGGGAAAGTAGGACACTTGTCCCAAGACTAGTATGCTTGCTTGGTATGACTCTTACTTCTGATTGGCTAGGACTAAGGGGTCTAATGAGCTTCAAGTGTGAGCTACAAGGGGGGGTTGAACAAAGCAAGTAGGGGGCGTGTTAGGGGTATACTCTCCCACACACACACACACACACACACACACACACACACACACACACACACACACACTCACTCACTCACTCACTCACTCATTGTGTGAAGTGCAAAGTGCAAGAGCTCCCTCTCCTTCTCCAAGCAAGCAGAGATGTTGAGAGCCTACACCAACACTCTTGGCTATGGAATGCAAATACAACCAAGAGCCATGGTTCAATGCTTAAGCTTGCCATCTTCTCCATATTTATTACTATGTTATTATGTATGCTAGATGGAAGAGTGATGATAAGTGAGGAACTAGTTCTTTCTCCTAGGAAATGTTTCTTCTTCCTCTTCCCTAACCTCATTCCCTACTAGCTCTCTCCAGCTTCGAAGGTGTTTGAGGTCTTGGGATTGAGGCTTGGCATAGTTAATTCTTTCCACAAAGTTTATGTTATGCTCCTGATCCATGAAGCTTTACATCTTCATTACATCACCTAGTTCACAAGGAACACAAAGATTGTATTTTAACAAGTCTCTCTTGATGGAAGAAACTATAATACAAATGCCTATTGGAGGGGGGACTGGTTCCACATAAATTCGGTCCTCAAATGTTGTCATGTTCTAAACTCTCTCTCTCTTGCAAAAGTATTGTTCATATGTCAAGTTAACTAAATGCTATGTTTATGTTGCTACCATCAATTAAGTTAACCCTCTATGCTCACAAAGTAAATTCATAAAAGTACTTCTCTAATTTCTGCTACTCTCAAAGTTAATAGGCCATTTCCATTACATTGTTATCAGAGCATTCTGTTTCTCTTTTCTTGCTTAAGAAGAGAGGCTCTTAAGTAGCCTATAAATGATTGATTTTCTTAATTATATTAGGGTAAGTGGGACTGGGATCTATTATCGGTTTTTTTGAGTCCACTATGTGGGATATGGTGCACACCTCGAGAGATTTGGACCTATTAATGGGGTCTTTTTAGACTTGTGTGTAGACGGCTTTACCATTGTAGAGCCATAAGAAGTCCAAAATGAGCTAGCCCTTGGTAACTCTGCAATATTAGACCCACTCCACTACTCTCTATAATTAACCACTTTGAGCCGTGGGTGTAGATAATTAAGTGCCAATTTTCAAAGGCTAAGAGGAGTGGCAACTAAGGTTTTGAATTTCCAAAGCATACACTATTTAAGAATACAAATTTTATTAACATGGCTGACAATAACCAAGAGAGTATAATGAACAATGATAGCTTTGATTTTGCACATGAAGGTGCTAATGATGATGCCCATGTTTGTCAATTATCTCGTTACTAGGTTGCAGCAAGCTATGGGCAACCCTGCTTTGCAAGCCAAAGTTAACAAATTCACGCTTATGCGATTTCCCTTCCTCTCCAAGAGGAGAGAAATCTTAGAAGGCCTCTTGAAGAGACCCCCACAAGAAGACTCTCTCCCATAAGAGAGGAGGAATCCAAAGAGCAACAAAGCAATGAAACTTTAAGTTCCTCTAAAGATGTGGCTCCAAGAAGACGGCGGTCTAGATGATCGCCAACTCCTCCCAAGAGGAAAAGATCAACACACACTCCTTCTCCTCGTCACCCCAAAAGTGAAGAGAGGAAACAAAGGAAGAAAACGGCAAGAAAGAGGTCACCCTCTTCTCCTTCTTCTTCACATTCCTCCTCTTCCGAGGATGAAAGCTATGACTATTCTCCTAGAGAATATAAGATTGCAGGACATCGCAAATCATACCCTGCATGGCGAAGGTCACAAAAGCTCAAGAATTTCAAGGAGGGAGGAAAGAGTATCTCTTTTCTCACCTATGATGGCACCTTTGGTGCTACCGACAAAATGTTGGCCTTCATCCTGCAATTTGATGCGGCCTTTGCAGATGAGGGCTTCACGGAGTTCTCCAAGCTACTCCATGCAGCTATGCACTTCTTGAAATTGGCTCGTCAATGGTGGGCTAGCCTTAGTGGCAACGATGAAGCCCCAAAGACATGGAAAACTCTTTGAGTTTCCATCATGAAGCAATTCCTCACAAGCGATGCAAAGGACAAAGTGCTCACCAAATGGTGCAGCTTGAAGATTCTCTCTCATGAGTCTATAAAAAAATATGTAGACAAGTTTTGGGATTTACATCTCAAGGCTACTACCTTTCAAACGATAGACTTCGCCCAGAAAAATCAACAATTTTGTGCGGGATTACCTGAAGAGATGGCCGGATACGTCAACTTTGAACGGCCTAGTTCTATCACCGAAGTAATCCATCACACCATGGATTCTTCACGCATCAATTTCAAACAAGGGGCTAGACGGAATGTCAAACCCATGGAAAACAAAGACAAAAATGATGCAAAGGGAAAAACCAATGCCCAAAATTCTTCCCAAGGCACTTCTTACAACAACAACAATAGGTCCAAGGAGAAGGGAGTTTAGAAAGGCAGAAACCAACTCTCTCTTGAAGAGCTTGAAGCTTTTTGCAAAGACCATAAGTGTTTTAAGTGTGGGGATCAAGGACATGGCTATCGTTCTTGTCCCAAGAAAAATGATTGCAATGATACTCCTAGGGCTTCCACCATCAAAGCTCCAAAAGAGGATGCTCATTGCAAAGCATTACATCTCTCCAATGCTTGGGGAAAGGTAAGGGAGCATGATGCCTTCATCTTGTTTGACCCTGGATCTACTTACAACTTCATATCAATGGAGTTGGCCACCAAGTTGGGCATTCAAGCTTTTGAGATGGGAGATATTGTAACGGCTGACACCGCTTTCAAGGGACAGTAATCCTCCATTACCCCTTGATTGGGAAGTTGAGGCCTCATGTCCAAAGCTATGTCGACAAAGAATACTTTTTCATCTCTCCTCTCCAACATGAGGGTGCTATCCTAGGGGCGCCATGGTCGCATGGCTGCCAAAATGAATCTCCCTGAAAGGAGAATCTACTTTCGACCTACAAGGGAAAGAACATGTATATAGATGCTAGTGAGTGTGGTCGCACTATACCACTTGTAAATCCTCCTGCTTTTGATAATCAATGAAAAGCTCAGTTTTTGTGTACATGTTTTTTGTCAAAGAGTCCCTTAAAGATCCTAATATTTCATCAAATGTAAATTGTAAGAATGAAGAAGAGTTAGACTTGTCTAATTTTCTAAAAGGATTCCAAGATGTGTTCATCTATGATATCCCTATGGACTTACCTCCAAAACAAGGGGATGATGACCATCGCATACTGCTCCTTCTAGTAAGCTCACCACCTAACAAACCTCCTTAGCTCAACAAGAGGATATCATGAGGCAAGTACAAGAATTGGTTGACAAAGGGATGGTGAGACCTAGCTCCTCTCCCTTTTGTTCTCTGGCCCTTTTAGTGAAAAAGAAAGATGGTACATACCGTATGTGTGTGGACTATCAAGCACTGAACCATATCACTATCAAAAACAGTTTTCTCTTGCCTCGGCTAGAATATTTTTTTGATAATCTACAAGGCTCTAGCTACTTCAGCAGGATTGACCTTAAAAGTGGCTATCATCAAATAAGGATAGTGGATGAAGATATCCTAAAGACCGCCTTTTGCACAACGTTTGATCTTAAATATGAATATCTAGTCATGCCTTTTGGCTTGACTAATGCACCGGCCATGTTCAATCGTCTAATGGAGAAAATATTTAGACCCTAATAGAAATTCATTCGAGTGTTCTTTGATGATATCATCATCTACTCCAAGTCTTTGGAGGAACATAAGCAACATCTCCAAGTGATTTTTCAAGCATTGAGGGAGAACAAGCTTTTTCTCAACCAAAAGAAAAGCAAATTTTTCCTTCAAGAGATTCAATACCTAGGTCATATTATCTCTCAAGATGGTATCCGTAAGGATCCATTGAAGTTAGAGGTAATAAAAGCATGGCCTAATCCAAGGAATCTACATAAGATAAGAAGATTTATTCGTATGTGTGCATACTATAGATGCTTCATAGAAATTTTTTCTCAAATAGTAGGACCACTACATGAATTAACTAAGAAGAACGTTAAGCATTTATGGACTACTAAGGAGAAAAATTCTTTTGACAAGCTCAAAGAGAAACCTACCTCCCAACTAGTCCTCATGCTTCCGGATCTTTCAAAGCCATTTGAGGTCCAATGTGATGCTTGTGGTGATTATCTTGGAGAATTTCTGCTTCAAGAAGGGCATGTCATAGCACATGAGAGCCGAATTCTCAATACGGATGAATGAGTCTTGGGCATTTATGAGAAAGAGATTTTAGTTGTTCTACATGCCCTAGACACATGGAAGCACTACTTATTGGGGACTCCATTCATTCTACAAACAGACCACCAAAGTCTCAAGTACTTCATGATCCAATCCAAGCTTTTCAACAAACAAATGAGGTGGAAAATTTTTATTTTGCAATTTGATTTCCATATTGCTCACATTGCTGGTAATCACAATCAAGTGGATGATGCACTTTCACGATGACCAAAAGTTAATGCGATGTCTATAGCTACTCACAATGATCTATCTTCTATGATAGATGAGTATGCTACTGACCCTGACTTTAGAGACATAATGCTAGCCCTTGCTTTGGGGAAGAAAGACAAACCATTCACCTTGCTAGATGGTTATCTTCTCCATGGAAATAGGCTATGTGTTACCCACTCCCTTCGTAAGAAAGTCATGTATGAATCCCATGCTCCTCCCTATGCGGGGCATAGAGGCATTCAACCTACTCTCCGAGGAGTAGAAACGTACTTCTATTGGGCTACCTTCAAAGTGGACATACAAGAGTATGTTTTGAAATGTGTAGTATACCAAAAGACCAAGTATGATAGAGGGAAGCAACCTAGATTACTCCAGCCATTGCCTATCCCAAATTCACCATGGGAGAGTATATCCATGGATTTTAACTTTGGATTACCCAAGTATATCCATGGGAATACGGGAATATGGACAATAGGGGACAGGTTTAGCAAGCAAGCACACTTTATTCCTGTCAAAAAGACTATTAAGGCACACCACGTGGCAACTCTATTCATATCACAGATTTTCAAACACTATGGATTGCCAACATCCATGGTGTCAGATAGAGATCCTGAATGACCAATAATTTTCGAAAAGGTCTCTTTAAAAAAATCTAGGAACAAGATTCAATTTCTCTTTGGTCTATCACCCACAAACGGATGGCCAAAGTGAGATAGACAATCTTACGATACTCGATCTACTAAAGACTTTTGTTACAAAAGTAGATCAGCACTCACAATAGGAAAAGTACTTACCTCTTGTAGAGTATGCCTACAATAATACTGTACATAATTCTACGGGAGAAGCACCTTCTGAAATAATTGAGGGAAGACCTAAAAGTACATTGCGACTTAAAGTACATGGGAAGATCTTCGATGCCGATGAGTATAGCCGTGACCTACAAGAATCTTTTCAAAAGATTAAGGAGGCTACTATCTCTCAACAAAGGCAAAAAGATGCTACTAACAAGCATAGAAGGTCCTTAACATTCAAAGAAAATGATTGGGTCTTACTTAAGTTTCCTAAGGCTCGATTGAGGCAAACGACAGGCAAAAATCCTACGGGCCATCAAAAGTATTATGCTAAGCTGGCAAAAAGATACTATAGTCCTTTCCAAATCTTGAAGTCCATCAATGAGATGGCTTACCACGTCAATTTGCCCAACCATTGGCTAATACACAATGATTTTCGTGTGAGGCTACTTAAGCCTTACAAAGGAGAGCTACCAACAAGTGAACCAATTATTGAAGACCCTTCCGAAGTTGAAGACCAAGAAGAGGTGCTACAACCCGAAGATATCCTTTTGGCATAAAGACAAGGTACTACAACATGGTAAGATTATCCGACGATATCTTATTAGGTTCAAAAATTATCCTTTTGAAGATGCTAGATGGATGCAAGGAATACAGCTTAAGGATAGTATGAACCTTGGCAATGCTTACAATGCTACATTAGAGTAAGCACATGTACAAATTTCTTTTAAATGACCAATGTTTTGGACTTATAAGACTAGTTATTTTTTGTGCAAAAATGTAAATAGTATGTATGCTTAGAATCATGTTTGTGATGATGATGTCTCTCAAACACCAAGTAGAATTTGTCACTCTACTTGGGAGAATGAAATGGACTAAAGAACAGACATGCTTGCGGCAGCTATGTCTTCCAATCACCAAATGAATCAGTCATCCATCTTGGAAAGATGTCATAGGGTAAAAAGGGATCCTCTACCCGCTAAGCAAGATTGAATATGACTAAGGCTTTACCTCTTCTACCTCATAGTCGAGGACGACTATGATTTCAAGAGAGAGGTAATGTCATAAAATCTGATATCTAACCACCTCAAATGATTTTCTCATGTTAAACTGATCATCTAATGTGGGAAAATAAATGGGAACAAGGGTTAGGATATATACATGTGCTTATAGATCTATCTCAACACGGGGCCAATGGTAAAGGGGCCCAAATGAGAGATGATCTGTCTGAGAGCAAGTTAGCTAATGGAGCTTAAAGACCTTAGGGTTAGCTTCATTAAATACCTCCAATAGTTACTCTTAAAAGTCTTTTGACCTTAGGTAAGCTAGGGATGTGCTTGAGGTGGGAACCGAGCCCAAGCTTAAGGTGCTTGAGGTGCTTGTCGTGCTTGATGACTAAGGTGCTTCTCGTTCTTGCTGACTAAGGTGCTTAACGTGCTTGCTGACTAAGGTGCTTGAGGTGCTTGTCGTGATTGTTGACTAGGGAGCTTGAGGTGCTTGTAGAAACACTAAGAGATACCCTCCCCAAGGGTCTATGCACAAAATATTAAATTTACATCTTTATACAATTTTCAATATACATCAGAGTTGCAGAAGCATTTTCATAGGACAAGAGTTCTCAGCGCCCGACCAAGCATCGAGTTTAGGCCATGAGTCTGCATCTAGAGGCACCTAGCGACTAGTACTACCTCTGAATGGGTGTTATGAATGAAAGCGTGCTCAAGAAAAATATAACATTGTGGAGGGTGAATATATTTGTACACCATGTTGATTGAAGAGAGAGAGGGAGAATATAGTGGAGGGTGAAATAGAGTGCACAAAGATGTGAGATAATGACAACAGAGAATCTTTAAATGCCCCATCTAAGTGAAATAGGAAACCATGTATTAATGCAATGAAAAAATTTGGGTATACCATAACATCAAAGAAAGTTTCTGACAAAATAACTAGCAGAGCATTGGACCCTGTGTAGGGATCGACCAGTCCACCCATCCAAATCCACTCTACTATGGACAGAGAGAATTTCACTTCGCCAAGAGCGAGCCAGAACACCTCCAACCTACCTGAGCCAGACATAAGTTGAGGCCACTTCGTCTCCCTCCATGAACCCGAGCTCTAAAAGGATCCCTAGTACCAGTAGGTGGTAGGGTATCAACACCAACCATACCAGTTTAGGCACCACGCCTCTTCGATGTCCAACACCGGATGTTTAGGCAAAGTCAAGGCAAAATCCCCGACGCGTTAGCCATGTAGGTCATTCAACCACCGATGCACTAACCATGTAGATGAGTCTAACAAAACTAAGAAGACCTAGGCAGCACCCCCGATCCAACAAATCCCCAGGTCAGCAACCCTTTAGTCTAAGGCTAAGAGATGTAGGTGATCCTAGTCTTGTAGCAATGCTGCCATGAGAAACATAACACATGAGTCCAATCACAATTGCACTTCCTATATGCACAAACAATCTTTTCCAAGCAGTTAGAATGTACATGGTCTCTACCCTTACATGTCTGCCATGAACCATCTAGATCACTTCATGATCCAATCCCAAAATCATAAACCATAATCCAATCACATCACATGAGTGAGAACTCCACCCAACTTGGGTGAGATACAACCAATCCTGCATAACCACTTTAGAACATAACATGGCTGCAAAAATTTTGACAACATTTGGACAGCATAACCATATCCAGAAAAAAAACCATGAGCCACACCGGCTTCCACCATAAAGTCAAAACCATAATCCATGAGGGAATCTCAGCCCTTAACCAAAAATCATAATCACACTGAACCAACTCCCACACTTGGAGTTTGACATATCCCTTGCAGTCAATCGGAGTCCACACACATATAACCCTTAATACATGAGCCTTTCATGCATTAAAAGTTTCTGACCAGCAACAAATCATGACATAAATATCCAATTATGACAACATCCAACCATGCAAAGTTGATGCATCACATCTGCACTTCACCTCCCTAGCAAATAGAGCTAGTTTTGACCTAGAAAGGTGGAAAGCAATCATAACCATGCATAAGAGGAATCCACATCAATCCCTAAGTTTCCATACATCATATGACAACATTCCATCACCATAAACATGATGCAAAATAGATCCGACCTTTAGGTCAACAATAAACCATAACTTCACACATATGACAAAAACAACTTTTTGCCCATTTTTGGGGAGCATGCATAACATGTAAATGAAAGTATTTGGCCTCAAACCAATGCATCAATCTCAGATCCATAATATAGACTAGCACTCTATCACATCACTTTATCCATATGGTACTTACACAACAAATGGAACCCAAAAAGAAAGTCACTTTAGTCATTTCTGCCTTGCGGTTCGGGATGGATGTCTAGCCATATACTCTCACATAAGTTTATGGCCATCTAATAGCTGAAATCGACTCACAGAAACAAACCACAAATCATACATAAACGGCTCGATGAACTCACCACGTCATATGGTACTCCCCTTGGTAGCACCCCTATACGTGTATGTAAAACCGATTATGGAACGATTAATAACTCACATTTTCGAGGTGATAACAGAGACCTAAATACATTTATCATCAAGTTTCATTAATATTTTCAATTTTTTAAGTGGGTTTGCCCATCCGGTGAATCTATATAGTGGTTCTCCAAGGAGCCTGGAGTCAAAAAAGTTGGTTGTGCAATGACCATATCTCTTAGCTCGTGTGTGATTTTCACATGTAACCTTTAAAGAGAAAAAATGTTCTAAATGATGTGTTTTATCTCTGGTATAAAGGGTTCGGGCTGATTCATAATGGTTTGTGAGTTATGACCAAAACAGTGTTCCTACCGCCTCTATGGCGTGAAACGAAAAGCACTTTTTATGCACGCAGGTGATCATAAACGCATCATGTGCATAAATTAGCATGTTAAACATGCTGAAATAATCATGAGGCAACTTCATACGCACTCGGTTAATCCATATATGAAATTGTATACGAAAAAACAATCACCAAGAGGGTGACTACTCAGAAAAATAACATAGAGAGAGAGATGATGATGGCTATGGAGTTTAGAGCTTCTCCCCATGATTTAGAATCGGTTAGGGGTTGTCGAAAGGCTTCTTGCTTTGACGCAAGAAAGCGGTGATGAGAGCTACGTAAAGGTATTTGCCACGAAAGCTTCCGGAGAGCGCATACACCGTGAAACGAGAGAGAAGATAGTAAGCAAGTAGAGAGAGAGTATTCTTCTTCTTCTTCTTCCCGAGAGAGAAGAGCTTATGAAGATGGTGATGAAGAGATTGCACCATTCCATATTATAGATGTGTATAGCCTTGCGATAGTAGATGCAACAGACGGCGCTGAAAACTGTGGTGTCTATGCCAATTTATAAGTTTCCCAACTGCCCGGAGTGTGCCCCAAGCTATAGGTAGCGCTACCTCTCAGCCAAGATTAGCTTCCTGCTTTTGGGAAAAGACTCCAGTCTTTTTTAAAAACATGGCACAACTTTTGGTGGTCAACTTTCCCACTTACCATTCAATTTTTCTAGTAAAACTACCCAATTGAACAGTATCTGGCCAACTTATGGAACCTTAGCTAGACTATGCCGCGCCGTAATGTCTCGACATAATTATGACTTTCCCATATTGCCCTGGCGTATTTATGGTATCGCTTGTTATAAAAATAATTCTCGTAAAAATCCCGTCTGGTCCCATTTCTGCTCCGGGTTATCATTTTTAAATCCTACGGAGACTAAAATTAATATTTTTATGTTTAGGTCATCATAAAAAGCACATTGCTTTTCATAAACATCAAAAAACACGTAAAGCTAAAAATTGCATAAATTTTTTTTATAAAAAAAATCTAGAATTGAACCACGGGTTCCCCTTGTCCACTGGAATAAGAAAGCGGGCTCGTTTTTCACTAAAAAACACTAAAAATCATGAAAATGTAAAAATAGTGTGAAAAGTATTCCAAAAGTAGATTTTTACAAAATTGAACCATAGCTTCCTTGGAACACGTAGATGAAGGATTCGACCTTGCTTCTTGCAAAAAAGCATAAAAAGCATGAAAAAGCTAAAAATAGCAGATTTTTCTAAAACTAAACCAAACATCCGTCTAACCTAGTGGAACATGGAAATGGCTTTTCTTTTTTGCTTTAGAACCTTCCAATTTTGTCAATCAAGCATCTTAAATCAAAATGTAGCAAAAAAGATATTGAAAACTATTTTTTTATTTTAAAAGAGACCCAAAAATTGGGGATCTTACAAACACCACCCAAGCTTGAGGTGCTTTGTCATGCTTGCTGACAAAGGTGCTTGAGGTAAGGTGTGCCAAAAAGTCAATCAGCAATCCCTACAAGGAGGGGGCAAGAGGGGGGATGAGAGAGAACACATATACACTCACACAAGGCAAGCTTTGTACAAAGAAAGCAAAAGGGACACTTGTCAAGTTCCTCCTCATGTTGCCCTCATGGTGTGCCTAAAGCCTATTGGTTGGCCACCCAAGGGATCCATTGATAAATTATTAGATTTAATTAATTTTTTTTGCATTCATTAAGTCCTCTCTATCAAAGGGGAAAGGGGGACACTTGTCGCAAGACTACTATGCTTGCTTGGTATGACTCTTTCTTGTGATTGGCTAGCCTTGAGGGCTCCAATGAGCTTCAAGCATCAGCTACAAGGGTGGGTCGACCAAAGCAAGTAGGGGGCATGCTTGAGGGGTATACTCTCCCACACACACACACACACATACACACACACACACACACTCATTGTGTGAAGTGCAAAGTGCAAGAGCTCCCTCTCCTTCTCCAAGCAAGTAGAGAGGTTGAGATCCTACACCAACACTCTTGGCTATGGAATGCAAATCCAACCAAGAGCCATGCTTCAATGCTTAATCTTGCCATCTTCTTCATCTTCATTACTATGCTATTATGTAGGCTAGCAAGAAGAGTGACGATAAGTGAGGAACTAGTTCTTTCTCCTATGAAATGTTTCTTCTTCTTCTTCTCTGCCCTCATTCCCTGCTAGCTCTCTCCACTTTCGAAGGTGTTTGAGGTCTTGGGATAGTTAATGCGTTTCCACAAAGTTTATGTTATGCTTGTGATGGATGAAGTTTTCCATCTTCATTGAATCACCTAGGTCACAAGGAACACAAAGATTGTATTGTAACAAGTCTCTCTTGATGGGAGAAACTATGATACAAATGCCTATTGGAGGGGGGACTGGCTCCACATAAATCCGGTCCTCAATTGTTGTCATGTTCTCTAAATTATCTCTCTCTCTCTTGCAAAAGTATTGTTCATGCCAAGTTAACTCAATGCTATGTTATTGCTACCATCAATTGAGTTCACCTGCTATGCTCACAAAGTAAATTCATAAAAGTACTTCTCTAATATCTGCTACTCTCAAATTTAATAGGCCATTTCCATTACACACACCATCTCCTCTCTCTCTCTCTCTCTCTCTCTCTCTCTCTCTCTCTCTCTCTCTCTCTCTCTCGTGCGATTGTGCATAAAAAAGGCACACATACACATACACTGCAAATGTACACATATTTTAGTGTAGATCTATGACAGGCCTAGGGTAAGACGGGCCAGGTCCAAGGGCCAGGACACACATGCTATACAGTGGGCATATATTTAGCAAGCCAAGGGCATATATTAGGCATGGTTAGGTGGAGATGTGCAAATGCTAGTCCCCAGTCTCTCATGATGGTATCAAAACAATTCAGGGAAGGAGAGCAAGCATGGAGATTCACAAAGAATAATGGCTATGAAGGAGGCATGGATATTTTATCTCTCTCTCTCTCTCTCTCTCTCTCTCTCTCTCTCTCTCTCTCTCTCTCTCTCTGAAGTCCCACACAAGAAGGGCCGCTTGGTGCATAAGTTGTCTCTCTTTCTCGGGTTCTCAAGGATGTAATAGCACGCGTGTAGGCCCGCTTCATAGGAAGAGGAGACCATCACCATGACATTGCAAGGGGATGGGCCCTTGGATTTTTCACCGGGGAGGGGAATCTTTTTTGACACAGTTGCCTCCTCTATCAAAGCCTGTCGCGAGCAGGACGAGTCCCTCTTCTTCCCCCACATTGGCCGCCATCATTGTGGTTCAAAAATCATCTTTTTTTTTTCCACTTGAGAGCCTGACCAAGTCAATGCCTCCTATTGAAAAAAAAAATTGTCAAGGCATGCTCTAGCTTGCGAATACAGTGGAGGGCAGAGAAATTCCGGCAAACACTGATGAAGGGAGAAGATATTCATCAATGTACTGCTACAGAAACTCTATACTTTTTGAAACTAGTAAAATTTATTTTATGAGGTCCCTTGTACCAAGTACGACTGTGGCCACAAGTAATTATGTACAACATTCATTTGTCACATGCAAGATGACCCAAAAAAAGAAATCACTAGAGCTATGAAAGTCGATCAAGTCCGTATACATCATCATGTGGCTTTTACAAAATCAAGTTTTTTATCAAATTTAGTTTGTACAAGGACTTAGGTTTGGTAAAGTGTGACTTTTTGGATGCTTTGTATAAGCAAAAGCTCTACATCAATTGGGCCTTTCTTGCGACAAAAGTAAGCAAGGTTCCTAATTTTAAGGAAAATTGAATATTGCATGCACCTGAAATGTTCAAAGAAGGTTTTCCAAAGTCAGGAAAACTATGACACATGCAAGGCATCATGTAGAACAGATTATCGAACACGAACCTTGAAGTTGACAAACTCTATGATAATGTTATTATTCTGACTTCACATATGATTGTATGTTGCAAAAGCCTCCAAAAGATTTCCAAAGTAAATTTTGGATGTAAAGGCAAGGCTTGTTGCTACTAGAATGGAACACGTGGCAAAGATTTTCAGCATGGCCTCTTTTTTGCTAGTTAGATTGAGTTTCTATGTCATGCTTATGCTTTGACAAAGGCAAAAAATATGCTCGCTATGGCCGACTATTTGTTCCAACTCATGAAACTAGAAAGAGTCTTTGTTTCTTCATCTCCGAGTTTTGGGGTTTGAATATTTCTTAGAGCATGGTTTCTAGGCAGTGTTTTTGCACTTGAGTTGATCAATTGTCGTGATATAAATTTCGATGCAAAGGACGGCTATTCAAGCAACTCGGTAAGAAAGTTAAATTTGTAGTTTACAATTTTGGACTTATTAAATTTTGTAGAATTTTTTCCAAGCCAGCTTGGAAAGCAAAAGTTGCTTCAGTGGAGAAGATTTTTACAATCAAAGGAATTTTGATAGCTTTTTTTCTTGATCTATCTCTTTCAATATTGGAAAATATAAGGATTTTCTATTTGACGTATGATTTGGTGTCACAAAATATAATATCTAACTTTACCAAATGATTTTCTCATATTAAATTGATCACTTAATATGGGAAAATAAAAGGGGAACAAGAGTTAGGATATATATATATATATATATATATGCTTCTAAACCTATCTCAACAGGGGACCAAAAGGAGAAATGGTTGCATCTCAATAGGGGTCCAAAAGGAGACGGTCTACCAAAGAGTAATGTACAATAAGTGCTTCTAGATTTGCCTCAGCAAGGGACCAAGAGGAGAGATGGTTACATCTCAAAAGGGGGTCCAAACGGAGGTAGTCTATCAAAGAGCAATGTGCATCTAATGGAGCCTAAAAGACCTTAGGGTTAGCTTCATTAATGACCTCCAAAAGTTAGTGTTGAAAAGTCCTTTGACCTTACATAAGCTAGGGCTAAGTTCGAGATGGGAATCCTACCCAAGCATGAGGTGCTAAGATGCTTAAAGTGGTTGTGTGAACCTTGCCCAAAGCTTGAGGTGATTTTTATGCTTAAATGACTAAGGTTTTTGAAATGTTAAATTCAAAGATAAATTCTTAAGAGACATGAACGTTTCCATGCTTGATTGACTAAGTCTTGAAGCATTCAATTCAAAACAAATGACTTAAGAAGCATAAACAAGTCCTTGAAGTATTCAATTCAACCAAATGACTTAATAAGCATAAAAGAAAAATGTTCAAATGATCCTCCACATGTGGCCCTCATGATGTGCTTCAATGCTATTGGATAGGTTTTAAAGGGGTCCAATGAGAATTTAGATACATAAAAATAAATAATTAAGTTCTTTCTCTCAAAGAGGAAAAAATGGACACATGTCCAAATGAAATAACAAAATAATACAAGAGAGAGAAAGAGGTGTGGACCAAGCATGAGAGGGGGGCATACTCCCCCCCCCCCCCCCCCCCCCCACACACACGTTCTCTCATTGTGTGGACTGCAAAATGCAAGAGTCCCGTCTCCTTCTCCAAGCTTGTGGAGAAGTCGAGAGCCTACACCAACACTCTTGGCTATGGAATGCAAATCCAACCAAGAGCCATGCTTCAATGCTTAAGCTTTCCATCTTCTTCATCTTCATTACTATGCTATTATGTTATGCTAAGCAAGAAGAGTGATGATAAGTGAGCAACTATTTATTTCTCCTATGAATGATTCTTCTTCCTCTTCCCTACTCTCATTTCCCACTAGCTCTCTCCACCTTCGAAGGTGTTTGAGGCCTTGGAACTGAGGCTTGGGATAGTTAATGTTTTTTGCAAAGTTTATGTTATGCTCATGATGCATGAAGCTTTCCATATTCATAGCATCACCAAGGTCACAAGGAACACAAATATTGTACTGTACCAAGTCTCTCTTGATGGGAGAATCTATAATACAAACGCTTTTTGGAGGGGGGACCGGCTCCAAGTAAATCCGGTCCTCAACTATTGTCATGTTCTCTAATACACTCTCAACAAGAAAGAAAGTTAAGTACTTAGCTATTATCCTCTTTGGAGCTTCAACCACCATGGAAGCTCTAGGAGTGTCATTGAGTACATTTCTTTTGGGGTAAGAAAGATAACCATGTCCTCTCCACACTTAAAGCATTTATGGTTTTTACAAAGAACAACATGTTTTTGACAAGCTCAAAGAGAAGCTTATCTCTCAACTAGTCCTTATGTTTTCGGATCTCTCAAAGCCATTTGAGGTCCAATATGATGCTTGTGTTGATTGCCTTGGAGCAGTGTTGCTTCAAGAAGGGCATGCCCTAGGAAATGAGAGCCGAAGGCGCAATGTCGATGAACGGGTCTTAGGCATATACGAAAAAGAGCTTTTAGTTGTTCTACATGCCCTAGACACATGGAAGCACTATCTCTTTGGGGCTCCATTCATCCTACAAATGGATCACAAAGTTTCAAGTACTTCATGACGAAAACCAAGCTTTCCGACAAACAAATGAGGTGGGCAAATTTTCTTTCGCAATTTAGATTTCATATTTTTCGCATTGCTGGCAAGCACAATCAACTGGTCGATGCACTTTCACGACGGCCAAGGGTAAATGTGGTGTCTATAGCAACTCACAATGATCTATCTTTTTTGATAGATGAGTATGCTACTGACCAAGATTTTAAGTAGGTAATTACAGCCTTTGCATTAGGAAAGAAAAAAAGAACCATTTACCTTGAAGGATAATTATTGTCCAAACGGCAATAGGCTATGTTTTACTTACCCGTACAATAAGAAAGTCATGTATGAATCCCATGCTTCTCCTTATCTGGGGCAAAGAAGGATTCCATAATCTACTCTTCAATGAGTAGAAATGTATTTCTGTTGGCTACCATGAAAAGTAAACATACAAGAGTATGTTTCAAAATGCAAGGTGTACCAAAAATTCAAATTTGATCGAGGGAAGAAAATCGGATTGTTTCAGTCGACAAACTTAGCAACAAAACACACTCTATGCCTGTCAAAAAGACTATTAAGACACATCAAACGGTAACCCTCTCTAGATCTCAAATTTTCAAGTAGCATGGCTTGCCAACATCCATAGTGTCGGACAAAGATCCTAGAATGACTAGTAATTTCTAGAAGAGTCTCTTTCAAAATCTAAGAAGTAGATTAAATTTCTTCTTCGGTGTATCATCCTCAAACGGATGACCAAAGTGAAATAACTAATCTAACAATTCTTGAATCTACTAAAAGCCTATGTCATGGAAGTAGATCAACGTTCTTAATGAGAGAAGTACCTACCTCTTAAGGAGTATGCGTACAATGACATTGTACATACTTCTATGGGAAAAACACCTTTCGAGGTTAAAGAGGGAAGATCCAAAAGTCCCTTACTATTGAAAGTATATGAGAAGATCTTCGCTGTTGATGAATATAGCCGAGACTTACAAGAATCTTTTCCAAAGAGTAAAAGGGGTTATATCCATCTTAAAGCAAAGGCAAAAAGAGTTGCTGCTAATAAGCACAGAAGAGCCTTAACCTTTAAGGCTTGCTACGTGAAAAGTGTGTCACGTGCCAAGGGGGCGGGGGGAAGAGGAGAATCCCTCCCCCTTTTACACTCGTATAGATTTTGGAAGCTTTCACAAATTTCAAAGGTATTGTGGTGATTTTACTTAAAGGAAAATAGTTTATCTTTAACTAAATTATAACTTTGTGGGTAAGAGGCTTTAAGCGTGGTCGCTATGGTTCAATCCTTGGGACACGTGGGTGTGGGTGCAATCCCATAAAAGTAGGCATCGTATTGAAAAGAAAAACTAAATTATAAATTTCCACCAAGATGTGCCATACGCGCCCAAACTCAGGCGGCTTCAAACATTCAACCAATATACAAACTCTCACCTGCTTTAACTGCCCTCTCTTACGCCACCTCCACCTCCTCACCTCGTCACTAATTGTGTAAGGATCGTGCTCCTCACTGTACGCTTATTATAAAAGTTGAGACAAAAATAAAGGGGATGGCGTGATTGCAAAGCCATATTCCTTCTCCCGTTCACACAACACCCCTACTCCTCCAGGCTCCTCGTCCTAGTAGCAGCTGGGGCGCTCATCTCATGTCCAGTGTGGATGACGATGAAGAGCTCTCTCCCAGGCACAAGCGCTTAAGAGAGCTGTCTCATGATCATCATATAGATACGCCACCATGGGCAGCAGAGGCCGAGACCGATACGAGACAGCCTCAAGCAAGCCAGGGGTGCATTTCACAGCACGAATCCCGTTTGCACCAACGCGCCGATGTATTGCCGAGCAAGCTCCCGGTCGGCCCCAGCACCAGCCCCGTCGAAGAAGAAAACAAAGCTTTTGGTAGGCCAGGCCGTGTAGGCACCTCGTTGAAGCTTTTTGGTGTGGAGATGACAGCTAACGTCAATGAGGCAGAATTAGGGGGAAGAAAAGAGGAGGTTGAGGAGGAAGAGCAGGATGAGGCAAGGCCCGGCATGGGCAACAGTGGTGGATCGATGACGATGGCTGGTAGCGGCGGCAGCGAGGCAGGGAGCACGCGATTGTTCGAATGCCAATTCTGCAGGCGGAAATTCGGCAGCTCGCAAGCGTTAGGGGGGCATCAGAATGCGCACAAGCGGGAGCGGCAGGTGGCGAGGCGAGAGAGGATGCAGGCAGCAGCGGCTGCGGCGGTGGGGCCAATGGAAGCAGCGGTATTGCGGCAGCTACAGGGGCACAGAATGCCGGCGTCCACGTTTCTGATACCACATTCTGTGCCACTTCAACAGTATCAGGGTGGGGCAGTTTATGTTCACACGATGGGCGGCCTAGGGCGTCCGGCCATTGGCTCGCCGGTGCCGCCTCCCCCTGCTCTTGGCGACCCCTCGGTCCACCTCCACCTCAGCCTTGGGCGTCACCCTCATTAACAGACAACCATTTCTTTAAATGTAAGTGTTGCATATTTCTTTGTAACAAGCTGTAGATCACTTGAAACACGTGTCACTGGCTTCTTAAACCTTAGCTTAGATTTTCAAATACTGTAGTGTAGGTATGAGCTCGCTGTGATACACTTTCACGATATGACCGTCCCTCTCTCTGACTTTAACGGCCCCCAAACACAATTCACATGTTTTAATAACTTCCACCTTCCCCATTACCCAAAAAGCAAACACGTTCAACACATTTCTAACCTCTCTCTCTCTCTCTCTCTCTCTCTCTCTCTCTCTCACACACACACACACACACACACACACATTATGAAGCCACAATCAACGGGGAAAATACAATCCCTAAAATCTCTCTCTCTCTCTCTCTCTCTCTCTCTCTCTCTCTCACACACACACACACACACACACACACACACACACACACACACACACACATTATGAAGCCACAATCAACAGGGAAAATACAATCCCTAAAATCTTCACCTCATTGGATGGTTGAACAATATAGTAGAAGTTGAAAAGCCATGTGGTGATCACTATCACTAGGATTTTGACTGTGGAAGGTAGGGCTACCATCTGATTTTCAATGCTTTGATAGGGAGAACCTTGAAATAGATAGGGTGGACAAAGTGGATGGTTGAACAATATCGTCGAAGTTGAAAGGTAGTGTGGCAATCGCCACGACCTAGAAAATGGAAACTCAAACAAAACGTAGTTAGAGAAACTATCCATAGTGGATGCAATCAAGAATGTCCTTTTACCTATTAATAGGTTGACATTGAATCCCCACAAATGCCAACACCTTGTTTGAGAACAATATTTAGCTCGAGGATTAAAAGTACCAACCATATCATACACATGCTCTTTAGGTAGACCCAACATGAAGGATGCACTTCCATGAGAGGAGCCTACACATGGAGGGAATGTGGCAATTTTAGTAGGTTTCCCTAAAATAGCATAGAGTTGGTCATGATTTTTTCTATGGCCTAGAAGGTTACTTCCTCATCTAGTTTGTGTAAATTAATGCTACTAATGCTCCCCAAATTCATTTTGAATGACAACCATATCACATAGATGAGAATATGCCCTCCACTAATAACTAACTAGGGGTTTTATTTTGGTTACATGCATAATAGGGATGATACAACAAACCGGTAGAGTAGTGGTCTCTCTCTCTCTCTCTCTCTCTCTCTCTCTCTCTCTCTCTCTCTCTCTCTTCACCACGAAGGATTGTGCTGCGTAATCTTGTAAATTCGGGCCGCCAGATTGTGTGGCTTACAATGCATGTGCCTCATGCATGATTTTCACCTCCACTCTTTGATCATATTTGAACATGTCCGTGTCATGTTGTGATGAGGCTACACGGGCCAAGGGAAGAGGTGAAGTTGCGTGCAGAAGGAGATACGGGGAAGAGACTAGGCCCAAGCGGTCATGGCAGAAGCCAATTAAACTACCAAGTATACCTTCAGAAAGGGAATTTTTGAGGGTAACAAATGCTTGTTAGTTGCAGTTAGGGACTCAAGGCATCACTCAATTTGGGTGGTTAGTTGCGAATATTGGAGTTTGAAGTAACTCTGTTGCATGAAACATTGGTGTCACATATTATATTGTGAATTGAATAGACTACTAGGAAAGCAATTTATTTTTTATGTACCAACATTGTATCCCTCTTTGTTGACCTGTCTAATTTCTTCACTTAACAATAATCATTTCCTAAATTTGTGGTTAAGTCAGGATTTAAATTAGGTTTTTTTCTTAATTCAAAATCATTGCAATTCAGCATTTGAATTAGGGTTTTTTTCTTAATTCAAAATCATTGCAATTCACGATTCATGTCTTGCACGCTCTCATAGCCTTCTCTTGATTAGATCTAACTTTATTTAATATGCTACTTGAGTTCTGACTTCTCATCCTTGAGAGCATCCAGTACATCTCCCTCCCAAAAAACAATCTTCATACCTCAGATAACACTCCCCTTTGATTTTTGCTTGTGACAGCCCAAAAACGATGTTTTTTTGACATTTTTAGCAAGTTGGCTTCCCTGTAGTGGGGTTGTCATGGTACCATGACAACCACCATTGGCCCTTGCACTGCATAAATCCCATCTAGCATAAGGAGGGGCAAGCCTAATGGCCGCAAAACTAGTGTCAGCACACATCCAACAATCTATGCCATGTAGCATTGCCTAGTAAAGGCTATCACCAACAACACCAATGCATGGCCATGTAGTGCGCATAAGTTCTAGCACACACAGAGTCCACATCTCCCTGAGCTCCATGAGCTCAAGGGAGTTCTTTCCCCTTTTGGATTCCTAATGAGAGGTCCCAAGTTTGTATTTATACATTTTGTTGGTGTGGATAAGCATCATGTGTGGGTTTTTCCAAATGCCACGTGACAATCTCCCCCTTTGAACCTTGTTAGTGGGTCACCGCGATCAAGCATCTACAACATAGCTGTCTGGCATTAGCATATTGTCAATACTCAGGGAAGCGGGGCATGGAGAGTCTTTGAGGTTGTCAGTCCTTAAGAAGTGAACCTACAGAACGAAGCTATCTCCAACACTAGCAAATCTATCACTCTCCACTCAAGCAATCTGCTTATGTCTTGTCTCACTGCCCTCGATCGTTATGCCATCTCGAGACTCAAACAAAGTCCAAATGCAACGGAACTTTGGGAGGAGGTCTAAGACATTTAGGGGCACTATTCTACCAAACTTGGTTGCAATCGGGTAAGGTACCAAAATCATGATCAAGGTTTTGAAAACTACAATACAACAATCCAAAATGGTCGCCCTATGGTCTGGGAACACTCTCCTATGGTCAAGACGTTAAAAAACAACCATTAACGCACCTAAAACATCAGATTTATCTCACACTCAAGTCATCATGGACCACAACAAAATTGAGAACGGTTACACTTAAATTAAAGAGCACAAGATAAGAAACATTATGCAATTGTTAGGAAAAAAAAAGGATTACTAGAGCTCAAGAAAAATGGATTACAAGTCGCGTGATAGTAGCCGCTCTCAGACGTGCGCTAAAACTCTCCAAAAACTTTGATAATGATAATGATCAGTGTTCAAACTTACAAAATTAGGCTTATATGTAGGGATTCTTTTGCCACTGGATACCTTACAAGGTTCAAACTCAAAATTAGACTTTATAACTTAAATTTTACAAGAATTGGCTTAGAGATCTCTCGGTTAAAAATCATAGTTCCTCATGTTTACAAAGATTTCTTGGAAAAATAATAATGGGACTACAAAATTGGCTGCTTTATGACAAGGTGGTTGACTAGAAGGGTGTCCGTCGAGCTGCTAACATTCACCGCTTCCTAGCCATTGCATGTCCTTGTACAAGCTTTGTCTTTCGCCTAATGAGCACTTGTCCTTAGTTTGAGCTCCACATCATCTTCAATAGTGGAAGGTGTCCTTTTTGAGGGCTTGGTGATGGTTTTGAATTTCTCTATCCTTGCCACTTTATGTGCTTGGACTGTCATATCTTTGAAAGGATTGTTCATAATTGCACTTTGATAAGTAATGTGGTAGCTGGCAGATCCTTCGCCATGGGGTTGAACATGGTTGAGTCCATCTCGAAAAAGCGTGTCATGAATGCCTCCTTCAATGTTCACAAATCGTATGAGGGCAGGAACATGACTCTTGTGTACATCCCATAATGATATTGCGGTTGGGAATCTCTGTCTCCATATTCCATGCTAAGCCCTTTATTCCTTCAAGGAACACTTACCATGGGTGCTCTGATGCTTCGATGTCCTCAAACGCGATGATGCACGTGATTATCATCTTGGCTATCTTCACCAGCATCTGGCATGTAAGGTCGGGGACATCGCGCATCTGGGTGATCATTGCTTGTAATTAAGTATGTACCATATATATGATTTTGTTGGTGGGAAATTGTTGATGGGATTTGATAAGACAGGGTAGTTGAGCACGAATGGTCATTTTCTCTGCCAGTTGTAGTAGCTTTCCCAGGATCACCTTCTTGGAATTGGATACTAGGTGGGATCAATCTTGAGGTCCTGACTGAGGCGGTGCACCTTTAATAAATTATTCATATAATGTGTGTTCAACAATTATAAAAAAAACCCTTTACTTACATGCTTAAGGTAATAAAATGATCCTTTTCTTTCCAGAACTTATGGGTTTTTCTCTAAAATCAATTAAAAACCTCCTTTTGTTAATATAATCTTGTGAAAATTTTAAAATTTTGTCAATTAAAAATCCATTCATTTGAACCCATGTGGTAACCCATATGTCTAAGATGTGAACCCCCCAAGGGTACTAAGGCACATTTTTGTACATAGTCTCATCATTTGGTCGCTTCTCGAACCACTTCTTATGCCATAGGGGTGAATCTTGAATTTCCAAGATGGTCAGCACTTGATCTAGTGGTACGTCTTTGTAATCCCCCTTCTTGTTTGGATCTAATGCCTTTAGGAGCTTCTTTTTCCACCAGAATGTATCTTGCTTCATGAGAGGTAGAGGAATCATTTCGTGGCCAAGTTTCTGTATAGCTTCATCAGGCTTTATCATTAGCAAGGTCGTTGACTCCAATACCTTCAATCCATACTGCATATATTCTTTGTGAGAGGGATCATGAGCTTCTGTTATCCACCGCTTGATCTCTTCTCATGTATGCAAAAGATCCTTTGCGTCATCAAAATCATGTAGCCCACCCTCAGTAGATGTACTTGATAGATGTATTGGGGTTGGGTCTACCCTTGTGGGTCACTATCTTTGCTAATGGTGTCTTTTGGATTGGAACAATTTCTTTTGCTTGTAGGGCACTGATTTCCAAATCTTTACTCTTTAGCTCTTGAGCATTCCTCTTCGCTTGGGTAGTTAGGTCGGTATGTGCTTTAGCTGGTTGTCCTTTCAACTACTAGATCTCTTTATCCTTTTGAGCTTGAATAGCCTTATGATCAGCCTTCATAATCTGTCTATCATAATTTTCTTGAGCTAGCTTAGCTTCCATTGCATTCAGCTCCTCGAGGACAGCAGCTAGAGCTTGTGAGGTAGAAGTCGAAGCCGCGGTATCTTGGATTTCCAGGAGCTTGGAGAGGGTATACTTCACGACATTGTAAGAGCCGCTTAGCTTTGCATTTCATTGCTGATCCTTCTCTAGATCCTCTTCTAATATTTGTTATTCCACTTTATTTTTGTATTGGTGGCTATATGCTCTTCAAGTGCCTTGAAGTAGCCCACAACTTCTCTCTTTTCTTTTTCCAGCACTTCCTGCAGCTTTCTTTGACTTTTTGTTAAACAATCTGCTACTGCAACCTTTTATTTTCTTCTTTGACTGCCCTCTCCTCTGCTTGAGCATCTCGTGCATCCAACTCCCATAGACTGTATATTTCTCTTTGACAGTCAAACTGCAACTTTATGGCATCTAGATGCTACTCCAAATTGAATTCTTTGATGTGCCAATTACCATCCTTGATTATCGCTCTAGAGTAAGGTGATACTGGGCCTCGTTCTTGAGTGTTTCGTTGTTGTGAATTCCTAGCCTCCAGTTCTTTCTTTTCTAGTTTCTCTTTGTCTTTGCTTTGATTGTCTTTCTCGGGTTGAGATTGATCAACTTTTCCAACTTCTTTGTCTTGATCATCTTGCTTTTTACCTTGGTCTTTCTTTTCTAGTAGGTTGTGATCAATATTCTCAGCCTCCTTGTTTGCTTGCTTCCCATCAATGGTCTCATTCTTTTCTTGGTCAACTTGATTTTCTTCAAGGTGCTTTGGTTCTAAATAATCCCTTTCTTGGTCCGCATCTCTCTTTTTGGATTCTCCTTTGTTTTCTTCAGTGGGTGGAGGTGTTGCCGGCCTCGGAGAAAGGTGTTTCATGGTCTCTGTATAGGTTTCTTGAGGATCTCCAAGTGTCTCCTCCCTCGGCGATTCTTCAGTTTCTTTGTCATTGCTCTTGGGGGAGTCCTTGGGAGATTCTAAATCATCAATATTTGGTTTCTTTAACTCCTCCTCAATTCTTTGCTCAACGTTTCTCTTGAGTATTGTGTGGATGTGCTCCCGCATGGTGCCGGCTAGCTCTACTTCTTCTACTACTTTTCTCCTTTTATATTGCTTGATCTTCTCAAGCCTCTTGCATTTCCTTTCCTCAAGTGATTTGTCGATATCTTCCTCATCTTTATCATCTGCTTTCGAGCCCTCTTCATCCACCTTTTTCTTCTCCTCTGCAATCTTTTTTTGTCGTTATTCTCTCAATCTTTAAGCTTATTCCATAGATATTTGTGTTTGTGTGATGGTATTTGCTATGTTGGTCTACGCTTGAATCTCACTAGAGGAATGCTGATATCTTCCTCCTCAATCATCTCGAATTCGAATGGCGCATCGGTGTATCTCTTTTCTTTGGTTTTATCTCGCTCAACTCAACGTCTGATTCCGTGGCTTCACTATCTATCACATTTGCTTTAAAACTCTGGCCTCTTGTTCTTCTTTTGGTTGAAGTCGATGAAGATCCTCCTAGCTCTCTGATAGAATGGTTGGCTTTGTGAAGTAGATCGAGCTAAGATTCTACAGGTGGTAGTTGGTCGATCATCCCCAGATCTTGGTAAGAAGTCTGTGTCAGAACAGGACCCGCATTCATGTGTGTCTTCTAACGGTTGCTGCTCTTCAAGTTGGCTCCTACTAGGCTCTCCAAAATATAGTTTTCGAGGTCACTCTTTGCTCTGTCAACCCCATAGCCATGACAACTGCAATGTAGAGATTTGGATTTGTGTATTGCGAGGGATTTTGGACCTTCAAATGCTAAGAGATTAGCCGCAATGGCAGCTCTATTTTAGTGTAGATGAGGTCCTTGTATGTAAACTTGTGGCCTTGTTTCTTGATGAATGCCTTATCGTTGTCAATTGCCTTTGTTTTCAAGAGGAGGTTGTGATTGCCTAGTGGTAGATACAGGGCTTGGTTGATGAGATCACTAGTGATTCTAACTTTCACTATAACCCCATATTTGACTGTTAAGGTGGCCTCTTCATTGTATTTAATAGATATCATCAACTCATGAGCTCTCTAAAAATATGTTCCCCAATGAGGTAGCCTGAAGAAGGTATCCATTTGTAGGCATCTTGACCCTTCAATCACCTGTCATTTTTGGTGTAGAGACCACAATTCCTTTGGAATGGTAGTGGTATTTATTTAAGCTTGGTCGGTCACTTAGAACTTTCCATCAAAAACATTGGTTAATATCTTGCTAGTTCTTCTTCTGAGACGTGCGCTTTCTTGTTTGAGAAGATGTCAACTACTTGATAGGGTGAAGCTTCCCACTACTTTTGTGGTCTTCTTCGAGGCATTCTGGCACCAGAAAACTAGTTGATTATCTCCCGAGTTTGATCAAAAAGTCTTGAAAAAAGCTGGAAAAACACCAACTTGACCATAAACTAAAAAATGAGCAGAACTTGATCAAAACGAGTCCAAACTTGATCAAACTTCATGAGTGCATCCAGGAAAACTATAGGCACTAGGTCATGTGGTTACATGTCAGATTTGTCTTTGAGGTACATGGATCGTGATCCATGAGGAACACATTTTAAAGATCTGATGACACCATCTGATTTAGCATGGTATGGGGTTGTTTATGGTTCAAATCTTTTTGAATTTGGATCATAGGTTAGAGATTTAAGCCACCTTTGGGAAATTTTCACAAACTTAGAGAAATTTGGAACTTTGGCTAGGGTTTTGACATCCAACAGGTTTGAAACTTTAGGGTTAGGCTTTTCTTATCACTTAGGACTTGATGGTATGGTTTTGACTCAAAAAGCTAAAAAAGGTACATAGATTGCGATCCATGTTTGGTAGCCCTTCTGAGGTGAAACTTGGTGGACATGTTCCTATAGCCTATCCTAATACATTGGTGAAATATTAGTTTTTTCAAGTTTTCTCGATTTACTAGTTTATAGCTCAATTTGGTCTTACTTTGTCAAATCTGATTTTGAATGGAATCTTTGATTCCTCATGTTGATCATTCTGTTTGAGATTTTTCCCATTTGATAATTGAGAGTTGGAGAAGAACCCCAATCCTAGTTGTCTGTTGATTTTCAGCCCAATTGGAGTCTGTTTGGACCTCCTAGGCTGTTGGAATTAGGGTTGCATGAAAACACACACAGCTTGGAGAAGACGAAGGAAGCTCAAGGCACACACAAAGAGTATGTTAGTGTGTAATGGAAAGATAGATAGCCCTAGAGTGATGGGCGTATATACAATGCGCGAGGGAAAAACCCTCCTGAAGAGGGAAAAAAATACCCCAACGGTCCTAGTGTGAACACATTACTGCCACATGTATATGGTAACAAATCTCCGTTGGGAGTGATACGGTGAACAAGGGCTAGCACGAAGAGTAAAGGGAAGTAGTGTCATGCCCTGAGGACAGGATCAGTCCACAAAGGGGAGCAAGCCCAAAGCTTTGAGGAAAGCTTCAAACTTCTCACAAGACAATGCCTTTGTGAAAAGATCTGCAAGGTTTTCTTGTGCTGGCACATAAACGAAGTTGATCTCTCCCATTGAGAGCCTCCCCCTAACATAGTGGTAATGCACCTCAATGTACTTTGTGCGAGAATGAAAAACTCGGTTCCTCGCAACTGCCAATGCGCTCTAAATGTCAGTGTAGATGATGTTGGCAATGTCTTGTCCAACACCTAAATCAGCCATAAGGCATGTAAAGCCATACACACTCAATCGTAGCTGTGAAGACTACCAAGTTCTCCGCCTCACAAGTGGAAGTGGCCACAATAGGTTTCTTCTTGCTCAACCATGAAATATATGAATTGCCAAGCATGAAACAAAAACCACTTTTGGACACTCACGTTTCATAACAACCAGCCCAATCTGAGTCCGAAAAAGTATGTAAATATGGCGGCAACGATCCTCCCTTGGGATAAAACACGCCAAGATGCAGAGTGCCACTCAAGTGGCAAAAACTCCTCTTGACTGCCTACCAATGCTTAGACCTTGGGCTATGCATAAATTTGTTGACCTGTGAGACTGCAAACTGATTATCCGGCCATGTGTTGCATACATAAATGAGGCAGCCAACAACAGTTTGGTAAAGAGTAACATAAGCAAGATCACCGGTATCATGTAGACTTAACTTCAAACTTGTTTCCATGGGAGTGGCAATAGGTTTGCAATCATCGAGTCCAAACTTACATAGCAATGTCTCTATGTAACTTTTTTGACACAAGGCAATACAACCATCACACTGCTTAAACTGTATGCCCAAGTAATGATGCAACAACACCAAATCTTTCATCTTGAAAGTAGCATTAAAATCAACCTTAAATTCAGCAATATGTGCCTCATTGGGACGAGTGATCAACAAATCATCCACATAAATAACAACAATGAGAATTACATCGCCCCCATGCTTGACATACAATGGGCTTTGTGTTGGACTATTACAAAAGCCTTGTTTGACCAAATGAGTGTCAGCTTTCTCATACCAAGCACAAGAAGATTGCTTCAATCCATACACATAAGCTAGACACAGCCAAAGCATAACAATCTGATGCATAAGAGGCATGACGAGAACCTAAATGAGGATGACTAGACAAAGGTGCATCCAATTTACTGTCATGCAAAGTGTGCACCAGCTTTTTAGGCATACCTCTAGCTTGCTCATTTTCAGCCCTTTCCTCATCAAGTACATCATGTACATCTTCATTAGTAATAGGTTGATCCGTAACATTTTCAGAAACCCCCATAGGCTATACACTTGCCTCATTTTAATTTACATACAAACTTCCACCACTGAAAAGAGGCAATAAATTGTCATAAATGTCCTATGAGCTTACATTACTATCTCTAGTACATGACAACAAAAGCTAAACAGAATCTTCCACAAACACATCACATGAGATAAAAATACACTTTGTTTGCGGATGGTACAACCTGTAACCTTTGCTTTCATCACTATAACCAACAAAAATACATTTGACGGCCTTATCATCCATTTTTCCGCGTTGCACTTGTGGCACTAAACGATAAGCCAAACAGGAAAAAACACATATGTGCTCAATAGATGGCTTTCTATCATGCCATGCTTCATATGGAGTCATAGACTGCAATGCTTTTGTAGGACAACTGCTAAGTACATAAGTGGCACATATGATAGCCTCGAGCCAAAACGAATGTGGTAAAGCTTGACTCTTGACCATACATTGTGCCAGGAGAAACTGCGTGAGACCAGCATGTGCTATATAGCACAACCCGCAGTAGACTGTATGGGACCTGTTATGCAATAATTGGCATTGACAAAAATTTTGCACAAAATGACAAAATTGCCTGTGCAAACCTAGCTGTAATGGAAACGGAGGTCGAAATGAGTCTGAAATGAAAAGCACGTTGAAATCTGAGAAAACAAGGAGGGGTGATCTGGCGACGCTTGCGACTAAGCGTGGGAGGACGTGACCTGCTCTGATATCAATTGTTGGAATTAGTGTTGCAAGAAAACACACACAGCTTGGAGAAGACGAAGGAAGCTCAAGGCACACACACAGAGTATGTTACTTAGTGTGTAATGGAAAGATAGATAGCCCTAGAGTGATGGGCGTATATACAATGCACAGGGAAAGAAACCTCCTAAAAAAGGAAAAAATGCCTTGGCAGCCTTAGTGTATTCACACACATCACTATCAGATGTATATGGTAACACAGGCCCTTTGGAAATTTTGGCCCACTTTGAAGGCATATTTTGTATTTCTTGAAGTACATTTAAGCTCACTAACTTTTTGATACCCATACTTTGCTCAAGACCACAATTTTTGTCATTGGCACCTTGAAACTATTGAACTTGACAATTGACTCACTTCAAAAGATCAAACATTGAAATTTTGCCAAACATTAGAATCAATCGCCGCAGGTTAAGGGCGCTTTCAAGGCCAATATTTTGCACCACTCATTTTTGAATTCTGAGCTGGGACGACATGGATCATTATCCATGTTCCACCCCTTCTGGCAATTGTGATTGCATGGACAGATTTTGCTATGTGAAATGAGTATTTTTTATTAAAACATTTGTGGATTTGATTTGATTGATACAATTTTTTGTACATTTGTTTTGTGTTTTTGGTTGTTCACAAGTGTTCTAGCACTAAAGAGGATCATATCTATCCAATCTAGTGAAGTGTGGGTGTTCGGTGTGGTTGTAGCAGGGAGAACCTTGACAGAGTGCACTAGGTCAAAAAAGCTCTCTAGCTCTCTCTCTAAAAATAACTGCTTGCAAATGAGGTCTACTTTGCCCATTTTGCTTATATATGTTTGGTTTACTCCGAATGCTATGTGCGTAGTTACCTTGCTTGGTCACATTTCCCATGACATACCACCTGTGGCTCATACTCATCATTTGGATGCTTGGTCGTTAATTGCTCTCGATTTTGCAATTTTGGCATGTCGTAAGTTGACCCAAAATTTGACATGTGTCAAATCCTTCCATACTTGACATGCTCAAAGCTCCTGTGTAGATTTGGTGTTTGCTTTTAAAACTTGAATCCGACTTTCTTGGATTTTTTTATTAAGTTTTGATCCTTATTAGGTTAAAAAAGAAAGAAAATTATTGAAAATTATTATTACTTGGCCAAAACTTTTTACCAAAACTATTCCTCACACTCATATGTATATACTCTCACTCTAGGCATCTCACCCGTCAAAATTTATCAATATGGATCATTATTATGCCTGATAAGAGTCAAATTTTGCTGAAAAGTAATAAAAAAGCATAAATTTAAGCGACAAAACACACTTTATACAATATACACATGATCTTTCATCATCTTGCAGCTTAAGATCTTACAATATGCTGCTCCAGCAATTGTTACTCACCTCTTTCCATTCTGAGTCGTCTCAGACAAATCTTTGTGCAATGTGCATGGGTACGAACAATGTGTCTATGCAAGGCCATGAACGTGGCCCTATAATTCTTATAGGAAGAGATGCACTGGGTAACACTAAGTTGTGCAAGATGTGGGTATTGAACGGATTGTTCAGTGGTTTTTGAGGTTTCATCTAAACCGTGTTTTTCAAACAGAAGCCTTTGAAGACGATTTTCCCGTTCCTTAATGGTTGGTTTAGTGAGTACGATTTTTGGGTTGCTGATTTGGCTTTGCTTAACTTTGGGTACCCACGTAAAGGTTGGTGTTGGAGACTTTGAAGATGGTGGTCGGTCTGATTGTTTGGGTTTCCATTGTCGTGTTGGTTGACAATGTTGTGCATTTGTTGTCTTTTTCGATTTAAATTTGGGTATCCATTTGTACTTGGGTGAACTTGATGAAGCATTTGGATTTGTTGGAATCTCGTCCATCGTTTTGGCTTGCTCTGAGGGATTTTTTCTCCTTGGAAGCTTGGCTTAGCTTATTTGGAAGTCTGATTTGAATGTAATCCTTTGGGTATCCTTATTTTCTTTGACTTGGTTTCCAATATGGACTTCTTTACCCAAACTTGTTTGACTGTTTCCCTTGGATATTTGGAGATTGTTGCGCCTTGATGGTGGGACTATATGTTCCAAATGTGATATGTTTGTGCCAAGGGAGTGATGTATGATGTGTCCTTGAGGTTGTGTTTTAGAGCGTCATCTTGTCAATCAAGAATTGCTTTGTGAGTACACATCCATAAAACTCTCAAAATGATTTCTTCATTAAGATCCGTGTATGGTCATGATATGGAATTGATGTGGGCAGTGATTACCATCAATGTTGATTTAGACATTGGCTTGTCCCAAACTAACCATTGTTCCTCTATTAGCTGCCTTGAGCTCAATCTTTGTTGGTTCTATTATGGAGTTTGATAGTTTGAGGTATATAGAATATCGCATGGTATTAACGCATTCTCGAGTATCCACAAGTGCTCTTTCGGTTGTTCCATTGGTAAGTTGGACATTGATGTGTACATCCATATCTCCAAGCCAAAACGTTTTCGATTTGGACTACTTTGATAGAAGGAGATGGTGTTTCTATTTGCCGAATTTAAGCGATATTTTGTTGTTCTTTGCGTTTTAGAATCTGCAACCTCGCTTCTTCCTTTGGTTGGTCTTGAATGGCTTTAGCTTTTTGCTTCCTTTCCTTCGTTTCATGAATCTTATCTATAGTGTCAACGATGAGAGATAGATGGTATTTCTTTAATTTGCAACTATTTATCCAATTAGGTATGTCCTCTCCCTCTACTGTCGTAAGTTGTACGGCACCACTAGGTTATCGATATGTCATTGATCACAAATGGGCAAGTACCTCATGTTTTCAATTTCTTGGAGTGTTGATTCAAGGTATAAACTAACACATAGTCTCCCTTTTGAAACTCCTTGTTAATCATGTGTTGGTCATGATGCTGCAACAACTTTTAGGCGCAATTCATCGAGCTTGGCTAGTTGTTCAAGTCTGCCAAATACATAACTTCACATCTCTAATGCCACAAATTTCAACCTGATATGAGTCACTTGGCCTAATTGAACCATGCATATGAGCATAACTGGAGAATCATTCCCTATGGAGAGTAACATGGAAATTAGCACATGAGTCAATGATCTAGTTTTTGCATATAACACTCATCAAGAGCCAATAATGCATCTAGACCCAAGTGAGCAGTGAATATCAAGACATCTACCGGTTATAGCATGTCAGGAAAAACCTCAGCTAGTGGAGACTCAACTACGTTGAGCACCTCAATATTCACACTACTGTTAGGAGGGTCAGACTTGACAATGAATTTACTCTTTTCACATTGAAAAATGCAGAAACCTTATTGAAAATGGTTTTTCTTGTGGTAATTATAGCTTTCTACGTTTTGCAAATCACATCTATGACTCTTACTATGACGGATCGCAATTGCGATTGTGATCTCTTTGCCTGTAACAACTATCACTAGCCAAATATGCATAACCATGCCTAGGAGTGTCAAGCAACTAACATCTAAAATATCCCATGAGCAAAGCACTAGTAATGTCGCTAAAAGAAAGCTTACCCCCAAGTGCACAATTAGTAATGGTAGTGTTAAATGCGTCCCATGACGACAAAGGCAAAGAACAAAGCAAGAAAATAGCTTTCATTTTATCATGGAAATTGAGTCCCTTATATGTAAGTTCTATAAAGACGTTGTTGAACTCATTTAAGTGTGAACTAATAGTGCTTCCCTCTTTCATATTCAACTGCATGAGATTTTTCTTAAGAAAAACCTTCTTTGAGGTAGTCTTGCCATCCCAAGCTCAGCATAATGACTCCCATAAATCCTTTGCAATAGTCTTGTCCATAATTTCAAAGAAAATCGACTCACCAAGGTTCAATAAAATGGTCGACATAGCGTGAGCATCAAGCTTCTCCCACTGATCGTCAATGTAAACACCCTCTCTATTCTCTTTCAACAGCAGTGCTAGGTCCTTATTGACAAAGACATCAAGCACATGTTGGTTCCATATTGTGAAGTTTGTGCCATCATAATTCTTGATATAATACTCTTCTTTCCCAGAAGATCTAGCCATAACTAGCAAGAGAGTGAGACTAAGTATTTATAGAAAATTTTCTATGAAAGTTTTGGCAAAGTTTCCTCTATATGGGGAGTAAAATCTCAAACTTGAAACAAGAATTCAATGCATAAACCCTAAAAGAGTGCTAACAAGGTATCAAGTTGCATATATTGCTCAAAAACATTGTCAAAAGATTGCAAACTAGGCATTAGAAGCACATGCACACCTCTATACATGTTCTATGGTGAGGTGATGAGTAGGGGGATCTCCAAGAATGTGTATCACCAAAGGTGTCTCATACATATGAGAACACCCTAGCTCTATAAAACCTTACGCAGGGTCCTCCAAAGGTTCAACAAACTTAGTGAGTAGCCACACTCTTAGAAAGGGCTCCTAAATGGCATACATAGGCAATATTCACAACACAATGTACATGAGTCATAAAATCATTGCAAAGTGCAAGATATGCACATAAATAAGTATTTACAAATATGCAAGCAGCTAAATCACTATCCTAGTAGGGATCCACTCTCAAAAGAGCACAATATTGTCAAAGTGTCAAAATTATGCATAAAATTGCATAACCTCCCACAAATGAGATGATGCAAAAACCTGTGTTGATATACTTTACAACCTATGAGTGTAAGAGAACTTCAAATATAGAGGTATGGAGATCGCAATCTCAAAAGAACATCACAAGTATATACATCATGCCCAAAATGCATATGTCATAACCAAATCTCTCTCAAGCGAAGAGACAATTGCGCTCCGCTGAAGCACAACTTGTATTCCTGTATATGTGTGCCCTTGTCTCTGTCTCTAACGTATAATGAGGCCAAAGATATATTATTGCTCTCTCTATGTGTAGTTGAAATTAGAGAGCTCTACTTTCACTTTATCAAAGCGTCAATGCCAAAAGGGTTCAAGAGTTTGATTCTCTCTCTCTCTCTCTCTCTCTCTCTCTCTCCTCAACTTAAATACACAATCTATCTTGAGAAAACAGTCTGTGTTTTTTTATTTTAGGCATACTTGCATTGCAAATCAGCTGACAAGCTCTTCTACAAAGTCATAGAGCTTAAGAAAAAGCTTTCTTTTGATAACAAAAGTTTTTGAATCCAAGTTTTCTAGCTCAAGATATGAGAAAAATAGTGACCTGCTATCAATTTTTCTTCTTCTTCTTCTTCTCTCTCTCTCTCTCTAAGCTCACACAAATCTCAATATCTCTCCATTTGTGGCTTGGAGTTCAACCCCTTGCTACCTTAATACATGAGCTCTATGTGTCAAGCTCACAATGCCTCCATAGCCATGGAAGCTCCGAGTGTTGATCTATTGCCAATGTAGCCGATATGAAGCTCTCTAGGAAGAGGGAAATGTGGGAGAGAAGTTGCACCACAATTTTTGTCTCTCATACCACTTGAAGTGTGTGCATGAGTGCATGAGTTCACTATTGTGCGAGTATGGAGAGCATAGAGTGTGGGAATCACAAAGTGCGAGTTATCCTCTCTCTCTCTCTCTCTCTCCTTATTCTATATTCAAGTAAAGATGATCTAGATATTTTGACTTATTTTTTAACACACTCAAGCTATCGAGAAACACCCTCAAGTAAAGATGATTTGGATGTTCTGAATTCTTTCCAAGTCAAATCATCCAAAAACACCCTCATAAAGGAAGTTAGAAATCGCTCAAACACTTTTGCTGCTCAACTGCATATTCAACTAGGAGAGTAGTGGCTCAAGAGTATTTCCCAAGAGCTTGCTCATACTAGTAAATAGATATTTAATGATTTGCTGACATGCAAGGATCTAACGAGGAAACTATTAATCAACTATGTAGTGCTCTGATACCAGTTGAAAGGATAATGGGGATTACCAAACATAGCATTCATGTTAGCATACTTATATAGCACACTAAATATTCTTGAGTCCAACTCTTGTACCTAGGGTTGTTGTACTTACACAATCCAACTCTCACCGAGCTTATCCTCATTGTACTGGTTTCTTGTTCTTAATATAAAATTCCAATTCTGGCTAATTCCTATTCCAATTCCAATTTCACATGGCTGATTTGGCCAATTCCAATTTTGTTGTCTTTTCCAGCTCCAGCCTTGTTTATGTCTGATTTGGTGTAGAGTCTAATGTTTGATCTGAACTAACTCTTGTTAGGTTTATTGTCCATGTGGCCGACCGTCCATCACTAACTGCTACTAACCCTAAGTGTACAACTATACACTTGTGTGAGCCACTAATACTAAGTACAATGTGTATTGTGCCTTAGTGCATAAGATAGAGAAGAAAGAAAGGGGGCACACAGTGTGTGTCGGCTCTCTCCCTCCAACCTGTGTGTGTGGCTATGGTGGTGCGTGTGTGCATATTCCTCTTCCTCTTCCATTGTGCTCTCGGCTCCTCTCCTTCATCTGGTATCAGAGCAGTTTCATTCCCAAAATTGTTTTCGCATGCGCACCAGCACTTTCAAGAGTGCAAATAGGGTTTAGGTTTTGGCATCGACAAATTCAACATTCAGAGAGTGTTTCCAGCAGACGTCCTGGGTGTCCTGGCATTTTACCCCCCTTTCGGAGCCATTTGTGCCATCAAAAATCTCATTCAAGCTACGATTCAGGAGCTGAAATTTTCAACCCTCATTTGGTAGTTTGTGCTGGAGAGCTGCCATAGCCATTATAGATACCATCGTTGTAGTCTCTTCCATCTATGAGAGCCCACGGCTCATTCAGGAGTGTGTAGCCTCTTTTGGAGTGACTTCATACACACACATAGAGTGGGAGTTTGACGGCATTGTCTTCTTCGACTCTACAGGTACAGGTACGCGTACAGGTACATAGAGTGTCTTGTTAGCTTTCTCTCTGCTTCTTGGTCTCGATCTCGGCTTCAGCTACAACATTGGCATCAAATCATAGGCGATAGGTTTCAGTGCTTGCGATACTCTGGTTCCAGTGGGAGCAGTTGTTTATGCGTACATGCATATGTTGACACTTTTGACAGTGTTTGAGCTCTTTTGAGAGCGGTTTGAGACCGGACAAAGTGTAAGCTAGAGGGATGCTATAAGATAGCACGTTTAGGTGGAGACTAGCACACACATTACCACCGCCCTTTCGTTGGTATCTGAGCTACTTTTGGGTAAGGGGAAAAGCGGGTTGCATGTGCATGCGACGTGCTGCTTCTCTCCCATGATCTGCAGACATAGATGTCTGCGTTGTGCAACAAAGTTCTCTGTGGGAAGCACGCAAAAACAGATAGCGACGACAGCCGATCTCCCCACCTATGCCCTCCACAATGGGAAACCAAGGCAACCTCGGCCAAAAACTCTATGGCACCGAGGGTCTGAAGGCTTTCGTTGGTGTCATTGACGGCGCGCGCAAGAAGGCCCGCTTAACCCTTGCATGAAGGAGGGTTGAACCCACCCCATGGGGGTAAGAGGCCAACACTTTACCATCAATCTATTGAGCTTTGTTATGTATAACAAGGAAAGATAGCATACTTGTGTTAAAAAGAAAGCTAGAAGGAAAGGGAAAGCTTCAAACTTCAAGGAAGTAGTTTCACCCTTCCTTTTCACTTCTTGGAGGAAGGCAAATTTTCCTCCAAAAATTCTTTTTTCCTCAAGGAGGTAGCTTCAAAGTGAACAAAAGCCTTCACAAAAATGACGAGCTTTTGTGAAGAATCTACGAAGGTGTTCTTACAACAACGAATGACACGTGAAGCGTTACCATTTCCGAAAGGCGAGGTTTGCATGCGACGCAAATCGTCGAGCATAAAAAACACAAAGACTTCAAGCTTCACAAGGTACAAGTTGACGTTTTTTTCTCTCTCTTTACATTAGTGTGTGTTTACAATGGCCAGTGAGGATATCCCACCTATACACACTTTTGATTTTGAGCACGTAGATCAAAATCAGGATACACGGGTGTGCTGACACTAATATGCATGGCGATGATGATCTAGGAGATCATGGCCTTGTAGATATGGCTGCTTTCAAGACTTTGGAAAATTGTCAAAGCGTGCTTGAACGAAACCTCTCTGCACTCAATGCAAATGTTACAAATCTTATGGAGCTACTTGTGAAATTTATGAATTCAGAGATGGCTGCCTTACCTACGCCCTCCACGGCGCACGACTAAGGCGGGCCACCAAGGCAAACTCAACCGGCAACTCTACGGCACCGAGGCTTGGAAGGCTTCCGTTGGCACCGTTGGCTACGCACAAAAGATGTAGAAGGTAGCAATGCATTGCTTAAGAATATCACCATTCCTAAGTTTTACGGGGAAGAGCGTGATCGCGACAAGGATGTAGTCAATACGTTCTTACACAAATGGAATGATTGAGACACACCCTAGATATAAAGACGGCTGTGGAAACAAGTCTATCTCTTAAAGTCAAGGCCTATAAGTGGTGGATGACATTTCCAATAGATGCTCGTCCTCCATCTTGGGTTGCGTTTCAAGCTCCTTTCTCCAAAGAGTTTTTGGACTCCAATGAAGAAGATAATAATTGGTTAGCATGGGATGCATGCTGCATGTCTGGCCTCTCTCTCACACAGTACCTTTTGAAGTATCGGGAAATCATATTAAAACTAGAAGGTGTCGATGAATTCCAAAAGATACGTGGTTTCAATAGGGGTATTGACAAAGACTATCGTCTACATGTCAAGACCCAGCATTCAAAAACTTTGGAAGAAGCCATCAGTCATGCCCAAAGATATGATGATGACCAAGAGAGGAAAGGAAATGTTCCCTACTCTAAGAATAATTTTGCTAAGAGCAATGTGGCTAAGAGCCAATAGCGACGTAGATCTCCCACACGTTCCAAGAGGAATAGGAGACAATCTACCTCTCCACACCCACAAGAGGCTAAGAAGCCTAAGCAATCACGAGATACTCCACGTGGATCTCTTAGCACTGCTGATTTTGAGAGTGCAAAGAAACATAGTTTGTGTTTTAGATGTCTTTCGGACCAGCATAAAAAGAAAGATTGTTCTGTTTTGCAAGGAAAAGAAAAGGCCATGCACATGGTGCAATGCCTCACATTAGATTTATCTCCTAAATATTGTGATGTAGAGGTTCTTCATATGGAATAAAAGCACAAGTGTTGTGTGCTTGCTTCAATGTAGCAACCCACCTTTGGTCCCCATGATTTGATTCGCATGCATGGCACTATTAACGGACAACGTGTTTGTATTTTAGTGGGTGATGGTGGAACTCATAACTTCCTAAACTATAAGCTAGTCAAGAAATTGAAGCTGACATAGACTCCCTTCTCTCACAAGTATGTGATCGAACAGATGTCTCGCAATGATAAAGAAGTATGGGACACGGAAGTTCAAGGGGTTGACCTTATTGTTCAAGATCATACGATGACCCTTGACTTTAAAGTTATGAACATGGACCATGCTGATGTAGTTTTAGGACGGGAGTGGCTGCATCATGTAATATATAATGCTCTATAAAGCTTGTAAATAGCAGAAAATAACTTAACATACTGAGCATTTCATTAAGAGCAAGTTCCTAATGAGCATAAGAGAGTGCTTAGTTGGAGATAGCAACATTAGCATAACACCTAATTAGTTTGGGATAACAATACTTGAAAGAGGGAGAGAACTAGAACAATTGAAAACTATTGAGGATCGGATTTACATGGACCGGTCCCCCCTCCATTAGGCATTTGTATTATAGCTTCTCCCATTAAGAGAGACTTTGTACAATACAATTCTTTGTGTTCCTTGGTAGAAACTCGTTGGTGCTATGAAGATGGAAGCTTCATGCACCAAACTTACACGTTGTCGAGAAATTTGCGGTCTTGCCAAGAAAGCACCGAGCTTATGGCTGTGAGAGTTTGTGAGAGAACTCAACAAAAACTATATGAAGGAGTTAAACCATAGATGCCATGAAGACTAGGGTTTGGAAAGAAGTGCAATCAAAGAAGACTCACTCTTTCTCTCTTGCACTCACACACACAAAGAAAGAACACAAAAGAGAATGTCAAAACAATACGAAGATGAAAACATCAAGGCTATGGTCATATCATATCATGGGTAATATGAAAGGGTTAATGGATGAGTTAATGGCATTCAATCTTGGCTGACCAAATAGGCTACGAATTGTTCTTTGGAATTGTAGTTTTGTGCTTACCATAATATATATATTTTGTTTAGTGATTGGGATTAATTGTGTGTACAAATACTCTTGGTTCATAGCAAGATAACTATGCTTACATCAAAAGAAAAATTATAGTCTATGAGAGGTAGTATGATGGGATCCGGTGATAGAAGTATTTCATTGAGCCTTTCAGGGCCGAAGAGAAACACTATACGTTGTTGAAAGTGTATTTTACAGCTAATCCATACGTTAATTATAATAGATCGTACAGAGTGAAAGCGATAGAAATGATCATCATGTGAGTTATTCATCTAGGATAGTATGTGAGAAATGTAGATATGAGAGAAGTGAAGAGATGAGAAGTTTCCCTCCCAAGCCCTATTCTTGCCCGTAGGCAATAAGGATACTGCGGGGAGAGATGTACCTGTAGCAAAGAGAACCTAAAGAGGATGAATTACTAAGAATGAGAGAGATAGGTTTGGTTAAGGAGATGAGATTAGATACATATATATATGTTGGATTAGAGATGAAAATGAAAACAACAAGAAATCAAGAAAACATCAATGTAGAACACATCTTACTTGAAACCCTTCGACACCATTATTGATGGGAGAGAGAAGAAGAGGGGAGAATTCAACGTTGATTGATATGCCAAGTGCAAGACCTTATTTGATTAAAGTTGATCTTCTAAGGTTAGCTTGTTGCAAGAATGGCTAGTCTCCCTCTAGGAGAAAGTGTAGGCTTGGGCTTATGTTAATGGCTAAGTACAATTAGGCATTACTACTGACTCCCTCGAGAATTCCTCTCATCAATGGCTTGAATGCTTGAGTTCCTTTTCAAGGAAGAAGAGGTCCCCTTTTATAGGTGAAGGGAGCCCCCAAAGGTTTACACAAGAAGAGAGGAGCCAGTGTGAACAGAAATTGGAAAAGTTGGAAATGAGCTGCCCCTGCATGATGTGGGCATACCGGGGTCCAGTATTTTGATCATATCTCCTCAACTGTGGCTCCAAATAAAAAAGTAAAAATATGGGCAAAAACTTCAGCTCATTAGCTACGATTTTCATTTTAAAATCGTTTTCCAATTCGGATTGGAACCTTGTGTAAAAAATTCATCAAAATAGGGTCCATTTATGGCAGCAAAAGTCTTCATGTGGTCTCCTTAGCCTAGACTTTTATTTAATTCCAAAGGACACCTCATGCCATATGAAAGCATGACATTGCTCCTTGACAAAGTTTTGTAATCATGCTTGCAATAATGCATTAAAATAAGTGTATCTTTGAAATCATGCCACATAGTGTCCCACTAGGATTTGATTCTCTCCTAGTAGCTATTTAAAAAGAAATATAACAAAAGTATAAAAAATACATAGAATATATATATATTGGAGTTTACCTTAGATATAGGATCTAGCTAGGGTGTGAGATGATAATGAAATAGTAGAAATAAAGAATCAATGCTTTTTGCCCCAAGTTAAAGAGGTGGAGCTATTGATGCTTTTCCCATAGTATTTTCTGATGGTAAAGTAAGGATATGTTACCCTTGAGAAAAATAATAGGATGAGATAGAAGGCTTATTATTATACTTAAATATGCATATGTACACTATAGGAAATATAATTATGTATCTAAAAAAATACAAGATAGATCTTGGAGCATGCATTCCCACTATGTACGTGTCACAGCATGACATCCACCCCCTCTAAACCTGCACATCCTCCGGTATGTGCCACATTGTCTCTTTGTAAGATTAGACCTCTTGTACATCTTCCTTGTCTTCTTCTTCACTGGATGATTCCAGAGCTTCATGTTCACTTTGATCTTCACCTATGTTTTTCTCTTCTTTCTCATCCATATCTTCTAGATCATTGTCTCCTCTTCTCTTAAACATTTTAATCCTTTTTCCTGCAATGGGAATCTTTACTTCTGTACCATCTAGTTCAGACAAGCTGTAAGTAGCATTTTCATGCACATGCTTTACAACATACGGTCCAAACCATCTTTTTGAGAACTTACGCATGACTGTGTGCTGGTTATCAAGGCTACTATCATACACTAAAACCCAGTCACCTTTGTCAATTGCTTTCCTCCTGAGTCGATGTCGCTTATCAAAATAGTCCTTGTTTTTCAACCTTGCATTTTTGAGTCGTTCTTTTGCACCTTCAATGTCTCCAGGTCTTCTCTCTAGCTGCCTTATACGCAGTGCAAGGAGATCTTCCCTACTAAGTCCCTCTTGCCAAGGTAGTACATTCCATGTGGGAATTGTATCCTCAATCGACATCATTGGATTTTGACCATGCATTAGCTCCGCAGGCATGTAGCCAGTTACTGAGCTATGTGTTGTACGATCAGCCCATAAAGCATATGGTAACAATTTTGGCCACTCACCAACTCTTCCTTCGCAAGCCTTGGCCAAAGCTTTGATGATAGGAGGATGCCCTCTTTCACTCTTTCCATTGCCTTCAGGGTTGTAAGCTGTAGTAAGAGAAAGCTTGATCCCTAATCTAGAAAAGAACTCCCTTGCTTCTTCGGCATCTAGTTCACCTCGATCTGCAGTGATTTTTCCCACACAACCATAACGGCAAATCACCTCATCAAGAAGGAATTTGCACACAGCTTCTGTGGTCTTAGCTCTTAATGCTCTTCCTTCAACCTGGTTAGTTAGGTCCTCTCGTGCAAGAACCAAGTATCTCATCTGCCAGAGTCCTAAAGGCATCGTGACTAGATCCACAACCCATTTATAGTGCATGGCTAGTGGATATGTAGGGTGCAATCCATCACGATGTCGAACATTTGAATACATTTGACAAGTTATAGATGACTCTACAAACTGAGATACATCTTTATACATACCCTTCCACCAGTATTTTTCTTTCAACTTGGAGAAGGTTGCCCACACACCCCTGTGTCCAGCCCATAGACTCTCATGAAACTCTTGCATGAGCTTTACTTAAGTCTCTTTTTTACATATAACCCGTTGTGGTGTAGCACCCTTTTGTTTAGGATGCTTCCACAAGTAACCATCCCTTAAAAAGTACCCATATGCTTTCCTGCGTATCCTCTTGAATTCTTGTTCAGACCAATCATCCTGTTTTGTTAGAGTACTCAAGTACCTTCCAATAGAAATCCAATCACCTTCATAAAGATCTTTCAAGAAAAATCCAAGTGAATTAGTCATGCAGACATTGTTACCTTTGACATGAGAGATAGAATAGAATTTTGTGCCTACATCTTCTCCCTCATCAATCATTTGTGACTCATCTTCATACCTTGCCCTTGATAGCATATCTGCCATTGTATTGTCTTTACCTGCAATGTGCTTAAACTCGGGATTTAAGGACTTAATGTATGCAATCCACCGCAACATAGCAATGTCTGGTGTTGAGCAGCTTGTAATCATCCCAAGAAGTTGTAGACAATCTGTTTCTACAACCACACATGCACCAATTAGGTACTCTTTCCCACTTTTCAAGGCTGTAACCATACCCCATAACTCTCTCTTTATCTGTGGATAGTTTCTTTGGCGAGCACTTAGTACCTTTGCTCCAAATCTTACCACATACCTGTGTCCTTCTTTGTCATCTTGCCCTATTGCCCATCCAATCCCTGTAGGACTGGTATCTACTGTCACAATCACTGGCCTTTGACACTCATAGTCTACCTTTCTCAAAGTCGTTGCTGACTGGAGTAACTCCTTTACCTTTTTCATGGATTTTACATGTACTTCTGTCCATTTAAACTTTTGATTCTTTCTAAGCAGCTGATAAAGAGGATCAGCTACATGTGCATAATGTGGGATCCAAATAACATAGAAGACACATGCTCCCAGAAATCTTCTAACCTCAGTGATGCTAGTGCATGTTTCTTTCATTATTTGGATGGCATCTACCTTTGATGGACAAGGTTTCCTACCATATGGCCCGCACATGTGCCCCACAATGAGCACTTCTTTGGCACCAAACATAGACTTTTTCCCTGACAATGTAAGATTCACTTCTTCCAACCTAGACAAAATTTTATCACAATCATTTATGTGATTTACCACAAACCTGCGACATCCCTTGAGATCCAAAGCTTCATCTTTGTCACTTTCTTCACATCCTTTGATAGGCAAATCATCAATGAAAGGCATTGTGATTTGAGAAATAAAGTCACGTAAGACCTTATTCATCCCATTCATCATATGTGCAACCGAGTTGGTTGCTCCCTGTGGCAAGGTACACATCCTTACCAAACCCAAAGGTGTCCTCATGGTTGTCAAGTCTCTGCTTTCGATTGCAAGCTGAAATTGATCATACCCTGAGTAGAGATCCCCCATTGAGTAGATTGCCCTCCCTGCAAACGCCTCTGCAAATTCATCCAAAATTGGACCTGTTCCTACATTTCTAATTGTCACCTTGTTCACTGGTTGCATATCTTGGATAAAGCGTAGAGAACCATTCTTCTTTGGAACTGTGAACCACCTGTTTGAGTATGGAGCACAAGAAGGCTCCAAGATTCCCATTTTGATTTTCTCATTCAGTAGCTCTACTAACGTTGGCAAATGAGCATTTGGAACCGGAATGGGCCACAGATTCCAAGGCACATGAGGTATTGTGAAAATTACCATAGGAGCTACAATATAAGGATCAACACATCCCATCTCATGTGGCTCAAATGCAAAAGCCTTACCATGCTTTGAAAGCATTTCGTTGAAGCACTTTGTCTCCTCCTGTGTTAGAAACTCCTCGCAACCAATCTGCAACTCTTGAAAGGACTCCTTTGTGAAGGTATGCCCGATCTTTTTAGGATTCCGCAAACTTGGTTGTAAAGAAGCATGTTCAATCTTTTCCCTGTTGTTGGGTGGTAAGGGTGAAGCTACTGGTTTCACCTTCTTTGCTACACTCTTGTATTTAGTTTCAACATGGACTTCTGGGCCAACTGTTTGGCTTTCTTTAAAGGCTTCTATTACTTGATACATTTCCATAGAGCAAACTTCCACAACTTCATTTTCAAGATGCAAACTAGACCTCATTATAGCATCAAGCTCTCCCATAGTATCTACAAAAGAAACTTGTTCACACAAACCCAAAACATTTTCAGTAGGCTTTAGCAACCCACTCTTTTTCATGCCTATTTGTACATTATGCACATATTGCCTCTCATATCTCTTCAAATCTTCAAGTTTTGTAAAACATACTGATCCATTCCTTGTTACCAAGGAGCTCATCGAGAAAGTTTCACCTATTTTTGGATCAAGCGAGACCCTTTTTCTTTCTGTACCACTGCAATCCCGCTTTACAATGGTACTTGGCCAAAACCCATCATTTCTCTATGATCATGAAACTCTTTGCTTACCTTTGGTAGAGGATGTTCTCTGAGGTTGTCACGATTTCTTTCATGGTTTACACAGACTGTGAGAAATTGGACAGCTCGTTTACCATCTTTGCTACGTATTCTAGCATATGCTGAACCATCGTCCATTACCTTTGTTTCCATTCGAACTCCCACAATGTAGGGTTGTCCAAGGATGAGATGATATGAAGATGTATCCTGTACAAAGAAGTTTTGGTCAATCTTTACATCACCTATTGTTACCTTCACACCTGGACATGCTGCATATAATTCACCGGATGAATTGTTTGCCACTTTTACCATCCAGCCATGATCTGTGTCCATCGGCCATTTGCACTTGTTGTAGAGACTCTTTGACATTATGTTTATTTCTGAACCATGGTCAATCAAGGCAACAAATGGCTCTTCAAGATCACCTACCTTGACCAAAGTTTCTGTAGTAGCCCTTGCCCAATGACTTCGTGAATAGTAACTCCTAGGAATATCTTCAACTTCTTCATCATCATTTGAGAAATACACTTGCTTCACTCTCCCACTAGATTGGTAGCATCCTACCACAGCTCCATCATTCTCCTTATTTTGCAGTTGCATCCCTTGTGTCTTTGAGGTTTCCCCTTCAACCTGTGGACGAGAAACTTCAGCAAGGGTTTGCCTCTTTCTCTTGATGATGTCAATGATCTCCTCATGGAATTCACGCTTTGCAATGCCAAGAACTTCTCCCAGAGTAAACTCAATCTTGCTATTCAAGATCCTTTCCTCCAAGACTTTCTTTAAATTTGTAGCAACCTCAATATCAGATTGTAGTTTATAAGTTGGGCCTTTTGTCTTACCTTTCGTTGGCTCTTTCTTCTTTCCTGTTGTAGACTCCTCCATTAGTACTTCAGGTGGAGATGCTCCTTGTGTTGAGGGTGTTTGAGAAGGCATTGAGTCGCTTCTTCCCCCACTTCTAGAAGCTCTTTTTGATGGTCCTTCATCATCATTCTCACGTCTGCGCTTCTCTTCTACAATTGCCTCATTTTGTTGGCATTTTGTAATGTAGGCATGCACTGACAATGAGTCCACTGGATCATTCTATCCTGTTTCTAGACGTATGCAATCACCTGCTTCATGTAGAATCTCTTTTGTAAGATTTCCCTTTTTAGCTAATTGCATGACATTTGGCCAAATTTGACCATGATGGTCACTCACCTCTTCATCACAAAAATGTTCAATTTTTACTCCATAAGTAGCTGCCTCAACTGAAGAGGTGGCATGCTTGGTTGCCATATCTTCAACTAAGGTTTGCATTCCCCCCTTCCCAAAGTTAGTTCTCAAGGGTAGACCTGTCTCTCTTAAGTGGATTTTATCATCCTTAAAAAAGACAACATCTTTTGACAAAGCATCACTAAAATCATCACAATCCCTTCTTACATGGTTTGTACTATCACACCAAATATATCTATTAACAAACCCTTCTTTGGGCTGTTGTCATTGCCTAGGAAGTGGCCCTGATGGTTGGCCTTTTTCTTCAAGCTTTGCAAACTTCACCTTCAAGTCACGCATTCCCTTCACAAGCTCATCTCGCATGGACTCATCAAACTTAGGAGCGATAAAAGTAGGCTTTACCATTTTGTTAGAAGTTGAGGTGGAAGGACTTGTAGTGTTTACTACCATCTTGTCCCTTCTTCTTTGTCGTTTGGCAAGCAGTGAGACAGCACCTTCAACCTCATTCCAGTCGGTCTTTAGTCCTTGCTCAGCATCTTTATCTTCAAGAAGAAGCTCCAAATTTTCTTGAAACTCTTTACCTGCAGCTTGTAAGAAAAGATCTGTCTTCTCTGCATCTAGTGTGGCTCTTTCTGTCCTAGTGAGTTGTGCATAGCGCCGCTCAAATTCCCTAAGTAGCTCTGTTATTGATAGTCCTTGCTTTGGCTTGACTACCCATTCTAAGAATGTCCTTTTGGTCACTCTCTCCGAGTCCTCCATGAAATATTCCTCCTTTAAAGCTACTTTGAGTTCTTCCCAATTTCTCCCATGCCCATCTTTAATTGCCCTAACATGCTCCCTAATTTCTGGAGCAACAACTAGCTCAAAGCTTTGAATCATCTCACCTTCTGACACACGATGCAGCTCCATCTCCTTCACATACTCGCGTAAGTACTTGGTTACATCTTTGCCATTGAACTGATCCATTCTGTTGACGACCGCTTGTATGGCCTTCATTGTTGAAATCTCCCTTCTTTCAGTAGCATGTTGTTGTTGCATGAACATTGCAAATGCTTGAAACATTTGCATTGTTGCTGGGTCAAAATGCATACCCTGTTGCTCAACATGATCACCCATGGTTACCCACAAACTCTCACCCTAGCAGATTCGCGTCGGGTTCACCAAAAATATGTCGAGAAATTTGCGGTCTTGCCAGGAAAGCACCGGGCTTATGGCTGTGAGAGTTTGTGAGAGAACTCAACAAAAACTATATGAAGGAGTTAAACCATAGATGCCATGAAGACTAGGGTTTGGAAAGAAGTGCAATCAAAGAAGACTCACTCTTTCTCTCTTGCACTCACACACACAAAGAAAGAACACAAAAGAGAATGTCAAAACAATACGAAGATGAAAACATCAAGGCTATGGTCATATCATATCATGGGTAATATGAAAGGGTTAATGGATGAGTTAATGGCATTCAATCTTGGCTGACCAAATAGGCTACGAATTGTTCTTTGGAATTGTAGTTTTGTGCTTACCATAATATATATATTTTGTCTAGTGATTGGGATTAATTGTGTGTACAAATACTCTTGGTTCATAGCAAGATAACTACGCTTACATCAAAAGAAAAATTATAGTCTATGAGAGGTAGTATGATGGGATCCGGTGATAGAAGTATTTCATTGAGCCTTTTAGGGCCGAAGAGAAACACTATACGTTGTTGAAAGTGTATTTTACAGCTAATCCATACGTTAATTCTAATAGATCGTACAGAGTGAAAGCGATAGAAATGATCATCATGTGGGTTATTCATCTAGGATAGTATGTGAGAAATGTAGATATGAGAGAAGTGAAGAGATGAGAAGTTTCCCTCCCAAGCCCTATTCTTGCCCGTAGGCAATAAGGATACTGCGGGGAGAGATGTACCTGTAGCAAAGAGAACCTAGAGAGGATGAATTACTAAGAATGAGAGAGATAGGTTTGGTTAAGGAGATGAGATTAGATACATATATATATGTTGGATTAGAGATGAAAATGAAAACAACAAGAAATCAAGAAAACATCAATGTAGAACACATCTTACTTGAAACCCTTCGACACCATTATTGATGGGAGAGAGAAGAAGAGGGGAGAATTCAATGTTGATTGATACGCCAAGTGCAAGACCTTCTTTGATTAGAGCTGATCTTCCAAGGTTAGCTTGTTGCAAGAATGGCTAGTCTCCCTCTAGGAGAAAGTGTAGGCTTGGGCTTATGTTAATGGCTAAGTATAATTAGGCATTACTACTCACTCCCTCGTGAATTCCTCTCATCAATGGCTTGAATGCTTGAGTTCTTTTTCAAGGAAGAAGAGGTCGCCTTTTATAGGTGAAGGGAGCCCCCAAAGGTTTACACAAGAAGAGAGGAGCCAGTGTGAACAGAAATTGGAAAAGTTGGAAATGAGCTGCCCCTGCATGATGTGGGCATACCGGGGTCCAGTATTTTGATCATATCTCCTCAACCGTGGCTCCAAATAAAAAAGTAAAAATATGGGCAAAAACTTCAGCTCATTAGCTACGATTTTCATTTTAAAATCGTTTTCCAATTCGGATTGGAACCTTGTGTAAAAAATTCATCAAAATAGGGTCCATTTATGGCAGCAAAAGTCTTCATGTGGTCTTCTTAGCCTAGACTTTCATTTAATTTCAAAGGACACCTCATGCCATATGAAAGCATGACATTGCTCCTTGACAAAGTTTTGTAATCATGCTTGCAATAATGCATTAAAATAAGTGTATCTTTGAAATCATGCCACCTAGTGTCCCACTAGGATTTGATTCTCTCCTAGTAGCTATTTAAAAAGAAATAAGAAAAGTACAAAAAATACATAGAATATATATATATATTGGAGTTTACCCTAGATATAGGATCTAGCTAGGGTGTGAAATGATAATGAAATATTAGAAATAAAGAATCAATGCTTTTTGCCCCAAGTTAAAGAGGCGGAGCTATTGATGCTTTTCCCATAGTATTTTCTGATGGTAAAGTAAGGATATGTTAACCTTGAGAAAAATAATAGGATGAGATAGAAGGATTATTATTATACTTAAATATGCATATGTACACTATAGGAAATATAATTATGTATCTAAAAAAATACAAGATAGATCTTGTAGCATGCGTTCCGACTATGTACGTGTCACAGCACGACAACGTGATAACATATAACATCAATTCCTCGTTGGTCTCTGACCGAAGACCTCACACACTTTCAAAGATGGTGAGAGCTAGCGGGGTATGAGAGTAGATCTAGAGGAAAAAGGAGCATTCTTACGAGAAAGAAGTATTTCCTTTCTTAATTACTCTTGTAGATTAGCTTAGCTTAGTAATTAGATAATAGAGGAGAGAAGCACGACATTGAAGCTCTTGGTTGGATTTGCATTCTATATCCAAGAGTTCTTGGTGTAGGCCTCCATTCTCCAATCTTGGAGAAGAAGATGAGCTTTCCATTAAAGCTTTGAGAAGGAGATGACTTTCTTGCTCTACACAAGAGTTGTGTGAGTGTGTGTGGAATTATACCTTTACAAATCAACCCCCTCTCTCATCTTGGTCGACCCCTCTTGCAATTTACTCATGCTGGCTTCCTATTGGCCCTTGAAAAGCTTAGCCAATAGCATTTGAGCAAGCGTTTTACTCATGCTGGCTTCCTATTGCATTCCATATCCAAGAGTTGTTGGTCTAGGCCTCCATTCTCCAATCTTGGAGAAGAAGATGAGCTTTCCATTAAAGCTTGGAGAAGGAGATGACTTTCTTGCTCTACACATGAGTTGTGTGAGTGTGTGCGGAATTATGCCTTTACAAATCAACCCCCTCTCTCATCTTCGTCAACCCCTCTTGCAATTTACTCATGTTGGCTTCCTATTAACCCTTGAAAAGCTTAGCCAATAGCATTTGAGTAAGCTTTTTACTCATGCTAGCTTCCTATTGGTCGGTGAAAAGTTTAGCCAATAGCATTTGAGAGGCCCAGTCAAGAGCCTTGTCACAAGTGTCCACCCCTTTCCTCTTTTGTAAAAGCTGAGATAATTAATTTAATTTTCTAAATTGTTATTGGACCTTTTTGTCTTCTGGCCAATAGGAATTAAGCAAATTTGTGGCCTGCTTATTTCTCATTGGACCTTTTGACTGTCCAATAGTCTTTTTGGGAGATTAATTCTCATTGGTTCTTTTATCAAGAATTTCTAAAATAAAAAATTGAATTTACACTAGCTCAATCCCCATTGGTCCACCTCTTTGTCAATCCAATAGGATTCAGGCAAGAATTGGGGGTTTCTTTGCATGCCTAACATGTGTCCTGTTTACTTTGTGGAAAGGGTAAGCTTAGGTGTATAATGTGTGTGTGTGTGTGTGTAGTCACTTCACAAGCTTTGTCATCTTCCCAGCTCGCCCTCGAATCTGTCCTCTAGCTATTTGGACTTTTGTACACACACAAAGCATCCTATTCCATTAACATTTGAGCATTGGACTTACACTTTGAAATTTTGGAACTTAACCTTTTGGAAGTCTTAATGGGCTGAACCCTAAGGTATTTGGAGCCCATCCATTGCACATTGTACATTGCTCTTTTGTAGATGGTACCCCTTTGGATCCCTACTGTGACCAGACTGCTAGCCTTACTAATAATCTAGCTTTTGTTCCCCTAGTACTTTCTTATATTAAATGATCAGTTTAACATGAGAAAATAATTTAGGAGAATTAGATATTAGTTATTATGACATTACCTCTCTCTTGAAATCATAGTCGTCCTTGACTATGAGGTAGAGATGATAACGCATAGTCATTAGTCCTTTGCTTAGCGGGTATAGGATCCCTATTTTACCCTATGACATCGTTCCACAATCGATGATTAATCCATTTGGCGCTTGACAGCTGAAGTTTCTGCAAGCATGTCTGCGCATTAGTCATATCAATCTTCTATAGTATAGTGACAAGCTCTACTTGGTGTTTGGGAGACGTCGTCTCCGCAAACTTGATCCTAATGAAAAAAAGAGATTCTTATAAGAAAAAAACATTGATCATTTAAAACATATTTACATTTGCTTACTCTAAGGAATCATTGTAAGCATTGACAAGGTTTGGGTTATCCTTTAATTGTATGCCTTACATCCATCTAGCATCTTCAAAAGGATAATTCTTGAACTTAATAAGATACCGTCGGATAATATTAACACCTCTCAATACCTTGTCTTCGTGTCGCAGAATGGACTCTGGCTGCAGTACCTCTTCTTGGTCTTCAATCTCCGATGGGTCTTCTATGGTTGCTTCTTGGGGTGGCTCTCCTTGGTAAGGCTTTAACAGGTTCACATGGAAAGCATTGTGTATGAGCCAGTGGTTGGGAAACTTGAGCTTATAAGCCATCTCATTGATTGGATTAAGAATCTGAAAGGGGCCATAGTACCTTTTTGCTAGTTTAGCATAGTATTTTTGGTGTCCCGTAGGATTCTTTCCCGTCGTGTGTCTTAATCGAGCCTTGGGAAATTTAAGCAAGACCCAATCACTCTTTTTAAAGTTCAGGGCTCTTCTGTGCTTGTTAGCAGCAGCCTTTTTCCTTTGTTGTGAGATGGATATAGCATCTTTAATCTTTTGGAAATATTCTTGTAGGTCGCGGCTATATTCATCTGCAGCGAAGATCTTCCCATGTACCTTAAGTACCAGGGGACTTTTTTATCTTTCCTCAATTACCTCAGAAGGTGATTTTCCCGTGAATGTATGTACTGTGTTATTGTAAGCATACTCCACTAAAGGTAAGTACTTATCCCATTGGGATCTTTGATCTACTTCAGTGACATAAGCTTTTAGTAGATCAAGAATTGTTAGGTTAGCTATCTCACTTTGACCATCCATTTGCGGGTGATAGGCTGAAGATAAATTTAGCCTTGTACCCAAATTCTCAAAGAGACCCTTCCGAAAATTGCTTGTCATTCTAGGATCTCTATCCGACACTATTGACATTGGAAATCCCTAGTACTTAAATATTTGTAATATAAAGAGGGTTGCCATTTGATGAGCCTTAATAGTATTTTTGATAGGTATGAAATGCACTTGTTTATTGAATCTGTCTACTATTGTCCATATTCCCGTATTCCCATGGATAGACTTAGGCAATCCAAAGGTAAAATCCATGGATATGCTCTCCCAGGGTGAATTAGGAATTGGCAAAGGCTGAAGAAAACCAGGTTGCTCCCCTCTATCAAACTTTGTCTTTTGGCAAACCACACATTTAGAAACATACTCTTGTATGTTTGCTTTCATGGTAGGCCAATAGAAGTACATTTCTATCCCTCTTAGGGTAGCTTGAATCCCTCTATGCCCTGCATATGGAGAGCATGAGATTCATACATTACTTTCTCAAGTAGCGAGTTAGTAACACATAGCCTATTACCATAGAGAAGATAACCATCTTGTAGGGTAAATGGTTCCTCTTTCTTCCCTAGTGCAAGGGCTGACATCACATCTTTAAAATCGGAATTGATAGCGTACTCATCTATCATAGAAGATAAATCATTGTGAGTTGCTATGGAAATCGCATTCACTCTCGGTCGTCTTGAGAGTGCATCAGCTACTTGATTATGCTTGCTAGCAATGTGAGCAATATCAAAATGAAATTGCGAAAAGAAATTTGCCCACCTCATTGTTTGTTGGAGAGCTTGGTCTGCGTCATGAAATATTTGAGGCTTTGGTGATCCGCCACAGAATGAAAGGAGTCCCCAATAAGTAGTGCTTCCACGTGTCTAAGGCATGTAGAACTGCAAGGAGTACCTTTTCATATATGCCTACAACTTGCTCAACTGGGTCGAGCCTTCGACTTTCATATGCTATGGCGTGCCCTTCTTGGAGCAGCACGGCTCCAAGGCAATCACCACAAGCGTCGAATTGGACCTCAAATGGCTTTGAGAGATCCAGTAGTGTAAGCACAAGTTGAGAGAGAAGCTTCTCTTTAAGCTTTTCAAAAGCAGTGTTCTCCTTGGTAGTCCATGCATACTTAATGTTCTTTTTTGTTAGTTCATGCAATGGTCCTGCTATGAGTGAGAATTTTTCTATGAAGCGTCTATAGTATGCACACATACCTATAAAGCTTCTTAATTCATGCAGATTCTTTGGGTTAGGCCATGCTTTTATTATTTCTAACTTTGATGGATCCATTTGGATGGCATCTTTAGAGATAATATGACCTAAATACTGAATCTCTTGTAAGAAAAATTCACTTTTCTTTTGATTTATATAAAGCTTATTCTCTCACAAAACTTGAAAAATTACCTGGAGGTGTTGTTTGTGCTCGTCCAAGGAATTGGAGTAGATGATTATATCATCAAAGAACACTCCAGTGTAAATGCAGTGAGGCCTAAAGAGCTTCTCCATCATGTGGTTGAATGCAGTTGGTGCATTGGTCAAGCCAAAAGGCATGACAATGAATTCGTAGAGACCAAACGTAGTGCAAAATGCGGTCTTTACAATGTCTTGATCAACAATCCTTATTTAGTGATAGCCACTTTTTAGGTCAATCCTACTAAAGTAGGTCGATCCTTGTAGCTTATCAAATAGGTCTTCTACTCGCGGAACGGGAACCCTATTTTTGATAGTGATCTTATTTAGTGCTCTATAGTCGACACACATACGATATGTGCCATGTTTCTTTTGCACTAATAAAACTGGTGAACCAAATGGAGATGAACTAGGCCTAACCATTCCTTTCTCAACCAACTCATACACTTGCCGCATAATTTCCTCTTGTTGAGCTTGAGAAACTCGATAAGGAGGTTTATTAGGCGGTGAGCTTCTTGGAAGAAGCTCAATTGCATGGTCACCATCCCCTCATTTTGGAGGCAATTCATTAGGGATGTCGTCAATAAAAACATCTTGGAATTCATTAATGGAATTAGATAACCCTAATTCTTTTTTATTCCCTTTATTTTTATTTGACAGACCATTGGGTTCATTTTGAGAGTCTTTTACAAATATCATGTACACGGAAATAGAGCTCTTTATTGACTTATCAAAAGCTTGCTTATGTACAAGAGGTATAGTGTTACCTAACTCGTTAGCATATACGTACATATCTTTGTCCCTGTACTTAAAGTAAATGTTCCTTTCAGGAAACTTGATGTTGGCCGCCATGCGATCAAACCATGGTGCCCCTAGGATTACATCCTCATGCTTAAGGGGAGAGATGAATAAATCCTCTTTGTCCACATAACTTTGGACATGAAGCTTCAATTTCCCAATTAAGGGAGTAACTAGGAGTTCTTCTCCCTTGAAAGCACCATCGGCTAGCAAGGTATTTCCCATCTCAAAGGCTTGGATGCCTAGCTTAGTGGCCAACTCCGCGGATATGAAATTGTGAGTAGAGCCATTGTCGAAGAGAATGAAAGCATCATGTTCTCTTACCTTTCCCCAAGCATGGCATAGAGGAAATCCTTTGCGATGAGCATCTTCTTCTTGAACTTCAACTATGGAAGCTCTAGGAGGTTCATTGCGTGTGTTCTTTTGTGGGCAAGCATGATAAGCATGACCTTGCTCCCCACATTTGAAACAACGGTTATCCTTGCGATAACGCTCTAGATCTTTAGGAGAGAGTCTATTTTTGCCTTTGTAGACTCCCTTCTCCTTAGCTTTGTTGTTGTTGAAGTTGCCCTTGGGAAACTTTTGGACACGGTCCTTCCCCTTAGGCTCATTACGGTCTTTGCTTTCCATGGGCTTAAGATTTTTCTTAGCCCCTTGTTGGAAGTGGATTTGTGAAGCCACCATAGTATGGTGTATGACCGCTGAAATAGTGCGAGGCCTTTGGGAGTTGACATACTCCACCATATCTTCAGATAAACCCACACAAAATTGTTGTATTTGCTCTCCAAAATCTATCTTTTTGTAGACAGTGGCTTTGAGATGTAAATCCCAAAACTTGTCTACATATTTGTGAATAGATTCGTAGGGAGAGAGCTTCAAGCTTCACCATTCGGTGAGCACTTTGTCTTTGGCATCGCTAGCCAAAACCTGCTTCATAATGGAAGCTCTTAAAGATTTCCATGTTCGTGGAGCTTCACTATTTGCTCGTAGGCTACACCACCATTGCCTGGTGGACTTTTGAAGATGCATGGCTACATGACGTCTCTTAGAGGACTCCGTGTAAAGTGTGAGCTTTTTCCTAAGGTGTGAGTCAAGGAGAGGAGAGTGGATTTATCCCACATACTGTGGAGCAAGGTTGTAGAGCTACTTAAAGCTCATTTCTTGAATCAATAAACAGCAACTCATTTTGCACTACATGCTTGTCTATGGTGAGCTTGAGCTAAGCTAAGTCAATACTCAAGATTGTGTTTATGAGTCCAAGCTAATCCTATCTTGGAACCTAATTCACTTGAGTGATAACCTTGCTTACACACACTCACACACTTGCACCATGTTTCTCTTTCATCCACCATAGCTAGCACGATCCAATTCCTAACATTTGGTATCAGAGCTATGGTGTGCTAGCTAGGATTGTTGTTGTACTTTTGTGTGTTAGCTTGATTAGCACCTCCTAATCATCATTAGGATCCTTGGTATTTCTCTTCTTCTCTTCCCATTGCATACCTTGTAACTAATTAGCATCAATTAGTCAGTGTGAGCACGTTCTTGGGTTTGATTCCCTTGGGCCACTACTCTCCTGGCTAATTCTGAGGTTAATTAGTATTATGCTTAATTATTAGGTGTTTCTCTCAATACTTTTCTTACCATCTTTTGTGTTCCATTACTCCCATGTACGGCACTACCTTGCTTTGTCACTTATGAGCATCCATAGCCAATGTCATGAGCTTCGCAATGCATCCTCCAATGCTCCAATTGGACATCTTATGAGAAAATAATTGCTTAATTAATTGTGAAAGTTTATGCCACTATTTCTATGTCCTCTGCAGCAGGGAAGTGTGTTTAGGTGTGTGTGTGTGTGTGTGTGCCTAGAAGAGCATTCAATGCTCACCACCCTTTGTGGAAAAAACAAGCCTTAACTAGCCTTGCAAGTGGTGGGAACACCTTGCTTAAAGGGGCCTTTGACCTTTTTAAAGGGTGGCCACACCCCAAACAAGGCGCCCACTGGACGGACCTCAAAAACTCGCTCAGCTCGTTTGAAGTCCGGAGTCGGGTCCGAACGGCCGGCTGGAAAGCAGCATCGCCGTCCGGCGGTCCTCACTACACAGTGGAGAATGGACGCGCACGCAAATAATCCGATTGTCTACCCGCCTGCCCATGCCTACCCGGCCGTGCCCGCGCCGCCCGAACTGCCCGGCTTCAAATCTTCACCTTGTTGGCCCCCCCCCCTTCCCACGCCGCAGCCTCAAAGGCCTTCAAGTTGTTTATCCTACCCCCCTCACAGGGGCGCATTCCCACGTGCCTGAAAGCTCTAAGGAAATGCTTTTTTAAGCCCATGCTCCCAAGGTGTTTTCCAAGCCTACATAAGCTCACTTTCCCACCGCACTGCTGCCGAGCACCTCCAAGAGGATCAAAACCCCAAGCTTGCTACAACCTTTTGCTTTGATGCTTGAAAGAAAACCTGCTTTAAAGTTTGCTTCGGAAGGGCTCTTTTGAAGTTCCGATGGGACACTCCACATTGGCTTGGTTAGATATCCAAGCATCCAAAGGAGCATTACCTCCTTGTGAAGAGGGGCTTCACCAACGCGACGGTGAAGAGGAGCTTCACAAAAAGGGGGGATCTCTCTCTCTCTCTCTCTCTCTCTCTCTCTCTCTCTCTCTCTCTTACAATGAACCCTTAAAATTATTGCAACCAAGAACAAAATTTTGCAAATTAAATTTTTCTATCATCAATTGTGCACCATGTAAAGAGGCAGACACTGGCTAGGAGAGTCTCCTACGCTAAGACCCCTCTATTAGCACAAATGGGGGACAAGGGAATAGAGAAATTCAATGGGGAGGGATTTCACACTTGGAAAACGAAGTTAAGAGGCTACCTTATGAAAAATTGTTTGTGGTCTGTCATTAGCACTGCCTTAGAGCAACAAGCCGAACCCGATGGAGTGCACACTAGGGCATCTACACTCATAGCAAGTGCACAAAATTTGGCCAAAGACGAACAGGCATTGGGAATCATCATCACCTCCTTGAATGACAACTACGTGCATTTCATAGATGAATGTAAGCATGCACATGAATCCTGGCATGTCCTAGAAAGTAATTTTGGAGCTAGGGCCAAAAGAAGCAAAGTTAGTAAAGACAGCTTTACAAAGTGACTATGATTGAAGGGGAGGATATTGCTAGCCTAGTGAACAGGCTTAAGAGCATTGTCACACAGCTCACTTACATCCAAGTTGAAGTACCAGAAGATGACAAAGTGGCCATACTTTTAAGTGCACTTCCACCTTCTTATGACCACTTAGTCACAATTCTTGAAGAAAAAGAACCAGCACCACCATTTCAAGATGTCATCAACTCAATCCAAGCAGAAGAAAGAAAGCAAAGAGGTTCACTCACCCCATCAGGAAGAGTTTTCATCGCAACATCTTCAAGGGGAAGATATTCACCATTAACATCAACAAACAGAAGAAAGTGTTATGAATGTGGAAGAATGGGACACGTAGCGAAATATTTCTACACAAACAAACCTTGCAACAAATGTGGTAGGAAGGGACACCCTCCTTCTCCATGCTACTCAAGTGGAGGTAGTAGCAGTGGAGAAAGCAGCAGCAGTAGAAGCAACAGCAGAAGCAACGAAAGCAAGAGACCTGACAGAGGATCAACTCACATAGTAGAAGACAAAAAGGATGAAGACGAAGGTAGCGTTTGGGAAGACCCATTTTGAAGATGCAGACTCTCTACTTGTAGGGGAGGACTTTTTCCTGTGTGGATACCAACTTATCATCCTGTGTGGACATCACCATCCTTTGTGGATCTTTCTTGTGTGGATTTTACCATCCTGTGTGGATATCACCATCCTTTGTGGACTTTATTTTCCTGTGTGGATATCACCATCCTCTGTGGATTTTGTTAGCCTGTGTGGATCATGCATCTTCAGTATCTTGTCTTAGTCCAAACCTCAAGGGGAGGATTGTAAAGTGTGAGCTTTGTCCTAAGGTGTGAGTCAAGGAGAGGAGAGTGTATTTATCTCACATACTGTGGAGCAAGGCTGTAGAGCTACTTAAAGCTCATTTCTTGAATCAATAAACAACAACTCATTTTGCACTACATGCTTGTCTATGGTGAGCTTGTGCTAAGATAAGTCAATACTCAAGATTGTGTTTATGAGTCCAAGCTAATCTTATCTTGGAACCTAATTCACTTGAGTGATAACCTTGCTTACACACACTCACACACTTGCACCATGTTTCTCTTTCATCCACCATAGCTAGCACGATCCAATTCCTAACACTCCATGAAGCCCTCATCTCCGAATGCCGCATCAAATTGTTGAATAAAGGCCAAAACTTTGTCGGTAGCACCAAAGGTGCCATTGTAGGTAAGAAAAGAGATACTCTTTCCTCCCTCCTTGAACTGTTTGAGCTTGAATGACCTCTTCCAAGACGCATAGGATTTCCTATGGCCTCTCCTTTTGAATTCTTTGGGATTTGCACCATCACTTCCTTCATAAGAGGAGGAGGATGATGAAGATGGAGAAGAGGGTGACCTCTTTCTCACATTTTTCTTCTCATACTTCCTTTCTTCCTTCTTTGAATTACGGTGAGAAGGACTATCCGATGGTCTTCTCCGTTTAGGGGGTGTTGGAGAGCGTTTTGCCCGCTGTATTCGTGGTGCCATCTCCGCCGAGGTGGTGGGAGATTCGCTTCTTTCTCGTTATTCCGATGGGGGCTCTACCATTGAGATTTGGGCTCTCCTTGGTGAGGGAGTTGCCCCGTCAACTTGTAAGCTTATGGGTCCTTCATATGGGTCCTCCTCTTCTCTCACCGTAGAGAGCCCTCTTTTAGAAATCTCACTAGGAGCTTTCATAGGCACTCCCTCTTCTAGGTGAGGAGATTGGAGAGTCCCATGGATGCGTAATTGCTGTTGTACTTCACCTTGGAGGGATGGGTTGCCCATGGCTTGTTGAAGCATAGTAACAAGATAGTTCACAAGCATAGGGGCACAATAGTAGCTTGACCATTAGCAAAATCAAAGCCATCAACATTAATTTCACTCTCTCTACTATTGTCAACCATTCTAGCTACGTTTAAGGTGTAAATTTTTACTTGTACTTTGGCACTTCAAGCCCTAGTTGCTACTCCTCTTTACTTTAAAAGATAGGCACTCAAGCATCTATACCAATGGCTCGAAATATCATTAATTGCAAGGAATAGAAGAGAGGGTTTATCATAGCCCACTCGGCACCGGTTCTTGTGAAGCTTCTAATAGCTCAATAATGTTTAAGCCGTAGGCAAGCCCCTTGGGACTCCATTATTAAGACCATAGCTCTCGACGGGGATACCCCGTTAACTGCATGAAGCAGGTGCACCTCAAGGATAATAAATCCCTATTCTACTTACCCTCATGAAATTATTAATACCAACTGCTTGTAGCAAGCTTAAGGATCTCTCTTTTTGAGCAAGAAAAGAGAAATTGATAGCTCTGATACCAATGTAACATTTAATGGTCTATAAAGCTTGTAAATAGCGGAAAATAACTTAACATAGTGAGCATTTCATTAAGAGCAAGTTATTAATGAGCATAAAAGAGTGCTTGGTTGGAGATAGCAACATTAGCATAACACCTAATTAGTTTGGCATAACAATACTTGAAAGAGGGAGAGAAACAGAACAATTGACAACTATTGAGGATCGGATTTACATGGACCGGACCCCATCCATTAGGAATTTGTACTATAGCTTCTCCCATTAAGAGAGACTTTGTATAATACAATTCTTTGTGTTCCTTGGTAAAAACTCGTTGGTGCTATGAAGATGGAAGCTTCATGCACCAAACTTACACATACACATAACATCAATTCCTCGTTGGTCTCTGACCGAAGACCTCACACACCTTCAAAGCTAGTGAGAGCTAGCGGGGTATGAGAGTAGATCTAGAGGAACAAGGAGTATTCTTACAAGAAAGAAGTATTTTCTCACTTAATTATTCTTGTAACTTAGCTTAGCTTAGTAATTAGATAATAGAGGAGAGAAGCATGGCATTGAAGCTTGGCTCTTGGTTGGATTTGCATTCCACATCCAAGAGTTGTTGGTGTAGGCCTCCATTCTCCAATCTTGGAGAAGAAGATGAGCTTTCCATTAAATCTTGGAGAAAGAGATGACTTTCTTGCTCTACACATGAGTTGTGTGAGTGTGTGTGGAATTATGCCTTTACAAATCAACTCCCTCTCTCATCTTGGTCGACCCCTCTTGCAATTTACTCATGTTGGCTTCCTATTAACCCTTGAAAAGCTTAGCCAATAGCATTTGAGCAAGCTTTTTACTCATGCTAGCTTCCTATTGGCCGGTGAAAAGTAGCCAATAGCATTCGAGAGGCCCAGTCAAGAGCCTTGTCACAAGTGTCCATCCCTTTCCTCTTTTGTAAAAGCTGAGATAATTAATTTAATTTTCTAAATTGTTATTGGACCTTTTTGTCTTCTGGCCAATAGGAATTAAGCAAATTTGTGGCCTGCTTATTTCTCATTGGACCTTTTGACTGTCCAATAGTATTTTTGGGAGATTAATTCTCATTGGTTCTTTTATCAAGAATTTCTAAAATAAGAAATTGAATTTACACTAGCTCAATCCTCATTGGGCCACCTCTTTGTCAATCCAATAGGATTCACGCAAGAATGGGGGTTTCATTGCATGCCTGACATGTGTCCTGTTTACTTTGTGGAAAGGGTAAGCTTAGGTGTATAGCGCACGAGCGTGTGTGTGTGTCTAGTCAAACAAGATTTTTCATCTTCTTAGCTCGCCCTCTAATCTGTCCTGTAGCTATTTGGACTTTTGTACACACACAAAGCATCCTATTCCATTAACATTTGAGCATTGGACTTACACTTTGAAATTTTGGAACTTAACCTTTTGGAAGTCCTAATGGGCTGAACCCTAAGGTCTTTGGAGTCCATTCATTACACATTGCACATTGCTCTTTTGCAGATGGTACCCCTTTGGATCCCTACTCTGGGGCCCCTACTGTGACTAGTCTGCTAGCCTTACTAACAATCTAGCTTTTTCTCCCCTGGTACTTCCCCATATTAAATGATCAATTTAACATGAGAAAATCATTTAGGAGAATTAGATATTAGTTATTATGACACATTGTTTAGGAAACACATTGCACACTAGTTATGAACACAACTCCTTATCATTTATGGCCAATGGTAAACATGTGCTTTTGCTTGGTAAGAAAAATATACCATCTGCACCTCTTATATGTACAGCCAAGCTTTCTATTTTACAGAAAGCAAATTTAATAGATGAAGTCTTTTTGTGTTACTGCTTATCTCCAAGTCTTGTGAATTCTCAAGAACAAAGTGCGGTGAATTCTATTAATGGTATACAAAATGCAATGAATTCTAATGATAAGCAAAATGTTAACAAGTCTAACGAGAAAAGTTCTCTCAATTTTAATTCTATAGAGCAACGTGCAACTATTATAAAATAGACATTACAAGAATTACAAGATTCTCCATTGCAGCATAACTCTAGTTTACTTTCTTCTTTTGCACGGCAAAAGCTGACTCACTTACTCACGGAGTATAGTGATGTTTTCTCAAGTGATTTACCCCGGGTATACCCCCTACACATGATGTGAAGCATGGCATAGATGTCTTGCTAGGGACTAAACCAATGAGTAAACCGTATGAGTGCTAAAGAAGCCAAGGAGGTTGAGAGTCAGTTGGCTGACTACTTCGCCCTGGTTTCATTAGACCTAGCACTTTGCCTTAGGCATCACCAATTCTATTGGTAAAAAAGAAGATGGTACTATGCGCATGTGCGTAGATTATCGTGGATTAAATGCCATAACCATCAAGAACAAGTATCCTCTGCCTTGAGTGGATGAGTTGTTTGATCAACTCCATGGGGCAAGATACTATACAAAGATAGATCTCTGTTCAGGATACCACCAGGTGCGTATCCTTTTGCAAGATATCTCCAAAACCTCCTTTAGAACACGGTTTTTGCATTTTGAACTTTTGGTTATGCCTTTTGGTTTAACCAATGCTCCAAGTACATTTATGACACTCATGGATAGTGTCTCCCTATCTTGGAAAATTTGTTTTGATGGCATTCTCATTTACAGTAAGACTGAACATGAACACATAGAACAGTTATGATTAGTGTTCAAACAGCTACGAGCTCACGTGTTGTATGCTAAGTAAAGTAAGTGCAATTTCTTTAAAACAAAGATACATTACCTCAGTCATGTGATCTCTTATTCTGGCATCAAAATGGACACTGACAAGGTCTCTGACATTCTTCGATGGCCACATCCCAACATGGTTGAGGAGCTTCAAATATTTTAGGCATGGTTGGATTTTATCGACAGTATATCCGTGATTATTCCAAAATCACTATTCCTATGACATATCAACTTAAAGAAAAACATAAGACCTTTTCTTGCGGATGGCAAAAAATGCAGTTTTAAACAGCTCAAGGTAGCTATAGCCACTGCTTCCATCCTAGTAATTGTTGACCCACTTAAGCCGTTTGTGGTAGGGAATGATGCTAGTGATAAAGCAATCGGTGCGGTACTTCTCTAAGAGGAAAGACCTATAGCCTTTGAAAGTAAAAAGTTAGATAGAGCTCAATAGAACTATTATGTCTATGACAGAGAGCTGTATGTCATAATTCACGCTTTACGAAAGTGGTGACACTGTTTATATGGTGCCGAGTTTGAAGTAGTATTTGACCATGAGAGTATCAAATGGTTTACTACTCAAACGGACTTGAAGGGTCGTAAAGCTAGATGGGCAAAAATCCTTCAAGATTGTGATTGTAAGCTACGATGTTGCAAGGGGCAAAATAATGTAGTAGCAGATGCACTAAGTCGGATGCCTCAGATTAATTCACTTGCTTTCACAAAAATAAAGAGTGAATTTTTGGAGTCATTACGTGGCAAGTGTGCACAAGATCAATCATATGCTAAAGTGTGGAGTGAAATTTAAAAAGGGATCCCTCACACTCACATGTCTCTGTACAGCTATATCAACATGTCTCTGCACGTGTAGATAAAAACTCCAACACATAGAGCTCCACCCCTACTCAGGAAGAGCTTAAGTGATAGAAGAATTTTCCATTGATGATGTATACTTACTCCACAAGGGTAGAGTATGTGTCCCAAAGGACTCAGACACTAGCACCAAATCTTATTTGAGTGTCACAATAGTCCAAGTGCTGGTCGTCCAAGTATTCGTAAGACGTATGCCTTAGTTCGACGACAATTTTATTGGTCGCGGGCTTACATCATGATGCTCAAGAGTACGTACTAAACTACCAACCATGCCAAGTTAATAAGTCACACCGCCTCAAGGTAGGTGGCCTTTTACATCCTTTAGAGATTCCACAAGGTAAGTGGGAGAGCATCTCTATGGATTTTGTAGTAGGACTACCTACTACAAATTGTGGCCATGATGCCATACGGATAATTGTAGACCTCTTACAAAGATGGGCCGATTCATTCCCACTAAGACTACAGTTAAGACATCGTAATTAGCACAACTATGTGTAGAGGATATATATAAACTCTACGGTCTTCCAACTAGTATCATTAGTGACAGAGATCTAAAGTTCAAAAATCACTTCTGAAGAGCTGTGTTTCAAAAGTTGGAAACTAAACTTAATCTGAGTACGGCTGATCATCTAGAAATAGATGATCAAACCGAAAGAGTTAATCAAGTGCCAGAGGATATGCTACGAGTGTACGTTAGCAAGAAGCAAACCAATTGGGAAGACTACTTACCTATATTGGAATTTTCTTATAATAGTTCAAAGCATGTGACTACAGGGTTTAGTCCATTTATACTTTTATATGGATTTCAACCTAGATCGCCCATTACGGTGGGGTTGGCTAAGGAGAAGATATAACAAGCGAAGGATTTTCTCCAAGACCATGTTGACATGCTTTGAGTTGCTAGACAAAATGTTAATCAAGCTCAAGATCGACATAAGAATTACATAGATGAGCATCATCGTCTTGCTACTTTCGAAGAAGGAGACAAGGTTTTCCTCAAGGTTCCATATCACTCAGAAATTTTGAAGATGGGAAAAGTTGCTAAACTTTCACCATGCTATTGTGGACCATTTATCATTCTTAAACGTATAGGTCAAGTGGCCTATAAGTTAGCTCTTCCAAAGAACTCACGAGTTCATCTTGTTTTTCATGTTAGCCGTTTTACGAAAACAGCTAGGATAGAATGATAATATCATTGACACAGGTGTGTTAGCTGACCTTATTGAAGCACCAAGAATCCCTCATGAGCCCAAAAAGATTTTGGATTCTTGAGCTTTGCACCAGACATCATGTCAGACGACAGGTGTTGGTAAAATGGCTAGATAGACCTGAAGAAGGTTCTACATGGGAGAATGTCTCTACACTTAAAAAACGTTTTCCTACTTCATTTTTTAGGACAAAAATGATTCTCCAAGGGGGGGGGGGGGGGGGGGAGGTAATGTAAGCACATGGGTCCTACGGGAAAGGCCACCGACACGACCGGATAGTGTGTAAGCTAGGGGGAGGCTATAAGATAGCACGGTTGGGTGGAGACTAGCACATGCATTACCACCACCCTTTCACTTGGCTATACATTTTGTTGCATATCCTACGTTGTTGAGGTTCGATAGCGTGAGGTTTTCATTGAGTTGAGGTATTCTCAAATGTGGAGATACCTTCCGTGATACAGGTAGGTGGAGCATCCCTTATGAGGCCTCGCCATAGAATATGTATAGAGTGGTATAAGTGCTTTTGACGTCGAGTTGGCAGTCTATGGTCAGTTTGACAGTTTATGTGCCTCAGTTGGTCTCTATACAGTGTGCTTTTGAGAGGCATTGCCCTCTTTTATTCTTTGTGAGTGACACACTTGGTCATTTTGTCTCGTATTTTGGTTGACATCGTCCCAAATACAAAGGAAACTCTATTGAAAATTTTCTAGAATCTTTTGGTAGTTTTGTCACCATGTCGTTCTTTCCACCTTTGAACATTGGGAAGGAAAATTTTAAATTACTCGAGTGTTCTGCAATGTGACTGGTTCTGGTTTTGTGAATTGGCTTCTTCTTTATGGACCTTCTTCTACTATAGTGATCCATATCAACACTCCACTCCTTGTATGTCTCTATTTCTGACATTGTGTCCTCTTCTTTCTTCTTTGCTAATTTATGCGTTGATTTGTGCCATTGTTTACTCCCATCACTTTCTCATTGTGTTTTGTATTTTTTGGGACCCACAAGATTGATTTCTTTGTTTAGCCCGTTCAGCTTGCCTTCTCTTGGAATGAGTGGAATGTTGGGAATCCCTCGATTCATCAACTATCCCTAGCCCTAGGGCCACATCCGTATCATTACTAGGTTCTTATTCAATTTGTAGCTGTACTCTAATTGGACTAACATGGTTTGGATCATCCATGAACTTGGTAGCTGGCCGTTGACCACTTGTACCTCTTCTGGGCAGCATATTGGGTATCGTATAGCTCTAGCACCCACTGGGAGATAGTTCACTTGTGGAGAGCAACTTAGCTCAATCCATTTGTGATCGCCAAAATGAAATGAGCTGGACACTCTTAACTTTTCCAGGTTGGTAGTTAGAGTTGACGGAGAGGAGCCGGGAGCACAACAAAAGAGGAAGAGGAATACACACACGCACTACCATAGCCACATACACAGGTTGGAGGGGGAGAGCCGACACACACACTATGTGCCCCCTTTCTTTCTTCTGTATCTTATGCACTAAAGAATAATACACAATGTACTTAGTGTTAGTCGCTCACACAAGTGTATAGCTATACACTTAGGGTTAGTAGCAGTAAGTGATGGGCTAATGGCCACATGGCCATTATACCTAACATTCTCCCACTTGATGGACAATGTGGGAGACCATAAGAATGGAAGAGAACCACTCTTCATCCAATGCCCATCAACTCACGATAGTGCTAAAACTGATGGCTGGAGAGACTTTTAGTGAGTGCATCCGCTGTGTTCTCTGATGTAGGAATCTTCACTAAATCAAGGCTCTTGTTTGCCAGGCATTCACGAGACTGAAGTGATAATGCACATTAATGTGTTTCCTTCTGGAATGAAACACTGGATTGTTAGCCAAGGCAATAGCACTGTGACTGTCACAATGAAGAACCGGAGTACGCTGCTCCAATCCAAGATCTTTCACTAGGTGAGCAAGCCAAATAGCTTCTTTGCATGCTTCACTCGATGCAACATACTCTGCCTCTGTGGAAGAAATGGATGTACAGTCTTGAAGAATGGATCTCCAAGAAATAGCAAAACCAGCAAATGTGTAAATCCAACCTGTTGTTTATTTACAACTGTCAACACAACCTACATAATCACTGTCTACAAATCCCTGAATGGATGACTCTCCACAACCATAGAATAACTGTCGATCTGCAGTGCCACTCAAGTATCTGAGAATCGACTTGACAACATCCCAATTCTTTTTACTAGGGCTAGACATAAATCTGTTGACAACTCCCACTGCATGTGTAATATAAGGTCTTGTAGCCACCATGGCGTACATGAGACTACCACAAGTTGAAGCGTAAGGAGCCTTAGCCATCGTAGCTTTTCCTTAGCAGATTTGGGACAATCGTTCTTGCTAAGTTTCAAATATGCAGGCAATGGATTACTAAAAGCCTTTCCCCTCTGCATGTTGAAACAATCAAGAACCTTGTACACATACTCTTTTTTAGAAAGGTACAACAACCTCTGCTTACGGTCACGAGTAATGCGCATACCCAAAATTTGATTGGCTTCACCCAAATCTTTCATGTCAAATTGACTTTTCAACTTGGTTTTCAAGTCAACAATGTCCTTCTTGGAATGACTAGCAATAAGCATGTCATCTACATAAAGGATAAGCATAATAAGCTGTCCATTGGGTTTTCTTTTCACATAAATACATGGATCCTCATCACTACGCTTATAGCCTAGGGAACTCATAAACGCATCAAAATTTTGATACCATTATCTGGATGATTTATTCAAGCCATGGAGACTTTTTAGAAGCTTACAGACCAAATGTTCCTTACCCTTTAACACAAACCCTACAGGTTGCTGCATATAAATATCTTCCTCAAGATCACCATGTAAGAAAGTTGTAATGACATCCATTTGATCAAGCTCCATATCATTAGTGGCAACCAAAGCAAGCAACATTCTTAGTGGTCATCTTGACCACTAGAGAAAAGATCTCCTAGAAATCGACACCATATTCTTGCTTGAAACCTTTGGCCACTAAACAAGCTTTGTAATTGTCAATCTTCTTCTTGTAGACCCATTTACAAGGCAATGCTTTCCTACCTTTTGGCAATGGAATAAGTTCCCATGTTTGGTTCTTTGCAATATTGGACAGCTCCCTCTTCATAGCATGTTCCCACTGAACCTTATCATTGGCTAGCATAGCCTCTTTGTAACAAGAAGGCTCACCACTATCTGTCAGCAAAACAAAATCCACTCCTGGAACAAAACATTTTGGCGGATGTGAGACGCTTTGAGATCTCCGCGGTTGATCAGAACTCGTACTAGCCTGTGTAGTAAATGGCTCGGGAGCTATCTGGACATGAGGTGATACATTGGAAAACGTCACTTTTTGGAATTCAACCTTTTTTCACTGGCTGTCTATGCATCTTAGTCTCATTAAAGACAACATCAGTGCTACTATCACTAATCGACTTTTTGGATCCTAAACGATAGCCAAGTTGACCATCTACACCATAGCCCATGAAGATGCATTTCTTGGACTTAGGATCTAGCTTAGCACGCGTCTCCTTGGGTACATGTGCATAAGCTTCACAGCCAAATGTGCGGAGTTTCTCATAAGACAATTTATGTCATGACCATAACTCTAAAGATACACGAAACTATAATGAAGCATGTGGTGATCTATTGATCAAGTACATGACTGTGTATATAATGCTTCAGTCCAAAACGCTTGCAGTAAATTAGCCTGTGATATCATAGACATAATCCACTCTTAGATGGCCCTATCCATTTGTTCTGCAACACCATTTTGTGCAGGGGTATAAAGAGCTGTGAACTCACGCTTAATTCCCCTACTTGAAAGAAGTCTGTAAAATCTTTGGGACATATTCTCCACCATTGTCTGAGCGCAAAGCTTTCAACTTATGTTCAGATTGTGTTTCAACACTAGATAAGAACTTCTTGAAGAAAGAAAGGGTCTCATCTTTAGACCCCATGGCGTAGATCCAAACATGCCGTGCTGCATCGTCAATGAATGTAACATAATAGGACGCATCACCATGAGATTTAGAAGGCATAGGCCCACATAAATCACTGTGCACAAGCTTTAAGCGTTTTCTTTCTTTTTCAAAAGAATGTGTACGATTTGTCCATGTTTGATTTCCATATTGACAGTGCTCACAAAAGGGAAAATAAAAAAATGACAAAGATGGTAAGTAGCCCAAATGAGAGAGTGTCTCCATTTCCTTCTTTGACATATGTCCTAAGCATCTATGTCACAAAGCAATGGTTGGAAGCTAGGTTATAGAAAGAACACTGTTTTTATCAGATACATAATGAGGATAAAGTGAACCAACTTTAGAACCATGTACTATAATAAGATGGCCCTTCGCAACACGCCAAGACTGTTGATGAAAAATGAATTTGTAACCCAAGTCATCAAGACGTCCAACCGAAATCAGATTGCGTAGCAAGGCTGGAACATAATGCACATTAATGATGAGAGACTTCACCCCATTTTCCATAGCCATGGCAATATCACCTACGCCAACAATGTCACAAGAGTAACTGTCACCAAGTGTAACAGAGCCAATGGTTTCCCTCGTAGTGTAGTAAACAAATGTCTATGAGATGTACATGCAACGAAGCACCCGAATCAAGAATCCATGTATGGGATACTTTACCACTAACAAGAAGTTTAGTTGGCATAGAACTCTGCAAAGATAAAGCTTCTTGTGCATCATAAAAGACATCATTATTTTGAGTGAGCATATTAATATCTTGCGCATCACTATCATCTTGAACTACATTCAGTTCTTCAATCTTAACCGAACTCTTTGGTTTCTCCTCTTTATCATCATAATCTTTGCCTTTACCTTTTCCCTTCTCTTTGTCATGCTTCCAAGCATAAAAATCCTTCTTTATGTGACCAAACTTATCACAATAATGGCATTGAACATTGCGGCGACCGCGAGACTTTGATCTACCCTTTTCTGCATCTCTATTGCCCTATTTCTTGGACTCACTTTGCAAACAACGTCCCTTAAGTTGCTTATCATCCCTTTGCACATAATGAGATTCACCATGATGCGAGCTAGTCATGGTCTTTTGATGCATTCCCTCTGAAAAAAGTGCACTAGTAACATCGTCGTATTTTAGTATACAATTAAGATCAGAGTTACTAATAAATGTGCAAAAGATATCCCAAGAGGGTGGCCGAACAAAGCAAAAAGATTGCTTTCATCTCATGATCAATGGTCATGCGTTGTGCACGAATCTGGGCAAAAAAAGAATCAAAATCTTTGATATGGCTAGCAACACTAGCTGACTCCTTTATATGAAGATTAAAAAGTTATTGCATCAAGAAGACCTTTTTGCTAGCTGTATCCTTTTTGTAAGTATCAGATAATTCTATCATAAAGCATGAACAGTCTCGCATTCTAACACTGGAAAGTACACCAACTCACCAAGGTGCAATCGAATTGTAGACGTGCATAGCTCATCAAGCTCCTCCCACTGAAACTAGGTCATGTGCATATCTTCAGTTCTAGCTGCATAGAACTTTCCACGGACCTTAAAGGAGGTAGCTTGAAAATGGTACTACCATTATCCAGCTTGTCAACTCAGATCATACCATAAGCTTATTAAGGCTTTCAGACTGGAGTATACAGACAATAGGGGAGATGAAGACATTTTGTGTGAGCTTGACAAGATCAAGCAGGGTAAGCTATTAGTTAAGAGCTATGTTGATAGGATCAAAGAGTTAACCAGACAGTTACAAAAACCCCCTTCTGAGAAGAGGATGAGAGTTTGGTTTTTGAATGAATTTAGAATTAAAAAGCTAAGGGAACAAGAGGTTCCAAGGCCAATGAATAAGCTCATTGACTTGGTACAAAGAGCTCTGAAACTAGAACAACAAGCTAAAAAAGAAAAGGGTCATCAAAGGAGACGATCCAATGATAGTGAGTCTTCTACTGAGGAGAACTCCAGTTCTAGTTTCAACTCCACTTCATCTAAAAGTGAATGAGATGACAAGGGTAAAGGGAAGAAGAAAGGATCATGGACCAGAAAATTGGAGGAGATGTCAAAATAGATCACTGAGATTGCTAGAACAAAACTTATAGTCAAGAAAATGGAAATTTGGTGCTCCAAGTGTAGATCTAAATTGCATAGGTCTGATGAATGTTCTGAGTGTACTTATTTCAAGAAAGTGAAGATCTATCAATGATAGCAGTGACAAATCTAGAAGTAGTCAAGGTAGATAGGGCTAGTGGGTTTAAAGAAAATGAAGCTAGCACAAGTATTGGTACTTGCACAGACAAATACTAGGGCAACACATGCAGGGGTAGAGGACAAGGAAGTTTCAAAAAGAAAATCCACAACTACTATACATGTAGCAAATATGGACATTTTGCAGCCTAATACTCAAAAGGTTCGAAGCCAGAGACTACTGACTAGAAGATACTGGAGTCAGTGTCAGCCATGTGGTAGCTAGAAGCAAGGGAGTCATTATAGAAGAGATCCCATATGCAAATGAGGAAAAGTAAACCACAAAAACCAAAAAGTGGGAGCAACAATGAGTAGTCTCAAAGGCTAAGGGCAAGGAAATGGTAGGAGTAGAGGGGACTTGCAACAAAAATCACTGAGAATTTGGCTAAGAAGTTGCCAAAGAAAGCAAAATGTTATAAGGCCCACAAAATTTAGAAGCTACCACCCCAATCTTTAGAATAATGGAAAGATAGAATGAGAAGGCAACATTTGGACCAAGTGAGGAGTCCATGATTGCTGCAGTATAAAGTCTAGAAAACAAGGTGAGACAAGTTAGATCATAATTGATTGAAGCTAGAGTCAATGGTATGATGAAGGATCCATCAAAGAATCCATCTCAGATCCATCCAACACAATGGAACTATGAAGATAGTCAGGAGGAAAAATCTTACTATTTAGAGAATAGCTTTGGTAATGAACAGGATGAGATAAATGTCAAGGTATATGAAAGGATACAGAAGCTAACGGTCAAACTTGATGACATCTGGAAAACATTACCAATAGTTGTGAAGCTCATTAAGCATAAGAGAAAATCTGAGATAGAAGCTAGAGCAATGGACCTAGCAGCTATTTGAGACAACAAGGTTTTAGTTATCCGAATGGACTACAAAGTAAGGAAGCACTTGGAACCATTATCAAGAGTTATACTGGATGGTGGCATTGGTGTAAATATCCATCTCAGACAAAATTTGGGAGTCACGGATCTAAAAATCGCACCATTCAGAGTGAGGATGGTTAATCACAGGGTGGTTCAAGCTACTAGACTCATGGAAAGCATGCAAATCAAAGTTGGCAAGGAGACATCTAAGACCAGCTATCTAATGTTGGACGTGCAAGGAGCCTACGGGATGCTCCTAGGTAGACCTTGGCTCAAAACTTGTTGGTGCTATACTTGATTATGAAAATCATACATTAACTATCCAAGGGTCTACTAGAAGGATTCAAATAAAAACGGACAATACTAGAAGTTGGAAGAAGGAATTGAGGCCTGAGGAATTATGCAAGAAATATGGGACAAAGAAAATAGAAAAGATGATGGTCTCAATGAATATCTTCTCACTCACATAAATAGACCTTAGCGATGTGCTCATGGATAAGGATCAGGCCAAAAGACAAAAGAAACAATAATCAAACCAATTCACTGAGATGAACCCTAGGAGAGGACAGTTCAGTTGGACAGACGACCACCAAAATAGCCAGCACCAAAAAGAGGGGGGAACCAGTTCAAATTCAGACCAGAGGGGGAAACCACTTCAGAAAATTTTGACAAAGAAAACCCAAAAGCTGAAGAACTAAAGATTCAGAATGTCCTTTTAGAATTAAGAAATACATTCAATCATTATGTTGCTAATATCAAAACTGAAAGAAGCTGAATCCATGGCCAAACAAAAGGGAGGAGGCCTGAACTTGTTATTTCCAGACGATTAAGAAGTGGAAGAGTTTAATCCTAGAATGAACAAAATCAACAAACATCTAAAAGTAGAGAATAAGGAGAAAACCAAGGCACTTTTCTAAAAGTACAAAGATGTTTTTGCCTAAGAACATAGGGATCTAAAAGGAGTGGATACAGAGGTGTGTAGCATAGGATGTCACTAAAGCCAGATGCCAGACCAGTCAGATTACAAAGTTACATGATGAATCCCAACTATGCTAAGAAAGTGAAAGAGGAATCTTCTCAAAGCTGGGTTCATCACAAAAGTTGTAAGTAGTGGTTGGCTCTTTCTGATAGTGCTAGTACCTAAAAAGAATGAGCAGTTAAGGCTATGCGTGGACTATAATAAATTGAATGCATTTATGATTAAAGATCCTTTTTCCTTACCCTTTACAAAAATGATGCTAGATGAGATTGCAGGCCATGCAATGTATAGTTTCATGGATGGATATAATGGCTACAATCAGCTCAAAATTGCACTTAAGACAGAGCCAAGACCACATTCGTCACTAAAAGGGGAGCCTTTATGTATTTGGTAATGCCATTTGGGCTATGCAATGATGTATGATGGAGATTTTTAGTGAGTTTCTGCATAAGTTCTTGGCTATCTTTGTTGATGATTTTACTATATTCTCCTGTGAAGAAATGCATTTATTATTTTTGGAGATGTTTTTTGAGAGGTGCAGAGAAAAGGAATTTGTTTGAACCTCTTCAAGTCAGTATTCATGGTGTGAAAGGGACAACTTCTCGAACATGTGGTTTCCAAAAATGGAATTAAAATGGCTAATTATAACATCAAGTTACCAAACAACACTCCCAAATCCATAGCCACATTTTTGTATGAAAATATTATATCCAGATATGGACGCCCAATCAAGATTGTCCCAGATCAAGGCACTCACTTCATCAATGAAACCATTTAGATAGTGACTAACAGTTTCTTAATAAAGCATTTGAAATATACCCCTTACTATCTAGGTGCAATGGCCAGGCTGAAAGCAACAATAAAACTATCTAGACAATTCTCAAAAAGATAGTTCAGAAAGAACCACACCAATGGGATTCCAAACTCCAAATAACATTAGATGCCTACAAAACTACTTATAATGTTACAATTGGAATGATACCTTTTAAAGTGGTGTATGGCACATAGGCGATAGTACCAATGGAGTTTGTCATTGTAAGGAATTCTAATTTTTAGGAATTAAGGCTAATGTTGTGTAGGGTTAAGGGGACAAGGACATTCAAGAGGCTAGTTTTAAATAGTCTTTTCTAGCCTTTTTTTAAGGCACATGTAGGATGTGGACCTGGGAGATCACTTTCTCTCTCTAGATTTTTGAAAGTGAAGGGAGTAAAGGAGTGTGACCACATCAACAAAAACGTATGTCACTAAGGGCGAAAAAAAATTTGATTTTTTACAAAAAAAAGTCATTTTTACTTAAAACTCCACCCCAACATATATGCATATCAAAAAATCCTTTTTTTATCTTTTTTTGACCTACAGGCAAGTCCACTTTCTCAAAAATCTTTCTCCAAAAAAAAAATTTGTTCTCTCCTCTCCTCTCCCTCTCCCACCTTGCCCCCTTCTCTCCTCCCATCTCCCTCCCCCCCTCTCTCTTTTCATCCTTTGCTTCCTCACGATCAGCTGCCATGGCTCACACAAAATCACAAACCGTGTGCCTCCACCACCACGTACTCTCCACACCAAAATCATACACATCTACATATGCACGGAGTTTGCACCAAAGGCCACACATGAGGGTGAGCAGAGGTCATCACAGGAAGTCGCACCGTCGATGAGACAAATTTCAACATTTGGGTGGATCGCCATTTGTACCCTTACGATCCTATAAGCCGCTTTTATTCATCTTTTAATAGACTTTTGTGGATGCATAAATGGAAATCTCTTCATCTCAAAACAGAGGAGGAATTATAACAAAGTACTACCTCTTTGGAGAGGGAGGTTGAAACTCTCCAACAAAAAATGAAGGAAAAGGATGCCTATATTATGAATCTTGCCAACACCATCACATGTTTGAAAGAAACACCCCTTGATGCAAGGGAACAATATACTTCTTACTTTTGGTTGTGTTCTTCTTATTATAGACTTTGAATTCTAAGGTCTTGCCTCTACTTGTATTGCAGTGCTTGGCACAAAGGCTGCTTTTATGCTGAAATCGATGAGTGTCAAATAGTGAAAGGTCGAAGGTTAGAGAGGTTAAGTTTCACCACTTTTTCTCTAAAACAACCTTCTTTGTTACATCTTGCAGGTAGGTGCTTCAAATCTATGCTTATTAGAGGTGGGTAATCTCATTATAATGTATATTTTAGAATTGTTTATTCCCAAATTGATGGAAATACTTGCAAATTTGTACAACATGTACTTAAGAAGTGTCTTTATTATACAGCTTACAAATGTTGAATTCATACATGTTTTTATTTAAAGAACGGGTTTCTAATGCGTCATGGTACAAGATGACCTCTTACTATGCTAGTTGAGTGGTGGTGTTTGCAACAATGGCTCAAGGAACTGGCATAACAGGAATATTTTATAGTGTCACAAAGATCTCCTCAAGAAATGTGGCTCCCACTACTCCAAGAACCATTATGCCAACATGGAGAGATCCCTAGTAAGACAATACAATAGCTTTCCATCAACAACACACCCTTTCCTAACATGAGGGCATCCCCACCAAAGATATTTTATGGGATAGGTTATCCCATGAGCATACCATGTCATGGAATGGATGCAAGAACTATGATCGCACTATCCCTTGTAAGTTGTTCATGAATGTATGTTTATCAAATTCAACTAGAAGAAATTTGGACTTTTTTGTTTGTTGGTGTGTAAGAGCTCTATAGATCTACCATATTCTGAGATTGTTTAATAAGTTAAATAAAATTCGTAGTCATTTAAAGTGTGAATTTGTTTTTGTTTGGTAAGATTGTACATGAAAAGACATGATAAAGTAAAAGAGATCTTTAAGGAATAACCCTCGGTGAAATTCCTACCATGCACTTGTGACACTAAATCTCTCCTTGAAACCTTTGAGTTTTATCGTTGTGGGGAGTCCAAGGGAGGCCTATTTTTGAATTTTTAGCAATAACTTTTGTTTAAATGAAATTTTGGTTGTTTTAAAGCTTGTACACAGTGTAGGAGTTCATTCAAATTTTTTTCCTTCGCTTTCAAATTTTGACCGAGGGCACTCCTTGGAAGCCACTTTTGAAGGTGTTAGGGTGAGATTTTGGGAAAGTTTTGTATGTAGGAAAGACAACTCTTAACACAAGGGAAAAAATTGGTTGTTTGAGTATTTTTAGATTCCATGGTTTTGATGCTCGTTGGAGCCTGTAGATTAAGGAAAAAGTAAGAAATGACTGTTTTACATTATTTTTTAAGAAATTCCCAACTTGCACGTTGATTTTTGGAGAATCTGAGCAAGATATTACATTTTTTGCATCACATGATGGTCAAAGAGCGCGACGAGGTGAAAATATTCATGTGAGACAAGCTCGGAAAGATTCGGAGCCAATTGGGAGCTACAGGCTATTGAGATTAGTTTAAAAGTTCAACACTTCAAAAAAAAAACTTACTACTTGAATCATTGCCAAAGAGCTAAAATGTGCTTGTGTTTTCCATTTTAAGGCCTCGAGGACACTCAACAAGAGGGGCCACGAGGGGGCGCAAAATGGACAAACAGAGACCCCTGTTTGTCCATTTTGCACGCCGCCCTTGTGGCCCCTCTTGTTGAGGGTCCCCGGGGCCTTAAAATGGCAAATGGGACCTTTGTTTAATGCATGGCCATGAGATCGAGGTTTAGTGTTTGATGTACTCAAAGGAACACCCCCCCCCCCCCCCCCCCCCCCCCCCCCTCCCCCCCCCATTTTGCTATGTGTTCAAAGGTAGGTCAAAGGCCTCACAAATCTTGTGTACTTAATACAAATCTTGTGTACTTAACGTTAAGCACTAGAAATCGACCAACCAAGTAGCAGGTTTTGACTTCTTTGTGTCCACCCCCTATTCTTGAGAATGCTTTGGTAATGGAATTTCTTTGGTATTTGAAACCACATGTAACTAGTACTGTTATAGTATCCAACCAAAGGTTTCTTGATTAGTACTTTAGATAGGCAAGAGTGGTACATATCTTCTATGTTAACAATGTAAGCATCTATAATTTATGTTTACACGTTGTCTATCCAAATGAGCTACATAGTAGAAGTACAGGTTTGCCGTTCTCCGAGCAAGAAAAACCGAGTGACTCATCTTCCGAGCGAAAGTTCTCAAAAACTCGAAAAGAAATTCATATTTACTCAAGCTATATATTCAATGAAAAAATGCAGGTATCTTTTTTCAAGCTAGCAGTAAAGTCATCCTTGGTGGCAAAAAACTCTCCCAGGCTGAAGATTTTGTTATTTCTTCAAGTGAAACGACCATTATATGCAAAATGGAATAAATATCAAGTCATCATTGATAGAACCAACCAGATTCTCATGGGAACAATATTATGCTGAAACTCTAGCCCCTCCTAGCCCCTCGAATAGCTCTACTTTTGTTAATGCAGCCTGATGCAGAAACTCATGATCTATAGAGTCTAAGCCAAGGACACGAAGGAACACAAAATACATGTGTTTACATGGCACATACGTGAGGCGTTGGCTGTCTCTTTTTAGGAAGTCCTCACAAGTACATCGAGGAAAGTCTGCAATGGTCACCGCATAAGTCATACCCTTTTGAGCTGAACCATCAGTGCTAATGTGGAAAACATGCGATGCATTTGGCACCAATATTACCTCCCGCACCAACTTTTCTTGCATGCTTCTTCCCAATTCAATCCGGTCATGGAACTCCTTGGTTAGTTTTGACCTCCGTCTCACTTGTTTTCCATCTCTAAGCTTTGCACGAAAAGAACTAGGCTGCGGCCCATTCTACCTTGAAGGGTGGTTTCCCGTAGGTGTGCATGCATTAGCACCTTGCAAAACAAATCCATTACTTTGAAGCATCTCAACCTCTGAAGGCAAAAGGGAAGTTCCCTCATCCACAATCCACAATCCAGGGGCAGGTCTAGGAGGTCCAATAATCATGTCATCAATATTCCAAGCATGACTATTGCTAATGTTGCAAAACCAAACAAATCCCTCAACAACCCCTCCTGGTTTCGGGCCTGCAGGATATTTCCTCCTTCCCCAAAAACACGGTCCAGGAACTCCAGTTTTAATGTTGCTTGAAGTCTCATTTATAAATCTACCACAACGTGATGTCTCAACAAGCAAAACACCGAAACATGTCATTTTCCTGCCAGGATCTGTTCACCGAATTGCCCAAACTGTTCTTGGTAGCTTTTGCTCTGGCCAAATCTTTGAAGTCCCAAAATTGACCGGCTTGTATTGTGCTCTACAATTGACTATTGCGGGAGCGACTCACACACCCATGAAGTGCATACAAACACTACCTAGATCAACATAATGTCAATCGAGGACACAGATGACACGATAGGCACACGGAGGAAATCTCTTTAGCTTGTCAGGCTGAGACCATCCTACACATACAACACTTTGGAAGGCCAACTAAACCACAATCAAGAACCTCACTGCTCTCAACCACACCACCTAGCTACATACACACATACGGAAGGTAACTCACCTAATCATGCCAGATTCGTACGAAACTTAAGGAACACCATCCCCTCACTAGGATACACCTGTCCCTAAGCTTCTACACTCAAAACTCTCACTCTAAACCCATCTGCGGAAAACGCGTAGGATGACAGAGCAAAATTTTGAAAGTGCCCGAAACTGAAATTTATGAGTACCTATGCATAGCTTATGTCGCCACGATTCTATAGACTACTAGCACGCAGAAAACAGACATCGTTTGATACACTTACGACCACAAATAGCTCGTAGATACGTCGGCGTGTGCGCTTAGCCTCGCCTGGAATGCTTGGCGTTGTCGCGTAGCTCTCCTCGATCCTACAATAATGGTGGAGTCGGATCTCCAATGTGTTGAGCGAGCCAGGTGTAGCTAGAGGATAAAGCTCAGGCTCACTCTCTTTCTCTCTCACACACAGTAGACGACAACGCTAAGTTTTTATTATGATTAAATTCTTCCTTTACAAAATGACCTAGGTACCTTATATACTAAGGCTACCTTAGGTTTAACCAAAAATGGGGTTTAAAGGGTCAAATGGTTTTGTATTTACAATCTGGAAGTGCCATTGCATCTCGGCTTCTGAAACTAGAATAACTACTCATTACAAATGACGTTTATAGCCATAATTCGCAACATTTCATAACTCGCAAAAGATAAGACTTTGGTACGAAACTTGAGTTATGTTGTGTTGTTGACCCAGCGGTCAACACTCTCCCCTTCCGCATTCATGTCGTCCCCGACATGACCTGATTGTCGATGGTGATGTGGTGTTTGCTGTCGTTTTGGCTTCATCTGTTGCACTGCTTGTAACTTTGTCGAGACACAACAAGAACTATGATCCATTAGAGCGGACATCTATCATCATAACCATTCATCTTTTGAGATCCTCTGATTACTTTTATCTTTAGATTAGGGTCTAAAACCTGGATGACCAAAGGGAAAAAACCCGGTGGGAAAAAAAATGCCTTTGGTATACGCTCTTATTGGAGTTGAGAAGTTGAACGTGAAGTACATGTTCATGAAAGGTGAGTGCTTGGGTGAAACACGGAAAGAGTGCCTGATGCAAGTGCCAATTATGGGACACTCTATATGCATATGAGAAATTTGTCAACAAAAGCATGCAATGTGAAAGAAGGAGATGATGGGTGTTTCGAGGAATAAATGTAGCACATGTGACATCAAAAGATGTCTCAATAGCTTCCACCTTTCCAAGCAGTGTTGTTGATGTAGAAGTTTCTTCACTCGTATCTCACTGTGCTCAGTACGTGAGTGTCTTTTGGACCTTCTCCTTCACTTCACCAGACTTAAGTACTTAGACTTCGACTCTTTTGCTCACCTATACCAGCATGAGCGACACAACGTAAATATGCTCAACTCTTCCAGCTTGAGCAGTACCTAGAATAGCTAAGACGCTTAGACCACAGAGAATATTACTTGAAGCTTTGGGACTAACACCTCACTCATTTTGTGTCTTAGCTACTCGAATCTGACTTTTATGACTTGTCGGTTGCCTGTTGTGACACTACTTTGTGACAAGTTCTTCGGCTGTTGTAGTGGCTGCTGAGACATACTTCGTGAAGTTTCATTCGTTTTCCTATACCTTCTTCTCTTTGTAGTGCTCAGGCCTCTCGTCAGTCTTTTCTTCATGTGGATTATGGATTTTTTTATTTTTTTCATAATAATAAACAAAGAAAATCTTAAAACAACTCAACAAAAGAAAAATCATTCAAATAGAAATCTAAATGCTATGTAAACTATACACATGTCCCTAGGGGCCCATATATGGATTTTGTCCCCATACTCCTCTGTAACACTACTATGAGGGCATATACTCTAAATTTCGTCAAAAAATTATCACAATAAAACACAAAAATTCAATGCCCTCTCACAAAACATTGCCCTCTGTAACACTACTATGAGGGCATATACTCTAAATTTCATCAAAAATTTATCACAATAAAACGCAAAAATTCAATGCATGTCACAAAACATTGCCCTCTAATAGTCATAATGTTAGGTCCGCATTCAGAATGCCTCCCCCCTTCCTATTTGGAGTCATCCTTTACGACAGGGTATCGCAAAGGGTATGTGTTGTGCTTGGGCAATTAAAAGTTGTGCCTATGCAGGCCTTGTAATGTAGCCCTATTATGCATACACAGTCAATGCATGGAAAAGATTTATGTTGTGTAAGATGTGGGTATAAGAAATTTGCTTATTGGAATTTTTTGGCGAGGCTTCCTATTCTAAGCAATGTAATGGTCTTTGAAGCTCCTGTATCCTTGCTTGATTGAAGCGACTTGCTCTCTTCTAACTGTACTGTAATCGTAGGAAGAATTGTAAGAATTCAAGCGGCGATGCACTGACAGCAGTTTTGTTGTTCTTCTTTGGGACCCATTTCTTTGCGATTATTGGTTGTTTTGATGCCGGCTCTCGTTTGGGAACCCATACTTGCACGTGCTTCGTTTGTGTTTGAAGAGACTTCTTTGGGATCCACCTTTTTGTTGTGTGAGTCAACAGTGGTCTTTGCTTCAACCCTTGTACGCTTGGTTGGGGACGGGATTCAAGCTTTGAAAGTTGATAATGTGGTTGTTTTGGAATCCAAATGAATTCCTGACTTTTTCGTGCTTGAATCAACTTCGTTGGAGCCCAAACCTGAGTTGTGAAAGCTTGCAATTTTGTGATATTCTTACCCCTTTGTGCACGCTTTCCTTGTTTTTGTTTTGGTGTTGGATCTTGTGATTTGTCATTAGAGATCTTTGTCTTCTTGATCCATATTTGTGTTTGGCTGATTTGGCTTTTTGGTATCCAGATTTGTCGAGCTTTTTGGCTTTGACTTGTTGTTCTGTTCTTTTGACCTATCATGGTTGTTGTTGAAGGGGTTGGTGATAGTGATGGCCTGAGTTGATGATAGGGGATGTCGTAAGATTCATCACTATCGCTACTATCCTCAGCAAGGTTGACTTTTTGTACTTTCCCTTGATTTTTTGGCTGGTAGTGCAAAGTTACTGTCTGTTTTCTCGTGGGTGGTAGTTTCTTGGAGGAATTTTCTAGCCCATTGATTGGAGCATTGTTAGCTCGTTGCTCTGGTTGTATTCCTCCTAGCTGAGTCTTTGCATCCTTATTAAGATCCATGTATGAGGATGCTTGTGGTGGCCGTGTCTTCAGTGAGGACTTTGAAATCCACTTTTGATGCACTTTATTCGTGTAGCGATGACATTGATTCCCGGGTCGTTGATCTTCTTGAAGCTCGAAGTGTTCTACAGAGTCATAGAACTCGTCGTCTTCTTCATTTTTTGATTCTCCACATTTCTTTGTTTGCTCCTTATTTCGAGAGCTGTTGATGTCTGGTTCTCTTCGTTTTCCTGGATTACACTCACTTCAAAATAAGGAACGACATCATAGCCATTTTCATCACAAAACTTTGTTGTGGGAGCATCCTCCACGGCGCACACGTCCAGAGTAGCCAAGATGTGTTCCCATCCAAAAGGCTCTAACTCTTCTTCAGGAAATGGTTCTGGGATATAGTCCCTATCCTCTATAATCCGCTCTAGAATACATTCCTCACGTTTCAAGCTACCACATTGTGAAGCTCCACAAATCCACAGTTCTTTAGGCTTACCTAACCAACCTGGAAGTTCTGATCCTGCTACTGTGGCGGAATCAAACTCCTCAACCGGTGTTCTCGTCACATCCCTATAGCTATGGTCCCTCAAGTTTATCTTTGTTATGGTTTCCATATGTCTCGGGTATATATGGTCATAACCCCAATCTTGGACCATTTTCAATTGTCGCATGAATGGTCTTCCCAGAATGATGTCATAGTTGTTCTTCTTGCCAAAGTCAACAACAGCAAAAGTGTGTTCATATTCAATGTCACAAGAAGTAACAAGTACTTTTTCTACCAGTCCTAGGGGCTTTTCCTTGTGTCCGTCCGCAAGCTGCAGGGTCATTCGTGTGGATATCAAGGCAGGTTCTCCCCATTTTTTTACAAACCTCTTTGGTTGCAATGGCCACACCAGCTCCACTGTCAAGGATTGCCAGGGTTTTACACCATTGAATTCCACAGGAAGGGTGGTGTTTCCATCTTCTCCCTCGTAATACTCGCCTACCTTGTTTAATGGCACTGGCCTAGTATTTAGTTGAGGCATTTCAAGCTCTTTGATGCCTTCCTCGATTCGAGTCATTGGGGTTTTTACACCAAATTTCTCTAGAAATTTACCCACATTAGCCCACATGTTTGGTCTTATTCTGAGAAACTTGGCTAACATTATTGTACAGGTGACTGGGGTAGATAGAATATCTACTATCCCCTTTGAATCGATGGCCTTGTTGGGAGTCTCTGTGATGGGACTTCAACCACATCTAACTTGGTCTCGTACTCTCCCATGTAGGATGGTAGTGTTCTTAGCGAATGCGGTTGACTATCCATAGATTGTACAGATCCTTTGTCACCCCAATACGATCGCACGTCTAGATTTATTTGAGATCCAGTCTCAAATTCCTCTATTGGTGGTAGAAACACTCCTCGTTCATCACCAGTATTTTCTACTCGTCTTCTTAGGTCATCGGCTTCATTGGCCTCTCTGACTTGTTTCCACAATTCATCAAGACCATCTATCTCTTTACAATCCTCAGGTATAGCTTGGTGAAATCCCTCGGAAGAGTTATCCGTGGTATTAAGTATTATCCTTGGTTCTAATGCTGGGTCTTTGAGGTTTGGTTTGTGCTCATGACTAGAATCTGGCTCTTTTAGTTCCTGTTTTGGTGGGGATTACTTGTGTAGGCATGACACTGATCACATCCTCAGGTTTTGCTACTGGTGGTTCTAGTAAAGCTTGGGCTCTTTGAATCATTTTCTGGCACATTTCAAACCTTTGCTTTTCTAGTTCCGCATAGGGATATGTCATCCACCTGTGTTCTTGGTTTTGGTTGTTTTTTAGCCTCACATCATAGGCTTTCAAGAGGGTATCTAATGCTTCATTAACCTTCTCTGCCAACACAGATCCTCCTAAACTAGCACTTCTCGGTTTCTCATCCGTGGATGGTTCTTCTAGAGGTTTAACCATCTGTGTAAGAGAAGGTGCCTCCTTTTCCTCATATTGTTTTATCTTCTCCTCAGCTTCGGTAAGCTTCTCAGCTAGGGATTTTTTCTCTCGTTCCCTGCGTGCTTTCATCCTAGTCTTTCTAGCTTTCCAACTATTTCGTTTGCTCTTGGTTTTCTGACTAGGTGCGTCTGTCTTTGGTCCATCATCTGTCTTTGGACTCATGTCACTTTCTATGTTCTTTGTCTCTGGATTCTCATCAGCTTTATTTTGAGCTTGTGCTCTCTTAACTACTTGAACTGGTACAACATTTTCATTTTCTGATCTACTAGGGAGCTGAACAATCCCTAATACATTTGTCGTGATTTTCCTGATTTGGTTTGGTTTTTTTGGGCAATCGGGGATCAAGTGAGTGATGCCACACTCAAGACAATAGGCATTTACTTCAGTGATCTCCGTATGAGGACATTGTTTGACCAAGTGGTTGTTACGACTTTTGTGACAATCTGTCTCTGGTTGAGGAGATTCTTTTAGCATTTTCTCTTGGCTATAAGCAAGCTTTGACCTTGATAAGCCGTTATTTGCAATGAATCGCAATGTCCTTTCGTCCATTTAATACCTTCTTTTTTTCGAATGAAACCCAGGAGGTGGAGGTTGTACCGGCCTCACCACTCCATGTGTTTCTCTCACATTTTGTTGCTCCGAAGGGTAGTACTCACTTTGGTTGCTATACCACATTGTAGCTAGTACTGGCGTTGGTTTATTTGATGCTTCCATCATTGGAATGTATCTCATGTCTACAGGCATTCTAGCACCTAGCAGCGGAGGTTGTTGTCCTAAGACAAGCTGTGGCCTTAAAACTCCTACTGGTCCTCGCGCATTCCCCGTAATGTATCTAGGTGGAGTAGGTGCTTCTAGAATAGGTTGTACATACCTCTCCCTAGCATTTTCCATGCTATAATAGCACTCTTCCCCCGTATGGTTCGTCCATTTTCTCTCAATTTCACACCACTTCGGCTCTCCCGAATCAAACCTTACAAGAGGAATCAACCTCTTGACCAAGTCGTCGATAAGATTTTCTTGATCAATAAGTGTCGTTGGCTTGGCAATGGACTCGCTTATCTGTGAAACATTGTGCTGAGAGGATGTGTTATCTCCTTGACTCTTTAAGTCCTTTTCTTTGTATGCCTCACAGTTATCCACTAGATAAAGAGCTTCTTTGATCAACTCATTTAGCGTCATCCTCCTTATCATATGCAGATCCTTCTGAAGGCCTGCATGTCTCATTCCCTGGATAAAGATCAGTATCAGTCGTGCTTGCGTAGGTAATTCCACTCTCGGATAGAGCTTAACATATCTCTTGAGCCGTAATGATGCTTTGCGTACTGATTCATCCTCTTTCTATTTGAATCTATGGATTTGCGAGACAGTGTTGTGAGCAATGCCTTTTGGCGAGAATTCTTCAATAAACTCCTCAAATAGCTCATCTAGGGTCTCAAAATCCCATTTTTCCACCGAGTCGAACCATGTAGCTGCATCATCTTCTAGAGTCAATCCAAATCCCGCAAATTGTGTCGCAAAATCTGAAACTTCCTCTGCTCTAATCACTCTTCTAAAAGCCGTTACGTGATCTCTCGGATCTTTATCTCCGGAGTATTTTCTGTTTACCCATTTTTGGACTTGGGATGGTCTAACTCGTCGATTGTCTACAAGTCTAACCAGAGACTCTCCCAATCCTTCTCTCGTTATCGCTCTTGAAGGGAATCCTGGTGGCTCTCTTCTTGGAATTCCTATAGGAATTCTCGTGTTTGGTGGAGGAATTTGTGGTCCTTCATTGACCAAATATCCACCTCTTTCTTGTACAGTCTGTGGATTTGTGCTTTCTACAACTCTGTATTCTCGTCCATACTTGTCGACAACTATAGATCTCCATTGACAGTCGAGTCCGTATGTGTAGACATATAAGAGCTTGTAATCCGTTATCTCTTCTAGGTATGGATCTGAGCACCTATAAAGATTGACCTCATTGTCGTCAATGTATCAGTCCTTCACTCTCATGACCAATCATCCAAACTCTCTCAACAAGATGGATCTTTATCAATTGCAAGTTTGGAAGATCCATTGTGGGAGGATATTCCTCTATCGTCAGGGATCTCCAAGCTTGTTAAGCTGTGTTTGAATCTAGGGTAGACATGATTTCTGGGCTTAAGAGCTTTTTCTTGGTTCAAGTAGACGTAGTCCACTCTGTTCAAGTTCTTTGGTTAGGGAAAAGTCGAAACTATGTCCAAAACCGCAACCGTTTCGTCACAATTCTCGCAAATTGTCGCTTTTAGACACCCCTAACTTGCGGATGTATTTTGAGACCTCAAACGACGTTTTTTTCAAAATTGAACTAAATGGTTGCCATCGGCATGCATTTAGTTCATGTTTTGCTCTAAGATCTGTAGAGTCACTCTCATGCTACGTTTTGATATAAAAACTTTTCCGATCCGATACCGTTTGTGAAAGTTATGGCCAAAATAGTGAAATGCAGTTTAGACTGGTCAAAATGAGTCCAAATTCAATTTTAAAAGAAGATTGGGATCTCTGTGACACAATGAACACTCCTGTATGGTCAAAAGTACAGTTGGACCCTAAAACTGGCCTAGAGACATCCTACGCGTAGGATGTCTATATGCTCAGAATTTAACAAAATTTGGTCCAGAGACTCCCCTTAAGTCCAGCAACACAATGGTATGCTCAGAATTTCATTTGGACCTAAAAATGGCCTTGAGACATCCTACGCGTAGGATATCTTTTTGCTCAGAATGACTTGAAATTTTCACCCCAGCTTCTCCTTGATGTGCTGATCACAGTGGTCTGCTGCTCATAGGTGGAGTCCTAAATCAAGCTAGAGACATCATACGCGTAGGATTTATAACTGCTCAGATTTTTTCCAAACTTGATCCCAAGGTTCTCCTAGTGCTCAGCAACCCAATGGTATGCTCAAAATTGAATTTGGATGCCAATAGGTCAAGATTTGGGCTGCATAAGCTTCTAGTGCACTCCTAGAGTAGGATGTCTAACAATTCTTGTCTTTTCTTGGTAAATAGGCCAAACAAGGTCCAAATTCACTTTTGAAAAATCCTTGAGACACTTAGAACCTCCCTATATGGCTACAATAGAATTTTGACCACTTTATGACCCTGGAGACATCTTACGCGTAGGATGTCTTTTTGCTCTGTTTTAGCTTAAACTTGCACTGTAGCTTCCCCTTGATGTGCTTAGCTCACAGCTACTTTTACTTTTTGATTCTGACACTACCTCTCCAACTTTATAGCATAAAACTTTGCATACTTCTCAAATATGGTGTCTAATTCCCTTTCCAAATCATCCTGGTAGGTATGCTCCCGGTCACTTGTAACCGACTGCTCAAAAACCTCCTTGGAGTTAGTCTCTGACACAATATCTTCACCCCTTCTTCCTTTTTGACTCATCGCTAAATTATCTTCAACTGAATCATGTCTCCCGCCATCTAGGGAGAAACCTTCTTCATTACATGACTCTGGTGTCAGCATAGAGCTAGCATCCTCTTCTTGCTTCAAGGAATCACCATGTATACCCTTCCTATCCATAGCAGATAGATGCTCACAAAACTGCTTGCAATTTATACCCTGTGACACAAGACCTAAATCCCTTTTATGCCTCAGATATTGTTTGCATACCTGCAGGCAACCGAATTTCTTAGAACCCTGTATAGTAGGCACTTTATGGAAAGCATCTTTATTTGCATCTTCACACAGATAAGAAATATCACCCCAATCACAGACCATATCCGAAGAGGTTTCTTGCTCTTCTACTCTATCCTCTAATGTCACTTCAACCTGTATAGCATAACCAAACACTTTTCTATCTTTGATTTGGGAATCTTGAAGATTCATAGCTTCATCTGCAGAACCCCAATCCTCATGCAGAGAATCTGCATCTGTCATTTCTTCCTCTACCATGGAATTGTGAAAGCTTGCTTCATCTAGCTCTAAATAAGGCACAATTTCATGAGTCATCTGCATCACATCTGCTACTCCATATATACAAGACATACATATTACTTTGTCAATGCACTCCTCTTCTTCCACCTCGTCTAACTGAGGTACTTCACAATCCGCAATGCTACTAGCAGAGCTATACTCACAAAGGAAGAGATTTTCAATCACCCCCTCTAAATTAGCACTTTTGCAGCTAGGCATATCCATTTGGGTAGTACCACATGCATCAAACTCGCATAGGAAATCATTAATAATGGCTTCTTCATCCTGGTATATGTCTTCAGTGTAGGCATCCGGCTCTTCTAAACTTGGTAAAAGTTCTTGGATCTGCTCAAAAGTAGATTGTAGCACATCACTAATATAGGCGTCTTCCACCTGTTTTCCCTTCACATCCTCTGTCAAAACCATAGCATCCTCATCCTTGTATATACACTCATGTGCATCTTCAAACGAATCCAAAGGAGCGTCCAAATCATCTATCATAGCCGACGAGTTTGCATCATCCTTTAAGTTGCTTTGAGCCATTTCAGGCACTTGGATAGCATCATGAGAGTCATTATCTTGAGATACGAAGGTTACAAGACCCAAACGTGCATAAATAGCTTGCACTATGTCTGCTACATCTGCATACAATAAATTTTCATCTTGCAAAAGATATGCATCTATTACTGCTTCTAAATTGGCCTGTATGGATGTGTTGACACTTGCATGGCTTACAGGAGACACCAACTCTAGCTGGTCACATCCACTTCCACTCTGCTCCATCTCTTGGTCTTGATGTTCCAAGCATACCTGTGTTATAGCTGTAGAAAACTCACCCCAGTTGCTTGCATATACACTTGCATAGTCTTGAACTTGGTGCTTGAAATCATCACTCACAAGTTCAAAAAATGCTGCAATCATTCGAGCTTCTGGAATTTCTTGAAGCCTCATCTCTATCACATAGCACTCAAGATATCCTTCTGGATCATAGACTTCGAATATATTAAGCTCATTATATATGGATTGCATAGCGCTTTCAATCGCTTTTTGAATCCGGTCTTCTTCTTCAAGCCATTTGCATCTGTCTTCAAGCTCTTTCATTTCAGCATATAGCTGCTCCACTTTGCTAACCATCTTTATGTACTCTCACCCCGGCTTGTTCGCGTCGGGTTCACCAAAAATATGTCGAGAAATTTGCGATCTTGCCGGGAAAGCACCGGGCTTATGGCTGTGAGAGTTTGTGAGAGAACTCGACAAAAACTATATGAAGGAGTTAAACCATGGATGCCATGAAGACTAGGGTTTGGAAAGAAGTGCAATCAAAGAAGCCCCACTCTTCTCTCTTACACTCACACACAAAAAGAAAGAGCACAAAAAAAAGTGTCAAAACAACACAAAGATGAAAACATCAAGGCTATGGTCATATCGTATCATGGGTAGTATGAAAGGGTTAATAGATGAGTTAATGGCATTCAATCTTGGCTGACCAAATAGGCTACGAATTGTTCTTTGGAATTGTAGCTTTGTGCTTACCGTAGTATATATATTTTGTCTAGTGATTGGGATTAATTGTGTGTACAAATCCTCTTGGTTCATAGCAAGATAACTACGCTTACATCAAAAGAAAAGTTATAGTCTATGAGAGGTAGTATGATGGGATCCGGTGATAGAAGTATTTCATTAAGCCTTTCTGGGCCAAAGAGAAACACTATACGTTGCTGAAAGTGTATTTTTCGGCTAATCCATACGTTAATTCTAATAGATCGTACAGAGTGAAAGCGATAGAAATGATCATCATGTGGGTTATTCATCTAGGATAGTATGTGAGAAATGTAGATATAAGAGAAGCAAAGAGATGAGAAGTTTCCCTCCCAAGCCCTATTCTTGCCCGTAGGCAATAAGGATACTGCGGGGAGAGATGTACCTGTAGCAAAGAGAACCTAGAACTTGTAGAGAGGATGAATTACTAAGAATGAGAGATATAGGTTTGGTTAAGGAGATTAGATACATATATATATATATATATATGTTGTATTAGAGATTGAAAAGAAAACAACAAGAAATCAAGAAAACATCAATGTAAAACACATCTTACTTGACAAATCCTTCGGCACCATTATTGATGGAGAGAGAAGAAGAGTGGAGAATTCCACTTTGATTGATACACCAAGTCCAATATCTTCTTTGATTAGAGTTGATCTTCCAAAGATAGCGTACAAGAATGGCTAGTCTTCCTCTAGGAGAAAGTGTAGGCTTGGGCTTATGTTAATGGCTAAGTACAATTAGGCATTACTACTCACTCCCTCAAGAATTCCTCTCATCAATGGCTTGAATGCTTGAGTTCTTTCCAAGGAAGAAGAGGTCCCCTTTTATAGGTGAAGGGAACCCCCAAGGGTTTACACAAGAAGAGAGGAGCCAGTGTGAACAGGAATTGGAAAAGTTGGAAATGAGCTGCCCCTGCATGATGTGGGCAGACTGGGGTCCAGTATTTTGATCATATCTCCTCAACCGTGGCTCCAAATAAATAAATAAAAATATGGGCAAAAACTTCAGCTCATTAGCTACGATTTTCATTTTAAAATCGTTTTCCAATTCGGATTGGAACCTTGTGTAAAAAATTCATCAAAATAGGGTCCATTTCTGGCAGCAAAAGTCTTCATGTGGTCCCCTTAGCCTAAACTTTCATTTGATTCCAAAGGACACCTCATGCCATATGAAAGCATGACATTGCTCCTTGGCAAAGTTTTGTAATCATGCTTGCAATAATGCATTAAAATAAGTGTATCTTTGAAATCATGCCACCTAGTGTCCCACTAGGATATGATTCCCTCCTAGTAGCTATTTAAAAAGAAATATAAGAAAAATATAAAAAATACATAGAATATATATATATTGGAGTTTACCCTAGATATAGGATCTAGCTAGGGTGTGAGATGATAATGAGATAGTAGAAATAAAGAATCGATGCTTTTTGCCCCAAGTTAAAGAGGCGGAGCTATTGATGCTTTTCCCATAGTATTTTCCGATGGTAAAGTAAGAATAGGTTACCCTTGAAAAAAATAATAGGATGAGATAGAAGGCTTATTATTATACTTAAATATGCATATGTACATTATAGGAAAGCTAATTATGTATCTAAAAAATTACAAGATAACTCTGGTAGCATGCGTTCCCACTATGTACGTGTCACATCACGACAACATGACATGTTCATTTGGTCCCATAGGTCATATTTGATCTTCGAGAATGATAATAGAACTATCTCTCTATCTATCTATCTATCTCTCTCTCTCTCTCTCTCTCTCTCTCTCTCTCTAAAAACGCAGCCGTTTTTTGACCTAGTAGACAGCAGTCCACTCTTTTGATCATAACTTCTTCATCCGAACTCCGATTTGGGTGATCTATAGCCTCAATCGAAGAGCACGAAGTTCTCTACGCATTGATGTAAAGACAGAAATTTTCAGAGTTATGGAAGGCATTTCTATAGCAGCATTTCTGAAGTGGACAGGTTCAATAAAATTGATTCTCATCTCCTATTTTACATACAATGTCTTCCGGCACTTGCAAGGGTTCTTCTTCTTCAACAAGGTCCACAACCATTGTGGAAAATGATCCAAAATCTCCTAAGTGTGGAGATAGCAACACAACCACCTAACCAACGACATCGGAAACCATGATCATGGCGTACTTGGTATCATTGCAAGAGACCGTAAACAAACAAGGCGAAGACTTACGAGCACTTGCAATGGAGAATGGCACACTAAGGGTACTTGTGGTTGAGAATGAGAATCTCAAGAGGACACTTGAGATGCAAACAACACGTTTGATGCAACTTGAAGAGGAAGTCAAGGAATGTAAACGCTCTCTTGTGGACTTGAATGCTTTGAAGGAGCGGATGAGAACAGTAGAGCATGACCATGTATTGAAAGAGGAGAAATTTGACACTATGAGCCGGGATGTATGCAACATGAAAAATGTATGCACAAACAAGTCTTGGGCTGATGTATGTGGTAGCAATGTGGTTTCTAATTCCTCACTCATGCAAGCTATGGTTCAAACAAAGAATGTTGAGAATGTGGATGTGGAGGAGTTGAAGGAATGGGAGCGACGTTCCAAGAACATTGTTATTCGTGGAATTCCCGAAGAGAAGTTAGAGACATCTCCTTCTCTTGCCATTGTCATTGAAGATTTCTTCAAAACCCACTTTGGCATGTCCGGAATTATGGTCTATGGAGCACATAGAGTGGGGAAGCAAGGAGCTCCTCGCTCGGGAGAACGGCCAATTGTATGCACCATGCCGGATGAGACCAAGCGAAAGATTATCCTTGATAATAGTTGGATCTATTTGAGGGATACAAAATGTTTTGTATGTGAAGATCGCACTATTAAGCAACAAAATATGCGTCGCAAGGCATATGAGGAAAAGAATAATAAAAAGAAGGAGATCTCTCATGAAGAAAATGTGCCCAAGGAGGAGGCAAGTCTCTCAAGCAAATAGGGATGCGTGACCTATGAGACCGAGTTACAATTGAAAATATGCTTTTGGAATTGTAATGGATATCCATGGAATGCGGGGGTTGGCATTGATGAACTAACAAGCAAAGCCGATGTTGTACTTCTTGTTGAAACTTGGGAGCATGATACACAAAGGATTAACGGCTTGGAGGATTACAATGTACATTCATTGATGTGGTCAAAGAATCTCAAGAAACGAAGAGGACAAGGAGGGTTAGCATGTGTGGTTAAGAAAGGATTGGAAGATTTTGTATCAATTGTGAAAGATGACAAGTACAAACGTTATGTATGGCTGAAAATTATGACACCAAAACGAGCACCCATTTTTGTAGCCGGTTGCTACATTCCTCATCATGATTCTCCCTTTTATGCTTGCATGGATAGAGATCAACCATTTTCTGATTTGGAAGAGGACATTGCTTATTTCAAAGGTGAAGGTGATGTTATTGTATTTGGGGATATGAATGCTCGCACAAAAACATTGCAACATGATACTCAACAATTTGATATGCCATACATTTCAAGGGAGTTGGAGGAAGTTCACTTGTATGATCGTACTTCAATGGATGAGAAAGAGCCGGATCACTATGGAAAGTTACTTTTACACATGTGTAATAGCACGGGTATGCTCATTGCCAATGGTGTATCTTTGTGGAGTGGAACCAATGGATTTACATGTAGGAGACATAATGGGGATAGTGTGATTGACTATATGCTACTCTCTGAAGCCATCATGTATCGCATAAAGAGTTTTATGTTTGGTCAATGGACCCCGGAATCCGACCATCGCACCTTATGTATTGACCTTTCATGTGGAGAAGCAACTAAGCATGATAATCTCAGCCAAAGGAAAGAGAAGTTATCACTATGTATGGATTTCAAACGGGCACCAATGTACATTGAAATGGTTGAGAAAAAATTATGGATGACAAAGCTTCAATGTGATGCACCATTGGAAACTAAATGGGAAGCTTTCAAGAAAGCTATTTGTTCTTGTGCGGAAGAATGCTTTGCCATAAAGCATCTCCATGGTATCAACAAAGATAGATCACGCAAAAGGTGGTTTGATAAAGAATGTCAAGATGCTCGAAAGTCCTTGATAAAGCTTGATGCAACTATGGACAAAGACAACTATCAAAGTCATTTGCATACATACAAGGCATTGATTCAAAAGAAGAGAAGAAGATGGGAAGTAAAGCAACAAGAATTTCAAGTCCAAGAAAAGGCACATGCATGTGGAAGATTTTGGAGAAACTTGAGAGGCAAGCGGGTTGAGAATTTGGTAACTTGAGTCTAGTGGATATGTACACACATTGTAGGCAATTATATGAGCAAGAAAATACTGAAAAAATGCCATTTTATGGTTCACTCCTATGTATGCCGTCTTTTTTTACTATTGAGGATGTATGCGGTGGGCTTGAAAAGTTGGCCACTCGCAAAGCGGGAGATCTTCAAGGTATCAAGCCGGAGATGATCAAATGGACGGGAGATTTTACCCATGAGTGGATGTGTGATATGTTCAACCTTGCACTTCAACATGGTATGCCTTATGATTGGAGTACTAATTGGGTTAAGCCTTTGCATAAAGGAGGGGATGTAAAGAATGTAAGCAACTACCGGACTATAATGATTGTGTCTCTTATGGAAAAGTTGTTTGGGTGCATAATGGAGATGAAATTGAGTGATTGGGCTGAAGAGAATGACAAGCGTGCAAAGGGACAAGCGGGTTTTCGTCGATGCCATAGCACCATTGATCATCTTGTCACTCTTCGTGTTCTCATGGAGGAAAGTCGGTTGAAAGGCAAGCGATTGTATTGTTGTTTTGTGGACTTTAAGAAAGCCTTTGATATGATTCCACGTAACAATTTGTGGAGAAGGATGGAAGAACTCCAAGTGCCAAGTGAGTTTATGCTTGCAGTTTCTCGAAGCTATGAGAAGGTGATTTGTCAATTGCGCATGGGAAGAGAAATTTCAGAAATTTTTGTAAGCACTATTGGGGTTAAACAAGGATGTCCATTGTCACCAACTCTCTTTGGTCTATGCATCGATCAATTGGAACAAATGGTACTTGACTTTATGCAAGAAGAAGGCATTGAAGAGGTCACTATTTGCAATGCGGTAATCATGCTTTTGTTGTATGCGGATGATGTAGTGCTTCTAGCACACACTTTAGAAGATGCACAAAAGATTATGGTTGTCCTTGAGAACTTTTTCTTGCATAGTGGGCTGATTGTAAATGAATCCAAAACAAAGGTTATGCTTGTGAAAACCAACCATAAGGAGAAGCCATGCATTGTGTACAACAACGAGACACTTGAAGTTGTTGAGAGCTTTAAGTACCTTGGCCTTGAGGTTCGATCCAATCACAAGTGGCATGAATGTGCTATGCGTCGTTCGGAAGCGGGAAAGAGAGCATATTATGCATTTGAGAACATGTGTAATGCGGGAAACATCAAGTGTTGGGTTCTCAAGAAGCATCTTTTTGATGCATTGGTGACACCGGTTCTTCTTTATGGAGTTGAAGTGTGGGACGGGAGCATCTCAAGGTCTACTTGGAAAGAGTTTGAGAATGTCTAAAAGCGTTTTCTTACAAACTTTCTCCAAGTTAAGACACAAACACCATATATGCTCCTACTTCTTGAGTCGAGATCTCTTCCAACTGAGGTTATGGGCATGGAAAGGGTTGTGGAGTACATGATAAAGATGCGTCAAAACCCCTCACATCGACTTCCTACTATTGCATGGGAAGCAAGCAACAAAGTTCAAAAGACGCATAAAAGCAAGATCTTGAGCACGGGATGGATGCAAGACATAAAGAAGTGGTTTGGGAGATGGGATGCATTACACTTGCTACATGATGCTTCAATTGACTCTCAAGTGAATGAAGCTTTTCTACAACGCCAATGTATTACGGCTTGGGAGAAATCCAATGGGTCACGCTTCATACATTACACCACCTATATTGCCCCCAACTACGAAACCATGTTCTTCGCTGAGAGAGGAAACGGTACTCACACTTACATGCTTGAGCCTATTCCCTTGTCTACGATACGCACTATTACAGCAATTCGGCTTAGCTCCCATTTCCTTCGATGCGAGATAGGGCGTTGGGGCAATGGAGAAGAGTCAAATCGATTGTGCACATTATGCTCACTGCATGTTCGAGAGTCTGAGTACCACACACTACTAGAGTGCTCAGCTTTTGATCACATCCGGACTTGCTTCTCTCACATTTTCAGTCATAACTTAGACCTACACACTTTCCTCTCCCAGCCAAAGTGTGGGCTCTCCATTGCGACTCTCATCACTACAATTTTGGAGCATCGAGAGTCACTCATCAGCCATACACATACTACATCACATGTAACTTTGGTCCCATAGGTCATATTTGACCTCCGAGGACGATAATAAAATCTATCTATCTATCTCTCTCTCTCTCTCTCTCTCTCTCTCTCTCTCTCTCTCTCTCTCTCTCTCTCTCTCTCTCTCTCTCTCTCTCTCTCTCTCTCTCTCTCTCTCTCTCTCTCTGTTTCAATTGTCGGGCGGCACTGAGGGCTGCACACTAGCACGGGAATTCGTGCTTCGTGCAGTCTCTCTCTTAAACTCTCTCTCTAACCCTCCGTCCAGACTGCACTAAAAAAGCCCCCCCCTTTGTGCGCTCTCTCTCTCTCTCTCTCTCTCTCTCTCTCTCTCTCTCTCTCTCTCTCTCTCTCTCTCTCTCTCTCTCTCTCTCTCTCTCTCTCTCTCTCTCTCTCTCTCTCTCTCTCTCTCTCTCTCTGTCTCCCTATTGAGCGTAAGCACCACTGTTCAAGAAAAATGTGTCTCAGCTCAATCTCGTGCCGTTTTCAATTTCCAAAATGTCGGTTCACGGCAAGGGGAATTCCGCCCCATAATAGAGAAAAATAGTGTAAAAACCTAAAACGTAGCGTAATTTTCTAAAATTTCCGCTTGGCAAATTCAAGGAATGGAATTTTGTATGTTTGGAAAAAAGAGCTCTCTCTCTCTCTCTCTCTCTCTCTCTCTCTCTGTTTCAATTGTCGTAGGATGTCTTCACCATGATTTAGCACTCCAAATCAACCTCTGAGCATACCACAGTGATCAGCACCTTAAGGAGAGTCTGTGGTTCAAGTTTGGGTTCATTCTGAGCAAAAAGACATCCTACGCGTAGGATGTCTACTGCATAATTCTGAAACCAAAATTCTACTGTGACCATACCATGCTGTCATATAGCCTTAGATAAGCCACCTAGGCAAATTTGGTCCAATTTGGAGTTGATTTGACTTGGGAATTCATCAGAATAGACATCAGGCTTTTGGAACAGATTCTTGATCATTTGACCAACCTATAGGAATATAAATCACTAAGCCTATTTAAGAGCCTATTTTCTACTGAAGCATTTGCACTTTTATCTCTATCATTGTGTCTATACTCTCTCTCTTTATGCTCTTGCAATTGGTGTACCCTAACCCTAAACTCCATGTCTTGAACTCTAACCCTAATACCATGGTTAAGCTAAGGATTCACCCCCATGGCTTAACACTAGCCATTGGGTGATTAAGGAACAGGCTTTCGCATGTAACCCATCAAGTGGTCTCAAAGCCAACGGTCATGCCTAGACCTAATTAATTCCTCTCCCCCCCTCTCCCTAATCACTAGCATCGCTAATTAAGCTTGGGCTTGTTCTTGGCAATACGAATGATCCACTATCCTTCTTGATTGGTGCGATTTTTTACTAGCGGCATTCTAATAATAATTGTGTGTGTGTGTGAAATTTTTCAATTAGTGTGCATTGTTTGTGTTCATAAGGAAAAAGTATGCCAATGGAAGCTACCAGCTTATGGAGGCTGATGGAAAACTTCATAAAACCATGGTAAATGGTTGGCGACTTAAACCTTATTTTCTTCGATTTGACCAGGCTCCACCAATTGACATTCCAGATGAGGACACACCATCAGCCGCCACCTCTGACGATAATGATCAAACAGATGAGCTAGAGACATGAATGCCTCTAGCCAAAAGGGGAGGGCTAATGATGGGGGCTTTTCACAAGCCAAGCTCCCATACCCCTCTTCTCTTGTCCCCACCCCATGAAAACCCCCTCTTCGGGAGGGAGTGATAAAAGGCATTGGAAAAAGTAAGAAAAAAAAAAGTATGATTATGTAAATATATAAGAAAGGTAAAATAGGCCACCTCATGCCTGCGGGGTAGCCCATCCCCACCTTGCCTCCTTTTTTCTTCACTGTTGCCCGGCCGTGTGTCCCTTTTCCTCTCCTCCACTCAAAAGGTCAACCCCCTCTCTCTTCCCCTTGTCCTTTCTCCTTTCTCTCTCCCCTCAAGCTACCCCACCTCTCACCAATAATGCATTATAACTCACCAATAATGCACCAACTCACATGCAAGTTACCCTATCTTCCAAAATAGTATATCCCATCCCCTCTTTCTCTCTCCTATCATATCCCATGACCCAAATACCCCCCTCTCTCTCTAAAGGGTGCCATGTCTCTTGTCTTGTAGCTAAATAACCTCCCCCACACTCACACACACTCAGTTTCACTAAAAAAGGTGTCCATAGACCCATCCCCACCCGGTGGTTACCTGATTTTTCTTGAGTTCACACACATCTGCACACAGATTCACCTCTGAACACACTCCTCTCTCTCCCCTCTTGTAATTACTTTATTCTCCATGTCACCTCTCACTTTTTTTCATCAACCCATCTCTCTCTCTTAGTCTCTCTCTCATGAGACTGCTGTTCTGGCACATAGACACACAGCCAGACAAGTGGGGCCCACAGTCACATGGCCTATGTAGATAATGATTTCTTCATTTCTAAATTCTAGAATTTCTTCCCCCTCCTCCCCTATATAAAGAGGGGTCACCATCACACAAAAACAGACAACATCACCAAAGAACACACTATGCACTGTGTGTGCCTAGTGCACACACACACACACACCCACACCATCACCATCACCGCAATCACCATGCTTGTCTTGAGCATGACCTCTACACCCTTGGCTATGGAAGATGAAGGGCAACTAAATGAAGGATGATGGCCATAATCCTCGTGCGAGTCTTCGCCATCAACTCCCACCTATCCGCCATGTGCTCTACCACTCTCTCCCTTCTCATTCCCCTACCCTATGCTCCCCATTTCATCGCCTAATTCTCTAAATAAAGCTTGAGGTTTTGTAAGTATGTTTTCTTGCAATGTTTTACCCATGTGAGATGTGCGGAATCGCCACCTAGTCTTGTGTTTTTGAGTGAGCTTGTGTATGTGTGAAGGGTGTGCGGATTCGCCATCCTTTTGTGGTGCCTAAGTACTAAGCCGCTATACCCCCTCCCTCACTCTCTCTCTCTCTCTCTCTCTCTCTCTCTCTCTCACTTGATCTCATTCCCTTTCCTCTTTATCATTACTCCCAAGCATCCATCTCTCTTGGATGAAAACTTTGTTATGGTGGTGTGTTGTTTGCGTCCTAGCCGTTGAAGCTAGGTGGTGCCCCCTGTTTGCTTTACCATGACAGGCTTGAGGCGCGCCATTCGGTCCCCGGTGTTTTAGAGGCCGTCGGGGTTCGGGGTTCGCTCTGCTCCCGTCACCACTATGAATTAGGTTGAACCCTTTGAATGAGAGATTAAACACATCATTTAGAACATTTTCTGTCGTGTATGTCGCATGAAAATTTGGCACGAGCAAAGAGTTATGGTCAAAATACAGCTTGCTGCCCACTACACTGTCAATATTTTGGACCCCATGCTACTTGTAGAGCCACCATATAGATTCATCGGCAAATGAACGAGAACCCACTTAACCAAATGAAATCATTGATCAAACTTTTTGATAAATGTATGTAGTTTACATATAGCACTTCATGAGAGCGAGTTATTAACCGTTCCTTGTATGGGATTGCCTACATGTGTAAGGATGCTACAAAGGATGAGGTATTCTTTACATTTCAAATGTTCCTTGCACTTGTTGAAAATCAATCAACGGGAAAATAAATTTAAGGGCTTGAAGAAGACTGATAATGGCGGGAAATATTTCTTTATAAAAGATGCTAGACTTCTATGCAAAGAGAGGATTTGGCAACAATTGATTGCACCATACACACTTGCTTAAAATTGACAAGTTGACCGTATGAATCACATGATTCAAAATCATGCTACAACTATTCTTTTTATGGTGAATTTGACACATGTTGTTGGGTTGAAGCTATATTGAAATGGTTCCCATTATCAATGCCATTGAAAGATAAGATTCAAGAGGAGTTGTGGTTAGGCAAGAAACCACATTATGATAATTTATGTGTCTTTGGTTACAAGGCATATGCTCATGTGCCAAAGGATCTTAAAAACAAGATTGACCTAAAGTCACACAAATGCATCTTTATTGGATATGGTGTGCATGGATAGATGGGCTATAATCTATGGTACCCAAAATATCATAAAATTATTTGTGATACACACGTAATCTTCAATGAATCAAAGATGCATATGAAGCCTATCAAAGAGGTTGAGTACAAAGAAGCCTATCAAAGGTGTTGAGTGAAAAAGAGTCACATTTCAGGATGTTGCCTTAGATTCTATAAGAACTCAGAAGTCTAGCGAGGAGCCTTCCACTAGCAATACTCCAAAGAGTACCAAGAGCAATAGTCAGGGTCTAAAATGCTCTAATAGAGCCTCAAATCCGTCTAAGTGGTTTTAAGCAGGCATGAATTATGTCATGATGAGACTGCGTGTGATGATGTCACACCTTTGTCGGATAAGCGTCGAGTACAAAGGAGCTTGGAGTCTGCTAAAAGAGCAAAGGGCATTACATCTGGCCTTGAGTCCATCTTGAGTCTAAAAGCAAAGTCAAGGTATCCTTTTATTCATAGTGTTCTCTTTCCAGGACAGCTAGGACTAGGGCAACAGCCACATGTATTTAAGATGTCTACTATGGGGCCAGGAAGTGGTGTTGACCTAGTGAACCGCATGCGACCGGGAGGAAACTTACAAGACATGTGGGTGCACTTCGATCATGTGCATCATGTGGAGGGTTGGCCTACAATGTCAGCACATGTTTATGACCCATACGTTAGAGAACTATTGAATTTGGCAATTTGTGAGTTCACTGTGGAGAACAAACACGCTCAAATAGAGTTTTGGAACATGCTCAATAAAGTTGTGGTTGATAAAGGTTATGATAAGCCTGAATTTAGAGGGTTCATGGTGGATGAGGCCAATGCAAATTGGATTGCATTACGCACTGTTTACTTTGGTGGAGCTAAGAAAAGGATGACGGACAAGGAGAGATCTTGTGTTTTTCACTGGGAACAAAGCATGATTAGGCACACTGTGAAGTGTATACGTCCATCTTTTCAAGAAGAGCATAAATTATTGTGTCGAAAATGGCTGCATGCTACATCTGAACACTCGGCAAAAGTATGTATGGATGAGCTTATACAGTTTTGGAGGGCAGGACATGCAACTGTAGGAGAGATTCTTGCTTTGGAAACTTGGCTATCATGGTGGATGTTAGAGTTTCTCATTGGGGGGACAAATTTATTGCACAAGATGAAATTGGAGCTTTTGTTCCAAGAACAAATCTATCAGACGTGAAACATGCAAGTATGCGAGCTTCAATTGGTTCCAAATCGAACATAGGTCTTTATGAAGCCACATGTGCATATTTGTCTTCGGTAGTTCTACAAAGTGTGCGTTACAATGCTTAATTGAAGGGTGTACAGACGTCTACAGGACCAATCATGGCAGATCTTGCTGCAAGATTTATGAGCAATCAATCTGGGAGTGGCTCTAGTAGAAAACTAGTAGATGCAACATCATCGGCAGTTCTTGAAATGCAAATTCCAAGCCCGGAGATGAATAGAGATTCAATAAGAGAAAACAGTGTGTGCAAAACTAGACCTATCTTTATTGACCCTGATGAAACTCTCGAGGAGGATAGCCATAGACTTGAGTTTGTTACAGTTACCACATGAGTCAATGTTGACGGCTGGGTCAACAACACAACATAACTCAAGTTTCGTACCAAAGTCTTATCTTTTGCGAGTTATGAAATGCTACGGATTATGGCTATAAACGTCATTTGTAATGAGTATTTATTCTAGTTTCAGAAGCCGGGGTGGAATGGCACTTCCAGATTGTAAATACAAAACCATTTGACCCTTTAAACCCCATTTTTGGTTAAACCTAAGGTAGCCTTAGTATATAAGGTACCTAGGTCATTTTGTAAAGGGAGACTTTAATCATAATCAATACTTAGCGCTGCCGTCTATTGTGTGTGAGAGAGAAAGAGAGTGAGCGCGAGCTTTATCCTCTAGCTACTCCCGGCTCACTCAATACATTGGAGATCCGACTGCACCATTGCTATAGGCTCGAGGAGAGCTACGCGACAACGCCAAGCATTCCACGCGAGACTAAGCGCACATGCCGACGCATCTACGAGCTATTTGTGGCCGTAAGTGTATCAAACGATGTCTGTTTTTTGCGTGCTAGTAGTCTATAGAATCGTGGCGACATAAGCTACGCATAGGTACTCATAAATTTCAGTTTTGGGCACTTTCAAAATTCTGCTCTGTCATCCTACGCATTTTCCGGAGATGGGTTTAGAGTGAGGGTTTTGAGTGTAGAAGCTTAGGGACAGGTGTATCCTAGTGAGGGGATGGTGTTCCTTCAGTTTCGTACGAATCTGGCATGATTAGGTGAGTTACCTTCCATATGTGTGTATGTGGCTAGGTGGTGTGGTTGAGAGCAGTGAGGTTCTTGATTGTGGTTTGATTGGCCTTCCTCCGTGTGCCTATCGTGTCATCTGTGTCCTCGATTGACATTATGCTGATCTAGGTAGTGTTTGCATGCACTTCATGGGTGTGTGAGTCGCTCCCGCAACATTGGCGCTGCTGCCGGGGACACAAGGACCTAAGTAGGTTTCCTACTAACACTCGTGTGATGGTTGCTTGATTTAGTTTCAGCTAAAGAAATCATTTTTCTTAAATGGATCCGGAAGAGGATATTCCGTGATCAAGTGGATAGCCAGAAAGCGTGTGTCTTGCCGAGGGTCTGCGACTAGATAGGTTTAGTTAGGATCTATGGATTAGAGTAGTTGTTGGTGGTCGAGTGATTTGTGAGGTGATAAAAGCATTTACTAGTCCGTGTGTGGCAGTGAAGCGTTTTTCTACTCGTAGATGCAAAACCCCATATGATTTGTAGGAGTAGCTTTAGGTAAGTGATCCGATTCTGATCTAGAGCTATTCAGCACTGAATTATTTGCTAAAGTGCTTGATTGCATTTGAAATCACGGAAAAGTGTGCTTTTGAGGGTAAAAATGCATTAAACAAGCTTTTGTGGATATTTTTGTATGACTGACTGATGTTGTGCATATAAAAGAGCATTTGCAAGGGTTCTGTGAAGAAAACCTGCAATTCTGTAAACATAGACATCCTACGCGTAGGATGTCTCAAGGGGGTTCTGGAGACCAAATTTGAAAATTCTGACTGCACCAGTGTGTTCAGAAGGGGGGGTTTACCCTAAGTATACATTGAAACTAGAGTTTTGACCAACTCTTGACCAAAGACAGTGTCAAAAACGCGAAATAAGAAACTTAAGATTCTGAGCACAATTTTGCATAAAAACTGGTAGGAATGCTTGAAAAGTAGTGCTCAAGACTTGGGGATGCCTGTGGATGAATTCTGCCAAAAATTTCATCAGTAGACATCCTACGTGTAGGATGTCTAGAGAGTGATTCTGGAAGCAAAAATCAAGTTTTGACATCATACCCATATTCTGCATGTTGTGTTGGACACACACACCAAAGCTCATGTCATTTGGACATATAGACTGAGAGTTAAGGGGATGTTACTCTTTCAGAGAAATATTTTCCCAAATTTGGTGATTTTGAGCAATTTTGACATCCAAAATTTGATGTGATCACATATTCTTGTTATATGCATCAAGAAGCACCTTGGGTAGAAACAGAAGTCCATTCTGAGAAAAAAAGACATCCTACGCGTAGGATGTCTACAGAGTGATCTGGTGGAAATTTTGAAATTTTGAGTTGACCAGTGTGTTCAGAAGGTAGGTTTTACCCTATTTTCACCTGGAAAGGGGAACTTGACCATATCTTGACAGGATAAGACCAAAAGACAAGAATTGCCAGACATCCTACCCCTTTCTTCAATTCTTTTTTCCGGAGATGCTCGTTAAAACTAAGCCGTCTATGCTCTGCTTGTGCTGCATAATAATTTATTGCTTCTTCTCTGTCCAGCTGCAGTCTTTCCAAGTTGATGATGTGATCTCTCAAATGCATGTTGGGCTGTTGAAGCTGGCTTGCCATTACTCTGAGACTTTGTAGTTGCACTTCAATGGGCAAGATTGCTTCCTTACCAAATACTAGATGATACGGTGTGAATCCCAAGGATGTATGAAATGAAGTTCTGTAGGTCCATAAAGCTGGTAGTAGATACTTATCCCAGTCTCCGGGATGATTGTTTACCTGCTTGGTAATAATTTTAGAAACCATTCCATTTACCTTTTCAACTAGGCCATTACATTGAGGGTAATATGGTGAAGAGTGCCTCCTTGTAATGCCCAGTTTCTGTATTAATTCTCCTACCAAGTCTGCTCTGAAACCTGACCCTCTATCAGAGATGATCTTTAAAGGTGTGCCAAACCTACAGCATATGTGCTCGTAGATAAATTTAGCTACCTCTACCGCTGTGATTCTAGTGGTGGCTGTAGCCTCTGCCCATCTAGTCATGTAGTCGACCCCCGTGATAATGTAGAATTTTCCTGAGTTGGCCCTAGGTAATGGCCCAATGGCATCGATACCCCATTTTTCAAATGGGCCATATGAGAGAATAGGTGTTTGTGGTTCAGGCATAAGTGACCTAGTGCCGGCCTTTTCACACAACTTACATGTTTTGCACCAGTGGTGTACATCACGGTTGAGGCTAGGCCATATGAAGCCTGCCTGCAAGATTTTCCTACTTGTTATGTCTAGGGCAAAGTGACCACCACAAACCCCGTCGTGACAGCTAGTAATTACTCCCGTGATATCCTGAGAGAGAGGGACCTTCCTGAGTATTTGGTCCTTACCCTTACAGTACAAACCGTCATTGATGAGTCGATACCTTGTGGCCTTCCGCGTCAGCCATTGCTTCTGCCCCTTTGTTAAATCTGATGGGCATTCCCCTGTTTCCAAAAAATGCATGATGTCAGGCAAGGCATCACTTCCTTGAAATAGAGGGAGCTTTAGTTTTATTGCTCCAACCACCACTTCCTGTAGTCTTTCACTTGCTAGGGCATCTGCTTCTTGGTTTTGATCCCTTGGGATATGGTGTATTTGAACTTCTTCAAACTTACCCAACAAGGTTTTTACACCACTTAAGTGAGTCCTTAAACTAGGATTCTTGCATGTCCATGCTCCATTTACTTGCCTTACCAGAAGTAGAGCATCCCCAAATACATTAAGGCGTTGTACACCTTGCGAGACGCACCATTGTAGACCCTTGGTTAGTGCTGCATACTCAGCTTCATTGTTAGAATGTGAATCTAACAATTGGCCCAACGAAAATACCTTTGTCCCTTTGTCATCAAAGACCACTATGCCTGCAGCTGCTTTGTCGGACGCTCGCTTGTAGGCTCCATCAAAGTAGAGAGAGTATGCTCCTTCTACCATCGATGGTACTGGAGGAAATCGGACTTCTCCTTCCTTAGATTGCTTCTCCTTCCTTTCAAAGACTTGGTAGGTCATGAGTCCCCCCAAACTTGCCCTTGTCGTGCTTTCTACCTGTACCATGTAGTCAAACTCTTGCAGACGAACTAGCCATTTAGTAATTCTAGCAGACACATCCATGTGTTGTACAACATAGGGAAATATTTCATCCTTGGTTAGAATCACAAATTTTTTAGGCAGCAAATATGACCTAAACTTTGTAGTTGCAAATCTAAGAGCTAGGACTAAGTGTTCCACATGGATGAAACCTTTCTCTCCTGCTGTCATCATTCGACTAGAGAAGTAGATTGGCCTCATGAAAGATGTCGTCGTATCCTGTTGGAGTAGAACAACCCCCAATGAGTCATCACCAACACTTGAGGTGACATAGAATTTTTCATCCCACTTAGGTGGTGAGATAGTTGGCAGAGTGGCTAAGACCTCCTTTACCTTGTTGTAGTGATGTTCGCTTTCCTCGTCCCAAGTGAAAGTTGATCTTTGAGTGAGTTGTTGCAGTGGTAGAACAAGTTGTGATAGTAGATGTATGAATCTACTTAAGTACCTCACCTTCTGTAGAAAAGAGACCAGTTGACGTGCGGTCGTTGGTGAAGGTAGGGCTATGAGTGCGGACACCTTACTTGGGTCGGCGTTGATACCTTTTGCTGAAATTTCATGGCCTAGTAGAATGACTTTACTCTCCCCAATGTGGCATTTATCCACATTTAATTGCCCACCTAGGCTCTGTAACCTGGCCAAACCTTCAGTTACCTTTTCTAAATGTGAAATACGGAAGCTATATATACAAAAATCATCAATGAACACTCTTATGGATGTTCCAAAGAATGGTTGAAAAACATATGTGACATATCTTTGGAATGTGGCAGGTGCATTTGTGAGACCAAATGGCATAACCCTGTATGCAAAAGAACCCCATGGCGTGATAAAAGTGGTTTTTAGCTGATCTTCCAAGGCTATGCGTATTTGAAAGTATCCAGAATAACCATCACAGACGGTATAGCATTCAAAACCCGCTACTTCATTCAGAATTTCATCCAAGAAAGGGAGAGGAAAGTGGTCTCTCTTTGTAGCTACATTTAGTGGTTTGTAGTCAACACAGACCCTCCACTTACCATTCTTTTTAGGCGTCACCACTACGGGTGACACCCATTCTGAGTTTTCTACAGGATAATGAATCCCGCCTCCAGCAGTTTCCTTACCTCGGCCAAGAGTGCCTTTTCTTGTATGACCCCCAATCGTCGTAGCTTTTGCACAACTGGTTTTACCCCTTCCTTCAGCTTAATATGATGTTCCACCACTGTAATGCCTGTGATTCTTTCATAGTTGTCAATGAACAGGTTAGGAAATCCCATCAACATTTGCAAAAAACTATCTTTCTCCTCAAGTGTTAATTCCGTAGACAACATACCCTTCAACCTACTTCCTCCTAGGCCAGGTGATTTTCTCTCCTCTTCATTGGGTTTCCCTTTTGGTGATGGATCACCAGTTGTGCTTACCCTTTGTGGATCCTTCATAATGATACCCATCACATCAATGGAACTGTCACTTTCTTCGGTGGATGTGGTCTCCTCCTCAGAACTGGAAGATTCGCTAGTGGTTTCATCTGCCGATGTTTCCAGATTCATTTGCTTCTGCTTGCCAATCCTCATGTCGTAGTAGATTGTCTCCCCTTTCTTACCGGTCATGCGTAGAAGACCAGTACCCCAGTCCTGTTTTGCCTTCATGGCCATCAACCATGGCCTTCCCAAAATTAGTGGATAGCCCTCCCCCTTAGTAGGCATTACAAAAACATCTACCTCTACCTCAGTGTTGAAAGCTTTGATTTTCACGGCACTTACCACACCCACACACTTTACTTTTGCGTTGTTTGCCATCTTTGCCTTGCATGGAGAAGGCCTGTCAGCCTCGAGCCCTAATCGAAGCATCATAGCTTTGCTCATTACACAGATTTGTGCACCTCCATCAATGTAGGTGTTTCCAACCCTCTTTCCTTTTATGTTTACGTCGAAAATTGGAAGGATGTCATCCATGTTGCATCCCGAAATTGCTCCGGATACCTTTGTTTTGGAGCATCTTGTACTTACCATTTTAGACCATTGTCGCCTTACTTTTGGTGCAAGATGTAGCAGCTGTGGCCATGTAATCTTCGGTCCTTGCTCTGCCACATCCAATGTTAGATCATAGGGCTTAGAACTTTCCCCTAGCTGGAAGTCGGTGATGCCCAATTTCCGTCGTGGCCTGGATGGCCTCTTGCTAGTTTCTCCTCTCATGCTTCTCTCATCATCTGATTGTGTAGCTTTCTCCCTCCTAGCTCTTTTCACAGTCATGGCTTCAAGTGATTCTAAAAAGGTTACCTTCTCCTTACCCTTGTCCCTCTCCTTTGCTCTGGGTGGATCCACTACTATGGCTTTTCCTTTCTCTTCTAGCCTTATGATGTTTACAGGGCGATCAGGTGGTGGGGCTGGTGGAAGAGGTGGGATGGATGCTTGTAGTGGTGTCTGGGGTGGACGTAGAATTTGTGTTGGTGGGGGTGGTGCTCGGGGTGGGGGTGTTCTTTCTCTAGGGGGTGACAATTGGTTCCTCCTACCTCCTCTATTATAGTTTTGTCGTGGTTTGGGACAGTAGTACATACCATGACCGTCTTCTCCGCAGTTGTAGCAATGATACTCCATGTTTTGTCGTCGTGCTCTTCCAGGGTCCTGATCTCTTTCTTGACTCCTCCCTTGTTGTATTAAGTGGACAGACAAATTCTGCAGTTGGTCAGTAATATGGGCCAACATATCTTGTTGGTCATCTCTTACCCCAAGAGCCGGTGGTGGTGGTGGAATGGTGGTTGTCGTAGTTGCTAGTCGACGCGATGTTCCTGATTCTGTTGACTCGGTTTCTTTGGATTTCATTCGCAGCTTCTTGTCTTTAAGGCGAGCAATCTCAACGGCTAACTCGTACATAGCCGGGAATCTACCTTTCACCTTCTCCTTGAGAAGCGGCCATAAGCCATGCGTGAACCGATCTTTTTTTAGGTAATCGGGTGCAGCTCCCCCCCTAGCCAGTGACTGAACCCACCGTTTCCACAAATCCACAAATTTGGACTCATAGGTGGCATATTCTAAAAGACCCTCCTGGTTCAAGTCTCTCAACTTGTCCCACAACTTTTCTGAAGTGGTACCTCCCCCAAAGAACCTCTTAAAAGCGGTTTTTAAGGGTTCCCAGTCATCCTTGGTTGCTTGTGGAAGTGCATTGTACCATGATCTAGCTTCTAGCTTCATGAGATGCTTAAAGATTCTAACCCGAGATTCATCCGTATCTTTGTTGCTCACTACACATGCTACTTCAAAGTCATCTAGGAAGTCTGTTACCAAATCCTCCCCCTTCTTTCCTTTAAATGTTGGAAATGCTACACTTGCCATGATTACTGAGAGAGAGCTAGAAAGACACACTGCTTAACTTGCAAAAGTTTTTTTCTTCTTTACAAGGAGGCGTGTATACCCTCTTATACTAGGACATAGATTAAAACTTCAAACGGTACATTGCCTTGTACCAAAGGTAAGACAAATGGTTGATCTGATGCCAGAACCTCCAAAAACCGCTCCCCACCCGGCATGGTGTCAATGATGTGCTGGTAGTGAGCCTTCAAATCCAGTATTACCTTGATTGAGCGTACACGTGTTGGTATGTGTGATCTGTCTTGAGGTAGGTTGTACTGATTCATGTGAATCTTAGAGGTGCTTAGTCACTATCCAAGCTTGTGGGAGAGGGTGGTGTTCTTTCCTGAAACAAACTCAGTAGATCCCTAGTTTCTCTAGTGAGAGTGTGAGCCAATGCTTCCGTTATCCGTGTTGCAGCATCAGGTGCGACTTGAAAACTGACTGTGATAATTACCTCGGTGACTTGAGTTACCCGATTCTCAAAGTAGAATAGTGTTGATTCTCTATTGTGTAGAGCTCCTTCAATTTTGTTGTTGTGGGTCGGTTGTAGGTTGCGGACATGGTTTTGACCTTCTCCTTCTTCTTCTTGGCACTTGGCCTATGTATATCCACTGGGTTTGGCGTGTTGGTTGACTCTCCCACTACAAATCGATTACCGTTACGTCTGGCACTCAAGCTTCAATGGACATGCGGAGTTCGTCTAGTTGTGCTTGGAGCTCTTCTTCTTCTGTTGTCCAATTAGCAAATCCTGCTAGCCATTCATCCATTCACAATAATTTAAGGGTTTCAGTCTTGTAAACTGAAGGTCTTGAGTTCGATCCTCCGTGGGGGCACCAAATGACGGGAGCAAAGCGAACCCCAAACCCCGACGGCCTCTAAAACACCGGGGACCGAATGGCGCGCCTCGAGCCTATCATGGTAAAGCAAACAGGGGGCACCACCTAGCTTCAGCGGCTAGGACGCAAACAACACACCACCATAACAAAGTTTTCATCCAAGAGAGATGGATGCTTGGGAGTAATGATGAAGAGGAAAGGGAATGAGATCAAGTGAGAGAGAAAGTGAGAGAGAGAGAGAGAGAGAGAGAGTGAGGGAGGGGGTATAGCGGCTTAGTACTTAGGCACCACAAAAGGATGGCGAATCCGCACACCCTTCACACATACACAAGCTCACTCCAAAACACAAGACTAGGTGGCGATTCCGCACACCTCACATGGGCAAAACATTGCAAGAAAACATACTTACAAAACCTCAAGCTTTATTTAGAGAATTAGGCGATGAAATGGGGAGCATAGGGTAGGGGAATGATAAGGGAGAGAGTGGTAGAGCACATGGCGGATAGGTGGGAGTTGCTGGCGAAGACTCGCACGAGGATTATGGCCATCATCCTTCATTTAGTTGCCCTTCATCTTCCATAGCCAAGGGTGTAGAGGTCATGCTCAAGACAAGCATGGTGATTGCGGTGATGGTGATGGTGTGGGTGTGTGTGTGTGTGTGTGTGCACTAGGCACACACAGTGCATAGTGTGTTCTTTGGTGATGTTGTCTGTTTTTGTGTGATGGTGACCCCTCTTTATATAGGGGAGGAGGGGGAAGAAATTCTAGAATTTAGAAATGAAGAAATCATTATCTACATAGGCCATGTGACTGTGGGCCCCACTTGTCTGGCTGTGTGTCTATGTGCCAGAACAGCAGTCTCATGAGAGAGAGACTAAGAGAGAGAGATGGGTTGATGAAAAAAAGTGAGAGGTGACATGGAGAATAAAGTAATTACAAGAGGGGAGAGAGAGGAGTGTGTTCAGAGGTGAATCTGTGTGCAGATGTGTGTGAACACAAGGAAAATCAGGTAACCACCGGGTGGGGATGGGTCTATGGACACCTTTTTTAGTGAAACTGAGTGTGTGTGAGTGTGGGGGAGGTTATTTAGCTACAAGACAAGAGACATGGCACCCTTTAGAGAGAGAGGGGGGTATTTGGGTCATGGGATATGATAGGAGAGAGAAAGAGGGGATGGGATATACTATTTTGGAAGATAGGGTAACTTGCATGTGAGTTGGTGCATTATTGGTGAGTTATAATGCATTATTGGTGAGAGGTGGGGTAGCTTGAGGGGAGAGAGAAAGGAGAAAGGACAAGGGGAAGAGAGAGGGGGTTGACCTTTTGAGTGGAGGAGAGGAAAAGGGACACACGGCGGGGCAACAGTGAAGAAAAAAGGAGGCAAGGTGGGGATGGGCTACCCCGCAGGCATGAGGTGGCTTATTTTACCTTTCTTATATATTTACATAATCATACTTTATTTTTTTCTTACTTTTTCCAATGCCTTTTATCACTCCCTCCCTAAGAGGGGGTTTTCATGGGGTGGGGACGAGAGAAGAGGGCTATGGGAGCTTGGCTTGTGAAAAGCCCCCATCAGTGGTTTAGGAGATACGATCAAAACAATGTTCCTACCCTCTATGTGACCATAAACACACCGTGTGCATAAATCAACGTGCTAAACATGATGAAACAAGCATGGACCATCCTTGTGCACATCCAACTAGCCCATGCATGCCCTCGTTTATGAAAAAGCAACCACCAAGAGGGTAGTTACGCAGAAATAAATTAAACAGAGAAAGAGATGATGGCTATGGAGTTTAGAGCTTCTTATCGTGATTGAGAAGTGATTATTGGCTGTAAAAAGGCTTCTTGCTTTGCCGCAAGAGTGCGGTGATGAGAGCTACATAGAGGTTCTCACCACAAAGTCGTTGAAGAGCACGTACACCTTGAAAAGACAAGATCTTATGGAGATGGTGATGGAGAGCTTGCACCACTCCGTATAATATGTATGTATAGCCGTGCAATAAAGACGCAACTGTTCGCACTGAAAATGAGCAATACAAGCCAATTTATAGGTTTCCTGCCAAGCTGGCTTGCTCCCCAAGGCAAAACGGGGCACCCTCTCTCTGGTTTGGAATAATTGTAAGCTTTTGGGGATTTTTCTAAAAACAAGGCACTATTTTGGTGGTCAACTTTCACCCCTTTCCCTTTAATTTTTACAAAAAATTTGATAAATTGGATAGTATCCCAATAACTAATGAAACTTTGACTAGAGTATACTGCAACGTGATGCTCAACATAATTATGATTCTCCCATACTGCCCCAACGTATTTACGATGTCGCTTTTTATAAAAATAATTTTTGTAGAAATTATCAACATTTATTATGTTTCTTCATCAAACATTCGTTTTTCTACATGATGGTGACTGAAAATATTATATTTATATTTAGGTCATCCTAAAAAGCGCGTTGCTTTTCAAAAACATCGAAAAGCACAAAAAGCTAAAAATAGCGTAAAAAGAAAAAAAAACCAAAATCTTCTAAAATTGAACCACGGGTTCCCCTTGTCCACCCCAACAAGAAAGCGAACTCGCTTTTCACTAAAAGCACCAAAAATCATGAAAAGCATCTAAAAAGTAGATTTGTACAAAATTGAACTATAGCATCCCTAGGACTCGTAGATTAAGGATCAAGTCTTGCTTTTTGCACAAAACATCGAAAGGCACAAAGAGCATGAAAAAGCTTTTAAAAAAAGCAATTTTTTTCCAAAATTGAACCAAATGTCCGTCTGATCTCTTAGAACATGGAAATGACCTTGCTTTTCATTTTAAAACCTCACAATACTGTCAAACGAGCATTCTTAGTCAAAGAATCAAGAAGTGATCATTGGAATCTATTCTTATTTTTAAAAGAGGATAAAAAATTGGGAATCTTACACACAAAGTTAGCTTTAGAGTACTTTGATTTCTTCGAAGGTTAGGATCTCTGTGTGTGTGTGTCCACTCTAATATAGCCCTCAATGACACAAATTTATTAAACCCAAATTTTATCATTTTGTATGTCTAGGTGGCACAAGAGCATCTTTACATTTAGCCCCAAAACCAAGAGAAAGAGTTTCATTTCTTTGAAGATAATGATTGATCTCTCTCACTCAATGATATAAAGTTTATAAGCTTCCATACATGTTCATATGTAAATTGAATCTTACAATCCCTCTCTCTCTCTCTCTCTCTCTCTCCCCCCCCCCCCCCCCCCCCCCCCCCCCCCCCCCGTCTGTCTCCATCTGTATGCCATCAATCTTTTATTATTAAGGCACCTCATCACTAAATGTAAAATCTTATTCAGGGATGAGTGATGATATTTTAGAACTCTAATTAGAATTTTGATATTCATGCAATTTTGATTCAGGGATGAGTAGTGATAATATTTAAGAACTTAATCTAGAATTTTGATTGAAGATTGAAGATATTGTGGTTATGATGGGATGATGTTGTAATGGCATTGTTATTTTGATGATTTATTGTGAAATATTTGATATTTCAAGATAAAGCATTGCAATGTTGATTTGAACTATGGAATACGATCACTTGTTAGGTGTTATGTGAGCAGATCAATGACTGGCACATGCTGGACAATAAGGCAATTCCAGTTATTTTGAATAAAACTTCCACCGTTGGATTTTGTGAAAATCCTTAGTATTTTATGGTTCATTTATAAGTTGAGATGTAGACAACTATTTATTGTTATATTGAGCTCTTTACGAGCCATGACTATTTTATGTCCAAGTGTGAACTAATGTAGCTCGTTTTTTAGCATGAAATCTTCTATAAATTAAATACATGCTCACTCTTACACAGGGGAGATTGCACCCAGTGTCTGCGTTATTCTTCTCTCCTCTCCACTCTTCTCTCTTTTCATGCCGACAAAGCACTTCGCTCTAGGAGGTTGGCATGCATGTGCTCTCGCTCTATCTTGTTCGCTGTCTCTCTGTGTTTGCGTACATTGTCGATTATATGCTACGGGATTTGCGAGGTATGCATAATTATCGGTTTTATGGTTTGGAACACGTTCCTTTTGGTATTTTGCAAGGCCATCACGTTCTCCATTTTGTAGCAGTGGTATTAGACCACATAAGGGACCTATTCTCGATACTCCTTCCTCCCCTTAATTGAGGACGATGAAGAAACTCTGACTCCCGAAATAATTTTAGATCATGAGATGACCACTACCCGCACAGGAAATCAGTACAAAAGATATTTGGTAAAATATAAAAATCATTCTTGGGAAGAGTGTCAATGGATTTCTGAACAATCGCTGTGTTTGCACTACCATCAATTGATACGTACAACCACACACCTATAGACACAGATTTGCCGATTTAGGTAATGCCTCTCTTTCAAGTGCCGATTCGTTGGTTTAGGCAGCACTAGTGTAGATTTGTTGATTTAGGCAACACGAAGTTAAAATGTAGATTCACCGATCTAGGCAGCATTAGTGTAGACTTACCGATTTAGACAACACGTCCATTGGTGTAGATCCATCGGTTTAGAAAACACCAATTACTAGACCACTCTACAAGTGGCTGGTCACCACTTTCACAAATTTTGTTTTGGTAACAATTGAGGACAATTGTCTTTCAACCGCGGGGTATGTAATGGAATTGATATTTTGATGATTTATTTGTGAAATATTTGATATTTTCATGAAGCATTGCAATGTTGATGTGAACTATGGAATATAGTCACTTGTCAGGTGTTGTGTAAGCAGATCAGTGATTGGCACGTGTTGGAAAATAAGGCGATATCACTTAAACAGAATAAAATTGCCACCATTGGATTTTGTGGAGATTACTAATATTTTATGGTTCATTTATAAAATGAGATGTAGACAGCTATTTATTGTTACATTGAGCTCTTTATGAGCCATGAATATCTTATGCCCAAGTGCAAAGTGATGTAACTCATTTTTGAGCGTGAACTCTTCTATAAATTAAATATGTGCAAGAGGTACATGCTCACTCTTGCACGGAGGGAGATTGCACCCAATGTCTGAGTTATTCTTCTCTCCTCTCCACTCTTCTCTCTCATCGTGCCAACATAGCACTCCGCTCTAGGAGGTGCGCTTGCATGTGCTCTCTTGCTCTATCTCATTTGTCGTCTCTCTGTGTTCACGTACATCGTCGATTATATGCTACGAGATTTGCGAGGTATGTATATTTATCGGTTTTATGGTTTGGAACACGTTCCTTTTGGTATTTTGTAGGGCCACCGCGTTCTCCGTTTGTAGTACATGTTAAGACTGATTATTTTGTTATTAAGGATTAAGGATTAAGGATTAAAAATTCTCTTAAAAAGTACATCTTTACATTAGCCTTGTCTTTTGATTTTTGTAATGATGACGATGGCAATGATAATGAAAATTTATTCTAGATTTGAACTCTTTATGATGTTGATTATTGGTAGGATGCAAGAAGATAAAATGCATTGATCTCTACAAGGGAGTAAGATATCAATTGGATACATATAATTATTATACTCCATGGGTATATTAGTATGAGTATGAGATTACGAACAAGGTCGATGGTGAATATAGTAGTATAATTTCTCTTATATTTGAAATAGAGGATGCATTTTGCACTGCGAGACTCCTATACATGAACGACATACTAGATTGTGCAATGCTTCTCAAAAAGCAACATGAGAGAGTGCATGGGTTAGGGTATAAGGATCTCTGCATGGGTTTAATTTTTCAAATGACATGAATTCAAGGGTTTATATCAAACAAGCAAGGGGCAAGTGATGCCATGTTTTGAAAATAATATTGAAGATATTGAAACAAATAGACCCTCAAAGAATGTCCATATAGATCCTCACAATACTCTTAGAGAGTGTGAATTCTCCAAAGTTGAGAACTATTGCCTGTCTAGTTGTATCATGTATCCAGATTCAACAGTCTTAAATCATAGTTCAATGCTTTCTCTTTACCATGGAAAATGATTACTTTCACAACTTAGGTGGCATAGATACCAAGTGTTATAAATGTGGTGCTTTTTCTTGGAAGGTAGAAGGGAAGTCATTACAAACATTTGTAGGAAATTATTATTCCTGATTGGGCAAAGTTAGTTTGCTTGCTTTAAGTGATCCACATATAAAGCTTAAAGAATTGATGTAAAGGAATATTTCTTGAAGGAAATTCATTCTCAAAAACCTAAGTGCATATAATAGTCACATAATAGTGCCTCATTGGAGGCCCATGTAGAAGATCAGTTCACTTGAGGGGTGGTATATACACCTTTAACGTTCATGTATCCATCTACCGTAACATGAGACCTATGATTCTTGGGGAAAGAATAGATCAATGAGTTGAATATCATATCATAGTATGTACCAAATTTAGATAGAGATTGTTTTTCAAATTTTGCAGATGATGATGCATTACATTAACTGTCAAAGTCGATGATGTGGAAATGTACAATGACAAAGGGAGAGAATACGAGAGAGAGAGAGAGAGAGAGAGAGAGAGAGAGAGAGAGAGAGAGAGAGAGAGAGAGTCTACTAAACCAACCAAGTGGGCAATGGGGGCGAGGTGTTTCTAGACTTATATTTCCCTACCAAAAACTTTCAAAAAAAAGTAAAACAAATATCTAAAGCCAAAATAAATATTCAGATCCTTTTATGCCATTTACTTGAGCTGTTATAACTTTACCACCCTCTCTGTAGCTCATAGCAAGAAGGCCAAGTTGATGAACAAGCTACCATGGATACCCGAGTAGCTAATCACTCTATTGGCTCCATGGTTATGCTACTAGGAATTTTTTACCATATAATAATGCCATCTTGAGCATCATTTTCCTATTTGAAAATTGAATTGTAGAGCACACTACATCCAAGAATCCCCATTTGTGAACTATGAACACATCACATCCAAAATTTCCTAGACAATGAACTTGTGGAACACATCCTATCCATAATTTTCCCAACAATAATGGATTAGCATGCTCATCCATAGTGTTTTGTATGCGTTGCATTTGTTCCTTGCTAGATGCATGTGCCTTGAACTTAGACCAAGGAGTTCAAACATCGATAACTTGAACTCCAACACATGGGTCCAAATCATATGTAGGGATCTTCTTTTGCCCCTCTCTATCACTCATAAGCCTCTCTATGATTGAGCTAGTTGTGACAATAGTCACCTACCTAGAAATCTAGTGTCATGGCCCTTCTGGCCATTGCCACATGTGCCATGCCAATCTCCTTATCTCTGTCAAGATTGGTTTTTTCTTTGTTGTCATAAAATATAATATCTAACTTTACCAAATGATTTCTTCATATTAAACTGATCACTTAATATGGGAAGATTAAAGGGGAACAAGATTTAGGATATAGATATGTGCTTCTAGACCTATCTCAACACGGGACCAAAAGGAAAATGGTTACATCTCAATTGGGGTCCAAAAGGAGACGGTCTACCAAAGAGAAATGTGCAATAAGTGCTTCTAGATTTACCTCGGCAAGGGACCAAGAGGAGATATGGTTACATCTCAATAGGGGTCCAAAAGGAGGTACTCTATTAAAGAGCAATATGCATCTAATGGAGCTTAAAAGACCTTAGGATTAGCTTCATTAAAGAGCTCCAAAAGTTAGTGTTATAAAGTCCTTTGACCTTAGGCAATCTAGGGCTCACCTTGAGATGGGAACCCTACCCAAGCATGAGGTGCTTGTCAGCTTGCTAACTGAAGTGCTTAAAATGTTTGTGGGAAACTTGCCCAAATCTTGAGGTGATTTTTATGCTTGATTGAAATTGAAGTATTCAATTCAAACCAAATGACTTAAGAAGCATAAAAGACACATGTTCAAATGATCCTCCACATGTGACCCGCTGTCGAGAAATTTGCGGTCTTGCCAGAAAACTTATGGCTGTGAGAGTTTGTGAGAGAACTCCAAAAAACTATATGAAGGAGTTAAAACATAGATGCCATGAAGACTAGGGTTTGGAAGAAAGTGCAATCAAAGAAGTCCCACTTTTTCTCTCTTGCACTCACACACACAAAGAAAGAAAACAAAAGAGAATATCAAAACAACACAAAGATGAAAACATCAAGGCGATGGCCATATCGTATCATGGGTAATATGAAAGGGTTAATAGATGAGTTAATGGAATTCAATCTTGGCTGACCGAATAGGCTACGAATTGTTCTTTGGAATTGTAGTTTTGTGCTTACCATAATATATATATTTTGTCTAGTGATTGAAATTAATTGTGTGTACAAATCCTCTTGGTGCATAGCAAGATAACTACGCTTATATCAAAAGAAAAGTTATAGTCTATGAGAGGTAGTATGATGGGATCCGGTGATAGAAGTATTTCATTGAGCCTTTTTGGGCCAAAGAGAAATACTATACGTTGTTGAAAGTGTATTTTACTGCTAATCCATACGTTAATTCTAATAGATGGTACAAAGTGAAAGTGATAGAAATTATCATCATGTGGATTATTCATCTAGGATAGCTCTAGTATGTGAAAAAATTTTGATATGAGAGAAGAGAGTTTCCCTCCCAAGCCCTATTCTTGCTCGTAGGCAATAAGGATACTGCGGGGAGAGATGTACCTGGAGCAAGGAGAACCTGAAATTTGTAGAGAGGATGAATTACTAAGAGTGAGAGAGATAGGTTTGGTTAAGGAGATGAGATTAGATATATATATATATGTTGGATTAGAGATAAAAAAGAAAACAACAAGAAATCAAGAAAACATCAATGTCGAACACATCTTACTTGACAAACCCTTCGGCACCATTATTGATGGAGAGAGAAGAAAAGGGGAGAATTCAACTTTGATTGATATGCCAAGTCCAAGACCTTCTTTGATTAGAGTTGATCTTCCAAGGATAGTGTGCAATAATGGCTAGTCTTCCTCTAGGAGAAAGTGTAGGTTTAGGCTTATGTTAATGGCTAAGTACAATTTGACATTACTACTCACTCCCTCATGAATTCCTCTCATCAATGGCTTGAATGCTTGAGTTCTTTGCAAGGAAGAAGAGGTCCCCTTTTATAGGTGAAGGGAACCCCCAAGGGTTTACACAAGAAGAGAGGAGCCAATGTGAACAGAAAATGGAAAAGTTGGAAATGAGATGTCCCTACATGATGTGGGCAGACTGGGGTCCAGTATTTTGATCATATCTCCTCAACCGTGGCTCCAAATAAAAATGTAAAAATTTGAGCAGAAACTTCAGCTCATTAACTACGACTTCCTTTTTTATATGCATTTTCCAATTCGGATCGGAACCTTGTGTAAAAAAATCATCAAAATAGGGTCCATTTCTGGCAGCAAAAGTCTTCCTGTGGTCCCCTTAGCCTAGACTTTCATTTGATTCCAAAGGACACCTCATGCTATATGAAAGCATGACATTGCTCCTTGACAAATTTTTGTAATCATGATTGCAATAATGCATTAAAATAAGTGTATCTTTGAAATCATGCCATCTAGTGTCCCACTAGGATTTGATTCCCTCATAGTAGCTATTTTTAAAAAATATATAAGAAAAATATGAAAAATACATAGAATATATATATATTGGAGTTTACCCTAGATATAGGATCTAGCTAGGGTGTGAGATGATAATGAGATAGTAGAAATAAAGAATCAATGATTTTTTCCCTAAGTTAAAAGAGGCGGAGCTATTGACGTTTTTTCCATAGTATTTTCTTATGGTAAAGTAAGAATAGGTTACCCTTGAAAAAAATAATAGGATGAGATAGAAGGCTTATTATTATACTTACATATGCATATGTACACTATAGGAAATATAATTATGTATCTAAAAAGTTACAAGATAGATCTTCTAGCATGTGTTCCCACTATGTACGTGTCACAGCACGACATCCACCCCCTCTAAACTTGCACATCCTCCGATATGTGCCACATTGTCTCTTTGTAAGATTAGCCCTCTTGTACATCTTCCTTGCTTTCTTCTTCACTGGATAATTCCAAAGCTTCGTCTTCACCTATGTTTTGCTCTTCTTCCTCATCCACATCTTCTGGATCATTATCTCTTCTTATCTTAAACATTTTGATCCTTTTTCCTACAATGGGAATCTTTACTTCTATACCATCTAGTTCAAACAAGTTGTAAGTAGCATTTTCATGCACATGCTTTACAACATACGGTCCAAACCATCTTTTTGAAAACTTACGCATGACTGTGTGCTGGTTATCAAGGCTACTATCATACACTAAAACCCAGTCACCTTTGTCAATTGCTTTTTCCTGAGTCGATGTCGCTTATCAAAGTAGTCCTTGTTTTTCAACCTTGCATTTTTGAGTCGTTCTTTTGCAACCTCAATGTCTCCAGGTCTTCTCTCTAGCTGCTTTATGCGCAATGCAAGGAGATCTTCTGTGTTGAGCCCCTCTTTCCAAGGTAGTACATTCCATGTGGGAATTGTATCTTCAATCGGCATCACTGGCTTTTGACCATACATTAGCTCCGTAGGCATGTAGCCAGGTACTGAGCTATGTGTTGTACGGTCAACCCATAAAGCATATGGTAAGAGTTTTGGCCACTCACCAACTCTTCCTTCACAATCCTTGGCCAATGCTTTGATGATAGGAGGATGCCCTCTTTCACTCTTTCCATTGCCTTCAGGGTTGTAAGTTGTACTAAGAGAAAGCTTGATTCCTAATCTAAAAAAGAACTCCCTTGCTTCTTCGGCAACTAGTTCACCTCTATCTGAAGTGATCTTTCCCACACAACCATAATGGCAAATCACCTCATCAAGAAGGAATTTGCACACAACTTCTGTGGTTTTAGATCTTAATGCTCTTCCTTCAACCTAGTTAGTTAGGTCCTCTCGTGCAAGAACCAAGTATCTCATTTGACAGAGTCCTAAAGGCATTGTGACTTGATCCCCAACCCATTTATAATGCATGGCTAGTGGATATGTAGGGTGCAATCCATCACAATGTCGAACATTTGAATACATTTGACAAGCTACACATGACTCTACAAACTGAGATACATCTTTATACATACCCTTCCACCAATATTTTTCTTTCAACTTGGAGAAGGTTACCCATACACCCCTATGTCCAGCCTATAGACTCTCATGAAACTCTTGCATGAGCTTTACTTGAGTCTCTTTTTTACATATAACCCATTGTGGTGTAGCACCCTTTTGTTTAGGATGCTTCCACAAGTAACCATCCCTTAAAAAGTACCCATATGCTTTCCTGCGTATCCTCTTGAATTCTTGTTCAGACCAATCATCCTGTTTTGTTAGAGTACTCAAGTAGCTTCCAATAGAAAGCCAATCACCTTCATAAAGATATTTCAAGAACAATTCAAGTGAATTAGTCATGCAGACATTTTTACCTTTGACATGAGAGATAGAATAGATCTTTGTACCTACATCATCTCCCTCATCAATCATTTGTGACTCATCTTCATACCTTGCCCTTGATAGCATATCTGCCACTGTATTGTCTTTACCTGCAATGTGCTTAAACTTGGGATTTAAGGACTTAATGTAGGCAATCCACCGCAACATAGCAATGTCTGGCATTGAGAAGCTTGTAATCATCCCAAGAAGTGGTAGACAATCTGTTTCTATGACTCTTGGAAAGACTCCTTTGTGAAGGTATGCCCAATATTTTTAGGATTCCTCAAACTTGGTTGTAAAGAAGCCTTTGTGAAGGACTGCCCAATATATGTGAAGGCGACCAATCTATGACTCTTGGAAAGATTCCTTTGTGAAGGTATGCCCAATATTTTTAGGATTCCTCAAACTTGGTTGTAAAGAAGCCTGCTCAATCTTTTCCCTGTTTTTGGGTGGTAAGGGTGAAGCTACTGGTTTCACCTTCTTTTCTACACTCTTGTATTTAGTTTCAACATGGACTTCTGGGCCAACTGTTTGGCTTTCTTTAAAGGCTTCTATTACTTGATACATTTCCATAGAGCAAACTTCCACAACTTCATTTTCAAGATGCAAACTAGAAGTCATTATAGCATCAAGCTCACCCATAGTATCTACAAAAGAAACTTGTTTACACAAACCCAAAACATTTTCAGTAGGCTCTAGCAACCCACTCTTTTTCATGCCTATTTGTACATTATGCACATATTGCCTCTCACATCTCTTCAAAACTCCAAGTTTTGTAAAACATACTGATCCATTCCTTGTTACCAAGGAGCTCATTTGAGAAATTTTCACCTATTTTTGGATCAGGCGAGACCCTTTTTCTTTCTGTACCACTGCAATCCTGCTTTACAATGGTACTTGGCCAAAACGCATCATTTCTCTATGATCATGAAACTCTTTGCTCACCTTTGGTAGAGGATGTTCTCTGAGGTTGTCACGATTTCTTTCATGGTTTACACAAACTGTGAGAAATTGGACAGCTCGTTTACCATCTTTGTTATGTATCCTAGCATATGCTGAACCATCATCCATTACCTTTGTTTCCATTCGAACTCCCACAGTGTAGGGCTGTCCAAGGATGAGATGATATGAAGATGTATCCTGTACAAAGAAGTTTTGGTCAATCTTTGCATCACCTATTGTCACCTTCATACCTAGACTTTCACCATACAACCATGATTTGTGTCCATCGGCCATTTGCACTTGTTGTAGAGACTCTTTGACATTATGTTTATTTTTGAACCATGGTCAATCAAGGCAACAAATGGCTCTTCAAGGTCACCTACCTTGACCAAAGTTTCTGTAGTAGCCCTTGTCCAATGACTTCGTGAATAGTAGCTCATAGGAATATCTTCAACTTCTTCATCATCATTTGAGAAATGCACTTGCTTCACTCTCCCACTAGATTGGTATCATCCTACCACAGTTCCATCATCCTCCTTATTTTGCAGTTGCATCCCTTGTGTCTTTGAGGTTTCCCCTTCAACCTGTGGACGAGAAACTTCAGCAAGGGTTTGCCTCTTCCTCTTGATGATGTCAATGATCTCCTCATGGAATTCGCGCTTTGCAATGCCAAGAACTTCTCCCAGAGTAAACTCAATCTTGCTATTCAAGATCCTTTCCTCCAAGACTTTCTTTAAATCTGTAGCAACCTCAATATCAGATTGTAGTTTATAAGTTGGGCTTGTTGTCTTACCTTTTGTTGGCTCTTTCTTCTTTCCTGTTGTAGACTCCTCCATGAGTACTTCAGGTGGAGATGCTCCTTGTGTTGAGGGTGTTTGAGAAGGCATTGAGTCGCTTCTTCCACCACTTCTAGAAGCTCTTTTTGATGGTCCTTCATCAACATTCTCACGTCTGCGCTTCTCTTCTACAATTGCCTCATTTTGTTAGCATTTTGTAATGTAGGCATGCACTGACAATGAGTCCACTGGATCATTCCATCCTGTTTCTAGACGTATGCAATCACCTGCTTCATGTAGAATCTCTTTTGTAAGCTTTCCCTTTTTAGCTAATTGCATGACACTTGGCCAAATTTGACCATGATGGTCATTCACTTCTTTATCACTAAGATGCTCAATTTTTACTCCATAAGTAGTTGCCTCAACTGAAGAGCTGGCGCGGTTAGTTGCCATATCTTCAACTAAGGTTTTCATTCCCCCCTTCCCAAAGTTAGTTCTTATTATTATACTTACATATGCGTATGTACATTATAAGAAATATAATTATGTATCTAAAAAGTTACAAGATAGATCTTGTAGCATGTGTTCCACTATGTACGTGTCACAGCACAACACCGCATGATATGCTTGAATACTATTGGATAGGTTTTAAAGGGGTCCAATGAGTATTTAGATTCATAAAAATAAATAATTAAGTTCTTTCTCTCAAAGAGGAAAAAGAGGACACATATCCAAATGAAATAATTAAATAATACGAGGGAGAAAGAGAGAGAGAGAGAGAGAGAGAGAGAGAGAGAGAGAGAGAGAGAGAGAGAGAGAGAGAGAGGTGGACCAAGCACGAGAGGGGGTATACTCTTCCACACACACACACACACACACACACACACACACATTCTCTCATTGTGTGAAGTGCAAAGAGCAAGAGCTCCATCTCCTTCTCCAAGCTTGTTGAGAAGTGGAGAGCCTACACCAACACTATTGGCTATGGAATGCAAATCCAACCAAGAGCCATGTTTCATTGCTTAATCTTTCCATCTTCTACATCTTCATTACTATGCTATTATGCTATGCTAAGCAAGAAAAGTGATGATAAGTGAGCAACTATTTCTTTCTCCTATGAATGATTCTTCTTCCTCTTCCCTACCCTCATTCCCCGCTAGCTCTCTCCACCTTCGAAGGTGTTTGAGGCCTTGGGACTGAGGCTTGGGATAGTTAATGCTTTTTGAAAAGTTTATGTTATGCTCGTGATGCATGAATCTTTCCATCTTCATAGCATCACCAAGGTCACGAGGAACACACAGATTATATTGTACCAAGTCTCTCTTGATGGGAGAATCTATAATACAAACGCCTTTTGGAGGGGGGACCGGCTCCAAGTAAATCAGGTCCTCAACTATTGCCATGTTCTCTAATACTCTCTCTCTTGCAAAATTATTATTCATGCCAAGTCAATTAAGTACTATGTTCATGTTGCTACCATCAATTAAATTCACCCTTTATGTTCTCAAAGTGATCTCACAAAAATGCTCACTTTAATTCTCTTAATTCCGCTATCCTCAAAGTTCATAGGCCATTCCCATTACATTGTCATCTTGTGAGCTCTTGCATTTTCCTTTGACTTCACATTCCTAAGCCAAACAAAGCATCCCTTTTTTTTGGCTAAACTCACAATTGTGAGTGGATGTATTATCTTCTCCAAAAAGAAATGTACAAATTAACCTCAAGCTCATGTCAAGCCTTGAGGGATCACACAATACATCAAAAAGCTACAAGGTCCCATATGTGAGCCATTGTCCATGAACTCGTATATATTGTTAGCGATTTGTTGTCATGATGGCAAGGATTTCCCTATTCCACTCGTCTGAGTTCACAAAAAAGTAAACATAAATGCATACCTAAGTGATGCAAGTTAGAGATTCCTTAAGGCCTCTTTTACAATAATTAAACAAATATCATGATGCCCCACATTTCTTTCATCTCCATGATTTGGAATGATTGTTGCAACCTTAAAACCACAAGGTGATAATCATATAGTATTTTTTTAGTGATTTCAATCTTAATCTTAGGTATGCTAGAAACTTGCATCATTGTAGTAGCATAGTTCCTTATGGGTTCGTCTTAAAATTATAGCATCTCAAGTGAATGGCCCAATGTGATCCCAGTATTTATTTTGGATTTAGGTATTTATTTTACTTATTTGTCAAATTTTTGGGTAGGGCAATTTGGTGACACTAGTATATAAGAAAAACCTTGCCCCCAGTCTATAACCACTAATTCATTGCCTAGTTGGTTGGTTTAGCACTCTCTCTCTCTCTCTCTCTCTCTCTCTCTCTCTCTCTCTCTCTCTCTCTCTCTCTCTCTCTCTCTCTCTCTCTCTCTCTCTCTCTCTCTCTCTCTCATTGCACACTTCCGCATCATCGACTTTGATAGGGTAATAGAGCAAGGTCCTTGATGAGCTTGGGAGGCACTGGCATGGTTAAGAGGAATACCAAAGGAGCTCTAGATGTATCTGTCTTGTTGTCTATGTTTTTGATGGCACCTTGATCTCACAACCTTTTAAAACGCTAATATAGAAGGTCCCTTGGCCGACAGGTTTCCCAGGCACTAGTGTTGGTGTTTTGGTATCGTTTCAAGATGCCTACAATGTTTCGACAACGTAAGGCTTGGATAGTCATTGCATTTTGGAACGCCGACAGCATTGGGTGGCGAGCTCGACTATGTTTTGAAATGATAAGTGGGGGAAGGGGAGGGGGAGGCTACAAATGATGATAGAAAACGGTGCCAAGGACTTGGAGCCACTACATCTTGAGACACCTCCTATTAGGCCCCCAATTAGCTACCTCTCCCCTTGCTCCCAAGGCAGTGTTTTGAAATGCAAAGTCTTTCAGCGGCTTGGCTTATATCCTTGTGATGGCATCCCCCCTAACAATGAACCAAGTTCAAGAATGGCTATGGAAAGTGGATTGGCAAGTTTTAGTGAAGAAGGGAGCCTAAGTGGGTCTGAGAAAGGTAGCAAGATTGAGGCATGCAATGGTAAGCTAAGAAATGGTCTGCTAGTTGATGGTCAAGCTTGCAACTGAAGAAGGTCCTTTTGTGCGGGGTTGGATTTATCCTCAAGCAACTACCACTCCTCTTCTCGAGTTTGTGGGTGCGTGGGGTTGATAAGCGCTACACTACCTTGTAGCCTCCGTCAGCACATCAATCTTGCATCCTATCCCTAGCATGATTATTATGTTGCTTGGTGAGCAAAGATTATGTAACATATTTAGCACTTTTTTTACATTCAAGCCAACGATTATTATCATTGGCCTTGCATTATCTCCTTGGATTAGGGCAGGGTCCCACTGTGTATAGCCCAATCCTTGCAAGGGATATGCAGAGGCGGTTTTGGGGCCCAAGGGACCATCCAAGGACTCATTGTGCAACCACGTAGAAAAAGGCTCGAAAGTCGCCACATCACAACACTGCAGATTGGTAGACAACGAGTTCTACCAAAATGTAATTTCTAGGATGAATAAGGAAGAACTGAAAGGGTGCAAAACGCAGATTGAAAAAGAGCTTGCTTATATCCTAAGCACACACTCTATTAACAAGAGGTTGCTGGAGGAATCAGTGACACCTACCGGCTCCATGGATGCTTCCTAGGGTGACATAGACTTTCAAGCTCTTACGAAGATGCTCCCACAAGTCCAAGATACTCTCATCGTGTCTATCTCTCCAGTCCTAATCAAGAAATAGCTCGTCGATTTAGCCAGCTCTACGCTAGTTTTTGGGTTTATGGAAAGGGTGCCTACCAAAGCCGAACTAATAAATTGGCTCTATAGCTCTAATATCCTTAATCAAAGTGGATTAGTGGTGTTTTCCTTGCACCTTGTGAAAGGATTCTTCTCAATCCAATTTAACAATGAGACAGTCGTGGCAAAAATATGACCCAAACTCCCACTCTTCTTCAACTGATCGTAAGTGTGCATGCTCCTTAGGGATTATCATTTGGATCCACAGATGCATTCAAGGATATGTGCCCACTATGGGACGTGGAGTTCATCAACCTCTTGTTGTGGTTGAGGAAACACTTGTAAGACTTGCCCGCTCTCTTGGTATTCCATTTTTTGTGTCGTCTGGTAGAGTAGCAGTACTACAACAAATAAGTTTTGCATCTGGTGGGATCTTAAAAATCCCCAGCTCAAGAATCTTGTAGTGAATGTGGGGGCCGACTTGAAGGTCATCCCCTTAAACTTTGGAACTTTATTTGGTTCATGCATTAAGTGCAAAAAATTTGAGCACTTGGTAAGGTCTTGTCCCATTGCAAGGCTCATGGCAGCAAGTCCTATAGATAGGAAAAAAGAAGAGCTAGTAGCATCTCAGTCAGCCACTAAAATGGGGACTCCACCATAGAAGGATAATGAACAATCAAGAAAGGATGGGCAGCTTCATGGCAACACAAAAACCCTGGAGAAACTAGAGAAGTCCTTGCAAGCCCAGCATATCTCAGCAAAAAGGTCACCCCTTGATATCGATTCTCATCCGCCTTCCAACAAAGGCGAAAACTAGAGAAGTCCTTACAAGCCCAGCATATCTCAACAAAAAGGTCGCCCCTTGATATCGATTCTCATCCGCCTCCCAACAAAGGCGACAACCCCAATGGTTCAAATGATTGTGCTTTCACCTACCTTTGGGAAGGACTAAGGATGGCAGAGTAGGTCTCCAACATCTCTTGTAAATGATTCAAATCCCAAGCTAGGGAAATTGATCAATAGAAAGAACTCCCATTGGATAATCCCATAATACCCCTATTGTACAACAATATTTTCGCGGTTCTACAGGATACCAATCCCAAGAACCTCATGACAACAAAGTTGGCAAGCTCCCAGACTAATGGTGGGAAAGTTCCAATGGAGGAGGACATCATGAAAGAGACTACATAGGAAGAGTTCTTTAAGGTGGAGTATTTTGTACCCCTTTTCCAATGATGGAAGATATTTCTATCTAGTCATGGAAGGTGAAGGGATTAAGAACGGAGAAGAAGAACACCCTATTTGGGAGGAAATTAGAAAAGTCAAGGATGTTATTTGCTGGGCCATCCAAGAAAATCACTTGGATGTTTCCAACAAAAGAAAGGAAATAGTGGGGAATAGGCCTAAGGATGTTATTTGTTGGGTACAATGGTGTCCTCGCTATTGTGGATAGGAACCTGGAGCCTAAGGTGGTTTTGAATCATTCCTCCAGGAGAGCCCTAGGAGTGAGGGTCAATTGGGCAGGTTAACCATTTGCCCTTATTAACATACTTGGCCCTGCACTGCTAAGGAAAGAGCCAAATTGTGGGTGTAGCTCAGAGATACCCCTTTAGAAGGGGAATGGTTCCTTATAGGAGACTTTAATATGGTGGAGAAGAGAAAAGACAAAACAAGATACTCAAGTCTGCTAGCAGGATTGGAAAAAACAAAATGGCTAATCCTATGTAAGAAATAGGCTATGATCAACATGTGCAAGGTTGGTCCTTGGAATAGCTCGTCCAGCTTTACGTCCACCAACTTGCAATATGGCCCCATGGCATCTCGGCTTGAAAGATGTTATTGCTCCCATCAAGCTGATTGGATTCCATCGCTACTTGAAATGAAGGTAGTGGCTTTAGAGTGCCTATCAGACCACTTGCTACTACAAATGAAACTCAAAAAATCCAAAGGGGAAGGAGTGTACCCCAAGGGTCTAAGAAGCTGCTTAACATGGCAGTACACCTCTTCAAATACCCTCTCTTTTAAGAAGCTGCTTAACCTGGCGGTACACCTCTTCAAATACTCTCTCTTCCAAAGCCTAGCAGGAAAAGCTATGAGCAAGCTTAGTAAAAACGTTGATTTGGATAACCCTAAAGCTTGGGATACTTTGCTAAGTTTATTCAAAAAGCGGTCAAAACTTTAGGCCCAAGAATGAAGAAGTCATGCGATGAGGGCTTGAAGAAACTTGAAGATGTAGAGCTACTAACCACTAAAAAACAGGAAGGGCCGCCCTCCAAAACTGAGCACATAAAGTGGGTAGAAGCAAAAACAGACCTGTGGAACAACAATTCAAGGAGGCTAGGAAGGCAACATTATTATCCAGAGAGACCTACCTCCTTCAGTTAGAGGCTGCTAATCAGGTGCACTTCTTTAGGGCCCTATAAGTCAGTAGAAGTCAGGGCCTTATCCACTTGATCACAGATGGGGAAGGGGATATAGTGAAAGGCTAGGATGAAATGGCTAAATTGATGCTTGATCACTTATGCCAAATCATAGGCTAGCTAGAAACCCGCTAGCTAGAAGTGGATGGAGCCAAAAAAACTCTTCTCAAGAGTATCTGTAAGACGATTTCACAATTGAAAGCCAACTTGCTTGAGAAATCTTTTACCGAGGAGCAATGCTCACTAATGCTACAAGCATTAGGAGGAGAAGTCCCCTGGATGGGACATATTGAGTACTCAATTCTTCAAATAATTTTAAGAAGATATAAAGTCTTATGTCACACAAATGACTAACCAAGCCTTGGTCAAAGAGTCCTAGATTCAAGCATAAAAACAGGCCTCATAAAACCTATCACAAAGCAAATTTTCTCTTGTCAATTGAAACATTGGTGGCCCTAGGATGTGTTACCATATACATGTGGTAGTGATGTGTGTGAACACACTAGGACCGTCGGGGCATTTTTTCCCTCTTTAGGAGGTTTTTTCCCCCGTGCATTGTATATACGCCCATCACTCTAGGGCTATCTATCTTTCTATTGCACACTAAGTAAAACTCTCTCTATTGTGTGCCTTGAGCTTCCTTCATCTTCTCCAAGCTGTGTGTGTTTCTCTGCAACCCTAATTCCAACAATTGGTATCAGAGCAGGTCACGTCCTCCCGAGCTTAGTCGCCAGCTGCTCCAGCACACGCTGTGAGCGGGATGAAAACACACACAGCGCCTCTATAACGACCCGACACACACTCTTGGGAAGATACACACACACACTATGGGGCACCACTCGGCTTACACAACACACCTGGCCGAGACAGGGAACACACCTCTGGAGTGAGAGGAAAGAGACTATCCACTTGCCCAGTCCACACAGGCACACACACACACACACACCCAAAAAACTCAGCTCAAAAGAGGAGAATTTCTGATGTTTAGATACAAATGAGCTTGGGCCAACACCAATGGGGCAAACAGCTCACACAATATGGGTAAAAGATACTAGATACAATCACAAATTGGAGAAGAAACTTCGCTCATAGGAGAAACTTACACAGAAAAACAACAGGAAAAGAGTGAGGAATTTGGCAAAATGGACAGCGCCATCGCGTCCGGAACGGCCCAAAACCCCAGTCTACAATGTCAAAGTGCTCAAATCCGACCTCGGATGAGCAGTTTACGGCCAAAACAGGCTCCAAAATGAGCAAAAACACACCTGCGGCTGTTCCTCCTCTCTTCTCCACGTTTTTTCTGGTCTTCTCTCTGTTTTTTCAGTTCCCACACTTAGCTTTATTAGTTGGGCACCCTTGGCCTTTTAGATGACCTCAAACGGACCCCGAACAGGCCAAAAACTGACCTCGCAGTGCATAGTTGTCACCTTTTTGCATCATTCGCACACCTGGCACTCAGCTTTTTTCCAATAATGCATCTCGCCACCACGTGAAGTGGCCCCAAAAAGTGGTCCTAATGATGACCTTTCTGCATAATTATCACAAGGAAACACCCACGTTGTGTTCGTCCTCATCCGCGTGCAAATATTAACCTCGTTCGCCCTCCTGACGCCACTAGATGCCATCTGACGCACCTGTTGACCTCATGTCGTCGGCCCGCGGATAGCTTCCTCGAGAAGTTTTATGCGCTAACAACTTCTCTTTATTATAGAAAAAACCCACTGGTACTGGTGATAGTGAAAATCGATGCACTATGTACATGCTGTCCTACCTGTACACATGTGGGCCCCACGTAACCACCTGGCTCTGGAAAATGGGCAAACCTTTATTTCATGCACCATGCATGGATATGTACATATGTGCAATTCCTTGCTCCAAAAAACTCCTGACATAATTTGCCCACCCCCTAGCCTGCTAGAGCATTCATGCTCAGCAGCAACACTAGTAGATGCTCATTCCACCTGGATCAAAAGGCCAAAGACATATCGCCTGATTCACAAGAAGCATCATAACACCACACCTACATTTGTCAACAATCAACCAAAATGCACCATAGGCATATCCAACTAACACATCCGCCTTGTCTGGAGTTCCAAAAGCATAAATATTGCATGCCACATTCAACCCAACTGATAGAGACAACTCAAGTGACTCATCACCTGGCATCTTGGCTTCACCAGCCATAGCAACAACCTGCAAATCATGCACCCAAGTAGCTAAAACCATTTTGTGAAGGTAAAGTTGTTGATATCCAAAGCACAAAAGTATCCCCGCAGCACACATATCCCTAGCATAGGCATCCACATAGCTGAGATTGGACTCATATATGCCAAACCCCTTCTCATCATCATAAGCATACTCATCATCACACATAACTTTATCCACATCATAATCATGGCTAGCACCACTATCCATAGCTTCTAGCATGGGTTCATCAGTCTCCAAGAATACAGATCCCTGCTCTAAACCACAATCATGCTCACAAATTGGTTCAATCACTGCACATACATCAAAATATGGCTTCAAAACAGGCTCCACATCCAACAAATCCACAAAATGGCTCTCAACCTTGCCCTCTTCCCTAATTTCCAAGGAACTAGTATCCAAAGATACGTGCTCATCATCAATAACCTCAACCTCACACTCACACCCAGAATCACAAGGTACACAAGTAGCCAATGCATCCTCTTCAAGACTTTTCAATCCTGTATCCAAAGCATTACTCACCTCTTTAGGCTCTTCCATAAACCTGTCAACCTGCAAGACCTCTTTACGCTTCACAATAGACCTTGGGAAGAAATGAGAAACATCATAGGATAGGCTACTTTTCACTTGCTTAGGCTTAACTTCATCTTCCATGTCAAATCTATCTTGCACATGCATACCTGTACTGATACCATGTTCCTCAAGACGCTTAAACTTCCATTCCTTGTGCTTTGCAATGCATATTGCATCTTCAAAAGACTCGGGCCTCTTCAACTCAACCTCGAACCACAACCAAGGTGACAAACCATCAACAAAAAAACCTTTCTTCAATGAATAAGGGGCGGTCTCATCCTTAAGAGCAACACACCAACGAGTCCATAAATCTGTAAAAACTTGTACATAGGCATCAACACCTTGACAAGAACCTTGCTTAAGAGCATTGAGCTCATTCCATACTGCATTTGCATCTTCAAAAACCTGGAAACGCTCTAAAAAAGCTTCTATAAACTTGTCAAGACTCAAACCATAAGAAGAAGCCACTGCTTCTTTAGCTTCCAAATCCATGAACCAAACACGGGCCTCATCTTTCAAAAGCAATCCAAATAGCCTCACAATCTTGTCCTCATCACACATATTGTTGCTTATGCATGCCACCTCGACTTGCTCTAGAAAGTCTTCCGCATCTTCACCACTTCTTCCATGAAATTCCGGATAAGAGAAAGCCATGGCTACCCAAGTTACAATGCTTTGAGAACCCCTTTGAACACACGTGCAAGAACCCAAAACTTTTACTGACTCAATTCCCAGAAACTTCAATGGAGCTCAACTTTAGATAAGGACAAACACATGCACATCAAATGAGTTTTCATAGTTGATCATCGGAATGACAACAGGCAAAGGACATTCCAGGATCTCTCTCAATCTTCTTGGCCCAAACATAAAGACTATGCGCTGCTGGAAAAAAATCTTCCTGGACACATGAACATTTATCTGGATTCTTTGAGTTAAATGAAATGGAGTGAATTGAGGGCCATTTTGATCATCCATTAAAGCCAACCATGAAGCTCCCAAGAAGGCACACCTGACTTAACCTCTGATTTTGCCAAAATTTCAGCAGCATAACAGTATAAATGGCTCAAAATACCAAAAAACCAGCCATCATAACTTGGGAAAATTTCGACAGAGTTTCCCCAGAAGTAGAGCCGTAGGAACCCAAAATATAGACTGTCTATGTATGCATAAACTATCAACAATAGAACCCGAGCATCAAGTAGGACTCACTAGTACATAGCCTATGGCGAGGTCACAAAAAGGGTGCTCTAGCTACCTGTATCACCGAAAGGATCTCCACATTTGAGAATCCCCCAGCTCAATAAAAACCTCACGCTATCGACCCTCACACGAAGGCTAATGCAAATCGCATATAGTCAAGTCTCAGAAATGACTATCTTCCACACCAAGTCTCAGAAATGGTTGGGACTGCCAAATACAACCAAGTATGGCTCCACAAATGCGTACAATGGCAGTTTCCACAAGTAACGTACAATCCAACAGACAATGCGCTCAAATAGGCGCCAAGTGATGCATTCCCACAACAACTGCAAGTGACATCACTGCTAGTATATCACTATACTCCAACTACTTGTACCTGTGTGAATCACCTGTACCTGTACCTGTCCCTGTAACCTGTAACCTAGAACCTGTAATCTTCAACCTGCAACCTGTAATCCTGAATCTCGAAGCTCAAAGCTCGAAGCTCGAAGCTCGAAGCAGAAGGTACTCGAAGAAGATCCTCCGTGGGGGCGCCAAAAGAATGTGAGCGGGATGAAAACACACACAGCGCCTCTATAACGACCCGACACACACTCTTGGGAAGATACACACACACACTATGGGGCACCACTCGGCTTACACAACACACCTGGCCGAGACAGGGAACACACCTCTGGAGTGAGAGGAAAGAGACTATCCACTTGCCCAGTCCACACAGGCACACACACACACACACACCCAAAAAACTCAGCTCAAAAGAGGAGAATTTCTGATGTTTAGATACAAATGAGCTTGGGCCAACACCAATGGGGCAAACAGCTCACACAATATGGGTAAAAGATACTAGATACAATCACAAATTGGAGAAGAAACTTCGCTCATAGGAGAAACTTACACAGAAAAACAACAGGAAAAGAGTGAGGAATTTGGCAAAATGGACAGCGCCATCGCGTCCGGAACGGCCCAAAACCCCAGTCTACAATGTCAAAGTGCTCAAATCCGACCTCGGATGAGCAGTTTACGGCCAAAACAGGCTCCAAAATGAGCAAAAACACACCTGCGGCTGTTCCTCCTCTCTTCTCCACGTTTTTTCTGGTCTTCTCTCTGTTTTTTCAGTTCCCACACTTAGCTTTATTAGTTGGGCACCCTTGGCCTTTTAGATGACCTCAAACGGACCCCGAACAGGCCAAAAACTGACCTCGCAGTGCATAGTTGTCACCTTTTTGCATCATTCGCACACCTGGCACTCAGCTTTTTTCCAATAATGCATCTCGCCACCACGTGAAGTGGCCCCAAAAAGTGGTCCTAATGATGACCTTTATGCATAATTATCACAAGGAAACACCCACGTTGTGTTCGTCCTCATCCGCGTGCAAATATTGACCTCGTTCGCCCTCCTGACGCCACTAGATGCCATCTGACGCACCTGCTGACCTCATGTCGTCGGCCCGCGGATAGCTTCCTCGAGAAGTTTTATGCGCTAACAACTTCTCTTTATTATAGAAAAAACCCACTGGTACTGGTGATAGTGAAAATCGATGCACTATGTACATGCTGTCCTACCTGTACACATGTGGGCCCCACGTAACCACCTGGCTCTGGAAAATGGGCAAACCTTTATTTCATGCACCATGCATGGATATGTACATATGTGCAATTCCTTGCTCCAAAAAACTCCTGACAACGCCTGTTCACTTTCTCCGATTTTAGTGAGCTTTGGCGAGCGTTCGCAGGTCGACAAATATTTTGGGAAAGCCCGAAGAGCTCGGTCTGCTCAGAATTTTTATTTGGGCTCATTTCGGCCTTCGTTTCCACTACAGGCAGTACTGCACAGGCTATTTCGCCATTTTGTGCAGAATTTCTGTCAGTGCCAATTTCTGCATAACAGGTGCCTTATAGTCTTCTACGGTTTGTGCTATATAGCACAGGTTGTTCCCGCTCCGTTTCTCCTATTTTCAGGCAATTTTCACATCAGGTGCAGCATTTACCATGGCTGACAATAACAACACAGATGTGTTCAAGATGTTTGCTGCTGAGGATAGGTTGGATGGGGACAACTACCCTATGTGGGCTTATATGATGCAACATGTTCTTGTGTCAAAGGGTGTCTGGAACATTGTGCAGGGCATTGATGTACGTCCTGGTTCTGAGGATGTAGGCGATGTTGAGGATGTTGCAGGTCTTGCTGCAAGGATTGCAGTTGTTAGAGTTGTTTTGCCTATGGCAGAACAAGCTCGTTGGGATGTTAAGGATGCGTAGGCTCATGCATTGATTGTGTTGTCTGTGAAGCGCACCATTGTTCCTCACATCCATTCAGCAAAATCTGCAAAACAGGCTTGGGATATTCTAGCAGGTCTTTATGCAAGCCGCAATGAGGCTAAAATTGCTTTGCTGCGTAAAGAGCTGGATTCGAAGATTATGCATGAGGAAGATGATATGGAAACTTTCCTTGCTAGTGTCAAGGATATCAATAAGCAGCTTATTTCTGCAGGTGAAGTCATTTCAGACAGTTCCCTTATGCAGACTGTTCTTGATGCCTTACCAGATTCCTGCCAGACTTTTGCTAGTACTCGGAGACTGATGACCCAAGGAAATCCTGAAGTTGTCAAGTTTGATGCATTATGCACATTGCTGTTGCAAGAGTCACTTTCCAGAAAAAACAGGACTAGGCAGCGTGCAGTTGAACAGGATTTTATTGCTTCTCAAAGAAAGGGTGGTAACAGTAATGCAGTCACTTCTTATGGTTCTACTGCGAGTGGCAAAAATTATGTTCCTAATGCTTCTGCTGGCAGTACTTCATCTGACAATTCTGGTGATAAGCGCAAAAAGAAGATGCGTTGCCATTATTCTAAAGCCAATGATCACTTGATCAAGTCGTGTCCTAAGTTGAAGGCCAAAGATGCTAAGAAGAAAGAGGGTGGTTCCACTTCCACTACAAATGCAGCCATTGTTGAGTCTTCTGTGAAAGGAGGCTGTGTTGCTGATGTTGATGCAGAATGGGCTTTTAGCGCAGAGTGCACTTACAATCCTGCTGTCCATGATGCATGCTTGTCAGTTGCTACAGATTCACATGTGTGGTATTTCGACAGTGGTGCTACAAAGCACATTACCTCACATCGTGAATTGTTTACCTCTCTCGAGTCTGTCCCTCATGGGAATTCAGTCACTTGTGCCAACAACGCCTCTTATCCAGTTCAAGGAGTTGGAAAGATTGTGCTCACTGTTGCTAATGGCAGTTCCTTCACACTTGTTGATGCACTTTATGTACCTGGGATCAAGAAGAATCTCTTGTCTGTATCCGCACTGGCTAGACTTGGACTTGTAGTCAAATTTGTGGATGACAGATGTACAGTTCATGATCTCAGTTTTGGTGATGAAATTGTTGCATCTGGCCTTTTGTGCCGTGGGCTGTATAAGCTCACTTTGTATGACAAGTGTGGACAAAATTTTGCAAATGCTGTTGCAGATTCAAGGGCTATTTCAGATGCAAAACTTTGGCATGCACGTTTTGGTCATCTGAATTTTTCCGGTTTGCTGCGTTTGCAGAAATCTGATATGGTTGCTTCTTTGCCGCCTCTTGAAGCACCTGTCAAACATGTTTGTGAAGGCTGTATTTTGGGTAAGATGCAGCGTTCTAAGTTTCCAAAGGATCGGTCAGTTCGGGCCACATGCAGGTTGCAGCTTGTGCATAGTTATGTTTGTGGGCCCATGCAAACTCCGTCCTTGGGCAATTACCTGTACTTTGTGACTTTCATTGATGACTACTCCAGGCATGCATGGGTATTTCCGCTTAAAGCGAATTCCAAAGTTTTTATGTGCTCCAAACAATTTCTGGCTATGGCTGAAAATGTCTCGAAATGTACTATGGGCACCCTCCGTTCCGATCGAGGGGGGGAGTATATGTCTCATGAATTTAATGCATTTCTGGCTAGTCGTGGGATAAAACACCAATGTACAGTGCCTTATACGCCTCAGGAAAATGGTGTTGCTGAGAGGAAAAACAGGTCACTGACAGAAATGGCACGATGTATGGTCAAAAGTCAAGCTTCGCTGCATTCTTTTTGGCTTGAGGCCATCATGTGTGCCACTTATGTACTTAACAGGTGTCCTACAAAAGCTTTGCAATCTATTACTCCATATGAAGCATGGCATGATAGAAAGCCTTCTATTGAGCACATGCGTGTTTTTGGCTGTTTGGCATATGCTTTGGTGCCACAAGTGCAGCGCTAAAAATTGGATGATAAGGCTTTCAAATGTATTTTTGTTGGTTATAGTGCTGAAAGAAAAGGTTACAGGTTGTATCATCCGCAAACAAAACGTATTCTGGTTTCTCAGGATGTAGTGTTTGTGGAAGATTCTGTTCAGCCCTTGCTGTCATGTACTAGAGAAAGTAATGTAAGCTCACAGGACATTTATGACACTTTGTTGCCTCTTTTCAGTGGTGGAAATACAAATGTAAGTTCCAATGAGGCAAATGTACAGCCTATGGGGGTTTCTGAAAATGTTTTAGATCAGCCTATTACTGATGCAAATGTACATGATGTACTTGATGAGGAAAGGGCTGAAAATGAGCAAGCTAGAGGTATGCCAAAATGGCTGGTGCACACTTTGCGTGACAGTAAATTGGATGCACCTTTGTCTAGTCGTACTCGTTCAGGCTCTCGCCATGCATCTTATGCATCAGATTGTTATGCTTTGGCTGTGTCTAGTTTACATGATGTTGAGGAGTCTCTGTCTTTTGATGAAGCACAGAATTCAGAAAATTGGATGGCTACCATGCAATCAGAATATGATGCACTTATAGAAAATGACACATGGACTTTCTGTGATTTGCCTCCTGGCAAAAAGGCCATTGGTACAAAGTGGGTTTACAAGTTGAAACGCAAACCGGATGGTGAGATCGATCGCCATAAGGCTCGACTTGTTGCAAAGGGTTATGCACATCAAAAAGGCATAGATTATGAAGAGACTTTTGCTCCCACTTGTCGTATGACTACTGTACGTTTTCTATGTGCATTAGCAGCTCATTTTGGTTGGGATGTACATCAATCAGACATTGTTACTGCTTTCTTGAATGGTGACATATTTGAGGAAGTTTATGTAACGCAGCCTCGCGGTTTTGTCATAAAAGGACAAGAGGACAAAGTGTGCAAATGTAACAAGGCTTTGTATGGGTTGAAGCAATCTCCTCGTGCTTCGTATGAGAAAGCTGACACTCATTTGGTCAAACAAGGCTTTCGTAACAGTCCAACAGAAAGCACATTGTATGTAAAGCGTGAGGGTGATGTATTTCTCATCGTGGTTCTTTATGTTGATGATTTGCTGATCACTGGACCAAATGAGAGACATATTGCTGAATTTAAGGCTGATTTGAATGCTACTTTCAAGATGAAAGATTTGGGGTTGTTGCATCATTACTTGGGTATACAGTTTAAGCAGTGTGATGGTGGTATTGCCTTGTGTCAGAAAAGTTACATAGAGACATTGCTATGTAAGTTTGGACTTGAGGATTGCAAACCTATTGCCACTCCCATGGAAACAGGTTTGAAGTTGAGTCTACATGATGCTGGCGATCCTGCTGATGTCACTCTTTAACAAACTGTTGTTGGCTGCCTCATTTATGTATGCAACACGAGGCCGGATATTTAGTTTGCAGTCTCACAGGTCAGCAGATTTATCCATAGCCCAGGGTCTAAGCATTGGCAAGCTGTCAAGAGGATTTTACGCTACCTTAGTGGCACTTTACATCTTGGCTTGTTTTATCCCAAGGGGGGATCATTGCCGCCAGACGTAAATGCTTTTTCGGACTCAGATTGGGCTGGTTGTTTTGACACGCGAGTGTCCACAAGTGGTTTCTGTTTCATGCTTGGCAGTTCATGTATATCATGGTTGAGCAAGAAGAAACCTACTGTGGCCACTTCGAGTTGTGAGGCTAAGTACAGGGCAGTCTTCACAGCTACGGTTGAGTGTGTATGGCTCACACGCCTTATGGCTGATTTGGGTGTTGGACAAGACACTGCCAACACTATCTACACTGACAATCATAGCGCATTGGCAGTTGCGAGGAACCCAGTTTTTCATGCTCGCACAAAGCACATTGAGGTGCATTACCACTATGTCAGGGAGAGGCTCTCAGCAGGAGAGATCAACTTGGCTTATGTGCCAACACAGGACAACCTTGCAGATCTTTTCACAAAGGCATTGTCTCGTGAGAAGCTTGAAGCTTTCCGCAAAGCTTTGGGCTTACTCCCCTTTGTGGACTGATCCTGTCCTCAGGGCATGGCACTTCCCTTTACTCATGTGCCAGCTCTCGTTCACCGCATCACTCCAGGGGGGATTTGTTACCATATACATGTGGTAGTGATGTGTGTGAACACACTAGGACCGCCGGGGCATTTTTTTCCTCTTTAGGAGGTTTTTTCCCCCGTGCATTGTTTATACGCCCATCACTCTAGGGCTATCTATCTTTCTATTGCAACCTAGGTAAAACTCTCTCTATTGTGTGCCTTGAGCTTCCTTCGTCTTCTCCAAGCTGTGTGTGTTTCTCTGCAACCCTAATTCCAACAGGATGTCAATGGCATATAGTGCCAAAATTGTCGCTTTTAGGATCTCTCTACTCATGAACAAAGCCATTACTCCCTAGCAACACAATTTTATCAAAGGAGTTTCAATCTGTGACAACGGGAATGTTGAAACAAAAGTACACTTTATGACTCAACCTCGAGGCTACAAATAAGACGTGATCCCCACATAGTGTCTTTTACAAGGGGGTAGGTCATTTTAGCAATACATTGTTGATGCTTACAATACTATGGAGTTCAAGCTAATATGGTTGAGAAATCATCTAAGTGATCTTCATGTAGAAGCTTATCACACCCTTGCAGCGAAGGGGTGATGGACATTATGTTGAATGAATGATTTTTTGCATTCATCTTCTGTGGGTGGGCCACTACATCTATATTAGCTGTATCAAGATGCCATGGTAGTAGTATTATGCAAGTGAGGAATGTAAAACCTCTTCATATTTTTCACATGTAATCTATGTTGGAAAGAGATTGATATTGCCTTATTGGCAAAGCAAACCAGTTCCAATAATCTTGATTTGACGATACTCGTCTTTTACCATAAGTTCAAGGATATTATGCATTTACGTATAAATGGTTCAATTTCTTGAGATTTCATTTGACATATCGGTTTAATAGAATTTTAAAAAAAGAGGAGTTCCCCATGCTCATATTTTGTTAATCTTTGCGTCTCAGTACAAGCCAGCCGAGGCTTTACACTACAATAAATGGTTTTTGCAAAGCTTCTGCATAAAGAGAGGTTTCTTGATTTTCACAATTTCATAACTTGTTGTAGTATCGATGGTCCATGTGGTACCAGCCTTGATTCAAAAATGTTGCATGCATGGCAGAAAGAAACTATTTATTCAAATATTTTTGCAAGTTTTGTGCCAAAATTACTATTGATGGTGATGGATATCCAATAGATATGGGACAAGATGTTGGCAAGAATGGGTTATCAAAACAAATGAACTTGGATAATCTATGTTCTGCACCATATAATCCACTTCTCTCATTAAGATATAAATCTCACATCAATGTTGAGGTATGCTCCACCATCACAATTGTGATATATCTTTACAAGTACATGTACAAGGGGCATGATAGAGTCATTGTTGTGCTCTAAGATGGTGAAGGTGTGCTTGATGACATTAAAAGTTATCTAGATGTGCGTTATGTATTAGCATCTAAAGCTAATGATTTTCTATATAGAGACTTCCCCAATCAATGGATTTGGAGTTCACAAAGAAAAATTTGGATCCACTGACAAAAGGGTGATACAATTGGAAGAACAAATTAGAACATTGTTCCTGCAGAGGGGGAGGTTTATTACCTACAAGTACCACTTAATGAGTGCAAAAAATGTTAGACTTTTGGGTATTTTGAGCTTCTATTGGAGAAACTTACACTACCTTTATGGAAGCTTGTAATGCTATGAGGCCATTACAAAATGATGTTGTATGGTCAATGAGTTACAAAATGTATCCTTGCAATAGTTGAGTCCACAACTATGACAACTATCTGTGATTATTGTGATATTTTGTGAGCTTTTATGTCCTAGTACTCTATGAAATAATTTCTCCAAAGATATTTCTAAGGACTTTTTTCATGCTTTGTGCACATGTATGCATGTTGAGCATGTTTTTCATGAGATATCAAAGAGCAAAGCATAATGAACCTTGAAATATATGTTGCAATGATATGGAAAATGACTTGGTAACTTCTTTTGAGTGCCAAACATAGATCAATCACATGTATTTGGAAGTATGAGTGGATTGCTAAGTGAAGAGACAAAGAGAGAGAGAGAGAGAGAGAGAGAGAGAGAGAGAGAGAGAGAGAGAGGGAGATTTATATGTTAATGTTATAGAATATAAATATTTGACTTCATGGATGTGGTCCTCCTAATCTCTCTACATCTTTAGGCTAATCTCTCTACATCTTTAGGTTGAAGGCGCTGAAGTGGCAAACTCACTGGTATGCCAATTTGAACCATTAACCTAAAAGTTAATTGGCTACGTAGAAATTCATAGTTTTTCATTTTCTTTTCCGTGAGACCGACATCAAGAAAGGCTCGTTACCTTGCACCATTTGCATGTGGATTAGGGAGAGGTCAAGAAAATGTTGACATATTTCTAAAGGTAGAGTGCTTGGAAATAAATCCTTTATCTAATTTCTAGTGTTGATATTTTATTTTTCTTGCCCACATTTCATGGAATTTTGATTTTTTTTAATGTTCAAATCTACTAGATTTTTTTTTATTATTATTTTTGTCATTCCCTTGTATGGAATTGTGTTACATATCTTCATCCAGTAGTGTACAAGCTCTGTAAAAATTTGTTAGGACAAATGAGAGTCTCGGCACCTATGGGTGGCAGCAAAAAGAGAAAAGATATTTAAAAGCAATAAACTCCTTTAAAATCCATAAACTATTTAGAATCTATATAAAACCATAAACTCTTTTTTTAAATTTGTAATCCTTGAAGGAAGTAAACCAGGTATAAAATAGTGTTTCATTGAAAAAAGCCAAGACAAAACTTGGGCCTACATGCCAAATACCCACAATGTAATGTGTTGGAACATAGCCTCATAACCAAAGCTAGCTAAAGACACTACATTTATGGGTTTCTATTGTCCTATATCTCTCACAAAAACATGCATTTGTTCTATTTGATCATTACCTTTAAGGGAAACATGGTAATAGTCAAGCAATTCTTGATAGAAATTTGACTCATAGAGAACCATTACGTATTAGTGATGCTTCAACACAAATCATCTTGAGTTTGTTGTTACTATTTTCAAATACAAAAACTAACAGAGCATTTGTAAAGAATTTGATTAGAGGGTGGTGAAGATGCCACTTAGTTGTAGTTTGTCTCATAGGATTGAGATAAGGAAAGCACCAAAGGGAATACTAGACAAAATCCCTAATGCAGTGACTTTCCAAGTGCAAAATAACATTTCAAATAACTGGTATAATTAGATGCTGAAATTTATAATTGATAGGACTTTTCCATTATTCATGAGTAACGACACAAGAAAGAAGGTACATCATAAAAGTAGAGCACTTTTAGTGATTACAAGAGTTTCATTAAAGAAAAAGGGCATTGATTGGGTTATCAAGAGGTTTGTCCCTAATTGTACCTGAATGTGTGGAAATTTTATTTTTTGAGAAAATAACAAGGAGAAATATTTTTCAAGCAAGGCTTTTTTGGCCTGTTGTTATCAAATTATGCTCATGACTTGTGAGGAGATGTCTTCAATGTCAACCAACCCCTACAAATAGGGTGCCACATCAGCATGGATTACCTTTATAATAACCTTTTTACAAATGTGGCATGGACTTTGATGGTCCTATCAAGCATGCTTCAAAGTTGACAAAGAATAGGTATATTTTGGTTGCAACAAATTATTGCACTGGTGGAAGGTATAGATTTGAAAGATAATACAATAGCTAGTGTTGCTAAATTTGTTTATGTTGGTTACAAAAAACATAATGACCACATATGGGCACGCAACATAGTTGATTTAAATCGAGGAATTTTATTTTCCTAACAAGGTGATAAGCATTTGATCACTATACCCAAGAAATCAAATTTGTATTATTCACATTTTAATGGGGTTGTTGTAACTTCAGTTAAGATTTTCTTGAGGGGGATGTCCAAAGGGGCTAGCTTGGTTGGTTTAGCATTTGACCGTCATGACACAGATCATGGGTTTGAATGTGATCGGGTGACTAGGATGGCCATGGACGTCCTTTGTATCTCAAGAAGCGGGAATGCTTGTACTGCTACAAATAAAAAGATTATTTTGAGGATAGTGAAGATGTTCTCTCACAAAATATGGGGAAGAGTGGGTCAAAATTTGGTGAAACTTCAATTAAGGTTTTCTTTAGTAAAGACTTTGTCTCTAAAACTAGGAAAGGTCAAAATTTAGACTTAGCATTGTGGGCTTTCAAGATAGCTTGTAGAGTATCCACCTGGCCTTGGGGTGATCACTTTTCAAAAATGTATCATATCATCATATCACATGAGTTACCCAAAGAGGATAATTAAAAGTCACAAATGTATAGCTTGTATACATTAAAGGGGGTGGGTTTTTTTTAAATAGACCCAATATGTGTCTCCTATTTTGCAAGCAGCTCGAATTAGAGGGTATCTCATCAGATATCGCCCAAAAACTACAGGAAAAGGAAAGTGCCCGTGATAAACAGAGGTGGAGAGAGAGCCGTGTGTCAGGAACTGCTTGAGAGGTGGTGATTTTTCTCAGGTACGTAGGCAGTGACTTTTGCCGATTTTGTGCAATTGCGGCGACAGGCGGTCGGGGTAGTCGAGCAGGAGGTGTGCTGCATAGGGTGTTGTCTCTCTCTCTCTCTCTCTCTCTCTCTCTCTCTCTGTGGGACCTGCAACAACAGAGAGGTATCTCCATTGCTGTCTGTCGACCTGCAGCGTCTCTCTCTCTCTCTCTCTCTCTCTCTCTCTCTCTCTCTCTCTCTCTCTCTCTCTCTCCGTGCAACGGGGAGGTATCTCCATTGTCGGAGACGGTTGACTAGGCCACCGAGCTTGTGGAGCACCATATCTGATTGTGAAGGCACAGAGAGGTAGACAGATCGGCCATCAAGTTGCGAGGGTGGGGTGTCATTGCAGAGCAGATGATGAGGACGAGAGCACACACCTTTGGTGAAGGAAGTGATGCGAGGAAGGATACGAAACGAAGTAGTGTGAGAAGGACGGGAACGGCTGAGACAACCATCACCAAGAAGGAGGGGGCGAGGACACGAGACGAAGCGTGTGCATTGCCTGCAACTACGAGCTTAATGTTAAAACCTAATCTAAGCAAATTGGAGGAATCTTTGGAAGAAATTAATTAATGAATCCAAGTTAGACCCAGTATACTTTATAAAGTATACTAGTATACTTTATAAAGTATACTCGCCCATAAACAAAAGTATATTGAGGTATTACTAATAACTTTTTGAACTCAAGTAATATAGGAAACTGCTAAAGAGTGACTTGATATTACATTTTTTTTTATCTTGAGGCACTTTTACGTTCTCTTAATTGAGAAGATTTTTATAAGTACTAGTAAAACGGCGCCGCCTTCGGCGGCGGCATGGCCTCTCTTTACCGCCTTGTTGGCAAGTCGAACTCCCCTCAACTTACTCCTCAAAGCCTCCAAAATTGGATTTTGCTACTATGTAGGGATTTACAGCTCCCAAAAGACTACACCTATAATTAATCTCCCCACAGAGAGAGAGGGAGAGAGCGAGAGAGAGAGAGAGAGAGAGACGGGACTACACTAAACCTAGGTTTTTTTCGAGCACTGCTTCTCTCTCTCTCTCTCTCTCTCTCTCTCTCTCTCTCTCTCTCTCTCTCTCTCTCTCTCTTGTTCGAGGAAGGCTGCACTTGCATCCGCGATTTTATGCATTGGTCGTCGTGAACCTTGGTTGTTCTGCGTCATAAAGGCAGAAGGACATCTCCAGCAACGGCAACCCCCCCCCCCCCCCCGACCTCCTTGCCAGTGCTCGAAAAAAACTCTCTCTCTCTCTCTCTCTCTCTCTCTCTCTCTCTCTCTCAGGTCAACCCCCTCTCTCTTCCCCTTGTCCTTTCTCCTTTCTCTCTCCCCTCAAGCTACCCCACCCCCTGTCCTTACCAATAATGCACCCTAACTCACATGCACCTGATCTCCTATCTTCCAAAACAGTATACCCCACCCCCCTTTTCTCTCTCCTATCATATCCATGACCCAAATATCCCCCTCTCTCTCTAAAGGGCTCCATGTCTCTTGTCTTGTAGCCAGATAACCTCCCCCACACTCACACACACTCGGTTTCACTGAAAAAGGTGCCCACAGACCCATCCCCACCCGGTGGTTACCTGGTTTTCTTATGTTCACACACATCTGTACATAGATTCACCTCTGAACACACTCCCCTCTCTCATCAACCCATCTCTCTCTCTCTCTCATGAGACTGCTATTCTGGCGCATATACACACAGCCAGACAAGTGGGGCCCACAGTCACATGGCCTGTGTAGATAATGATTTCTTCATTTCTAAATTCTAGAATTTCTTCCCCTTCCTCTCCTGTATAAAGAGGGGTCAACATCACACTAAGACACACACAACATCACCAGATAGTACACTATGCATTGTGTGTGCCTAGCGCACACACACACACACACCCACACCATCACCATCATTGCAGTCACCATGCTCGACTTGAGCATGACCTCTACACCCTTGGGCTATGGAAGATGAAGGGAAACTAAATGAAGGATGATGGCCATAACCCTCGTGCGAGTCTTTACCATCAGCTCCCACCTATCCGCCATGTGCTCTACCACTCTCTCCCTTCTCTTTCCCCTACCCTATGCTCCCTATTTCATCGCCTTATTCTCTAAATAAATCTTGAGTTTTTGTGAGTATGTTTCTTGCAATGTTTTGCCCATGTGAGGTGTGCGGAATCGCCACCTAGTCTTGTGTTTTGCAGTGAGCTTGTGTATGTGTGAAGGGTGTGCGGATTCGCCATCCTTTTGTGATGCCTAAGTACTAAGCCGCTATACTCTCTCTCTCTCTCTCTCTCTCTCTCTCTCTCTCTCTCTCTCTCTCTCTCTCTTGATCTCATTCCCTTTCCTTTTCATCATTACTCCCAAGCATCCATCTCTCTTGGATGAACACTTTGTTATGGTGGTGTGTTGTTTGCGTCCTAGCCGCTGAAGCTAGGTGGTGCCCCCTGTTTGCTTTACCATGACAGGCTCGAGGCGCGCCATTCGGTCCCCGGTGTTTTAGAGGCCACACTGAAAAAGGTGCCCACAGACCCATCCCCACCTGGTGGTTACCTGGTTTTCTTACGTTCACACACATCTGTACATAGATTCACCTCTGAACACACTCCCCTCTCTCCCCTCTTGTAATTACTTTATTCTCCATGTCACCTCTCACTTTTTTTCATCAACCCATCTCTCTCTCTCTCATGAGACTGCTATTCTGGCGCATATACACACATCCAGACAAGTGGGACCCACAGTCACATGGCCTGTGTAGATAATGATTTCTTCATTTCTAAATTCTAGAATTTCTTCCCCTTCCTCTCCTGTATAAAGAGGGGTCACCATCACACTAAGACACACACAACATCACCAGATAGTACACTATGCACTGTGTGTGCCTAGCGCACACACACACACACACCCACACCATCACCATCATCGCAGTCACCATGCTCGACTTGAGCATGACCTCTACACCCTTGGGCTATGGAAGATGAAGGGAAACTAAATGAAGGATGATGGCCATAACCCTCGTGCGAGTCTTCACCATCAGCTCCCACCTATCCGCCATGTGCTCTACCACTCTCTCCCTTCTCTTTCCCCTACCCTATGCTCCCTATTTCATCACCTTATTCTCTAAATAAAGCTTGAGTTTTTGTGAGTATGTTTCTTGCAATGTTTTGCCCATGTGAGGAGTGCAGAATCGCCACTTAGTCTTGTGTTTGAAGTGATCTTGTGTATGTGTGAAGGGTGTACGGATTCGCCATTCCTTCTGTGGTGCCTAAGTACTAAGCCTCTATACACTACAAGAGGTTGTGTGCTCTTGTGACGCTGTTAGCGACGGAAATACACTGGGTTTTTATAACCCCCGGCGTCGCTAATAGCGTCGCTACGAGAGCGTCGCTATATTCGTCGCTATAGGCATCACTATATGCGTCGCTATAAGCGTCGCTATATAGAGACACTGATAGCGACGCTCATAGCGACGGTTATAGCGACGTTTACACAGAAGTCTATAGCGACGCTCATAGCGACGCTACATAGCCATAAATAGCGACGGTTATAGCGACTCCCGAGAGATTTTTTTTTTGGTGACAGGGCATTGAATGCCCTGCCACCCATCAACCATAATTTACTTGATTCACTTTTTTTAAAAAGTGAAAGGGTAGATAATAGACCCAAAATAGTCACCCACAAGACGCATTGTTTGCAAAATTGACAAGCGTAAAATTGACAATTGTACACATCATAGGCAAAATGAATTGATTGGCAAATGTAATAATGACAATTGTACAACATCATAGGCATAAAGAATTGATTGGCAAAATGAACTGCGGTGACAAATGTAATAATATACATGCTTCAAAAAGACGTATAAAATCCGTCTCATGATACATAAGCTATGAGAAACCCTAAACTAATGCTATCTAGCTACGGCTAAACTGACGTCGTCTAGTCAGACGTCTCATCGCGTCCAAGCGGCGTATCTGTCGGATTCTGCAAAAAAAGACAATAAGACAGCTTTCAGTAAGTATAAACATATAACAACATTTATAAAACAATACAAAAAATAGAAAAGAGTAAACCCTAATACTAACCATGCCGCCGCGAGAACTAAGAATGTCCATCAGGGCGTTTAAGCCCTTCCTGCCTGCGTACTCGCGCTCGTACGGTGTGGAATCACGTCCTGTCATCGACCACTGTCAAAACATACAAAGATTTCATTATGTTAGAATTAAAAAACTCATAAACCCTAAACTATCGAACATAAAGAGCAATGCGAAAACACTTACAAAATCGGCCTCAAATGATGCCCATCCACCGCTCCCCAAGTGGTGCGAGCTCCCTGCCTCTACTCGCGCTCTGGCTGCATCCTTTTGTTGCTTCCACTTGTCGGGATTCTCGCGCGCTGCTTTCTTCGCATTCTTCCAATCTTCTTTGGCCAGCCAATCTGGCCTGTTCCACCCATGCTTGATTGCTTTTTGCACTTCGGAACGCTTGTGTTTGCAGTATTCGCGCATTCGAATCTTCATCAGGTCTTCATTGAAGCGCTGATCCCGTGTTGGAACGGGAAACTCATCATGAAGTATGCTGATGACTCTGGCTTTTAAATCACTTGGTACTTCACTCCATTTGTTTAGTATGTAGTGTCTAAACAGCTGAGAGCAAAGACCACGCATGTGCGAGATCACCTTCTTGCCGTCATCATCCATGATGATGCCAACGCTGAAGTCGACGGAGTAAGGCAAGCCCTCTGGCCGGTGACGCGTGAACCTGGGTGTCCCGGCAGGGGTCTCTAGTGGCGTGTCGATGGGGGTACGGACGTCAGGTGTCTCCATCGGCGTCTGGGCCCCGAAGCAAGGAGTGTCAAGTGGGGTGGCTCCTGGCGGAGTAGGTAGAGGTGTGTAGCTACCAGGAACAGTCAGCCGCGCAAAACCTGGCGTGGATGGCGATGCTGTGGCTGGTGTGGGGGCGGGCAAAGAAGGGGAGGGTAAAGAGCCTCGTCGAACACGAGGCGGTGTGGAGGCATCGGCAGCGGAACCCCCACAACAACCGCCACTACCACCACTAGAGCGCCGGTGTCTAGACGAGTGTGAAGATCGTCTCGTCGACACCGAAGCTTCGGAGCGCGCCGAATGCTCCAAAAGAGAGGGAGATGCGGATGGATTAGGAACGCGCGATGATGCGCCAGAGCAATGATGCTCCACGTACCACTGTCTCTGCTGCGGTGACAAAGAAGAAAGAAACTCCTCATCATCCATACCTGCATTAAACACACGAATATTTAAACTTAATATTGAATGAATAGAGTAGACAATGACGTAAAGACCATTAAATACAATGACGTAATGACGCATATAAATACAATGACGCAATGAATTGAGTGATAGAAGAGGCAAGTCAAAAACTCAGAATTTTCAATCAAAAGATGTGAGCACGAGTAGAAAAGAGCGTTATACACCATGGAAGGTACTTAGAGAGACAGAGCTTTTACAACACGGAGCAAAATTATTCAAATACAATATTTGTGGCTTTAAGAGATCTCTCTCTCATCCTCGCATAACTCAGCATAACTTCCTATATCTATATAGAGCTCTCCGTTTAAACACATATCCTCTGTTTCATTTTGTAGCTCCTCTGCATGCACCCCATATAGAGTAGTAGCATCTTGATGCTCGTTTGGCACCACCGCTGCGGCTTCTGATTGAGCATCTTCTCTGATCTCCTCCATTGATGCCGTTGTGATTGGCACATTGTAGCCTTCATACGTCCTTGCACTACGAGGGGCTACTTCTATGACGTACCACCAGTTTGATGTAGACTTTGAAGGATGAAATATTACATGCCAGAGCCACATAACTTACATGAGAGCTTTCAAGCACATAGCTTGTAAAAGGGGGATGTTAACTATTTACATACTTACTTGTTCACAATGCTCGGGTAGTACGAAAGTGTCTCTTAGGTCAGTCCATTTCTTAGTAGAATCCACCTCAAGAAAACCAGACTCTCCTCTACGCACAGTAGCGTTGCGACCCTCCATGATTATCTTGAACCATTGCACGTCGAACAAGTCGACAAAAAATCCTCTGTAATCGATCCTCAAAATCTCCTGTAGCGTGCCGAAGTAAGTGAGTTCCGCCACCACAGGATCTGCATCAGAGGAACGTCGTCGACTAGACTGTTCAAATTTTGCCATGATTCCACAATCTTGAGTAAAACGCTTTTTGTCGATCCATTCCACCCTAAAATGTTGACCTTTACACCATGCTGCTATGTATGACTTATACTACAACGAACAAAGATTATGAGTGGCCGTTCAAACGTTTAGAAATAAAGTCACTAGCTAGTCGTACATTGCAAACTTACCTTGGTCGCGCAACCCCGAGAGTACTCCCACTCTTCCTCAGTCACTTCGTCACCGCATTGTTGTGCGCTTTTCAATTGGTTGTGCAACCATCTTAAGCTCATGAATGTTGGTAGGCTCTCCAGACCCGTCGGATAGTGCATCGGTGGTCGTCTTCCCCGTCTCCACTCGATTCGTGTCCTTTGTCGCTCTTGCTTTGCATCCTCATATTGTGAAATCCACTTTTGCATCACTGGATTGTGAAGCATGCAAAATCGGTTGATTTTAGCCTCTAGATCTTTCGTCATCTTCTTCTCAACACCGAGATTGCACATGACAATCCCAGATATGCGCTCATCATCTATGGTTCGCCATAGCGTATCCCGGGCTTTATCAAATCCGTCTAGCCACTCTCCAATGTACATTAGGGACTCTGATACCAACCAACCTTCTGCCATGCTACCCTCCGGACGTGCCTTTTGACGCACATATCCCTTAAGCGTTTTCATGAAACGTTCTAAGAAGAACATCCATCTGGAATGAACTGTGCCAGCTATTTCCACCTCATCAACTATGTGAACAAGAAGATGCACCTGAATGGTTAGCATGGTAGTAGGAAAATGTTTCTCAAACATGCACAGAAGCTCCGCAGCATTTACTTTGGCGAATGGTATGGAGTCTACGTTGATCTCCTTTTGTGAGATCCATTGCACCAGCTTTGCAAGTTTGTACATTGTGTTACGGATGTCGAGAGACAAACATCCCTCAATGGCAACCGGTAAAATAAACTGTAAAGTATGTGCAGCAATGATATTAAAGTCCACATTTTATGCAATGATATTAAAGTCCACTATGAACGTACCTGACACATTTTATGCCAATCGTGTGACTTCAAACCGGTAAGCTTTCCTTATTTAGTAAAACACGTTCGGAGCGAGTGCATTACGCCAGTGGGGGTCCGCAAAGATCGAATGGTCTCTTTTACTTTGCGTTCTTGGGCTCCTGTGAAAATCCATGGTGCTTTAGGGAGTTTTATCGATCCATCAGACACTGTTTGCGGCCAATATTGCTCCATACGATCCACATTTCTAAGGTCAACTCTGGCTCCCAAAGTATCTTTCTTGCCGGTCAGATGGTCCCATAGTAGTGACGGGAGCAAAGCGAACCCCGAACCCCGATGGCCTCTAAAACACCGGGGACCGAATGGTGCGCCTCGAGCCTATCATGGTAAAGCAAACAGGGGGCACCACCTAGCTTCAGCGGCTAGGACGCAAACAACACACCACCATAACAAAGTTTTCATCCAAGAGAGATGGATGCTTGGGAGTAATGATGAAAAGGAAAGGTAATGAGATCAAGTGAGAGAGAGAGAGAGAGAGAGAGAGAGAGAGTATAGCGGCTTAGTACTTAGGCATCACAAAAGGATGGCGAATCTGCACACTCTTCACACATACACAAGCTCACTCCAAAACACAAGACTAGGTGGCGATTCTGCACACCTCACATGGGCAAAACATTGCAAGAAAACATACTCACAAAACCTCAAGCTTTATTTAGAGAATTAGGCGATGAAATGGGGAGCATAGGGTAGGGAAATGAGAAGGGAGAGAGTGGTAGAGCACATGGCGGATAGGTGGGAGTTGATGGCGAAGACTCGCACGAGGGTTATGGCCATCATCCTTCATTTAGTTTGCCCTTCATCTTCCATAGCCAAGGGTGTAGAGGTCATGCTCAAGACGAGCATGGTGATTGCGGTGATGGTGATGGTGTGGGTGTGTGTGTGTGCACTAGGCACACACAGTGCATAGTGTGTTCTTTGGTGATGTTGTGTGTTTGTGTGTGATGGTGACCCCTCTTTATATAGGGGAGGAGGGGGGAGAAATTCTAGAATTTAGAAATGAAGAAATCATTATCTACATAGGTCATGTGACTGTGGGCCCCACTTGTCTGGCTGTGTGTATATGTGCCAGAACAGCAGTCTCATGAGAGAGAGACTAAGAGAGACAGATGGGTTGATGAAAAAAAGTGAGAGGTGACATGGAGAATAAAGTAATTACAAGAGGAGAGAGAGGGGAGTGTGTTCAGAGGTGAATCTGTGTGCAGATGTGTGTGAACACAAGAAAAATCAGGTAACCACCGGGTGGGGATGGGTCTGTGGGCACCTTTTTCAGTGAAACTGAGTGTGTGTGAGTGTGGGGGAAGTTATTTAGCTACAAGACAAGAGACATGGCGCCCTTTAGAGAGAGAGGGGGGTATTTGGGTCATGGGATATGATAGGAGAGAGAAAGAGGGGGTGGGGTATACTATTTTGGAAGATAGGGTAAGTTGCATGTGAGTTAGGGTGTATTATTGGTGAGTTATAATGCATTATTGGTGAGAGGTGGGGTAGCTTGAGGGGAGAGAGAAAGGAGAAAGGACAAGGGGAAGAGACAGGGGGTTAACCTTTTGAGTGGAGGAGAGGAAAAGGGACACCCGGTGAGGCAACAGTGAAGAAAAAGGAGGCAAGGTGGGGATGGGCTACCCCGCAGGCATGAGGTGGCCTATTTTACCTTTCTTATATATTTACATAATCATACTTTATTTTTTTCTTACTTTTTCCAATGCCTTTTATCACTCCCTCCATAAGAGGGGGTTTTCATGGGGTGGGGACGAGAGAAGAGGGGTATGGGAGCTTGGCTTGTGAAAAGCCCCCATCATTAGCCCTCCCCTTTTGGCTAGAGGCATTCATGTCTCTAGCTCATCTGTTTGATCATTATCGTCGGAGGTGGCGGCTGATGGTGTGTCCTCATCTGGAATGTCAATTGGTGGAGCCTGGTCAAATCGAAGAAAATAAGGTTTAAGTCGCCAACCATTTACCCTAGTTTTATGAAGTTTTCCATCAGCCTCCATAAGCTGGTAGCTTCCATTGGCATACTTTTTCCTGATGATGAAAGGGCCTTCCCATCAGAGCAGGAGTTTCTTATCCTTGCGTGTGTCGAAGCGATTGTCGTAGCGGAGCACCAACATTCCTTTCTTCAATTCGTTTTTCCGGAGATGCTCGTTAAAGCTAAGCCGTCTATGCTCTGCTTGTGCTGCATAATAATTTATTGCTTCTTCTCTGTCCAGCTGCAGTCTTTCCATGTTGATGATGTGATCTCTCAAATGCAAGTTGGGTTGTTGAAGTTGGCTTGCCATTACTCTGAGACTTTGTAGTTGCACTTCAATGGGCAAGATTGCTTCCTTACCAAATACTAGATGATACGGTGTGAATCCCAAGGATGTACGAAATGAAGTTCTGTAGGCCCATAAAGCTGGTAGTAGATACTTATCCCAGTCTCCGGGATGATTGTTTACCTGCTTGGTAATAATTTTAGAAACCATTCCATTTACCTTTTCAACTAGGCCATTACATTGAGGGTAATATGGTGAAGAGTGCCTCCTTGTAATGCCCAGTTTTTGCATTAATTTTGCTACCAAGTCTGCTCTGAAACCTGGCCCTCTATCAGAGATGATCTCTAAAGGTGTGCCAAACCTACAGCATATGTGCTCGTAGATAAATTTAGCTACCTCTACCGCTGTGATTCTAGTGGTGGCTGTAGCCTCTGCCCATCTAGTCATGTAGTCGACCCCCATGATAATGTAGAATTTTCCTGAGTTGGCCCTAGGTAATGGCCCAATGGCATCGATACCCCATTTTTCAAATGGACCATATGAGAGAATAGGTGTCTGTGGTTCAGGCATAAGTGACCTAGTGCCGGCCTTTTGACACAACTTACATGTTTTGCACCAGTGGTGTACATCACGGTTGAGGCTAGGCCATATGAAGCCTGCCTGCAAGATTTTCCTACTTGTTATGTCTAGGGCAAAGTGACCACCACAAACCCCGTCGTGACAACTAGCAAATACTCCCGTGATTTCCTGAGAGAGAGGGACCTTCCTGAGTATTTGGTCCTTACCCTTACAGTACAAACCGTCATTGATGAGTCGATACCTTGTGGCCTTCCGCGTCAGCCATTGCTTCTGCCCCTTTGTTAAATCTAATGGGCATTCCCCTGTTTCCAAAAAATGCATGATGTCAGGCAAGGCATCACTGCCTTGAAATAGAGGGAGCTTTAGTTTTATTGCTCCAACCACCACTTCCTGTAGTCTTTCACTTGCTAGGGCATCTGCTTCTTGGTTTTGAGCCCTTGGGATATGGTGTATTTGAACTTCTTCAAACTTACCCAACAAGGTTTTTACACCACTTAAGTGAGTCCTTAAACTAGGATTCTTGCATGTCCATGCTCCATTTACTTGCCTTACCAGAAGTGGAGCATCCCCAAATACATTAAGGCGTTGTACACCTTGCGAGACACACCATTGTAGACCCTTGGTTAGTGCTGCATACTCAGCTTCATTGTTAGAATGTGAATCTAACAATTGGCCCAACGAAAATACCTTTGTCCCTTTGTCATCAAAGACCACTATGCCTGTAGCTGCTTTGTCGGACGCTCGCTTGTAGGCTCCATCAAAGTAGAGAGAGTATGCTCCTTCTACCATCGGTGGTACTGGAGGTAATCAGACTTCTCCTTCCTTAGATTGCTTCTCCTTCCTTTCAAAGACTTGGAAGGTCATGAGTCCCCCCAAACTTGCCCTTGTCGTGCTTTCTACCTGTACCGTGTAGTCAAACTCTTGCAGACGAACTAGCCATTTAGTAATTCTAGCAGACACATCCATGTGTTGTACAACATAGGGAAATATTTCATCCGTGGTTAGAATCACAAATTGCTTAGGCAGCAAATATGACCTAAACTTTGTAGTTGCAAATCTAAGAGCTAGGACTAAGTGTTCCACATGGGTGAAACCTTTCTCTCCTGCTGTCATCATTCGACTAGAGAAGTAGATTGGCCTCATGAAAGATGTCGTCGTATCCTTTTGGAGTAGCACAGCCCCCAATGAGTCATCACCAACACTTGAGGTGACATAGAATTTTTCATCCCACTTAGGTGGTGAGATAGTTGGCAGAGTGGCTAAGACCTCCTTTACCTTGTTGTAGTGATGTTCGCTTTCCTCGTCCCAAGTGAAAGTTGATCTCTGAGTGAGTTGTTGCAGTGGTAAAACAAGTTGTGATAGTAGATGTATGAATCTACTTAAGTACCTCACCTTCTGTAGAAAAGAGACCAGTTGACGTGCAGTCGTTGGTGAAGGTAGGGCTATGAGTGCGGACACCTTACTTGGGTCGGCGTTGATACCTTTTGCTGAAATTTCATGGCCTAGTAGAATGACTTTACTCTCCCCAATGTGGCATTTATCCACATTTAATTGCCCACCTAGGCTCTGCAACCTGGCCAAACCTTCAGTTACCTTTTCTAAATGTGAAATACGGGAGCTATATATACAAAATCCATCAATGAACACTCTTATGGATGTTCCAAAGAACGGTTGAAAAACATATGTGACATATCTTTGGAATGTGGCAGGTGCATTTGTGAGACCAAATGGCGTAACCCTGTATGCAAAACAACCCCATGGCGTGATAAAAGTGGTTTTTAGCTGATCTTCCAAGGCTATGCGTATTTGAAAGTATCCAGAATAACCATCACAGACGGTATAGCATTCAAAACCCGCTACTTCATTCAGAATTTCATCCAAGAAAGGGAGAGGAAAGTGGTCTCTCTTTGTAGCTGCATTTAGTGGTTTGTAGTCAACACAGACCCTCCACTTACCATTCTTTTTAGGCGTCACCACTATGGGTGACACCCATTCTGAGTTTTCTACAAGATAGATGAATCCTGCCTCCAGCAGTTTCCTTACCTCGGCCAAGAGTGCCTTTTCTTGTATGACCCCCAATCGTCGTAGCTTTTGCACAACTGGTTTTACCCCTTCCTTCAGCTTAATATGATGTTCCACCACTGTAATGCCTGTGATTCTTTCATAGTTGTCAATGAACAGGTTAGGAAATCCCATCAACATTTGCAAAAAACTATCTTTCTCCTCAAGTGTTAATTCCGTAGACAACATACCCTTCAACCTACTTCCTCCTAGCCCAGGTGATTTTCTCTCCTCTTCATTGGGTTTCCATTTTGGTGATGGATCACCAGTTGTGCTTACCCTTTGTGGATCCTTCATAATGATACCCATCACATCAATGGAACTGTCACTTTCGTCGGTGGATGTGGTCTCCTCCTCAGAACTGGAAGATTCGCTAGTGGTTTCATCTGCCGATGTTTCCAGATTCATTTGCTTCTGCTTGCCAATCCTCATGTCGTAGTAGATTGTCTCCCCTTTCTTACCGGTCATGCGTAGAAGGCCAGTACCCCAGTCCTCTTTTGCCTTCATGGCCATCAACCATGGCCTTCCCAAAATTAGTGGATAGCCCTCCCCCTTAGTAGGCATTACAAAAACATCTACCTCTACCTCAGTGTTGAAAGCTTTGATTTTCACGGCACTTACCACACCCACACACTTTACTTTTGCGTTGTTTGCCATCTTTGCCTTGCATGGAGAAGGCCTGTCAACCTCGAGCCCTAATCGAAGCATCATAGCTTCGCTCATTACACAGATTTGTGCACCTCCATCAATGTAGGTGTTTCCAACCCTCTTTCCTTTTATGTTTACGTCGACAATTGGAAGGATGTCATCCATGTTGCATCCCGAAATTGCTCCGGCTACCTTTGTTTTGGAGCGTCTTGTACTTACCATTTTAGACCATTGTCGCCTTACTTTTGGTGCAAGATGTAGCAGTTGTGGCCATGTAATCTTCGGTCCTTGCTCTGCCACATCCAATGTTATATCATAGGGCTTAGAACTTTCCCCTAGCTGGAAGTCGGTGATGCCCAATTTCCGTCGTGGCCTGGATGGCCTCTTGCTAGTTTCTCCTCTCATGCTTCTCTCATCATCTGATTGTGTAGCTTTCTCCCTCCTAGCTCTTTTCACAGTCATGGCTTCAAGTGGTTCTAAAAAGGTTACCTTCTCCTTACCCTTGTCCCTCTCCTTTGCTCTGGGTGGATCCACTACTATGGCTTTTCCTTTCTCTTCTAGCCTTATGATGTTTACAGGGCGATCAGGTGGTGGGGCTGGTGGAAGAGGTGGGATGGATGCTTGTAGTGGTGTCTGGGATGGACGTAGAATTTGTGTTGGTGGGGGTGGTGCTCGGGGTGGGGGTGTTCTTTCTCTAGGGGGTGACAATTGGTTCCTCCTACCTCCTCTATTATAGTTTTGTCGTGGCTTGGGACAGTAGTACATACCGTGACCATCTTCTCCGCAGTTGTAGCAATGATACTCCTTGTTTTTTTGTCGTGCTCTTCCAGGGTCTTGATCTCTTTCTTGACTCCTCCCTTGTTGTATTAAGTGGACAGACAAATTCTGCAGCTGGTCAGTCATATGGGCCAACATATCTTGTTGGTCATCTCTTACCCCAAGAGCCGGTGGTGGTGGTGGAATGGTGGTTGTCGTAGTTGCTGGTCGACGCGATGTTCCTGATTCTGTTGACTCGGTTTCTTTGGCTTTCATTCGCAGCTTCTTGTCTTTAAGGCGAGCAATCTCAACGCTTAACTCATACGTAGCCGGAAATCTACCTTTCACCTTCTCCTTGAGAAGCGGCCATAAGCCATGCGTGAACCGATCTTTTTTTAGGAAATCGGGTGCAGCTTCCCCCCTAGCCAGTGACTCAACCCACCGTTCCCACAAATCCACAAATTTGGACTCATAGGTGGCATATTCTAAAAGACCCTCCTGCTTCAAGTCTCTCAACTTGTCCCACAACTTTTCTGAAGTGGTACCTCCCCCAAAGCGCCTCTTAAAAGCGGTTTTTAAGGGTTCCCAATCATCCTTGGTTGCTTGTGGAAGTGCATTGTACCATGATCTAGCTTCTAGCTTCATGAGATGCTTAAAGATTCTAACCCGGGATTCATCCGTATCTTTGTTGCTCACTACACATGCTACTTCAAAGTCATCTAGGAAGTCTGTTCCCAAATCCTCCCCCTTCTTTCCTTTAAATGTTGGAAATGCTACACTTGCCATGATTACTGAGAGAGAGCTAGAAAGACACACTGCTTAACTTGCAAAAGTTTTTTTCTTCTTTACAAGGAGGCCTGTGTACCCTCTTATACTAGGACATAGATTAAAACTTCAAACGGTACATTGCCTTGTACCAAAGGTAAGACAAATGGTTGATCTGATGCCAGAACCTCCAAAAACCGCTCCCCACCCGGCATGGTGTCAATGACGTGCTGGTAGTGAGCCTTTAAATCCAGTATTACCTTGATTGAGCGTACACGTGTTGGTATGTGTGATCTGTCTTGAGGTAGGTTGTACTGATTCATGTGAAGCTTAGAGGTGCTTAGTCACTGTCCAAGCTTGTGGGAGAGGGTAGTGTTCTTTCCTGAAACAAACTCAGTAGATCCCTAGTTTCTCTAGTGAGAGTGTGAGCCAATGCTTCCGTTATCTGTGCTGCAGCATCAAATGCGACTTGAAAACTGACTGTGATAATTACCTCGGTGACTTGAGATACCCGATTCTCAAAGTAGAATAGTGTTGATTCTCTATTGTGTAGAGCTCCTTCCATTTTGTTGTTGTGGGTTGGTTGTAGGTTGCGGACATGGTTTCGACCTTCTCCTTCTTCTTCTTGGCACTTGGCCTATGTATATCCACTGGGTTTGGCGTGTTGGTTTACTCTCCCACTACAAATCGATTACCGTTACGCCTGGCACTCGAGCTTCGATGGAGATGCAGAGTTCGTCTAGTTGTGCTTGGAGCTCTTCTTCTTCTTTCGTCCAATTAGCAAATCCTGCTAGCCATTCATCCATTCACAATAGTTTAAGGGTTTCAGTCTTCTAAACTGAAGGGTTTCATGAAAAGATCCTCAGTGGGGGCACCAAATGACGGGAGCAAAACAAACCCCGAACCCCGACGGCCTCTAAAACACCGGGGACCGAATGGCGCGCCTCGAGCCTGTCATGGTAAAGCAAATAGGGGGCACCACCTAACTTCAGCGGCTAGGACGCAAACAACACACCACCATAACAAAGTTTTCATCCAAGAGAGATGGATGCTTGGGAGTAATGATGAAAAGGAAAGCGAATGAGATCGAGTGAGAGAGAGAGAGAGAGTGAGAGTATAGCGGCTTAGTACTTAGGCATCACAAAAGGATGGCGAATCCGCACACCCTTCACACATACACAAGCTCACTCCAAAACACAAGACTAGGTGGCGATTCCGCACACCTCACATGGGCAAAACATTGCAAGAAAACATACTCACAAAACCTCAAGCTTTATTTAGAGAATTAGGCGATGAAATGGGGAGAATAGGGTAGGGAAATGAGAAGGGAGAGAGTGGTAGAGCACATGGCGAATAGGTGGGAGTTGATGGCAAAGACTCACACGAGGGTTATGGCCATCATCCTTCATTTAGTTTGCCCTTCATCTTCCATAGCCAAGGGTGTAGAGGTCATGCTCAAGATGAGCATGGTGATTGCGGTGATGGTGATGGTGTGGGTGTGTGTGTGTGCACTAGGCACACACAGTACATAGTGTGTTCTTTGGTGATGTTGTGTGTTTTTGTGTGATGGTGACCCCTCTTTATATAGGGGAGGAGGGGGGAGAAAATCTAGAATTTAGAAATGAAGAAATCATTATCTACATAGGCCATGTGACTATGGGCCCCACTTGTCTGGCTGTGTGTATATGTGCCAGAACAGCAGTCTCATGAGAGAGAGACTAAGAGAGACAGATGGGTTGATGAAAAAAAGTGAGAGGTGACATGGAGAATAAAGTAATTACAAGAGGGGAGAGAGGGGAGTGTGTTCAGAGGTGAATCTGTGTGCAGATGTGTGTGAACACAAGAAAAATCAGGTAACCACCGGGTGGGGATGGGTCTGTGGGGTGGGCACCTTTTTCAGTGAAACTGAGTGTGTGTGAGTGTGGGGGAAGTTATTTAGCCACAAGACAAGAGACATGGCGCCCTTTAGAGAGAGAGGGGGGTATTTGGGTCATGGGATATGATAGGAGAGAGAAAGAGGGGGTGGGGTATACTATTTTGGAAGATAGGGTAAGTTGTATGTGAGTTAGGGTGCATTATTGGTGAGTTATAATGCATTATTGGTGAGAGGTGGGGTATCTTGAGGGGAGAGAGAAAGGAGAAAGGACAAGGGGAAGTGAGAGGGGGTTGACCTTTTGAGTGGAGGAGAGGAAAAGGGACACTCGGTGGGGCAACAGTGAAGAAAAAGGAGGCAAGGTGGGGATGGGCTACCCCGCAAGCATGAGGTGGCCTATTTTACCTTTCTTATATATTTACATAATCATACTTTATTTTTTTCTTACTTTTTCCAATGCCTTTTATCACTCCCTCCATAAGAGGGGGTTTTCATGGGGTGGGGACGAGAGAAGAGGGGTATGGGAGCTTAGCTTGTGAAAAGCCCCCATCAGTAGATTACCCTCATTCTTGAATATGTGCATTGGATCGAGCAAGTGATTGATCATGAGTCGGGGCCAGTATGGTAACTCGTACCATAGAGATAGTCTCTTCATCCCTGGAGGCAATCCGTCATCACACATCTCCTTCTGCTCTAACCATGCTTGTGCAGACATCCTTGGTGGCTCTCTTCCCAAAAAGCCGTCGCGTAACACATGATTCTCTGGAAGATACGCTTGATGACCTTCGTAGATTTGCTTCTTCAGTGAGGGCGCCCTACGTGCATTCAGTATAGGTCCACATGTGACACATGCTCTGTATCCGCTTGTTTGAAGCCCTGCATGTATACACATGATAATAGATCAACTATGGAAAAAAACAAGATTTACAGTGTCTGAGTGAGGAGTGTCAATAGATCACCTGAGCATTCTGTTAGCCCGGGATAGTCATGCATGGTCCACATTAGAATGCCTCTGATCAAAGCATTCCGTCGTCCTGTGTGTCGGCTCATATCCACCACCTCTATGCCAATCCACAATTGTTGTAGCTCTTCCAATAGTGGACGAAGATACACATCCATATTCTCCACTTTATATCGCCCTGGCACAATCAAGCTCTTTAAGCAATCTACACTGTCAACATAAAAATATGATACAGTCGTGTAAAAATCTATCAGATCGTTATACATTTAGAGTTTTATTAAAGTAAACTAATTGTAATAGATCACCTGAAAAGCGTTGTGACGCTAGTGTCACTCCATCCAAACTTTGCCTACATGTTGAGAAGAACCAGGAGTGCTTTCAATCTAGACATACGTGCTCCATTATACAATGGCGTATCGGCTTCACTTTTCATATCATCATAGATAAGCCTTTCTGAATCCATGATCGTCTCGATCATTTCATCAATCTCGGGCTCAAACATTGCCTCGTTGGGAATGTGCTCTACATGATCATCCCTCGAGCTGTCAGAGGCTACATCTTGTGGCCTCACATATGCTGCTTGACCAAAGCGCCTGCGAACACGTCTATTGGGTTGCAAGATTGCTGCTTGTTGGCCAGCGTCAGAGTCCGACGAGTTATAATTGGCAACAACTCGATCTATAATAGATGGATCGAACTCGTCAAATTCGCGAACGTGCTGCAAAGAAACGCGTCTTGTCCGTCGCACATCATGCTTGCATTGATTACAAGGACATAAGACCCTCGTTGAGAGATAGGTGTTTCGGTTGGACGGTCCCACATCCTCGTCACTACACATAATGAGGATAAAAATCTTATAACCTGGACAACAAATTTAATATTCTATTGGCATTCTTCGTCTTATCTCTCTCTCTCTCTCTCTCTCTCTCTCTCTCTCTCTCTCTCTCTCTCTCTCTCTCTCTCTCTCTCTCTCTCTCTCTCTCTCTCTCTCTCTCTCTCTCTCTCTCTCTCTCGTCATGTCCAATCCCCGCACACCTCGGTCTAGAGGTGCACGGAGATCAGAACCACCGGGTTATAATCTCGTCTTTATTGGTCAATACCTATATTTGTGGGTACAAGAAATCTACAGACCCACGTCTACATGATACTGCATGTAGTGGACAAAACCCCTTTGCCTCTTCTCTAGTTGTAGCACTTCACAGCATCTTAACATCTTTTCACAGTAGATCTTTTCACTGTTCGTCTAACTCTAAACCCTAAACCGTAAGTAATTCTTGCGTGGACTCGATCTAACGTAAATAAGCGTAAATCTAAATAAACGTAAATCTAATTAAAAATAAACCTAAATCTAATTTAACGTAAGTCTACATCTAACCTAATCTTTAACATCTTTTGGGATAGTTTCCTACGACGTTAAAACTCTCTTCTTCTTGTGTGTGTGTGTGTGTGTGTGGGTAAACCTATATAAACCTAAGTCTAATCTAATATAACATAAATCTAAATCTAACGAAAATTATGTTATATTAAAAACAAAGAACTAAACTAACAGGGATTATAAGAACCTTAAAACTGATTTAACACATAATTTTTCACATAACTCTGCAAGAGTTGGCATTCTCATCACTAAAGATGTGAGAATTAACTTCCGGCGGTGACGCTGCCTCATCTCCATCCACATCTGACGACAGCAATTGGCCCTTTGGACCGTTCTTGCTCTTGTTACTAACTTTGAAGTTGCTGTTGAATGACTAGAGGTTGTCTAGATGGTCATTGTCGGGGATGTAGTGACTCTTGCCACCCTGAAGATCCACCTTCTTCCCTATCTTCTGAAGACATTTCACCAGTACTTTTGGATCGACGGAGCCCACCATGAGTGAAGGTAGCAATACCCTATATTCCATTGAGGGCTTTCTTCACCCGCTTCATGCAGGCATCGCAGTCTATGGAGACCTAAATCTAATCTAATATAACGTAAATCTAAATCTAGCGTAAATAAACGTAAATCTAACTAAAAATAAACCTAAATCTAATCTAATTTAACTTAAATAAACCTAAATCTAATTTAACGTAAGTCTACATCTAACCTAATCTTTAACGTCTTTTAGGATAGTTTCCTACGACGTTATAACTCTCTTCTTCTTGTGTGTGTGCGCGTGTGTGGATGTGTGTGCCAATAAAAAGAGATAAATGGTATAACTTTTCTAACATCCATGCCAAGTATGATAGATTGGTTATGCCATTTCCCTCTTGAATAATAGGTCTTGAGTTCAACTCCTCGTCGGCTAGATCTTTAGGTCTTTTAATTTTAATTAGTTTCCTACGACGTTAAATTAGTTTCTCTCTCTTTCTCTCTCAATGTGTGTGCGTTTTTTTGTTTATGCATGTTTTCTCTCTCTTTTCCTCTCTCAATGTGTGCGTTTTTTGTTTATGCATGTTCTCTCTCTCTTTTCCTCTCTCAATGTGTGCGTTTTTTGTTTATGCATGCTCTCTCTCTCTTTTCCTCTCTCAATGTGTGTGTGCATTCTTTGTTTATGTATGTGTGTGTGCGTTTTTGTTTATGTTTGTACTCTCTCTCTCTCTCTCTCTCTCTCTCTCTCTCTCTCTCTCTCTCAAAAACACTATGTATGTGTGTGTGTGTGTGTGTGAGAGAGAGAGGGAGAGAGAAAGAGGGGAAGGGAACATGAGAGTGAGGAGAGGGAAGGAGCATACCTGGCTCTCCTTCCTCTCCTCGTGTGTGTGTGTGTGTGTGTGTGTGTGTGTGTGTGTGTGTGTGTGTGTGTGGAGAAGAGAGAGAGAGAGAGAGAGAGAGAGAGGGAGAGCGTTACCTGCTCCTTGCTTGAGGGCGCCGAAAAACTCAGATCTGAGATCTGAGTTTTTGGGCTCCTCTCTGTTATTTTTTTTAGCCCAGCCAGCGTCGCTATGAGCGTCGCAAATTTACAAGTAAATTTGCGACGCTCATAGCGACGCCGGGAATAGCCTCTTGTAGTGTATATTCTCTCTCTCTCTCTCTCTCTCTCTCTCTCTCCTCTCTCTCTCCTCCTCTCTCTCCTCTCTCTCTCTCTCTCTCTCTCTCTCTAATTTGATCTCATTCCCCTTCCTCTTCAACATTACTCCAAGCATCCATATGTCTTGGATGAAAACTTTGTTATGGTGGTGTGTTGTTTGCGTCCTAGCCGCTCAAAGCTAGGTGGTGCCCCCTGTTCTCTTTATCATGAGGCTCAAGGCGCGCCATTCGGGGTTCGGGGTTCGGTCGGTCGGGGTTCGGGGTTCGGGGTTCGGGGTTCGCTTTGCTCCCGTCATTTGGTGCCCCCACTGAGGATCTTTTCATGAAACCGTTCAGTTTACAAGACTGAAACCCTTAAACTATTGTGAATGGATGAATGGCTAGCAGGATTTGCTAACTGGACGACAGAAAAAGAAGAGCTACAAGCACAACTAGACGAACTCCGCATCTCCATTGAAGCTCGAGTGCCAGGCGTAACGGTAATCGATATGCAGAAGGAGAGTCAACCAACACGCCAAACCCAGTGGATATACATAGGCCGAGTGCCAAGAAGAAGAAGGAGAAGGTCGAAACCATGTCCGCAACCTACAACCAACCCACAACAACAAGATGGAAGGAGCTGTGCACAATAGAGAATCAACACTGTTCTACTTTGAGAATCGGGTAACTCAAGTCACCGAGGTAATTATCACAGTCAGTTTCCAAGTCGCACTTGATGCTGCATCACAAATAACGAAAGCATTGGCTCACACTCTCACTGGAGAAACTAGGGATCTATTGAGTTTGTTTCAGGAAAAAACACCACCCTCTCCCACAAGCTTGGATAGTGACTAAGCACCTCTAAGCTTCACATGAATCAGTGCAACCTACCTCAAGACAGATCACACATACCAACTCTCTCTCTCTCTCTCTCTCTCTCCTCTCTCTCTCTCTCTCCTCTCTCTTCTCTCTCTCTCTCTCTCTCCTCTCTCTCTCTCTCTCTCTCTCTCTCTCTCTCTCTCTCTCTCTCTCTCTCTCTCTACCTGTCTCCCTATTGAGCGTAGGCACCAGTGTTCGGGAAAAATGTGTCTCAGCTCAATCTCGTGCCGTTTTCAATTTCCAAAATGCCAATTCACGCCAAGGGGAATTCCGCCCCATAATAGAGAAAATAGTGTAAAAACTTAAAACGTAGCCTAATTTTCTAAAATTTCCTCTTGGCAAATTCAAGGAACGGAATTCTGTATGTTTGGAAAAATGATTTTTCTCGAACACTGAAAAACTTGAAAAATAGTGTAAAAACCTGAAAAAGTAGCCTAATTTTCTAAAATTTCCTCTTAGTGCAAATTCAACAAACAGAATTTTGTATGTTTGAAAAAATGATTTTTCCTGAACACTCTCTCTCTCTCTCTCTCTCTCTCTCTCTCTCTCTCTCTCTCTCTCTCTCTCTCTCTCTCTCTCTCTCTCTCTCTCTCTCTCTATTGAGCGTAAGAGACTCTCTCTCTCTGCCAGCCCTCCGTCCGGACTGCGCTGAAAAAGGACCCCCCTTTTTGCGCTCTCTCTCTCTCTCTCTCTCTCTCAATCTCTCTCTCTCTCTCTCTCTCTCTCTCTCTCTCTCTCTCTCTCTCTCTCTCTCTCTCTCTGTGAATGGATCCAAAACCAAGGTTATGCTTGTAGAGACCCTCAATGAGGAAAATCCATGCATTGTATATAACAATGAGCAACTTGAAGTGGTAGATCACTTCAAGTACCTTGGCCTTGAGGTTCCATCCAATCATAAATGGAAGGATTGTGCAATGCGTCGCTTGGAAGCCGGAAAGAGGGCTTATTATGCATTTGAGAACATGTGCAATGCTGGAGAGATCAAGTGCTGGTCTCTCAAAAAGTACCTCTTTGACACATTGGTGACACCGGTGCTTCTTTATGGAGTGGAGGTGTGTGGTGGAAGCATCGGGAAGTCTACTTGGAAAGAGTTTGAGAATGTCCAAAAGCATTTTCTCACCAACTTTCTCCAAGTCAAGACACAAACACCCTACATGCTCTTACTTCTTGAGTCCGGATCGCTTCCCATTGAGGTCTTGGGCATGCAAAGGGTTGTGGAGTACATGTGTAAGACACAACCTAGCCCTTTGCATCGACTTCCTAGAATCACATATGAAGCAAGTCAAAAGGTTCAAAAGACATGCAAGAGCAAAATACTAAGTTCGGGGTGGATGCTTGACATCAAGAAATGGTTTGGAAGATGGGATGCATGTCACTTGGTCAAGGATGCGTCGATCGACTCCCACGTTAATGAGGCCTTCTTACAACGCCAATGTATCATGGCTTGGGAGAAATCCGAAGGTTCTCGCTTCAGCCATTACACCACACACGTTGCCCCAAACTACAAATCTCTCTTCTTCTCCGAACGAGGTAACCGAACCCATCCCTACATCCTTGAGCCCATCCCGTTGAGTGCAATCCGCACCATTGCCTCCATTCCTCTTAGCTCCCATTCTCTACGCTGCGAGACAGGACGTTGGGGCACTGGCAAGGAGTGTCATCGACTTTGCACCTTATGCCCTCGTCAAGTGCGAGAGAGTAAGTACCACACACTACTTGAGTGCTCAGCTTTTGACCACATTAGGTCCTCTTTTCCCCATATATTCGGCCATGAGCTCTCCCTACATACCTTCCTCTCCCAACCACAATGTGGAATCTCTATTGTGACGCTCATTTCAGCCATTTTTTAGCATCGAGAGTCACTTATGACCTCCACTCACACCACGTGACATGTTCATTTGGTCCCATAGGTCATATTTGACCTCCGAGGACGATAATAGAACTATCTATCTATCTATGTATCTCTCTCTCTCTCTCTCTCTCTCTCTCTCTCTCTCTCTTCTCTCTCTCTCTCTCTCTCTCCTCCTCTCTCTCTCCTCTCTCTCTCTCTCCTCTCTCTCTCTCTCTCTCTCTTACCTGTCTCCCTATTGAGCGTAAGAGACTCTCTCTGTGCCAGCCCTCCGTCCGGAGTGCGCTGAAAAAGCCCCCCCCCCCCCCCTTTGTGCTCTCTCTCTCTCTCTCTCTCTCTCTCTCTCTCTCTCTCTCTCTCTCTCTCTCTCTCTCTCTCTCTCTCTATTGAGCGTAATCACCAGTGTTCCGGAAAAATGTGTCTCAGCTCAATATCGTGCCGTTTTCAATTTCCAAAATGTTGGTTCACGGCAAGGGGAATTCCGCCCCATAATACAGAAAAATAGTGTAAAAACCTAAAACGTAGCCTAATTTTCTAAAATTTCCTCTTGGAAAATTCAAGGAACGGAATTTTGTATGTTTGGAAAAATGAGCTCTCTCTCTCTCTCTCTCTCTCTCTCTCTCTCTCTCTCTCTCTCTCTCTCTCTCTTCTCTCTCTCTCTCTCTCTCTCTCTCTCTCTCTCTCTCTCTCTCTCTCTCTCTCTCTCTCTCTCTCTCTCTCTCTCTCTCTCTCTCTCTCTATTGAGCGTAAGCACCAGTGTTCGAGAAAAATGTGTCTCAGCTCAATATCGTGCCGTTTTCAATTTCCAAAATGTCGGTTCACGGCAAGGGGAATTCGGCCACATAATACAAAAAAATAGTGTAAAAACCTAAAACGTAGCCTAATTTTCTAAAATTTCCTCTTGGCAAATTCAAAAAACGGAATTTTGTATGTTTGGAAAAATGAGCTCTCTCTCTCTCTCTCTCTCTCTCTCTCTCTCTCTCTCTCTCTCTCTCTCTCACTCTCTCTCTCTCTCTCTCTCTCTCTCTCTCTCTTTCAATTGTCGGGCGGCACTGAGGGTTGCACACTGGCACGGGGATTCGTGCTTCGTGCAGTCTCTCTCTCAAACTCTCTCTCTCTAGCCCTCCGTCCGGACTGCATTGAAAAAGAAGAAAAGCCAATGCAAGTCCACCCAACAAATAGGTATCATCTCAAGAAGAAAAGCCACTTGAGGAGGATGCAAGTATACCCAACAAATAGGGACACATGATCTATGAGACCAACTCACGCTTGCGAATAAGATTTTGGAATTGTAACGGGTATCCATGGGATGCGGGAATTGGCATTGATGAGCTTACCAATGACTCCGATGTGATACTTCTTGTTGAAACATGGGAGCATGATGTGCAACGAACTCTTGGATTTGACAAATACGATGTACATTCGTTGATGTGGGCCAAAAATGCAAAGCAACAAAGAGGCCAAGGAGGTGTAGCATGTATGACCAAAAAGGGTTTGAAAGATGTTTCCATTGTTAAAGAAGATAAGTATAAACGCTACTTATGGCTGAAAATCAGCCCACAAAATGGTCAAGTCATGTTTGTGGCTGGTTGCTACATTCCTCACTATGACTCCAACTTATATGCTCGCTTGAATATGGATAGAGATGAGCCCTTTGTTGAACTAGAGGAAGACATTGCTCATTACAAGGATCAAGGTGAAGTCATTGTTTTTGGAGACATGAATGCTCGCACAAATATGTTACAACACGACACACAACAAGTCGACATGCCGCATGTCTCAAGAAGAATGAATGACTCATACATGTATAATCGAAGTTCTAATGATGCAAAAGAACTGGATCACTATGGAAAGTCACTTCTACATATGTGCAATAGTACCAGAATGCTCATTGCAAATGGTGTATCTCTATGGCAAGGCACCAATGACTTTACATGTAGAAAGCACAATGGTGATAGCGTGATTGACTATATGTTGTTCTCGAAAGACACTCTAGAATACATACAAAGCTTTACACTTGGTGAATGGAATCCGGAATCGGATCATAGGATGTTATGTATTGACCTCAATTGTGGTAAACGGACCGAGCATGTAGCCTCCAATCATTATGTGAATCATTTGTACCTACGTCTAGACTTCAAACGAGCACTTATATATGCTAATATGGTGGACCAAATGTTAAGCATGATAGAGCATCAAGAGAGCCCAACATTAAAATTCAAGTGGAAAGTTTTCAAAGAAGTAATTTGCTCTTGTGCGAAAGAATGCTTTTCGGTGAAACACATGTCTTGCAAAAGGTCTAAGAAGGGTAGCACCAAGAAGAAATGGTTTGACATGGAATGTGGTCAAGCCCAAAAATACTTGCTAAGATTGGATGCAATCAAAGACAAGGAAGTTTACTTGGAATGTTCACACACATACAAAGCACTTGTTCAAAAGAAGAGGAAAAGGTGGGAAGTCAAAAAACAACTTCTTTTAGCGCAAGAGAAAGCACATCCATGTGGCAAGTTTTGGCAAAATCTAAAAGGCAAGCGCGTTGAGAGCTTTGGTGACTTGACTCTTGAGGATATGTATATGCATTGCAAGAACCTCTATGAGCAACCCAATGTTGATAAGATGGAGTGTTGTAGCTCCCTTCCGTTTATGTCTCCCTTCTTTACCATTGAAGATGTATGCCGCGTGCTTGAGAAACTTGCTACCTGCAAGGCAAGTGACCTTCAAGGTGTCAAGGCTGAAATGATTAAATGGACAAGCAAGAAAACACGATATTGGATATGCGATATGTTTAACCTTGCACTTCAGTATGGCATGCCTCATGATTGGAGTGCAAATTGGATCAAACCTTTGCACAAAGGAGGAGATGTGAACAACTACCGCACTATAATGGTTGGTTCTTTGATGGCTGAAAAGAATGGCAAACGTGCGCTTGGCCAAGCAGGTTTTCGAAAGCATCATAGCACTATTGATCACCTTGTCACTCTTCGATTTCTTATGGAAGCGTCTCGATTGAAAGGAAAAAAGTTGTATTGTTGCTTTGTGGATTTCAAGAAAGCTTTTGACATGGTACCGCGAGGAAATCTTTGGAGACGTATGCAAAGCCTTCAAGTGCCGAGAGAATTTATGCATGTAGTTTTTCGCATCTATCAAAAAGTGATATGTCGATTACGTATGGGAGATAGCATTTCAGAATTTTTTGCAAGCACCATTGGTGTCAAACAAGGATGCCCACTTTCCCCAACCCTCTTTGGGCTACTCATTTATGAATTGGAATGCATGGTTCTTGATTTTATGCAGAAAGAAGGCATAGAAGAGGTTAAGATCGAAAATGTGGTGATCATGCTTTTGCTTTAGGCCGATGATGTAGTGCTCTTGGCACATACCTTAGAAGATGCAAAAAATCTTATGAGTGTCTTGGAATGCTTTTGCCTACATAGCGGGTTGATCGTGAATGGATCCAAAACCAAGGTTATGCTTGTAAAGACCCTCAATGACGAGAATCCATGCATTGTATACAACAATCAGCAACTTGAAGTGGTAGATCACTTCAAGTACCTTGGCCTTGAGGTTCCATCCAATCATAAATGGAAGGATTGTGCAATGCGTCGCTTGGAAGCTGGAAAGAGGGCTTATTATGCATTTGAGAACATGTGCAATGCTGGAGAGATCAAGTGTTGGGCTCTCAAAAAGTACCTCTTTGACACATTGGTGACACCAGTGCTTCTTTATGGAGTGGAGGTATGGGGTAGAAGCATCGGGAAGTCTACTTGGAAAGAGTTTGAGAATGTCCAAAAGCATTTTCTCACCAACTTTGTCCCAAGTCAAGACACAAACACCCTACATGCTCTTACTTCTTGAGTCCGGATCGCTTCCCATTGAGGTCTTGGGCATGCAAAGGATTGTGGAGTACATGCGTAAGACACAACCTAGCCCTTTGCATCGACTTCCTAGAATTGCATATGCAGCAAGTCAAAAGGTTCAAAAGACATGCAAGAGCAAAATACTAAGTTCGGGGTGGATGCTTGACATCAAGAAATGGTTTGAAAGATGGGATGCATGTCACTTGGTCAAGGATGCGTCGATCGACTCCCAAGTTAATGAGGCCTTCTTACAACGCCAATCTATCACGTCTTGGGAGAAATCCGAAGGTTCTCGCTTCAGCCATTACACCACACACGTTGCCCCAAACTACAAATCTCTCTTCTTCTCCGAACGAGGTAACCGAACCCATCCCTACATCCTTGAGCCCATCCCGTTGAGTGCGATCCGCACCATTGCCTCCATTCGTCTTAGCTCCCATTCTCTACTCTGCAAGACAGGACGTTGGGTCACTGGCGAGGAGTGTCATCGACTTTGCACCTTATGCCCTCGTCAAGTGCGAGAGAGTGAGTACCACACACTACTTGAGTGCTTAGCTTTTGACCACATTAGGTTCTCTTTTCCCCATATATTCAGCAATGAGCTCTCCCTACATACCTTCCTATCCCAACCACAATGTGGACTCTCTATCGCGACACTCATTTCAACCATTTTTGAGCATCGAGAGTCACTTATGACCTCCACTCACACCACGTTGTCGAGAAATTTGCGGTCTTGCCGGGAAAGCACCGGGCTTATGGCTGTGAGAGTTTGTGAGAGAACTCAACAAAAAATATATGAAGGAGTTAAACCATGGATGCCATGAAGACTAGGATTTGGAAAGAAGTGCAATCAAAGAAGACCCACTCTTTCTCTCTTGCACTCACACACACAAAGAAAGAACACAAAAGAGAATGTCAAAACAACACAAAGATGAAAACATCAAGGCTATGGTCATATCGTATCATGGGTAGTATGAAAGGATTAATAGATGAGTTAATGGAATTCAATCTTGGCTGACCAAATAGGCTACGAATTGTTCTTTGGAATTTTAGCTTTGTGCTTACCGTAGTATATATATTTTGTCTAGTGATTGGGATTAATTGTGTGTACAAATCCTCTTGGTTCATAGCAAGATAACTACGCTTACGTCAAAAGAAAAGTTATAGTCTATGAGAGGTAGTATGATGGGATCCGGTGATAGAAGTATTTCATTAAGCCTTTCTGGGCCAAAGAGAAACACTATACGTTGCTGAAAGTGTATTTTTCGGCTAATCCATACGTTAATTCTAATAGATCGTACAGAGTGAAAGCGATAGAAATGATCATCATGTGGGTTATTCATTTAGGATAGTAGTGAGAAATGTAGATATAAGAGAAGCAAAGAGATGAGAAGTTTCCCTCCCAAGCCCTATTCTTGCCCGTAGCAATAAGGATACTGCGGGGAGAGATGTACCTGTAGCAAAGAGAACCTAGAACTTGTAGAGAGGATGAATTACTAAGAATGAGAGATATAGGTTTGGTTAAGGAGATTAGATACATATAATATATATATATATGTTGTATTAGAGATTGAAAAGAAAACAACAAGAAATCAAGAAAACATCAATGTAGAACACATCTTACTTGACAAATCCTTCGGCACCATTATTGATGGAGAGAGAAGAAGAGTGGAGAATTCCACTTTGATTGATACACCAAGTCCAATATCTTCTTTGATTAGAGTTGATCTTCCAAAGATAGCGTACAAGAATGGCTAGTCTTCCTCTAGGAGAAAGTGTAGGCTTGGGCTTATGTTAATGGCTAAGTACAATTAGGCATTACTACTCACTCCCTCAAGAATTCCTCTCATCAATGGCTTGAATGCTTGAGTTCTTTCCAAGGAAGAAGAGGTCCCCTTTTATAGGTGAAGGGAACCCCCAAGGGTTTACACAAGAAGAGAGGAGCCAGTGTGAACAGGAATTGGAAAAGTTGGAAATGAGCTGCCCCTGCATGATGTGGGCAGACTGGGGTCCAGTATTTTGATCATATCTCCTCAACCGTGGCTCCAAATAAATAAATAAAAATATGGGCAAAAACTTCAGCTCATTAGCTACGATTTTCATTTTAAAATCGTTTTCCAATTCGGATTGGAACCTTGTGTAAAAAATTCATCAAAATAGGGTCCATTTCTGGCAGCAAAAGTCTTCATGTGGTCCCCTTAGCCTAAACTTTCATTTGATTCCAAAGGACACCTCATGCCATATGAAAGCATGACATTGCTCCTTGACAAAGTTTTGTAATCATGCTTGCAATAATGCATTAAAATAAGTGTATCTTTGAAATCATGCCACCTAGTGTCCCACTAGGATATGATTCCCTCCTAGTAGCTATTTAAAAAGAAATATAAGAAATATAAGAAAAATATAAAAAATACATAGAATATATATATATTGGAGTTTACCCTAGATATAGGATCTAGATAGGGTGTGAGATGATAATGAGATAGTAGAAATAAAGAATCGATGCTTTTTGCCCCAAGTTAAAGAGGCGGAGCTATTGACGCTTTTTTCATAGTATTTTCTAATGGTAAAGTAAGAATAGGTTACCCTTGAGATAAATAATAGGATGAGATAGAAAGCATATTATTATACTTAAATATTCATATATACATTATACAAAATATAATTATGTATCTAAAAAGTTACAAGGTAACTCTTGTAGCATGCGTTCCCACTATGTACGTGTCACATCACGACATCCACCTCCTCTAAACCTGCACATCCTCCGGCATGTGCCAACCTCATGGTAACTTGTGAAAGCAATTGTATCCCCTGTCATCCCATGACCTCCTCCAGGATCATATGGGTAACTCAAAAACTTGTATTGTACTAAGCATTGAGATTCTCCGCATCTTTTAATTGCTCTCGGATCAGAAGGAATTGTTATATACATCTGTCTCCAAAACATCTGTAACAAATCTCCATTATGCGCAAAATCTTCATGACGTAGAAACATAAGTTCCTCATCCTCCTCTTCAAAAAACACTTCCAGGCTTCCTGTAATATACTTGAAAGATTTTTGAAACTGCACTTCAACCTTCTGACCAACCTGTAAATCCATATGTACCTCTTTCGCATAGAAGTCTGAATCTGCATCTTCATTCTCAAAAGAATCCTCTAGATAGCCTTTCTCAACATCGAGAGAAACATCATAAATGTGCATGGTAAACCTCTCATCAATTCTCTCACCTTTTACCGGCACTGAGGGCTGCACACTGGCACGGGGATTCGTGCTTCGTGCAGTCTCTCTCTCAAACTCTCTCTCTAGCCCTCCGTCCGGACTGCACTGAAAAAGCCCCCCCTTTGTGCGCTCTCTCTCTCTCTCTCTCTCTCTCTCTCTCTCTCTCTCTCTCTCTCTCTCTCTCTCTCTCTCTCTCTCTCTCTCTCTCTCTCTCTCTCTCTCTCTCTCTCTCTCTCTCTCTCTCTATTGAGCATAAGCACCAGTGTTCGGGAAAAATGTGTCTCAGTTCAATCTCGTGCCGTTTTCAATTTCCAAAATGCCGGTTCACGGCAAGGGGAATTCCGTCCCATAATAGAGAAAAATAGTGTAAAAACCTAAAACGTAGCGTAATTTTCTAAAATTTCCGCTTGGCAAATTCAAGGAACGGAATTTTGTATGTTTGGAAAAAAGAGCTCTCTCTCTCTCTCTCTCTCTCTCTCTCTCTCTCTCTCTCTCTCTCTCTCTCTCTCTCTCTCTCTCTCTCTCTCTCTCTCTCTCTCTCTCTCTCTCTCCTCTCTCTCTCTCTCTCTCTCTCTCTCTCTCTCTCTCTCTCTCTCAATTGTTGGGCGGCACTGAGGGCTTCACACTGGCATGGGGCTTGGTCTACCGTGCAGTCTCTCTCTCAAACTCTCTCTCTTCGTGCAGTCTGTGTCCGCTGCCGGGCGCCAGGGCACACCAACCGGAATGAAGTCATGTTGATGCCTGCTAGTGGGGGGAACTGGAAACCCCTCCCCTTTTGTCGATCCCTCCCCTCCAATTTTGGCATCCAATGCTTGGCCCTCGGAAACCCCCTCCTTCACATAATGGACGTGGGGTGGTGTTCGGGAAAAATGTGTCTCAGCTCAATATCGTGCCGTTTTCAATTTCAAAAATGGGGCAAGGGGAAAAGGAGAAATCCCGCTCCAAAATAGTGTAAAAATCCAAACAATAAATCTAATTTTCTAAAATTTTCTCTTGGCAAATTCAAAGAGAGGAATTTTTGTATGTCTTCAAAAATGATTTTTCCCGAACACCGGGGTCTCTCTCTCTCTCTCTCTCTCTCTCTCTCTCTCTCTCTCTCTCTCTCTCTCTCTCTCTCTCTCTCTCTCTCTCTCTCTCTCTCTCTCTCTCTCTCTCTCTCTCTTCACTGTCTTCTCAAAATTCACTTTCTCTCTCTCTTCACTGTCTACTCAATATCGTGCCGTTTGAATTTCAAAAATGGGGCAAGGGGAAAAGAAGAAATTCCGCTCCAATACAGTGTAAAAGTCCAAAAAAAAAATCTCATTTTTTGAAATTTTCTCTGGCCAAATTTAAAAAGAGGAATTTTGTATGTCTTGAAAATTGATTTTTCCCGAACACCGAGGTCTCTCTCTCTCTCTCTCTCTCTCTCTCTCTCTCTCTCTCTCTCTCTCTCTCTCTCTCTCTCTCTCTCTCTCTCTCTCTCTCTCTCTCTCTCTCTCTCTCTCTCTCTCTCTCTCTCTCTCTCTCTCTTCACTGTCTTCTCAAACTTCAAAGCCTTTGAGCGAGGGCGGCAGCGTTTACTCAGAGGCCTGGCGGACTGTCTCAGCGGCGTCTTCAAAGCCTTTGCGCGAGGGCGGCGGCGTTCACTCAGAGGACCACGTCTCACCCTTGCTCAGGTCTCATGTCTCGTATTGCTCTCTCTCTCTCTCTCTCTCTCTCTCTCTCTCTCTCTCTCTCTCTCTCTCTCTCTCTCTCTCTCTCTCCTCTCTCTCTCTCTCTCTCTCTCTCTCTCTCTCTCTCTCTCTCTCTCTCTCTCTCTCTCTCTCTCTCTCTCTCTCTCTCTCTCTCTGTTTCAATTATCGGGCGGCACTGAGGGCTGCACACTAGCGCGGGGCTTCGTGCTTCGTGCAGTCTCTCTCTCAAACTCTCTCTCTTCGTGCAGTCTGTGTCCGCTGCCGGGTGCCAGGGCACACCAACCGGAATGAAGTCCTGTTGATGCATGTCAGTGGGGGGAACTGGAAACCCCTCCCCTTTTGTCGATCCCTCCCCTCCAATTTTGGCATCCAATGCCTGGCCCTCGGAAACTCCCTCCTTCACGTAATGGACGTGGGGTAGTGTTCGGGAAAAATGTGCCTCAGCTCAATATCGTGCTGTTTGCAATTTCAAAAATGGGGCAAGGGGAAAAGGAGAAATTCCGCTCCAAAACAATGTAAAAATCCAAAAAATAAATCTAAATTTCTGAAATTTTCTCTTGGCAAATTTAAAGAGAGGAATTTTGTATGTCTTGAAAAATGATTTTTCCCGAACACCGGGGTCTCTCTCTCTCTCTCTCTCTCTCTCTCTCTCTCTCTCTCTCTCTCTCTCTCTCTCTCTCTCTCTCTCTCTCTCTCTTCACTGTCTTCTCAAACTTCACTTTCTCTCTCTCTTCACTGTCTGCTCATAATCGTGCCGTTTCCAATTTCAAAAATGGGGCAAGGGGAAAAGGATAAATTTCGCTCCAAAACAGTGTAAAAATCCAAAAACTAAATCTAATTTTCTCAAAATTTTCTCTTGGCAAATTTAAAGAGAGGAATTTTGTATGTCTTGAAAAATGATTTTTCCCGAACACCGGGGTCTCTCTCTCTCTCTCTCTCTCTCTCTCTCTCTCTCTCTCTCTCTCTCTCTCTCTCTCTCTCTCTCTCTCTCTCTTTTTCAGTGCAGCCGTTTTTTGACCTAGTAGACAGCAGTCCACTCTTTTGATCATAACTTCTTCATCCGAACTCCGATTTGGGTGATCTATAGCCTCAATCGAAGAGCACGAAGTCCTCTACGCATTGATGTAAAGACAGAAATTTTCAGAGTTATGGAAGGCGTTTCTGTAGCAGCATTTCCGAAGTGAACAGGTTCAACAAAATTGATTCTCATCTCCTATTTTACATACAATGTCTTCCGGCACTCGCAAGGGTTCTTCTTCTTCAACAAGGTCCACAACCATTGTGGAAAATGATCCAAAATCTCCTAAGTGTGGAGATAGCAACACAACCACCCAACCAACGACATCGGAAACCATGATCATGGCGTACTTGGTATCATTGCAAGAGACCGTAAACAAACAAGGGGAAGACTTACGAGCACTTGCAATGGAGAATGGCACACTAAGGGTACTTGTGGTCTAGAATGAGAATCTCAAGAGGACACTTGAGATGCAAACAACACGTTTGATGCAACTTGAAGAGGAAGTCAAGGTATGTAAACGCTCTCTTGTGGACTTGAATGCTTTGAAGGAGCGGATCAGCAAAGTAGAGCATGACCATGTATTGAAAGAGGAGAAATTTGACACTATGAGCCGGGATGTATGCGACATGAAAAATGTATGCACAAACAAGTCTTGGGCTGATGTATGTGGTAGCAATGTGGTATCTAATTCTTCACTCATGCAAGCTATGGTTCAAACAAAGAATGTTGAGAATGTGGATGTGGAGGAGTTGAAGGAACGGGAGCGACGTTCCAAGAACATTGTTATTCGTGGAATTCCCGAAGAGAAGTTAGAGACACCTCCTTCTCTTGCCATTGTTATTGAAGATTTCTTCAAAACCCACTTTGGCATGTCCGGAGTTATGGTCTATGGAGCACATAGAGTGGGGAAGCAAGGAGCTCCTCGCTCGGGAGAACGGCCAATTGTATGCACCATGCCGGATGAGACCAAGCGAAAGATTATCCTTGATAATAGTTGGATCTATTTGAGGAATACAAAATGTTTTGTATGTAAAGATCGCACTATTAAGCAACAAAATATGCGTCGCAAGGCATATGAAGAAAAGAATAATAAAAACAAGGAGATATCTCATAAAGAAAATGTGCCCAAGGAGGAGGCAAGTCTCTCAAGCAAATAGGGATGCGTGACCTATGAGACCGAGTTACAATTGAAAAGATGCTTTTGGAATTGTAATGGATACCCATGGAATGCGGGGGTTGGCATTGATGAACTAACAAGCAAAGCCGATGTTGTACTTCTTGTTGAAACTTGGGAGCATGATACACAAAGGATTAACGGCTTGGAGGATTACAATGTACATTCATTGATGTGGTCAAAGAATCTCAAGAAACGAAGAGGACAAGGAGGGTTAGCATGTATGGTTAAGAAAGGATTGGAAGATTTTGTATCAATTGTGAAAGATGACAAGTACAAACGTTATGTATGGCTGAAAATTATGACACCAAAAAGAGCACCCATTTTTGTAGCCGGTTGCTACATTCCTCATCATGATTCTCCCTTTTATGCTTGCATGGATAGAGATCAACCATTTTCTGATTTGGAAGAGGACATTGCTTATTTCAAAGGTGAAGGTGATGTTATTGTATTTGGGGATATGAATGCTCGCACAAAAACATTGCAACATGATACTCAACAATTTGATATGCCATACATTTCAAGGTAGTTGGAGGAAGTTCACTTGTATGATCGTACTTCAATGGATGAGAAAGAGCCGGATCACTATGGAAAGTTACTTTTACACATGTGTAATAGCACAAGTATGCTCATTGCCAATTGTGTATCTTTGTGGACTATATGCTACTCTCTGAAGCCATCATGTATCGCATAAAGAGTTTTATGTTTGGTCAATGGACCCCGGAATCCGACCATCGCACCTTATGTATTGACCTTTCATGTGGAGAAGCAACTAAGCATGATACTCTCAGCCAAAGGAAAGAGAAGTTATCACTATGTATGGATTTCAAACGGGCACCAATGTACATTGAAATGGTTGAGCAAAAATTATGGATGACAAAGCTTCAATGTGATGCACCATTGGAAACTAAATGGGAAGCTTTCAAGAAAGCTATTTGTTCTTGTGCGGAAGAATGCTTTGCCATAAAGCATCTCCATGGTATCAACAAAGATAGATCACGCAAAAGGTGGTTTGATAAATAATGTCAAGATGCTCGAAAGTCCTTGATAAAGCTTGATGCAACTATGGACAAAGACAACTATCAAAGTCATTTGCATACATACAAGGCATTGATTCAAAAGAAGAGAAGAAGATGGGAAGTAAAGCAACAAGAATTTCAAGTCCAAGAAAAGGCACATGCATGTGGAAGATTTTGGAGAAACTTGAGAGGCAAGCGGGTTGAGAATTTTGGTAACTTGAGTCTAGTGGATATGTACACACATTGAAGGAAATTATATGAGCAAAAAAATACTGAAAAAATGCCATTTTATGGTTCACTCCCATGTATGCCGTCTTTTTTACTATTGAGGATGTATGCGGTGGGCTTGAAAAGTTGGCCACTCGCAAAGCGGGAGATCTTCAAGGTATCAAGCCGGAGATGATCAAATGGACGGGAGATTTTACCCATGAGTGGATGTGTGATATGTTCAACCTTGCACTTCAACATGGTATGCCTTATGATTGGAGTACTAATTGGGTTAAGCCTTTGCATAAAGGAGGGGATGTAAAGAATGTAAGCAACTACCGGACTATAATGATTGGGTCTCTTATGGAAAAGTTGTTTGGGTGCATAATGGAGATGAAATTGAGTGATTGGGCTGAAGAGAATGACAAGCGTGCAAAGGGACAAGCGGGTTTTCGTCGATGCCATAGCACCATTGATCATCTTGTCACTCTTCGTGTTCTCATGGAGGAAAGTCGGTTGAAAGGCAAGCGATTGTATTGTTGTTTTGTGGACTTTAAGAAAGCCTTTGATATGATTCCACGTAACAATTTGTGGAGAAGGATGGAAGAACTCCAAGTGCCAAGTGAGTTTATGCTTGCAGTTTCTCGAATCTATGAGAAGGTGATTTGTCAATTGCGCATGGGAAGAGAAATTTCAGAAATTTTTGTAAGCACTATTGGGGTTAAACAAGGATGTCCATTGTCACCAACTCTCTTTGGTCTATGCATCGATCAATTGGAACAAATGGTACTTGACTTTATGCAAGAAGAAGGCATTGAAGAGGTCACTATTTGCAATGCGGTAATCATGCTTTTGTTGTATGCAGATGATGTAGTGCTTCTAGCGCACACTTTAGAAGATGCACAAAAGCTTATGGTTGTCCTTGAGAACTTTTGCTTGCATAGTGGGCTGATTGTAAATGAATCCAAAACAAAGGTTATGCTTGTGAAAACCAACCATAAGGAGAAGCCATGCATTGTGTACAACAACGAGACACTTGAAGTTGTTGAGAGCTTTAAGTACCTTGGCCTTGAGGTTCCATCCAATCACAAGTGGCATGAATGTGCTATGCGTCGTTTGGAAGCGGGAAAGAGAGCATATTATGCATTTGAGAACATGTGTAATGTGGGAAACATCAAGTGTTGGGTTCTCAAGAAGTATGTTTTTGATGCATTGGTGACACCGGTTCTTCTTTATGGAGTTGAAGTGTGGGGCGGGAGCATCTCAAAGTCTACTTGGAAAAAGTTTGAGAATGTCCAAAAGCGTTTTCTTACAAACTTTCTCCAAGTTAAGACACAAACACCATATATGCTCCTACTTCTTGAGTCGGGATCTCTTCCAATTGAGGTTATGGGCATGGAAAGGATTGTGGAGTACATGATAAAGATGCGTCAAAACCCCTCACATCGACTTCCTACAATTGCATGGGAAGCAAGCAAAAAAGTTCAAAAGACGCATAAAAGCAAGATCTTGAGCACGGGATGGATGCAAGACATAAAGAAGTGGTTTGGGAGATGGGATGCATTACACTTGCTACATGATGCTTCAATTGACTCTCAAGTGAATGAAGCTTTTCTACAACGCCAATGTATTACGGCTTGGGAGAAATCCGGTGGGTCACGCTTCATACATTACACCACCTATATTGCCCCCAACTACAAAACCATGTTCTTCGCTGAGAGAGGAAATCGTACTCACACTTACATGCTTGAGCCTATTCCCTTGTCCGCAATACGCACTATCGCAGCAATTCGGCTTAGCTCCCATTTCCTTCGATGCGAGATAGGGCGTTGGCGCAATGGAGAAGAGTCAAATCGATTGTGCACATTATGCTCACTGCAAGTTCGAGAGTCTGAGTACCACACACTACTAGAGTGCTCAGCTTTTGATCACATCCGAACTTGCTTCTCTCACATTTTCAGCCATAACTTAGACCTACACACTTTCCTCTCCCAGCCAAAGTGTGGGCTCTCCATTGCGACTCTCATCACTACAATTTTGGAGCATCGAGAGTCACTCATTAGCCATACACATACTACATCACATGTAACTTTGGTCCCATAGGTCATATTTGACCTCAGAGGACGATAATAAAATCTATCTATCTATCTCTCTCTCTCTCTCTCTCTCTCTCTCTCTCTCTCTCTCTCTCTCTCTCTCTCTCTCTCTCTCTCTCTCTCTCTCTCTCTCTCTCTCTCTCTCTCTCTCTCTCTCTCTCTCTCTCTACCTGTCTCCCTATTGAGCGTAAGCACCAATGTTCGGGAAAAATGTGTCTCAGCTCAATCTCGTGCCGTTTTCAATTTCCAAAATTCCAGTTCATGGCAAGGGGAATTCCGTCCCATAATACAGAAAAATAGTGTAAAAACCTAAAACGTAGCGTAATTTTCTAAAATTGCCGCCTGGCAAATTAAAGGAACAAAATTTTGTATGTTTGGAAAAATGAGCTCTCTCTCTCTCTCTCTCTCTCTCTCTCTCTCTCTCTCTCTCTCTCTCTCTCTCTCTCTCTCTCTCTCTCTCTCTCTCTCTCTCTCTCTCTCTCTCTCTCTCTCTCTCTCTCTCTCTCTCTCTCTCTCAAACTTCAAAGCCTTTGCGCGAGGGCGGTGGTGTTCACTCAGAGGACCGGCGGACACTCTCAGCGACGTCTTCAAAGCCTTCGCGCAAGGGTGGCGGCGTTCAGTCAGAGGACCACATCTCAGCCTGCTGGCTCAGGTCTCCTGTCTCGTACTGCTCTCTCTCTCTCTCTCTCTCTCTCTCTCTCTCTCTCTCTCTCTCTCTCTCTCTCTCTCTCTCTCTCTCTCTCTCCTCTCTCTCTCTCTCTCTCTCTCTCTCTCTCTCTCTGTTTCAATTGTCGGGCGGCACTGAGGGCTCCACACAGGCGCGGGGATTCGTGCTTCGTGCAGTCTCTCTCTCAAACTCTCTCTCTTCGTGCAGTCTGTGTCCGCTGCCGGGTGCCAGGGCACACCAATCGGAATGAAGTCCTGTTGATGCATGTCAGTGGGGGGAACTGGAAACCCCTCCCCTTTTGTCGATCCCTCCCCTCCAATTTTGGCATCCAATGCCTAGCCCTCGGAAACTCCCTCCTTCACGTAATGGACGTGGGGTAGTGTTCGGGAAAAATGTGTCTCAGCTCAATATCGTGCTGTTTGCAATTTCAAAAATGGGGCAAGGGGAAAAGGAGAAATTCCGCTCCAAAACAGTGTAAAAATCCAAAAAATAAATCTAAATTTCTGAAATTTTCTCTTGGCAAATTTAAAGAGAGGAATTTTGTATGTCTTGAAAATTGATTTTTCCCGAACACCGGGGTCTCTCTCTCTCTCTCTCTCTCTCTCTCTCTCTCTCTCTCTCTCTCTCTCTCTCTCTCTCTCTCTCTCTCTCTCTCTCTCTCTCTCTCTCTCTCTCTCTCTCTCTCTCTCGCTCTCTTCACTATCTTCTCAAACTTCACTTTCTCTCTCTCTTCACTGTCTGCTCAATATCATGTCGTTTTCAATTTCAAAAATGGGGCAAGGGGAAAAGGAGAAATTCCGCTCCAAAACAGTGTAAAAATTCAAAAAATAAATCTAATTTTTTGAAATTTTCTCTTGGCAAATTTAAAGAGAGGAATTTTGTATGTCTTGAAAAATGATTTTTCTCGAACACCGGGGTCTCTCTCTCTCTCTCTCTCTCTCTCTCTCTCTCTCTCTCTCTCTCTCTCTCTCTCTCTCTCTCTCTCTCTCTCTCTCTCTCTCTCTCTCTCTCCACTGTCTTCTCAAACTTCAAAGCCTTTGCGCGAGGGCGGCGGCGTTCACTCAGAGGACCACGTCTCAGCGTGGCTGAGTCTCCTGTCTCGTATTCCGCCTTAACACTCGCCCTTCGAACGGGTTTGCCAACTTCTCACGTGCAGGCAGCAGCACCCTCAATGTGCAAGTGTGGCCCGTGGGCACCCTTGAGCTGCAGAACACACACCCGCTGTTTCCTGAGCTTTCCTGAGTAGGCCGCAGGGTGACCAGATCAGGCAAATTGCACCATGTGGCAGGGGGGGAGCCGGAATTCCCTCCCCCATTGTCTGTAGTATAGATTCCAAGAGATGCATACTAAGTTTTGATTAATTACGTATGGGTCTAAGTTGGATTCATTAATTAATTTTTTTCAAAGATTCCCCCGGTTTCCTTAGGTTTTAAGATTATGCTCGTAGTTGCAGGCAATGTACACGCTCCGTCTCGTGTCCTCATCCCCTCCCTCCCGGTGATGGTTGTCTCAGTCGTTCGCGTCCTTCTCACACTGCTTCGCCTCGTATCCTTCCTCGCATCGCTTCCTTCACTAAGGTGTGTGCTCTCGTCCTCATCATCCGCTCTGCAAGACATCCCACCCTCACAACTTGATGGCCGATTTGTCTACCTCTCTGTGCCCTCACAGTCAGACATGGCGCTCCACAAGCTCCGTGGCCTAGTCAACCGTCTCCGACAATGGAGATACCTCCCCGTTGCACATTGAGAGAGAGAGAGAGAGAGAGAGAGAGAGGAGACGTTGCAGGTCGACAGACAGCAATGGAGATACCTCTTCGTTGTTGCAGGTTGAGAGAGAGAGAGAGAGACAGGACACCCTGTGCAACACAACTCCTGCTCGACTGCCCCGTTCGCATGTCGCCTCGACTGCACAAAATCGACAAAAATCACCGCCTATGTACCTGCAAAAAAATCACCACCTCTCAAACAGCTCCTAACACGCAGCTCTCTCTCCACCTCTCTTTATCACGGACACTTTCGATCCTTTTCCTATAGTTTTTGGACGATATCTGATGAGATACCCTCTAATTCGAGCTGCTTGCAAAATTAGAGCCACATATTAAGTTTTGAATTGGGTGACCCAAAAAATATGAGACACCCTAGAATTTTTTTTTAAATGTAAAGCTCAAATGCTCAATAAAGAAGATTTGGTGCTCTTTACAACGTACAAAAGGATCATGGCTATGGATACCTTTTGCCTGCTACAATAGGAAAAGCTAACTCTTTTGTTTCCTTTTAGTATGAAAATTTCTTCTTGCTACTAAGAATAGTTGGTGTGCTTTTCATGAGATTTCTCTTTACTTTTGTTTATGGGCGAGTAATACTAAATTACCCTGGGTCTAACTTGGATTCATTAATTAATTTCTTCAAAAGATTTTTTCGATTTGCTTAGGTTTTAACATTATGCTCGTAGTTGCAGGCAATGCACACGCTCCGTCTCGTGCCCTCGCCCCTTTCCTCCCAGTGATGGTTGTCTCAGCCGTTCACGTCCTTCTCACACTGCTTTGCCTCATACCCTTCCTCGCATCACTTCCTTCACCAAAGGTGTGTGCTCTCGTCCTCATCATCCGCTCTCAATGACACCCCACCCTCGCAACTTGATGGCCGATCTATCTACCTCTCTGTGTCTTCACAGTCAGACATGGAGCTCCACAAGCTCTGTGGCCTAGTCATCGTCTCCGACAATGGAGATACCTCCCCGTTGTAGAGAGAGAGAGAGACATGAGACGCTGCAGGTCCACAGACAGCAATGGAGATACCTCTCTGTTTTGCAGGTTGAGAGAGAGAGAGAGACAGGACACCCTGTGCAACACGCCTCTTGCTCGACTGCCCCGTCCGCCTATCACCTCGACTGCACAAAATCGACAAAAGTCACCGCCTACGTACCTACAAAAAATCACCACCTCTCAAGCAGCTCCTGACACGCTGCTCTCTCCCCACCTCTGTTTATCACAAGCACTTTCCTTTTCCTGTAATTTTTGGGCGGTATCTGATGAGATACCCTCTAATTCGAGCTACTTGCAAAATTAGAGCCACATACTGGCTTAGCTTTCTTTCTTGATTGATGGTACGGTTCTCTCCTTTAGCTAGAAAGGATAGACAAACCATGTCATGTATAAGATAAATAAAAATGCATATATACTGTAAAAGACATAAGGAGAACGAGAAGGATAATAATTGTAGAAGAAGAAGAAGAAGTAACAAATTTTATATTATTATGATTATTATCTTCCTCTCTCTTTTGTCATAAGGCCCGAAGAGGTGCATGTAGTTAAAAAATGTAAAGAGATGATTTGAGGGGATGGTACTAAAAGAAGAAGAGGAGGAGTTTCAATGCTCAAAGTTTATATGACCACAACAAGGAATTCATGGGAAGCTACACTAAGAGAAGATGTCTCAAGAAATGACCCCAAGAGACCTCGATGATGGCAGAGATTGTGCATACATGTGAAGTGTGGATTTTTCCAAGTCACCAAACATGGGATACCTCTCTTCGTGTTAGGGAGAAGCAAGCATATGCAAACAATCCACTATGTAGGAAGTAAAACTCGTCCGCATTGTAGTGCACAAAGAGACACCGCTTAATCCTGTATAAATAACTATAAAGAATCGAATTAAATGTAATTTCAACTCAAGTCTTCGTGAACGTGTCTCTATGTATGAAGGCCATGGTGATCTCATGGTCATTGTATAGGTTCCCCCCCCCCCCCCCCCCCCCCCCCCCCCCCCCCCCCGGGGGGACGGGGGGCCCGCTCTAGATTCTACATGGTATCATCAAAGCCTCTTTTTTGGAGTGCTTTTGTGGGCTCTTAAACTATGCTTTCACTGGCTCATTAACGCTCGCAATCTCCATTTGTGCTTCTTTATTCTCAATATGTGTCTATCCGCCATCATGGCATTAATCCCTGTGCTTTTCAATTTTAATTTTAACAATTAATTCAATAACAAAAAATTGCAATTCCTATTGAAGAAATGCTTCTTCAAGCATTGGTTTCGACCATTTCAGCTTTTGCGGATTCCATAGAAGATATATGCTTCTTTGTTGAACATCAAAATGCTCTTCACTCAATAAAAGCCTCACATTGCTTGGTCTTTCAGCATGTCATGAGTTTTTCATACCATGCTCTTCAAATGATCTTCATGATCTACAACACATAAAACTTGAAGATACCTTCGCATACATATCCGCACCATTGAGATCCAGCAAACTCTTGATTAAATTCATAAGTTGACATAATAATTTGCACATATCCTCACACTCCCGTACATTCTCACATTCATTAAATGACACACTGGGCTATATTATCCAACTTCACTTGGTGCCATCTATACCTTGTCCCTATAATAAATCCCTAGCTCATTCTTATGACAAAGCCCTAGCCAATCAAAAAATCTTTGCTTCCCTCCATTTATTGATGTACCCATTGCGCTCCTTTGTCGCTCACATGTCCTCGCTATCCATAATCTCTATTTTATTCTCATGTCCTACTCTCTCCATATCTTTCACAACTCTTTAACTAGTGCTCTTCATAATTTCCCATTTGTCTTTCACCACACTTACTCTGAATGTCTGTGATGACCTCTCTAAAGCCCAAACTATGAAGCAACATTTTCATACCAAACAAAGCAAAGGCAAACCAAATACACAAAGTCCCAATCTATTTGTTAGCTACCAAATGAGGCATTAGGAAGGCCTAGAGAGGCCTTGCTCCAAAGCAACCAAAACGTTACTGCCCAATGAGGGCGTTCAAAGGCCTATATAGGTCATACTCCCACAATGAGGGCGTTCAAAGGCCTGTATAGATCATACTCCCACAATGGATGGAAAAAAGAATAGCCAGCCAAAACCATGGCTTGCAAACATGGACCCAAGGAGACCATAGCTTAGCACAATTGTAAGCTTGAATGAGGAAAACCCCCATGAGGGTCTCCTAGAGTGATAACAAGAGCACACTCTGAAGGTGAAAAAATCCCTCACATGCTCAAATAGAGGCATTATGTGGACCGATAGAGTGACTACAACACGCCCAAGAGTGGAGTTAACATTGTTCTCCAAACACAACCCACATTAAGTAGACTTTATAAACTAAGGCATTGGACGTACCAAAAGTAGGTAGCATATTTGAATAGGTGAAAAGATAAAATGATTTTGTTGAAATTTTCATTTACATTGTTACTTTTAAAAGCATTTTATATTTAATCTAGTAAGGCTACTAAAGATTTTTCTTATTTTCATTACATTGTTACTTTTTAAAGCATGTTACAATTAATCTAGTAAGGCTACTAAAGATTTTTCTTATTTTGCATGTAACTCTTTCTCTCCTTGAGGGGAGAAAGTGAAGAAAAGTCTGAGAAGAGCATAAGTATGCTTTGACATCAAATCAACGCATTAGCATGTGCTAATATCAAGAAGGATAACAATTCACCTCAGGACAATAGTTGAAGCTTCACAACTTCAAATGAAGACCACACTCTATTCTTTAGACACATATATTAATGCTTACTAGTAGTTATGATTAACAGACATTGACTGCACCACAATTTGATAAGCACAATAAACAAGCATATACACACATGCACTAAGCACAAGATTTTCACTTATCCTCATGCAAAAAAATTTATTAAGGGGGAGTATAGGAAGTAATACTCGTCGGCATGTAAATGCACGAAGAGACACCACTTAATCTTGTATAAATAACTATAATGAAGCAAATAAACATAATGTCATTTCAAGTCTTCATGAATGTGTATTTGTGTATATAGGTCATGGCTACCTCACCTCCATTATATAGATAACTCTCTCTCTCTCTCTCTCTCTCTCTCTCTCTCTCTCTCGATTCTACACACTGACATACGAAGGGTATGGTAGTAGGCTCATTGTTGCAAAGGGCACCCTTCAAGGTCTACTAGCATCAAGGGGGTGAATCAATATGTTTTCAACCATTGAATTTGAGGACAATAGTAGCAACAACACCATGGCATTTCCAACAACTCTGGTCAACTAGCATGAGGAGGAGGAAACTTGTCATTGATAGGTCATGGCAACAGCCTTATGCAAGCACATGCAGTCCTGCCATCCAACAAGCTTCATAAAAAAGGAATGTCAACTAAGTGAGAAGTCGATGGCCTCATTTGGATCAACCTACACTGCTCAGTATCAATGAAGGATGATGCACATGTGGAAGACCTCGTGGCTCATCTCCCAAAATAGCCCTCATTAACGGGAGCTCTCACTCAATATAGTACCTGTTTTACCCAATATATCAAAGGTGTATATAGTGTATGCCCGTGCTCATTGAGAGTACGTGTGGTTTTCCTTAAAAGGAAGAGAGCATAGCCCTCAAAAAAAAGAATGGACTAGTTGGACCCCAGTGTCATGATTTGAAGGGCTCCCTACATTTTCCAAATGCATGCATCAGTAGGTGTTACCCTTCTCACTATAAGGTCAAATTTTCATTTTGCCCCCCTAAGATTGAATTATTGAAATATAAACTTTGAATATTACAATTCAAAATTTGTAACTTGGTGACATGTTTGGTGATGATTATAAGAAGGAATTTTTCTAAGAAAACAATATAAGTAGAATTTGTATTTACAAGCCTTATTGTATATTGTAGGCCAAAATATTCTCCACTAGAGTTTTGGAAAAACATGAATACTAGAAGAGACTCCTCTTTTACACACACACACACACACACACACACAAGATACATGGAAAGATAATGAACTGTTCCTAGTATATCATTAGCTATAGAGCTAATCAAGAAGACATTGCTTGCATGCAAAAAAACTATGAAGAGTATGTGGCGGCTCAAGAAAAGGTGGCCTTTACTTTGCTTGAGTTTATGGGACATACTGGGTCGACATCCGCATTAAGCAGAATCTCACGAGATTCCCTTCCCTAAAAGAACCTCTCTCTCAGTCTCTCTCCTCTCTCTTCGCCCGCCTGCTCACAACCACCACCGCGACTCAACGCACAAGATCCCTCTTGGTTGAACCCGACTGCCTGCATTCGCCATTCTTCCCCTCTGCGCCTTGCTCGGCACTGTCACCTGATGCAACACTCGGACATACAGAGAGAGAGAGAGAGAGAGAGAGAGAGAGAGAGAGAGTGCGTTCGCTCTGCCTGTGCAACCCTCCCTTCTACTAATACTGCAGTCACCGAGGACCTCAAAAAGACCGGCTCCGAGCCTCTCCATGCCCACTCCAACTGCTGCGACGTGCCTCGCCACTCCTACCTGCTCTCTCTCTCTGTGTCTATCTCTGAAAAATAGCCGAAGCTGAACTCTCCTCGTCAGATATTTCCCGCGTTGTTAAAATTCTTCTTCTTCTCTCTCTCTCTTTCTCTCCGCCACGTGCCGGCCCGACCCTCTTTTGGCTCAAAGCCTCAAGAGGATCTCCGCAGATACCCTTTAATGAACGTGCTTCAAAATTGGGGATGCATACTGGGAGAAAGCTTGGGAATTTCTCCATGTCATTTCCATGAAGACTTTGAGTCCTCAAAAATGTCTTTTTTGCTTGAATCATTACCCAAATTGTCCCTCTCTAGAGCTTGCTCTGGGTGTGACCATGCACAAAGACGTAGGAGACAAGTTGGGTCCCTTATCACCCTTGTACAGGATGATGTTGGAGGCTTGAAGGTTAGAAGCAAAGATGGTGAATGGATTGGGAAGAATCAGAACCCCAAGTGAAAGGGCGGTGGTAATGCGTGTGTTAGTCTCCACCCAACCATGTTATCTTATAGCCTCCCCCTAGCTTACACATTGTCCGGCCGTGCCAATGGCCTTGCTCGTAGGACCCATGTCCTTACATTACCCCCCCCCCCCCCCCCTCCTCTGGAGAATTGTTTTCGTCCTCAAAAATGAACGTAGGAAAACGTTTCTTAACTGCAAAGACATTCTCCCATATAGAACCTTCTTCAAGTCTATCTAGCCATTTTACCAACAACTGTCGTCTGACATGATGTCTAGTGCGAAGCTCATGAGAGTCCAAAATCTTTTCAGGCTCATGAGGGATGCTTGGCGGTTTGATAAGGTCAACTAGCACACGTATGTCAATGACATTATTATTCTGTCCTAGCTGTTTTCTTGAACGACTAACATGAAAAACAGGATGAACTCGTGAGTGCTCTGCAAGAGCTAACTTATAGGCCACTTGACCTATACGTTTGAGAATGGTAAATGGTCCACAATAACGTGGTGAAAGTTTAGCAACTTTTCCCGTCTTCAGACTTTCTGAATGCTCCGGAACCTTGAAGAAAACCTTGTCTCCTTCTTTGAAAGTAGCAAGATGACCATGCTCATCTGCGTACTCCTTATCTCGATCTTGAGCTTGCTTAACATTCTGTCTAGCAATTCGAAGCATGTCAAAATGGTCATGGAGAAAATCCTTCGCTTGTTGTATCTTCTCCTTAGCAAACCCCACCGTAACGGGTGATCTAGGTTGATATCCACATAAAAGCATTAATGGACTAAACCCTGTAGTCATGTAAGGTCTCTGACCCGACCAAAAAGAGCACCCTTGTACCATGAAATGAATATAATAAAAAAAGTTACTATTTTTAGCAGTTTTCCAAATTTTGTCAGTGCCCCGATGTTTAGAATGTTATAAAGCTTCAAAATGTGAATTAAAATAATTTTTGTGAAAAATTTCCAAAAATAGTAAGTTTTTGGTCGCCCGACCCATCTAGTTTTGACCGTCTCGAAAAACTACACCCGTACCCCGAATTTGAAAAAAATGCATTTTTCGACCCCGGGGGCTGCTAAATATGGCAGGTACTCGGACAAATGCGCCTTAGTTAGAGCTTAGTATAGCAATTTACGGCATTAAATTCCGACTCGTATGGGCCGTTTTAGCATAAAACCAATTTTTCCTAAAGTTGTGCGGGGAGGCACCGGGACTTGAGGCTGTGTGGGAGCAGGTTCCAGGCCACTTTGAGCCAGCTTTAGCAGCTAGGGGGCGCCCTCTTGTCTTGTGGGAGTTGTGGGAGAGTTTCCAAGCTTGAGAGTGAGTGTGAGAGCCACTTAGACTAGCTAACCGGACACCTGGTGGGTAGGTAACTAGACTTGCCAATGCAAGGAGGGAGTGCTCACTCAAATGCTTATAGAAGCTAGGTTCGATTTTCAGCCTTGAGGAGCCTATTTAAAGGTGTGCTCACACACACACACACACACACATGCTCACACACACACTCAGTACACACCTACACACGCCTTGGGAAGGTGTTGCTGGTACACACACAGTTTTTGAAGGAGAAGCAAGGAGGGAGGTGCTGCCGAATTCTCGTCTTGAGAACTCATTTGGATTAGGAAATCGAGAGAATTTTCAGCCCCTAATCACGGTAATCATGATTTAATTTATGCTCTTCGTAATTCTTTTCATTATTCTCCAAATTCCTTGTTTACAATGCTTAATCCTAGCTATAATTCCCAATAGCTGTACTCTAAATCTCCATAGCTATACTCCATTACATAATCATCATCCAATAGCTGATTATGCAGCTATTCATCACTCTTAATCAATGATTAATGCACGATTAGGAGAAATTTCTCTCTCTAAGCAGCATAGTAATTAATTGACAAGCCGGTAATAATGTAGATTTGATGAAATTCATTCTTTTACCACTCAATAGTGTTGTAATTAAGTTAGATTCAATTTTTCTTGTACATTAAGATGTGATTAAGGAAAAATTAATCCATCATTAAGCCACTAAGAAGAGAATTTTCTCTCACCTATGCATGCGGAGATTCTACATCTTTCTAATTGCACTAGGAAAGTGATTGAACTTGCTTAATTCATCTCTCTTATAATTTAATTAGTAAAATTATGAATTTCTTAATCATCTAAGCCAAGTGATTAACTTTAGAGCCGGTTCCCATAGGACAAGTGAAGTATTACTCATAAAATTCCTAGGTCTCGAAGGAAAAATCTAACCCTCTTGCATAAGGAGGATTGTTCAATGATTCTAATCTATCATTTGGATTATTATGATGCTCTCGGACATTAAAGTTTATCATTTAAAGTAGTGAGTATAAAATGGCCCCGGTTAAGAGAACTCGCTTCGGTGGTGCCAACGACCGTGAGGCGGAAACGAGCAATGTGAATGAAAAAGGAAAAGCTCCCTTGGACGAACAAGCCCAGCCATCTCACGAGCCATTGACGAAGAAATGGAAGAGGTAGGTCACAATTTTATTCAAGTTGTTTAATTTAACATTGCACACGGTTAGCTAGGAAAGAATATACCCCCAAACATGTTGGAGAAATTCGACGAAAACCTCGGCATTCAAATTCATTTGTACATTAAGTCTAAAGTAGGAAAGAAATGATTGATGGATATACTGTTTGCAATAGGAAAGAATGTCTGCTAGGGAAAATTTAGCTCAGCATGTTCATTCTATTTCCAATGTTGATACTAGTCCGAACCCCCTCTTGATCACAAGGGGATAGAGTTCCTGGTTAAGGGCTCTTGAATCCACGTCTGCTGGTTAAGCGGTGGATACCCACGTCTGCTGGTTAAGCATGGGACCCACGTCTGTTGGTTAAGCGGTGGGAATGTCCATGTCGTGCTTTCTATGTGGTGGACATACCTAGTTGTATGGGCAGCTAGGCGACAACGGGAGGAGTAAACTCTCGTTGGAGGGGGGATGTTGTACCTCCAGACATTGGAATTTTAATGAATAAGTTTGAGTAGAATTTTTACTAGAATACTGTCTTGGTGCCACTTTGCAATACTGATTGAAGGGCTGTCTTAACAAACATTGTGAATCGGAATCTAATCAAGGAACTTTTATGTTGAGCAACTTTTGTGGTAGTAATTAGGACACACAAAGAAGTGTGAGTGTGGGGGTGGAAAGTGGGAGCTTGGCTCAGGTTGCCAATGCCTATGAGAAGGGTGGTCCCGATTGGTCGGGAACTCTCTGTCCCCATAGAGTTTAAATAGGTACTAGTAATACTCATTGCCCTTAGAGCGGCGAAGTCTCAAGTGTATGTGCCTCTGAAACATGGGGAAAAAGGCACTCGAGGTTTCTCTCCTCTTGGAAGGTGGATCTTAGAATCGCCAGATAGGTTAAGTACGCTTCCCCTGCGAGGTGGAGCTAGATCTTATTACTAGTAGGCTCGAATTCGACTCACTTTGTGATGAGAGATCGTCCGTTAGTTGAACCCTGAACCACTTTGTTTGCTTCCGCTATAGATCTAGTGGCCACCATGTTCACCATCAGATCTGCCGTTTGAGACGGCGGGGTGGGGACCTCACACCTGGTATCAGAGCCTTAGGTTTACGAACTGAAAAATGATGTTGTTTGATATTTTTAAAAAAATAAGGGATAGTAAGATAGCTCGTACTCAAAGCTTGAGTATGATGTTTTCCAGAATAATGACATTGGATTTGTCTAGTGGATTTTCTCCTGAGTGATGTTAAAGAGTTTTACTCGTTGAGCTTGTTGGGATTCACTGGGTTCCACATGATGTTTTTTGAGAAGTCATTGGTGCGACTAGTGCTGCGGGCAGGTAGCCTGTTGATGCACATAAAGTTATAAGTATGGATCAAATCTCTCGAGTAAAGTTTCTACCATTATTTATCGGAAAATTTTGGATGTATTCAATGGAATTTAAACTAATGGTGGAATGGTTAAATCCTTTGTGATAACTGTACAGATTAAGTAGGCTGGTTAAGCCCAAAAAGTTAAAATTTCTTCTTGAGTATGGAAAAGCCAAGGTTCTTTTGAGAAGAGTTCTATAGTAATGAGTTTTATACCATTGGATAGGCACCGCCTGCTGCTCTCTACTCGGCAGCGCAAGAGAAGAAGCTCCTCCTTAAACAAGCCGAGTCTCCACTCTTTAAGGGCGAGGGGGCAAAATGTGGAGAGAGATGCGAAAGTGTGGATGGAAGCAATGGACGATTACTTTGAAGCTGCGGGAACCCAACCCATGAATCAGACCATGCTTGTGATGTTCCGCTTGTCTGGCGATGCCAAGATATGGTGGAAGCAACATTGCAGGGACTTGGATATTAAGGGATCTTTCCAATCCTCGGAAGACATCAAAGCTGCAATAATGGGACGTTATTTACCACCTGCCTATAAAACCTTAAAGATGAACGAGTTCTTTTCACTTCGGCAGCTGACTTCATCTGTCAAAGAATATTATGCAAAGTTTGTCACTCTTCGGAGATATGCTCCTAAGATGACTTTGGAACAACAGGTAGCGAGGTTCTGCCAAGGTTAATCGACCCTTTGAATACTCGGTTGGAAGCTCTCAGGCCAGCAACTCTGCAAGATGCCTTGCTAAGGGCCAAACCGTTAGCTAAAGAGATTCAGAGGACTACCCAAGATAGTCAATACTATTTGTCAAAGAGGGCCAGGACAGACAATTGGAGTAACACACCAATCAACCCTACATATGACCATCGTCCAGTAGTGGCTACTACGGCAGCTACCGAGTTTCCCAATATAAGATTCTTTGAGTGCCAAGAATATGTACTGAGGCGGTCCGGGGCGGGCAACAAGAAAGGCGACCTCTAAACACCCCTCACGGCTCCCGTGCTGCTCAATTGGGGCTGGGGCAACCACAAGCACAACAAAACAACAAACCCACAGCCAAACCCAAACAAGATAGGGGCACCACCTAGTTATGGTATGCGAACTAGGACGCAAGAGAGATTTTGGCACAACCAAGAAGATGCACCACACAACACACACAAGCAACCTCACACCAAGACACACATGAAATGGACCAGAGAGAGCTAGAGCAAAGGGAAGAGAGAGAGGAAAGGATCTTGCGTAATAACTTATTTGTGACTTGCAAATGGAGATGGTTCGTTATGATGCTATCGTAGAACTTGTACAAAACTCACTCAATGCTTAGTGATTGCTAAACATTGCCAAAACACACACACACTATCTTAGGGTGTGGGAGACCTCTCACCACAATACCCTCTTACAATGGACAAAAAATTGGCAATGAATAACACACTAAAACACTTTTTAAAATCAAGATCAACCGATAAAAACCCAAAATACCCAAGTCACCTTGAATTCACCAAACCGTATTGCACAAATGGAAGGACGAAGATTTGAACGTCGAATCACGCCTTTGATGCACCAAACCTCAATTTATTGATGATGAAGGAGCATATACAATAGTGGTTTTGAGATTTGTGGAACTCACGCTCTCTCACTTGCAATGTGTAGCTTGAAGGATTCTCTCACACCAAGAGTGAAGCTCACAAGTGGTTGCTACACCTAAGTCTCTCCTCACGCATAGAGTGTTGGGGTGCTATGTGAGATGTTGGAGGTTGTTTTACAAGAAGGAGAGGGGCCTATTTATAGGTTGGAGACCCCTCATTAAGATTATTGGAAATCCTAATTTACAAGCTAACAAATCAGGATTATGATTTTTTTGAATATCAAAACATTGCGGGCCTTCTTTGTCTGCTTGAGTCATGGGTGTGGGCTCAAAAGAGAGCATTATTGATGGTAGATAAGGTGAAAGTAAGTAAGGAGAGAGAGAGAGAGAGAGAGAGAGAGAGAGAGAGAGTTACTATACACATGTCTTGAGGTGAGGTGTCTTTTATGGTTAGGTCAATGCTATTTTGTGTTAGTATGTTAGTCGTTAGTAATCACTAGAAAGTTAATGATATATTTACAATGGGTAGAATGGGGTGAAAGGTTGAAGTAAGATGGTTGAATGAAGAGAGCAAATCCTTGTGATGGTGAAGCTTGAAGAATTTTTGGACTTACTTGTGTAGGTTCTCAAAATGACTATCGATCTTCTTCTTCGTCTTCTCTTCTTTACGCCACCGCCGCCAAGGTTGATTATCGTGATGAAAATGCTAATTCCGTTGATGAGATCTTTTGATTTGCAGAGGTTAAGCATGGTACACATGCTGAATTTATGTATATATATAAGGAGTAAGATGGAATTGTACTTTGGAGATAATAGAGAGAGGCATAGAGATGGTGTATGTACATGGAGAGCTCATATGAGAGCTATGGGAGTAAGTGGGGAGGTTAATGGTGAAGAAGGTGAGAGAAACCATTGAAAGTGAAGGTTTGAGTGAGGGATTGAGAGGAATGTGTGTGTGTGTGTGTGTGTGTGTGTGTGTGTGTGTGTGTGTGTAGAAGTGTGGAAAGAGGTGAGAGAAGACTATGGGCTACTTGTGAGAAAAGTGGGCAAACTGGGGTCCACTCAAAAAATCATATCTCACCGCTGGTAGCTCTAAAAATCATGAAAAAATTTGAGGTGATTATTCAAAGCGTGGGCTACATTTTCTCTTGTTGACCACTGCTCCAAATTCGGAGTGGAGATGGATATTAAAAATCCCACCAAAAGACCTGTTTTTTCTTCACAAAAAGTCTTCAGTGGCCCCCTCCTTTGTTGAATTTGTACAATGCATCCAAGAGTGAGCCCCTCCTTTGTCATATCATAATACAAAGCATCCAAGTTGCCCTTGACACATGCATGGAGGAGGATTATTGGTGAATAAAGAAATATATACATGGTGGGACTAGTGTATGGACTATTCATGGACTTTAGCTCAATGAGCACATGGTGTTAGAATAATGAGTAAAAATAATAATAAAAATATGGAGGAGTTATGGATATGGAAAGATATTGGAATCATATGATATGGTCCCTCTTTGAATTATTTTGGGTGAAAGAGGAAAAGGTATGCAAGTATATAATATAATAAAGTAACCAATGAGTAGAAATCAATTTTTTGTTTTCACGAGGGTGAGGGTGAAAATGTGGGAGTGATTTGTATAAAGGAAAAATATGAGATTAGAGTAGGTACATATTGGCAAAACATATAATTATGGTGTAAGAGGATGAAAGAAGGTGTACATAGGTTTAATAAAACACACACCTAAGTAGAAATATTTAAATAAAATACCAAAATAATTATAAAAAATCCCTATATTTAGGCCATATATACAATGAAATATTTACACACAAACAGGCCATAATATAATTTTATTTTTTTATTTTTTTTATTTTTTTGGCTCAACTAGCCCAGTGACTAGCTAGCTGAGGGTTTTTAAGAAGATATGGGAAAAGCCCCTAACTCACACACGCCTATGTACAGTGAAATGGTAGGGATAGCCATAGCGTTTGGGTGAATTTGGTAGTGTGGAGTAACTTACTATGGCAATTATGAAAAGCCGAAAAACGGCTATCATTAGTCCCCCCCTTAGATAATGGTACATTCATGTACCATTTATCCGATCATACAACATGTAGATTGTGTAACGTCTGTCTTTGTCTGCTCTCATCTTTGAAGAACCTTTGTTGTATGATTAAAAAACCTTGTGTGATATGAAAGGTTCTCGAGCCAATAGCAGGATGAAATGAAGTAACGGAGTAAACCTCCTCCATCGAGAAAGTTTCCATAAGCACCCCCCAGGATCAAAGATCTTGAAATATCTTTCCCAAAGCGAGATGTATGGTATGGAATCACTTACTGATTTTGATTGAAGAAACTTGTAGATTTTACTGTTGTCCATCATTGCATCTATCACTATGAATGTGATATAAAAGATTAGTTTCTCTTCCTCTTGTGTAAAGTTGATGTATCTGCTACGATCTTCAAGATCTTGTATGAGCAAATTCCTGAACTGTAGCTCATAAATTTCATTCAACCTGGGTAGGGTCATCAAGTAAAAAATTCTATGACCTTTATGATTTAGGAAATCTTGATCCATGCTTCCAGTTGTTATTGAAAGATATTGCAGATAGTTTACCACAAAAGTAGATAATAGATGAAGGTTTCTATTGCTTCCAACACATTGGAAGAGAATAGATTTTGGTACTGATTGATGAAATATCCACATGTAGCAATCAATAAGTTTTTCATCTATGATGAATACCAGAAGAATCACAATGTGCGACCTCCATACAACAAAGAACCAAGTGAAGAAGATTTGGAAACATCCGTTTATCACCAAGTATTCATGTCCTCTTCCACTTAAGAAGGTATGGTGTCCCCGATGAAAGGTATATGTGAAGAGAGGAGAAGTTGACCTTGAAGAGGTGAAACCCAATATGAAGATGATTGGGGCTTCAAAATCTTGGATTTGCTTGCTAAGAGATTGTCCCATGAATGAAGAGCGACCCACTAAAACACCATTGGAGAGAATGATACCCTTCTGATAGTTTCCTTTTATGATTTTATCTTTTACTACTCTCCCATGTTCTTCATCCCCTTCTAAGCCCCCCCTTTGGCAAGGTTTTAACTCCTCACATTGTACCACCTCAAAGGTTGATGGATTACTGTTTGATTTTATGAAAACTTTGGCTTCTTGCATGATAGGTTCCTCCATGCTTAACATACATGGGTCATACCAATGCTTTTCAACATCCTCAAACACTTCTTCAAGATTATCCTCACATGGATTCAACTCACACTCTTCTACTTTGTTTTGGAGTTGGCATTCCATGTACACAATCATCTCTTTATGATCAATGTGGTCTATGATCTCTCCACCTATGATTTCATCTTCTTCTTCACTCTCTTCTTTTAGACAAGATACACTCTCAGAACATTCCATAAGATCAAGGTTACCTTCAAGGTCTTCATTCTCCATAGAGTCATGTTGCACAAAAGCTTCGTCTACTCGGACTAGAAATTGATCCTCCGCCAAAAGGTTGGATGTATCCATTATTGAATCATCAATGCCATTTGAGATATCTTGTGTCGATTTTTGCATGCTTGTGATAAAGGTAGAAGAAAGAGATTCCACATTTGAATCTTGGCCACACACTTTAGCACTTGAATAATCACTTGGCATGTAAGTAACTTCTTCATTTGTCGGAGTAGAAGGAGACAAGTATGGCAAAGGAGATGACTCCTTGATAGAAACACTTCCATGATGGTTGGTTCTTCCAGCATGATGGAAACCATTTTTGATGTAGAAGTACTTGTGAAACTTCCTTTGGGCAATAGTGACCGCTTCTTCAAAGGTAGAGGGTCCACTACAAGTAACCTTAGTCTTTAGGAAAGGACACAAACCTGAAATAAATTGATCCATTTTTACATAATCTGGAAATGTAGAACTAAATCCACATCCTTCCCATTGACGAGAAAACATATCCTCATAAGCATAGTAGTCTTCACCATGTTGTTGAAGTCTCCGTAGTGAAGCCCATGCTTTCTCCGTTGTTGGAACTTTAGAGAATCTGGCCTTCAAGGCTTTGGAAATTTGGGTACATCCATCTTCAATCTGAGAAGACATACTCCAAAACCATTGCTCAGCGTTGCCTCTAAGGCATAGCAATAGAAAATCCCCTTTTTCAATGTCATCCCTTTTACCAAGGATATGAGAAACCATTCTAAAATCAACAAGAAAATCATCAACATCTTCTTCTGGATTTCCAAAGAAGATTGGGTTATCATCAAAGGTACAGCGTGTCATAGTCTCTCAATGCTAGAACCACACAAAGATCAGTTCCAAACAATCATCAACTAGCTACACAAAGTTTTGAAAGGTCTTTCAACATGAATTCTAGAATTTTATGTGAAAATGTTTTTTTCCTTTCTTATGTTATGCATAATCCGAACCATATTCTAGATCAATTTTTGTTTCCTTGAAATTAAACTCGGTCATACATGTTTTCATGATTCATAAAATCTACTTGATTATGCTGAAATTCAAGCATTCATGGAATACAACAACACTAAGCACACAATCGCTCCTCAGTGGGGGCACCAAAATTGAGGCGGTCCGGGGCGGGCAACAAGAAAGGCGACCTCTAAACACCCCTCACGGCTCCCGTGCTGCTCAATTGGGGCTGGGGCAACCACAAGCACAACAAAACAACAAACCCACAGCCAAACCCAAACAAGATAGGGGCACCACCTAGTTATGGTATGCGAACTAGGACGCAAGAGAGATTTTGCCACAACCAAGAAGATGCACCACACAACACACACAAGCAACCTCACACCAAGACACACATGAAATGGACCAGAGAGAGCTAGAGCAAAGGGAAGAGAGAGAGGAAAGGATCTTGCGTAATAACTTATTTGTGACTGGCAAATGGAGATGGTTCGTTATGATGCTATCGTAGAACTTGTACAAAACTCACTCAATGCTTAGTGATTGCTAAACATTGCCAAAACACACACACACTGTCTTAGGGTGTGGGAGACCTCTCACCACAATACCCTCTTACAATGGACAAAAAATTGGCAATGAATAACACACTAAAACACTTTTTAAAATCAAGATCAACCGATAAAAACCCAAAATACCCAAGTCACCTTGAATTCACCAAACCGTATTGCACAAATGGAAGGACGAAGATTTGAACGTCGAATCACGCCTTTGATACACCAAACCTCAATTTATTGATGATGAAGGAGCATATACAATAGTGGTTTTGAGATTTGTGGAACTCACGCTCTCTCACTTGCAATGTGTAGCTTGAAGGATTCTCTCACACCAAGAGTGAAGCTCACAAGTGGTTGCTACACCTAAGTCTCTCCTCACGCATAGAGTGTTGGGGTGCTATGTGAGATGTTGGAGGTTGTTTTACAAGAAGGAGAGGGGCCTATTTATAGGTTGGAGACCCCTCATTAAGATTATTGGAAATCCTAATTTACAAGCTAACAAATCAGGATTATGATTTTTTTGAATATCAAAACATTGCGGGCCTTCTTTGTCTGCTTGAGTCATGGGTGTGGACTCAAAAGAGAGCATTATTTATGGTAGATAAGGTGAAAGTAAGTAAGGAGAGAGAGAGAGAGAAAGAGAGAGAGAGAGAGAGAGAGTTACTATACACATGTCTTGAGGTGAGGTGTCTTTTATGGTTAGGTCAATGCTATTTTGTGTTAGTATGTTAGTCGTTAGTAATCACTAGAAAGTTAATGATATATTTACAATGGGTAGAATGGGGTGAAAGGTTGAAGTAAGATGGTTGAATGAAGAGAGCAAATCCTTGTGATGGTGAAGCTTGAAGAAGTTTTGGACTTACTTGTGTAGGTTCTCAAAATGACTATCGATCTTCTTCTTCGTCTTCTCTTCTTTACGCCACCGCCGCCAAGGTTGATTATCGTGATGAAAATGCTAATTCCGTTGATGAGATCTTTTGATTTGCAGAGGTTAAGCATGGTACACATGCTGAATTTATGTATATATATAAGGAGTAAGATGGAATTGTACTTTGGAGATAATAGAGAGAGGCATAAAGATGGTGTATGTACATGGAGAGCTCATATGAGAGCTATGGGAGTAAGTGGGGAGGTTAATGGTGAAGAAGGTGAGAGAAACCATTGAAGGTGAAGGTTTGAGTGAGGGATTGAGAGGAATGTGTGTGTGTGTGTGTGTGTGTGTGTGTGTGTGTGTCTGTGTGTGTGTGTGTGTGTGTGTGTGTGTGTGTGTGTGTGTGTGTGTGTGTAGAAGTGTGGAAAGAGGTGAGAGAAGACTATGGGCTACTTGTGAGAAAAGTGGGCAAACTGGGGTCCACTCAAAAAATCATATCTCACCGCTGGTAGCTCTAAAAATCATGAAAAAATTTGAGGTGATTATTCAAAGCGTGGGCTACATTTTCTCTTGTTGACCACTGCTCCAAATTCGGAGTGGAGATGGATATTAAAAATCCCACCAAAAGACCTGTTTTTTCTTCACAAAAAGTCTTCAGTGGCCCCCTCCTTTGTTGAATTTGTACAATGCATCCAAGAGTGAGCCCCTCCTTTGTCATATCATAATACAAAGCATCCAAGTTGCCCTTGACACATGCATGGAGGAGGATTATTGGTGAATAAAGAAATATATACATGGTGGGACTAGTGTATGGACTATTCATGGACTTTAGCTCAATGAGCACATGGTGTTAGAATAATGAGTAAAAATAATAATAAAAATATGGAGGAGTTATGGATATGGAAAGATATTGGAATCATATGATATGTTCCCTCTTTGAATTATTTTGGGTGAAAGAGGAAAAGGTATGCAAGTAAATAATATAATAAACGTAACCAATGAGTAGAAATCAATTTTTTGTTTTCACGAGAGTGAGGGTGAAAATGTGGGAGTGATTTGTATAAAGGCAAAATATGAGATTAGAGTATGTACATATTGGCAAAAAATATAATTATGGTGTAAGAGGATGAAAGAAGGTGTACATAGGTTTAATAAAACACACACCTAAGTAGAAATATTTAAATAAAATACCAAAATAATTATAAAAAATCCTTATATTTAGGCCATATATACAATGAAATATTTACACACAAAGAGGCCATAATATTTTTTTATTTTTTTATTTTTTTTATTTTTTTGGCTCAACTAGCACAGTGACTAGCTAGCTGAGGGTTTTTAAGAAGATATGGGAAAAGCCCCTAACTCACACACGCCTATGTACAGTGAAATGGTAGGGATAGCCATAGCGTTTGGGTGAATTTGGTAGTGTGGAGTAACTTACTATGGCAATTATGAAAAGCCGAAAAACGGCTATCAGTACATTACAAAAGTAGATGTCCAAAAGGGATTTCCCAGACATCCGGTGCTAATAATGTACCTCTGAACGTCATCAGACGAGGTCAACCAAACGGAAGAGGAGGCCGAGGAAGAGGAAACATAGCACAAGGAAGCGGAGCTTTCGCCAATGCCGTAGTGAGACAACCAACTGTGGGTGACGAAGCTAATGAGAGAGCAGCGCTGTATGTTGTAACTGATAGTGAGTACTAATTCAAGCACCAAGATCTCATCAAAGTTCAGCAGAATAAGACGCATAAAATCCTATTCTATTATCAAAGAATGTCTTTACTTTAGACAAAGGATATATATACCTAAGTAGTTAGCATAGATTTTATCCAGATGTATTCTTGAGATGAGGACATCTCAAATTTTTCACGTTGGGGAGATTCTAAGGTCTCTTACCCGACCAAAAAGAGCACCCTTGTACCATGAAATAAATATAATGAAAAAAGTTACTATTTTTAGCAGTTTTCCAAATTCTGTCAGTGCCCCGATGTTTAGAACGTTATAAAGCTTCAAAATGTGAATTAAAATATTTTTTGTGAAAAATTTCCAAAAATAGTAAGTTTTTGTTCGCCCAACCCGTCTCGAAAAACTGCACCCGTACCTCGAATTTGAAAAAATGCATTTTCTGACCCCAGGGGCTGCTAAATATGGCAGGTACTCGGACAGATGCGCCTTAGTTAGAGCTTAGTATAGCAATTTACGACATTAAATTCCGACTCGTATGGGCCGTTTTAGCCTAAAACCAATTTTTCCTAAAGTTGTGCGGGGAGACACCGGGGCTCGAGGCTGTGTGGGAGCAGGTTCCAGGCCACTTTGAGCCATCTTTAGCAGCTAGGGGGCGCCCTCTTGTCTTGTGGGAGTTGTGGGAGAGTTTCCAAGCTTGAGAGTGAGTGTGAGAGCCAGTTAGACTAGCTAACTGGACACTTGGTGGATAGGTAACTAGACTTGCCAATGCAAGGAGGGAGTGCTCACTCAGATGCTTATAGCATCTAGGTTCGATTTTCAGCCTTGAGGAGCCTATTTAAAGGTGTGCCATCTCTCTCTCTCACACACACACACATGCTCACACACACACACACCCAATACACACACACACACCTTGGGGAGGTGTTGCCGGTACACACACAGTTTTTGAAGGAGAAGCAAGGAGGGAGGTGCTGCCGAATTCTCGTCTTGAGAACTCATTTGGATTAGGAAATCGAGAGTATTTTCAGCCCCTAATCACGGTAATCATGATTTAATTTATGCTCTTCTTAATTCTCTTCATTATTCTTCAAATTCCTCGTCTACTATGCTTAATCCTAGCTATAATTCCCAATAGCTGTACTCTAAATCTCCATACCTATACTCTATTACATAACCATCATCCAGTAGCTAATTATGCAGCCTTTCATCACTCTTAATCAATTATTAATGCACGATTAGGAGAAATTTCTCTCTCTAAGCAGCATAGTAATTAATTGACAAGCCGGTAATAATGTAGATTTGATGAAATTCATTCTTTTACCACTCAATAGTGTTGTAATTAAGTTAGATTCAATTTTTCTTGTACATTAAGATGTGATTAAGGAAAAATTAATCCATCATTAAGCCACTAACAAGAGAATTTTCTCTCACCTATGCATGGGGAGATTCTACATCTTTCTAATTGCACTAGGAAAGTGATTGAACTTGCTTAATTCATCTCTCTTGTAATTTAATTAGTAAAATTATGAATTTCTTAATCATCTAAGCCAAGTGATTAACTTTAGAGCCGGTTCCCATAGGACAAGTGAAGTATTACTCATAAAATTACTAGGTCTCGAAGGAAAAATCTAACGCTCTTGCATAAGGAGGATTGTTCAATGATTCTAATCTATCATTTGGATTATTATGATGCTCTCGGACATTAGCTCTTTTCTTCAAGTTTATCATTTAAAGTAGTGAGTATAAAATGGCCCCGGTTAAGAGAACTCGCTTCGGTGGTGCCAACGACCGTGAGGCGGAAACGAGCAATGTGAATGAAAAAGGAAAAGCTCCCTTGGACGAACAAGCCCAGCCATCTCACGAGCCATTGACGAAGAAATGGAAGAGGTAGGTCACAATTTTATTCAAGTTGTTTAATTTAACATTGCACATGGTTAGCTAGGAAAGAATATACCCCCAAACATGTTGGAGAAATCCGACGGAAACCTCGGCATTCGAATTCATTTGTACATTAAGTCTAAAGTAGGAAAGAAATGATTGATGGATATACTGTTTGCAATAGGAAAGAATGTTTGCTAGGGAAAATTTAGCTCAGCATGTTCATTCTATTTCCAATGTTGATACTAGTCCAAACCCCCTCCTGATCACAGGGGGGTAGAGTTCCTAGTTAAGGGCTCTTGAATCCATGTCTGCTGGTTAAGCAGGGATACCCACATCTGCTGGTTAAGCGATGGGAACCCACGTCTGCTGGTTAAGCGGTGGGAATGTCCATGTCGTGCTTTCTATGCGGTGGACATACCTAGTTGTATGGGCAGCTAGGCGACAACGGGAGGAGTATACTCTCGCTGGAATGGGGATGTTGTACCTCCAGAACATTGGAATTTTAATGAATAAGTTTGAGTAGAATTTTTACTAGAATATTGTCTTGGTGCCGCTTTGCAATACTGATTGAAGGGCTGTCTTAACGAACATTGTGAATCGGAATCTAATCAAGGAACTTTTATGTTGAACAACTTTTGTGGTAGTAATTAGGACACACAAAGAAGTGTGAGTGTGGAGGTGGAAAGTGGGGGCTTGGCTCAGGTTGCCAATGCCTATGAGAAGGGTGGTCCCGATTGGTCGGGAACTCTCTCTCCCCATAGAGTTTAAATCGGTACTAGTAATACTCATTGCCCTTAGAGCGGCGAAGTCTCAAGTGTGCGTGCCTCTGAAACATGGGGGAAAAGGCACTCGAGGTTTCTCTCCTCATGGAAGGTGGGTCTTAGGATCACTAGATAGGTTAAGTACGGTTCCCATGCGAGGTGGAGCTAGATCTTATTACTAGTAGGCTCGAACTCGACTCACTTTGTGATGAGAGATCGTCCGCTAGTTGAACCCTGAACCACTTTGTTTGCTTCCTCTATAGATCTAGTGGCTACCAAGTTCACCATCAGATCCGCCGTTTGAGACGGCGGGGTGGGGACCTCACAAGTCACATGCTTTGATTTATTATAAGCAAAGTATAGGTAAGTAGTCTTTCCAATTGGTTTGCTTCTTGCTAACATACGCTCGTAGCATATCCTCTAGCACTTGATTAACTCTTTTGTTTTGACCATCTGTTTCTGAATGATCAACCGTACTTAGATTAAGTTTAGTTTCCAAATTTTGAAACACAGCTCTCCAGAAGTGATTATGAAACTTTTGATCTCTGTCACTAATGATACTAGCTAGAAGACCTAGAGTCTATATATATTCTCTACAAATAGCTGCACTAATTTTGGTATCTTAACCGTAGTCTTAGTGGGAATGAATTGACCCATCTTTGTGAGAGGGTCTACAATTACCCATATGGCATCATGGCCACGATTTGTAGTAGGTAGTCCTACTACAAAATCCATAGACATACTCTCCCACTTACCTTGTGGAATCTCTAAAGGATGTAAAAGGCCACCTACCTTGAGGCGCTCTGCTTTATTAACTTGGCATTGTTGGCAGTTTAGTACGTACTCTTGAACATCATGATGTAATCTTGGCCAATTAAATTGCCGTCGATCTAAGGCATACGTCTTACGAATACCTGGATGACCAACACTTGGACTATCATGATACTCAAATAAGATTTGGCGCCTATTGTCTGAGTCCTTTGGCACACATACTCTACCCTTGTGGAGTAAGTAGCCATCATCAATGGAAAATTTCTTCCATCTCTTAAGCTCTTCTAGAGTAGGGGTGGAGCTCTGTGTATTGAAGTTTTTATCTGCACATGCAGAGGCATGTTGATTTGGTTGTACAGAGACATGTGAGTGTAAGGGATCCCTTTTTAAAACTACACTCCACACTTTAGCATATGATTGATCTTGTGCACATTTTCCATGTAATGACTCCAAAAATCCACTCTTTATTTCCGTGAAAGCAAGTGAATTAATATTAGACATCCGACTTAGTGCATCCGCTACTACATTATATCTCCCCTTGCGATATCGTAGCTTACAATCATAATCTTGTAGGATTTTTTCCCATCTAGCTTTTACGGCCCTTCAAGTCTGTTTGAGTAGTAAATCATTTGATACTCTCATGGTCAAAAACTACTTCAAACTCGGCACCATATAAATAGTGTCGCCACTTTCGTAAAGCATGAATTATGGCATAGATCTCTCTCTCACAGATAGAATAATTCAGTTGAGCTTTATCTAGCTTTTTACTTTCAAAGGCTATAGGTCTTCCCTCATGGAGAAGTACCGCACCAATTGCTTTATCACTAGCATCGGTCTCTACCACAAACGGCTTAAGTGGGTCAACGATTGCTAGGATCAGAGCAGTGGCTATAGCTACCTTGAGCTGTTCAAAACTGGGTTTTTGGGCTTCTTCCCAAGAAAAGGTCTTACCTTTTGCTTTAAGTTGATTCGTCATAGGAACAACGATTTTGGCATAATTACGGATATACTATCAATAAAATCTAGCCATGCCTAAGAATATTTGAAGCTCCTCAACCGTGTTGGGATGTGGCCATCGAAGAATGGCAGCGACCTTGTCAGTGTCCATCTTGATGCCAAAATAAGAGATCACATGACCGAGGTAATGTATCTCTGGTTTAAAGAAATCTCACTTGCTTTGTTTAGCATATAGAGTGTGAGCTCGTAGCAGTTCAAACACTAATTGTAAGTGTTCTATTTGTTCATCTTAAGTCTTACTGTAAATGAGAATGTCATCAAGGAAAACCACAACAAATTTTCCAAGATAGCGATGTAAGACACTATCCATGAGTGTCATAAATGTAGCTGGAGTATTGGTTAAACCAAAAGGCATAACCAAAAATTCAAAATGCCCGAACCATGTTCTAAAGGTAGTTTTGGAGATATCTCGCGGAAGGATACGCACCTAGTGATATCCTGAATGAAGATCTATCTTTGTATAGTATCTTGCCCCATGGAGTTGATCAAACAACTCATCCACTCGAAGCAGAGGATACTTGTTCTTGATGGTTATGGCGTTTAATCCGCGATAATCTATGCACATGCGCATAGTACCATCTTTCTTTTTTACCAATAGAATTGGTGATGCCCAAGGCGACATGCTAGGTCTAATGAAACCACGGGCGAGGCAGTCAGCCAACTAACTCTCAACCTCCTTGGCTTCTTTAGCACTCATACGATAAGGTGGTTTACTCACTGGTTTAGTGCTTGGCAGGACATCTATGCCATGTTGCATATCATGTGTAGAGGGTAAACCCGGCGGTAAATCACTTGAGAATACATCACTATCCTCCGTGAGTAAGTGAGTCAGCTTTTGCCGTGCAAAAGGAGAAAGTAAACTAAAGCTATACTGGGATGGAGAATCTTGTGATTCCTATAATGTTTGTTTTACAACAGTTGCACGTTGCTCGATAGAATTAAAATTGAGAGCACTTTGCTCGTTATATTTGTTAACACTTTGCTTATCATTAGAATTCATTGCTCTTTGCATATGTGGGACGCATGTCTAACCTCACTATCATATCTTATTGCAGTATTAGCGAGAACCACGATTAATTTGTCAAACCATGGGACGAAGCTGACTCGACTAGTGCATAGAGGCTACAAGAAATTGTCAATCTCTCAAAAAACAACTAACAACTCGCATCTAACTCAAGCTACACTCAAGTGACTGAAATCACCAAAGGCCAATCGGCAATCGCTCATCGGCAAGCAAATCACATCCGTTAACAGCATCAAATGACATCCAAACGTAACAAAACTTCTAAGACAAGTTTATAAGACCTAAGCACACATGCCTGTGGCCTCAAACCCCACTTTAGGTCAAGTTCCAAAATCGCGATTATTAACAGCAGTGGATTTTTGACCTAGTCATTTTCGACCAAGAATGCATCTAAATGCTTAACAATGATGCCCCAATACCCCGCCTATGCTTAGTTTTTGATTTAAAAGTATAAATTCCTAGTTATGATGAAATTAGGCCGCGGGTTGGCGACACCAAAAGCTACGAAATACTGTGAATGTCTTACGTCAATGCGTAGAGCTCTTACCTGCGGTTGCAATGCAACAAACACAATTGCAATGTGACAACCGGAGAGGGAGTAGGAAGCGTGAGAAGGAGAGAAGTGAGCGCCGTTAGCTCGTGTTGTGTATTTCTTATCCAAAACTTACAAAAATTGGCTTTTATACCTTAGCCAAGGTTTTTGGGTGGTCAAAACTAATAATCTGGAGTTCTACCAAAGTTGGAAATTGACTGGTTGATACAATCTAGAAGCTTGTAGCCCCGGCTCATTAATTACAAAGTTTACCAAGAAAATAGGAGTTACAATATTCCTAATTTATCAAAATAATAATTGTTTTACAAGGAGAACTCCAAAAAATGGTGACCGTGTTCGCTTGCTGTTAACATTCCCCCCCTCCTCGCCTGTGTCGTCCCTTGACACAGCTGTATGGGCTGAAGTAGTCTTCGGGTTGACGGCGGGCGAGGCGGTCTTTAAGTGCTTCCAGTGCCTTTTGGTATCTGATTCATTGTTCTTTGTCAGGCACTTGCAAAAATTGCATGGTGACTTGGTTCTTCAGTTCCACCACTAAGTAGCCTACAAACCTGAATGTGAGGTTGCTTATCACCGGCGCAAATATCTTCGTTCGCCAGGTGAAGAATCCATTGAAGAATGCTTCTTCAAAGGCTAGCATATTATGTGAGGGCAGGAACATGCATCTAGCATAGAATCCGTAAAGGATTTCTTCTGAAGGTTGCCCACTCAGATCTTAACATAAGCCTTTGTTTCCTTCCAAGAATGAGAGCCATGGGCCTGTCTGCTTAGGCTCATTGAAAACTTGTATGCATGTAAGTAGCATCCTGCAAATCTTATATAGCATTGTACAACAGAGATCTGGTAGACTCTTGAAGAATGACATGGTGCCGTTAGGGTTTTCACCATGTATTCCTCTGTTGCTTGGCCTCTCTCTGGAGCTGGCAGCCTGGGGAAGTTGAGCCAAGTAGGCCTCTTCTTCTACAGTGCTTCATGCGCTTGCCATGTCCTTACTCTGGGTACAGGACAGAATGTTGGATCTCTTTGTAAGGCTGCAGGTGCTCTTGTGAACAGAATCAGGTATCTCGGATTCTTGTTCAGCCAGCTTAACCGCCACTTTGGGTGGTCTTTATCTGCACCATCTTCTTGCATATCCTTGTATAGCCTTTCTTTTACCTGTAAAAGTTTTACTTTGATGAGAGGGTACGACAGGGATAGTTAGTGCCATTGAGCATTGATTTGATTGGGAGTGAGTTGAGTGACGTTGACAGAGTGTAAGACTCTAAACTCCCAATCCATAGCGGCCTTCCACTGCTCATCCACCTCTAAGGTGATCTTCTGCTTCAGTGCGTCTTCTTCAGCTTTTGACAGTTGGACCATTGGCACTATATCTTTGTCTGTGATGTGGACCTGAAAATCTTCATCACCACTCGGCTCTGCTGTGGACTGCATCTCAAATTCAGCAAATGAGACCGAGGGAATGTCTATTTGGGGCGGCTCTGAAGTGCCTACCTCTTTCTACATGTCTGGCTTTCCATCTCTGAGGATCTGATTTATCCGTTTGAGTTCTGTTATCTCCTTTAGAAGCTCCTCCTCTCTTTGACCCTGCATCAGTGCCAGGTCTCTGCGCTATGACTGTTTGAGCTTTAATTCCATTTCTAAATCCTTTTTTTTCTTTTCAAGTGCCTTGTACACTTCATCAGTTCCCTTGATCGAGGCCACGGCTGGGTTTTCTCTTATTTGCCGTAAGAAAATGGCAATGATCATTGCTTCTCTGTTCAGAATATTACAGGGTAGCATTGGCAACATCTAACTGCACTTGAAGTTTTTATGCTGACAGAGAGGTCGTAAGAAGTTCATTTGTGACTTCTGTTAGCAGCTCGTATTTTACCTTGTAGGCATCAAATAATTTGGTGAGGAGGTCACCTAACTCCTCCATTTCTTTTTTTTGTTTATCCCTGGCTATCTAATGTTGTTCCGCTTCTACCTTCAGCTGTTGCACTTGCCTTTGGAGATCAGTGATGATAATCATCCTATCTTTGAGCTCTCCTTGAAGAGCGTCGATCACCATTTCTAATTCCTTGGCCTTTGTGTTGCGGTTCAAAGCTGCAGAACGGAGTCTCTTGGTCATTTCCTGCATCTGGCATGCATATTCATTGACCTGTATTATAACTTCATCATTGGACTGCCACTCCTCCTGTCTTGCCAGTTGGGATGTGCCTGCAGCCTCATGTGTTGCTTCTTGCTGCGTCGTAATTGCTGGTGGTTTTGTGGAGGTAGTTTGGTCGTTCTTCTTCTTGGCCATCCTGAGGCTTTGATGCCTCGGTAGTTTCTGGCTGAGTAGAAGTAGATGGTGTGGTCTCAATTTTTGCTGTCTCTTCAGGTGCTGGCCTTTCTGCCTTCTCTGGCTCGGACTCCGTCTCATGTGTAGTGGTATGCTCTTTTTCTGTATCTACTTCCTTATCAGTTTCTTCCGTTGGCTTTTGAGTTTCTTCTGCTGCCTGTGCCGGTTCTGGCTCGGCTTCTTTTTCCTCATGTCCGTCAGTGTGGTCAGCTTTTTGTGTAGATTCTGTTTGTTGGGTGGATTCAGAATCTTTTTCTTTTTCAGTCTCTGCTTCTTCATTGGTACCTTGGCCTGGTGGTGATGGTGGTGGGCTAGGCATGGGATGGTCATGTTGTTCTAGCGGTGGTGAGGTGGGTCGGGGAGATCCCTGGCTTTTCTCTTACGTAGCCGTTTCCTCAGCTTTCTTTGCCACTTCTTCTGCCTCTTTCATCTTTAGGCCTTCGGCCTCTTGGTACATTCTTTTTAAATAATCTGTTGGATCATCTACCTCTTTCCTTGTATGATGCTTTGTTTGAGGTCCTTTCAGTCCTGTGGTACCCACTTTTCTGGGTCCTTTCCTTGTGCTTGCCTACTGTGCTGGTAAGTCTTTTTTTCTCTTTCAAAACGCGCTTGTTTTTTAGTTGTCTCCTCTTGGTGGGCAGCCACAGCTTTCCTCTTCATCTCTTCCCTCCAAGCTCTCTTCTCTTCGTTGTCAGAGCTCTTGCTGCTGTGCCGCTCTAGTGAGCTGTTATCTTATTCATCACCTGATTTAAAAGATCTTTTACCTAATCTTGTAGCTCGTGGAGAGGGTTGTGCTGCCAAGATCCATGTATTCTGATCAGGGGTAGGCGGTAGGTTGTCGGACATGCCGATGACATGATAGGCTATTCTTGTCAACACTTCTGGCATGCCCAAGTATGTGATTTTACCCTTCTTCATGGTGCCCTTCAAGGTTGTCAAGACATACTGCGCGTGATCCACAGGCTGCCTTGTTGTTGACTTAAGAACCTGAGTGAAGGTGGTGGACACCGTGTGATTTGGTGTAGTGTACCTTGGTGGCCTTTTTGCCAAAAAATAAAAGTGTTGATGGTACAGACGGGCTAGCTCTTCCACCTATTTGTGGATAAGATTGACGAATGTAGCCGCGGATGTTTCCTTGGTAAATGTGCCTATAGTTTTCATGTCTCTTGCCCGCATGGTCATTCCTTCAGTGGACAGTCTAAGTGCCTCTGCCACTATTTCTTTTGTGATTACTACCTCGACCTTGTTCCCTTGGGTGTCAGATATTTGTGCGGTTCCGTCCTCTTTGATGGTAGATAGAATCTTGTAAGCTTTCTAAAAGTCCACTCCACAAGGCTCTTGCTCGTAGAAATGCATGAGCCCTAACCTGCGGTTAGCCTCTTTGGTTTCTGGCTTGGCAACTACATCATAGACCTCTTTAGGCAAGAGTTGCAACTCCACCTGATTCCCTTCTTCACTTTTGAACCTGCCAGTGAAGACCGTAGTGTGGTGCTCTTCCAGTTGTTCTTTAGAAAGGTAGGATGCCTTTGCCGCTTTGACTGACTCGGGGTCGAGTTGATACGCAGGTAGTTCTTGTAGTTTCTCTTTTCGGTTTTACTTCTTCTTGTCCTTCTTCGCTACTTGCAATGCTCCTATTCAGTGAATAGAGTGCAAAGTTAGCAGATTTGTCGGATTTTTCTCTGGAATGTCCTTTTAGACTGAAATGCTGATAATCTGGTCCAAATTGCTTCACATCAATTTTTGAACAAGCAAAGATACATAAACTCATGCAAGGAACAAAATTGTATGGTCAAAACAAAAATTTGCAACCAAAGTAAATAATTGCGATTATTTACAGCTAAGGAAAATTTTCAACTTTTTGCAAACCTGTCTTTATAGGCTTGAAGTATATGCCAAATACATGCTCTGAGGGAAACATGGGTTCATTTGGATACACAGGATGAAAATGGTACCAGATTTTGGCTTAGGTCTTTGAAATAGCAGATATAAAGGAAATTTGAGATTTTGAAATCCAAATTGATTCAAAGTTGGCTAGTGGGCTTATCACAACATGTACTTTGGATGTATGATGGCCAAATATCAAAATTCCCCAATTTTGACCAAAAAGTAAACAATCGTGATTATTAACTTTTCTTCCAAAATTGATATTTTTTGGTACAAATTGGTTCTAGGCATGGTATAGACCTTGGGTATGAGATATGAGTTGATTTGGATTAAGAAAAGTTGTTCATAACCCAAATTTTGGCTTGCAAATACTTCTTTGCGTTTTTTGGCAATTTTACAAGTAATGGGTGGTCATTTTGGCTCATACTTGATTTTTGGCATGTAATAGGTGTATACACATGATAGGTGAAATGATTTGACAATTTCCAAGCAAAACTGATGCAAAAGTAAATAATCGCGATTATTAACTTCAATGAGAAAAACTTTGCAAAACCCACAAATTTTGACCTAGACATGTTTCATACACCTAATACAAGTCCTACATTGAATTTGGTCAAGTTTGGTCATGCCGGCATCACTTTGTGCTCTATCGACTTTGAAATCACCATTTTTTGTGATTACTCTATCTGTTGGGTTGGTTGGTCAACTTTGAGGCTTTGGACTTGTCCGTAACATAGTCGTGAAGCTACCTGTCCAATTCTGGCTCATTTGGAGTCAGTTTTGCCTCGTATGTCGAATTTGACGCTTTGTAACCTTTGAGCCGTTTTCTGCTTTTCGAGGGCTTTATTTGATGGATTCCACCAAACCAATCATATACATTGTATATGGACCTCATTACAATCCATCTGTGGAGTCAGGTTGGAATTCTGTCATTTGTCAAAACCCTAACTTTTCTACTAGGGACCCCCTTGACCCCAGCCGAATGGTCATCTGATGGTATAGAAAGGTTCTATTATGCTAGGGCGTGCTATGGTTCAAATCCCATCCAATTTGGTCAAGCTGGTAGGCCGCTATGGTCAGTTTTAGGTCGTAGGTCTTCGTGCACTGCTCGATTTCTAGGGTTTCTTCTAAGGCTTTAGACTAGCTACCAGCCGTACAAAATGGATTATTATCGAGTAAAGAACTTGCCCCTCATGTCTCGTGTGAGACGGCGTTGAAAATGGTCAACTGTGGGCTCCTGAAATGTAGTGCGAAAGAGGTCGAAATCTCTCTCTGCAAAGGCTCCAAGTGGAAATGAGGTGGTTTTAGCCTACCATGGATATCTATACCTTGACTTCCTAAACCAAATTTCTCCATATTCCCCCATTAGTCCTACTAGTCCGTGAAATCTATGTTAGACTCAAAAATTTCCCTGATCGGATTCCTGTGGCTCATTCTGCAAGAATTTTGCAAAAGTAGGCATGGCCGCCTAATTTAGGCTTCCCGCTTCTGTCTTCTGATTTCATTGAAAAAGAAAATTCTTGTTCACCTTGTCCTTCTGATCACCATCGTGTCTTCAATTTTTCTATCTGAGCTTCCCTGCTATTTATTATTAATTTTGACCTGTTTATTTGAAAAAATCAAAGAAAATAACAAAATTCTCTAAAAAAATAAAGTAAAAATCCAATAATTAAGAAAATCACTTGAAAAACACAGCTCTATTATTTTTTGTTGGATTTCTTTATTTTTAAGCCTCCTTATCAATAAAAATGATGAAAAATACCCAAAAAATGACTATTTTTTATGATTTTCTGAGAGGATATTAAATATAGGAGCTTTTCATTTAGAGCTTTCTCTACAAAGTTAGAGCTTCTTGTGGGTAGAAAAATCAGATGTAACCTTTTGCACATACTAAGGTATATAGCTTTTGAACTAGGATAAAGTGCATAGTAAAAAAATTGTGCTCTACATGTTTGTGACACAATTAAGGGCCATAGTAATACAACATAGATTTGATTTTTTAAAAAATGACCATATCAACGTCAATATATTGATACTACAATGTCATATATGTAGTATTTATAAGAAAGATCATCACAAAGTCTATGTTTATGATCCACAAGAATTTTAGTAGCAAGTAAAATATTTGAATTTTTGGTATGAGGTAAGTTGAAGTCTACTCTAGCACAATGAGTCTTTATCTTGTTCACATTATAAGTCAATTAGAGAATGTGTGTGTGTGTGTGTGTGTGTGTGTGTGTGTGTGTGTGTGTGTGTGTGTGTGTGAGAGAGAGAGAGAGAGAGAGAGAGAGAGAGAGCAAAGTGAAATATTTAAATTTCTTGCATGGGATAAGTTGAAGTCTACCCTGGCAACAGGTCTTTATCTTTTTTTCTCTACAAGCAATTAGAGAGAATATGAGAGAGAGAGAGAGAGAGAGAGAACAAAGTGAAATATTTGAATTTTTGGTATGAGGAAACTTGAAGTCTACTCTAGTAATGAGTCTTTATCTTGTTCATGCTATAAGCAATTAGAGAGAATAAGAGAGACCCCCCCCCCCCCACACACACACACACACAAGCACACATGATGATTATTGAGTAGGCATTTGCTTGCATTACCCTAAACCCCAATAAGAACAACAAGAACAAGATAATGACATGAGAAACACACCATTTTCCTCATAATTGAACAACATATAGATTGAGCCTCGATTTTCAAATCAAGGCACCATGATTGTGGGTGAAAAAACCCTTGTGGGGACAAGGGAAAAACCCACAATCTCCATATGTTGCTCGTTGTTGCATTAAAAAAATATTATCTCAAACAATACATAGAGTCAAGTCACAAAAATAATTGTCCACCAATGGAAGTAGCTATCTACTACTAGTTTTTCTCCTCAGGAGGAGGACCACAAAATTTCTTCTCTAAACACTCAGAGAAGACAAAGAAATCACCCTCTAACATTAGACAGTGACGTATCTCCTTTGTGCAAGCAAGCCCCAAACCACCACACCCAGCAAAGATGTCCATAACATGGTTGTCCTCATATGTGAATGTTTCTAGCAGCCAACTGTGTTAAACATAATAATCAAAGTTTAACGACAAGAGATTGCATTGAACTATCAAGATGTGTATCCTGATTCACAAGAGTTCATGGCTAGAAAGTTACCTATAAAAAGTCTCAGTACGCTCTGCTCCCCCTCGAATCAAATCTCCGGCTAAACGTGTATAATCATTACATGAACGAGGAGGAGACTCTGTGAGGTAGCTTCTTGAGGCCGGAAAGAACTCTGGAGAAACATCCTCCCCAACCTTTCTATCATAATGAGGTGTAATGCTTTGAGCATTCTTACGATAAAATAGACCAAGAGTAAGATCCATCACCTATGAAAGGAGAGAACAAATCACTTAAAAAGAAGAACTCTAAATTCATACGCAAGCCTCACATAGAGAAGGCAACCTCACCTGCTCACCAGTCTCTGGGTGTAAATACCCCCCATCACACATCAAAGTCCACGAGCGATGGAGCTGCAAACTAAATCTATTAGCTTGCATGACAAGATCTCCCAAATGGTGTGCAAGAGACAAAATCACCAACAAACCCTCGTCTGCCAAGTGAACATCAGCAATTTCCATGACAGCAGTCGCCAAGGCAGTGGAAACGTGGTTCCACTTTACATTACCTACACACTCAAGTTAAAATGAAAAATTACGAGCACGAAGCCTCCCAAATGACATAAAAAAATTTCACCTATAGTGTGATTGTGAATACCATCAACTAACATGGACGCGGGGAAGTCTGCAAAGATCAATCTTGCCACATATTGGGAGATTTCCCCCTTCAATGCATACTCGCGCCCATCATAGATTGGTGTTTTCTTGAACCACATTTCAATACTAACACAAAACAAATGATTATGGTAAGAGTAGATTATGGTAATATAACTTTTTAGAGAAATATGTAAGTCTTACCTATGCATCTGTAGCTATTAATCTACTAAGGGAACAAAAGGGGGTTCTGAATTTCTTTTGATATGAAATTGACTTATGACTTCATTCATCAACCCTAGAGACACATTCTCCCCAAAAACCGTGTCATGCTTTTAAAAGTCGTCTTCTTCATCATGGTTATTGTTCTTTGTGTGAGTAGTTTGTGGAGTGGGAGCAAAACATGGACCAATAGTATTTGGAGTGATAGCAGTGCTAGTTATTAGAAGCTCCATCTATAGACCTGTCCACGGACCACGCTTCATCATCAACATACACACATTGATTTCTTCTTTTCACAGACTTCTTTGGCAGACTCATTGGTAGAATCCTTGAGGAACCATCCTCAAGTGTAACTTGCCTTCCTTGAATAGTCCCAGACCGTAGAGTCATACCCCCTGAATATTTCGCTTCTCGTTTTCTCATGGAGAGTTTAGGAGCCATGGTAAATATCTTAAATCTCTATAAAGAAAATAAATAACATAATCAAGACTTTGTTTAATTACTAACTCTCTTTTAAAATACTATAAGTGCAAAAAAACCATAACAAATGTATAAATACCAAAGAACAAAGAAGAAGAAGAAAAGCTTGAACTTCTGCTAAAAAATGAACATAAGATAAATACCTTAGATTTTTGCATAAATCAAGATGGTTTTTGCCATAGAGAAAACAACTTAGATTTTGGCATAAAAACTGCATGTCAAAACCAATAACCAACTAGTAACATGTCAAAACCAATAACTAGCACCAAAATTTTCCATTAAAACTTTGAAGTGGGCTTGAGGTATTGTATACTCATATACATACCTTGAGAAACATCAAAAGACACTAATTTGTTTTGGCCTCCAATAACTTGCAACTAAGTACCATGATTTTGAGAAATGGAACGGCTTTGCTAATCACCTCTTAATTATGGATTAAGTGGCTTGCAATGCTTATAATTTGTGCTCAAATGCTCCTATGGCTTAATGATTAAGCATACATTGGCCATGGAAATGCCATGCTTTGAACCCTTAATCAAGGCTTGTGCTCAAACGACATTGCCCTTGTCTCCCTAGCGAAGAAGTAAGGGGCTTCCGCAGCAGTATCATGGCTTGCTCGATCGGCATTGGCTGCTATGACCCAGTACCACGATTCTTGCAGCTGATTGGCTCTTATAGCCACTTTTTTGCATCAAATTTCTCACAATGCAAAGCATTGATTGTCCGCATTGGTTGTTGGCGGATTGTCCGAAGTGGGGTGCCCCTATACATCTGTTGCCGGATTGTCTGAAGTGGGGTGCATCATACATGAACAAATTGTTCGATTGAATGCAATCGAGGAAAAGATTTTTGTCCATTGCTAGCCCTTTTCAATGCATTGCACCGCCACTACAAGGAGACAGCATTCGTGCATGAAGATATGGGCATTGGGATACCGGTTACCAACAACTAATTGCCCAGCTCTCATTGTGTCATTCCAACAAGAATGTGACCTGCCCAGCTCACATTGTGTCAAAGATGTGACAATATTCTAACATGAAATAGCTGTTCATTGACAGCGGAGGAGTGAAATGCTTGCTGCAAGGTCCGTTATACTAAGCCATGTTGTACATATGCGCGCAGCTGAAGCCTACACTATTTTCTTCACCGCCGCTGGAAATTGCAAATGATAGATCTCTCGCCATGGGAAAGCTCATAGATGATGCCTCTGCCTATGCAAACACTTTAGGATCCTGCATAGCACAGGATCAATGCTGAGGAAAAGCAAAATTTGCAAATGTTACATTTGCTTCCGAGTGCTTCAAATGACGTGGGTTCAGTACAATCCCACCTACAAAAATCTAGCCTTTCACTGTAAAAACTAGATGCCAGAGTATCCAAAAAATCCCCAGGAAAAAAGTTTATAGTCGATCGATTTCAGTCGACTTGGCAATGTATTTCTTCTCTCAACATGTTTGTGATGTTATATTATAGACGTTCTTGCCTCTCAAAAAGCCAAAGCCCACATGAAAAACGGCATTGAATAAAGATCGAACTTGCAATACGCTCTACATTGGGTCAAAACATGTTCAGAGATGTGAATGGAGAAGGTGACCCCTTGAGCAAGCAGCAGGCCCCCACATCCAATTATCTTATGATGAGAAATCTCCTGCGTCTGATGAGAAAGCCATGATAGGGAACTCACTGCGCACGACGACGACGATGCAGGGACAGCCATGTACGACGACAATCCTCTGGCTTTGTAGCACAAGACTCTCCCAAATACAAGCATGCTATCTGTCCGCGCGCGCGCAGACGGACAGCGTGCTCGCACCGGAGAGGGAGAAGACATGGATTCTGCTCCTCAAAATACCTCTCACCCTCGCATACCTCTCCTCCTCCATCTCTCCCTCCACGCCTTCTCCCCACTCACAGAGCACGCTATCCGTCTGCGTGCGCGCAGACGGATAGCGTGCTCAGTGAGTGGGGAGAAGGCGTGGAGGGAGAGATGGAGGAGGAGAGCAAAAGGAAAGTCTACCTAGTCTGCTCGTTGGTCTGCTCACGCCATTTTTTCACAGATGAGAAGCTTATTAGTAACTTTAGGGTTTTAAGGTTTATTAGTAACTTTAGGGTTTTAAAACTTGAAGATCCTCTTAATTTGAGGGAAAATTACCAAAATACCCTTCTAATTTGTGGAAATTCCAAAAATACCCCTCAAATTTCAAAATTTCCCAAGATACGCTTACTCGCGATTTCCTATCTTTATTATTTTCTGACAATCGAGATCCGGATTTTAGTGCTTAGCATGTAATTTGTCACAAATCACCTCCCAAAAAAAGAGAATTATGTCTAAACATAATGAAGCAATTCATCTCCAAAGCGTAAATAACCGGCTCCAATTCTAGTTTTAGTATCTTGTATTGATAGTAGACAATCAGTCTTCTTATGAAAAGCTACAATTTTTTTAATCTTTGGATAAATTTACTCTCACAACCAGGGGTATTTTGGGAATTTTGAAAAATTTGAAGGGTATTTTGGGATATTCCACAAATTAGAGGGGTATTTTGGTAATTTTTCATTAATTTTATTATCAAACTTTAAATGGTCGAAAAAACCTAGGTTTTTGTGAAATTTAGTGGATTTTTTTCGTAATACCTACAAACTTTCCAAAAAAAACCTCTTAGTTTTTGTGTTTATATTCTTGAAAATAGGTGTATTTTGTGGAATGATCTGCATGCGTAATGATTGCGAGTCTCTTTTACCTCGTAAATATATGGTTTGTACCTAACGTTATGATTGGAGAGAGGATATTAAATTATGATTGTAGCCATCGGTATTATTTATAAAACAACCATGAGAGGATATTAAATTATGATTGTAGCCGTCGTCATTTATGATGTGGTAGTCACTGATTCTGTGAAGAAGATTTGTGCTCTCTTACTGCGAAACAGCTTACATTAGTAAAAATATATGCATTCTCTTTTAACATTATGCTTTATATTTTGGTAAGACATTTCTATTAGGTCTAGACAAGCAGCTGCTTCCTTTGTCTTGCTATGGAGATGGACAGAGTAACTATCTCTTGGACACTTGGAAAAGAGACTCACACTAGAGAAGTAGAGCTTCAACACAACAAACTCTTGCTCAGCAAATATTATCTTCAGTGTCTTCTTCCTCCAACCTACAAATTTACCTGTTTGAAAGCAATAGTTTACATCAGGTTGGAAAAAATGTATATCGAAACCCCTTGAGAGTGGGATATTGACAAAAATAAGTACTTTTTACTGGACTCTACTCTCTCTTCTGAGTATTTCATTGAACATTCTAGTGATATGCTCTATATTATAGATAGTGGCGAGAGTGATTTTGGTGCTAAGCCAGGCATAACAAGCATCAACAACAGTCCATGTGCAAAAGAAGATTGTTTTGAGATAAACAATCCATCAATGCAAGAGGAAACAAAGCCTATTGATAAAAAACAAAGATTGGACTCCAGTGATAATGACGTGCATGATTTGACAAAAAACTCCATTATCCCTTGGATTTTAGGTAGCAAAACATGTTTTAGACTATAACATCTAATAAACAATAGTAAGAAAATCAATTAGGTGACTGAACTTCCACAAGTTTATGATGGTGACATTTCCTTTGAGCTACCCCCCGTTGAAGAAGGTTGTAAGAGGATGGAAGGGATGGAGCAAAAATTTGATGGTCATCTTTGGACTAGGCCGCATAAAACTAACATGTCCATAAATTGTATTGTTAGGCTTATTTATTGCTTGGGCTCATTAGTTTGTCATACAGTTCTTTGTCCGTATTATTTGAACAACACCAAGTTCAATGTATCCTTCTTTCATGGTTACTTGGATAAGCAAGTAAGCAAAGGGCTTCTATGTGAAGACGAAAACCTACGTATCACTTGTCATTATTGCAAAAAAGTTATTTTCTGTGAGAGTCCTTGTTCTTGTAAAGTGTATTGCATTTTGCCCTCAGATCCAAAGCTTACAACAATGATGATTCACATAGGTCATCACTTGGATAAAGTTCAAGAAGGTACATCAAGAGCCACAATAGAGAGAATACGGAAGATGGTTGCAAGTGTCTTGAAGGTGGATAGAAGCAATGGACCAAGAAGAGTTCAGATGATTGTCGCCAGAAAATTATTGGTTGACGCTATTGTTGGTTCAGATGAACTAAAAATGGGGGAGTCAGAGCTCTCAAATATATTGGAAGAAATGATTCCACTAGTTCAGAATCAAAGGTAAAACATTTGACATTTAGATTTTTCAGTGCAATAAGGTTATTTCAATTTTTGACTTGTTTTTTTATAGATTTAAGGTAATGGTAGCTACTGAGAAAAGACAACAAGACTCGATTGTTGGGGATGGGTTTGACCACATCATGCTTTTGAAGAAAAAATGTCACTTTCCTTACTTTCATGGGAGTTGTTTCCCTGGACAAGGTGGCCCAAATGATAAGTGCTACATCTTTAAGATGCGATTGACAAGGTCTCGTATAGACCTTGTAAATCACATGCGTCGAGGAGGAAATGGAGATTTGAGTGCTTCTTGGATGCATTTTGCTCACACACACAGAATAGATGGATGGGCAACTATGTCATGCTCTGTCTATGATGCAAGGTAGTTTTTTAATGTGTTGCAGCATTTTGTCATTACATCATTTGCAGACTTGTTGTGGCTAAGATTTGTTATTTTCTTTAGTTTGAAGGGATTGATGGTTATAGCGGTTTGTGACACCAAAGAGGAGGATACAGACACACAAGTCTTGTTTTGGAGATCTCTTAATGATGTTTTGGCTCAAGAAGGTTATCCATTAGCAGACTTTGTAGGCTTTATGGCTGATGAGGCTGGAGCAAATTGGGCTGTCGTGCGTACAATTTTCAATGGAGGGCCAAATAACATCATGATTGGAAGGGAAAGGTCCTGTCTCTTCCACTGGGAGCAAAGTCTACAGAAACATACTAAAAAATATATAGCCAAAGAAAAGTTTAGTATCCACAAAGACATGTGTGAGACTTGGCGCAAATCAAGGACAATGGGTCTGGCAATGAAGGAAGCAGAAGCAATTAGAAGATGGTGGTCAAATAATGTTTCAAGTGAGAATATCAAGTCACTAGAGAAATGGTTCAAGTGGTGGGAGACAAGGATATCTCATTGGGGTAGCCGACACAATGAAGTATGATACAAGCATGAGCCTAACTTTGACCTTCTCTATTTTTTGTTTCACTGATTCAAAGTTTTTTGTTGGTGGAATGCAGATATCTATGAGTCCTTAGGAAAAAGCTCAAATTCCTAGTACCAATTTGTCAAAGACCATTCATGCATCTTGGCTTGCTAGTGAAAGGGGTGGCAAAAAAATTTCCTTGTATGATGCATGCGTCACTGATGTCATCAATGCTTACATTCAATGCACAAAGCAACATGGCTATCTGACTGGTAGATACATAGGGCTTGGTCCGGATATGCAAACATGTCTAGAGAGATCAAGAAATAAAGAGAAAACTCTCAGCCCACTTGCGCTAGCACATGCTCTCCAAGGAGCAGTCGCGCAGGCACACCATTTTTATTGCATGGAGACAGGGAAACCGTGCAAAGAAAGAAGGCAAGAGGGTTTGCAGAAACAGATTCTCATAAGCCTGGTTATGTGATGGAGTCTAGACAATGAAAAGAGCACGGACGACCACGAAAGATTTTGTTTGATACGGACATGAAGAAAGAGGGACAGAAATTTGATATGAATGCAGATTCCACAGATGAGGAGATTCATGCAAATAATGACATAAGAGATGACACCGCACCCTCTATTAGTGAATATGTTATAGGTGATTTTGAGATTTTTGTGCCAAGGGGTCATTGGGCAATCAGACAAATGCCTCAAAATGTCTCTCATAAGTGCTTTGGTGTGCTTGAAGGGAGAAGATGTAAGACTAGCCCAGTGACTAGCTAGCTGAGGGTTTTTAAGAAGATATGGGAAAAGCCCCCTAACTCACACACGCCTATGTACAGTGAAATGGTAGGGATAGCCATAGCGTTTGGGTGAATTTGGTAGGGTGGAGTAACTTACTATGGCAATTACGGAGAGCCGAAAAACGGCTATCATTAGCCCCCCCCTTAGATAATGGTACATTCATGTACCATTTATCCGATCATACAACATGTAGATTGTGTAATGTCTGTCTTTGTCTGCTCTCATCTTTGTATGATTAAGAAACCTTGTGTGATATGAAAGGTTCTCAGATCCAATAGTAGGATGTAATCAAGTGACTGAGTAAACCTCCTCCATTGAGAAAGTTTCCATAAGCACCCCCCAGGATCAAAGATCTTGAAATATGTTTCCCAAAGCGAGATGTATGGTATGGAATCACTTACTGATTTTGATTGAAGAAAATTGTAGATTTTATTGTTGTCCATCATTGTCCATCTTGTATGAGCAAATTCCTGAACTGTAGCTCATAAATTTCATTCAACCTGGGTAGGCTCATCAAGTAAAAAATTCTATGACCTTTATGATTTAGGAAATCTTGATCCATGCTTCCAGTTGTTATTGAAAGATATTGCAGATAGTTTACCACAAAAGTAGATAATAGATGAAGGTTTCTATTGCTTCCAACACATTGGAAGAGAATAGATTTTGGTACTGATTGATGAAATATCCACATGTAGCAATCAATAAGTTTTTCATCTATGATGAATACCAGAAGAATCACAATGTGCGACCTCCATACAACAAAGAACCAAGTGAAGAAGATTTGGAAACATCCGTTTATCACCAAGTATTCATGTCCTCTTCCACTTAAGAAGGTATGGTGTCCCCGATGAAAGGTATATGTGAAGAGAGGAGAAGTTGACCTTGAAGAGGTGAAACCCAATGTGAAGATGATTGGGGCTTCAAAAGCTTGGATTTTCTTGCTAAGAAATTGTCCCATGAATGAAGAGCCACCCACTAAAACACCATTGGAGAGAATGATACCATTCTGATAGTTTCCTTTTATGATTTTATTTTTTACTACTCTACCATGTTCTTCATCCCCTTCTAAGCCCCCCCTTTGGCAAGGTTGTAACTCCTCACATTGTACCACCTCAAAGGTTGATGGATTACTGTTTGATTTTGTAAAAACTTTGGCTTTTTGCATGATAGGTTCCTCTATGCTTAACATATATGGATCATACCAATGCTTTTCAACATCCTCAAACACCTTTTGAAGATTATCCTCACATGGATTCAACTCACACTCTTCTACTTTGTTTTGGAGTTGGCATTCCATGTACACAATCATATCTTTATGATCAATGTGGTCTATGATCTCCCCACCTATGATATCATCTTCTTCTTCACTCTCTTCTTTTAGACAAGATACACTCTCAGAACATTCCATAAGATCAAGGTTACCTTCAAGGTCTTCATTCTCCATAGAGTCATGTTGCACAAAAGCTTCGTCTGCTCGGACTAGAAATTGATCCTCCGCCAAAAGGTTGGATGCATCCATTATTGAATCATCAATGCCATTTGAGATATCTTGTGTCGATTTTTGCATGCTTGTGATAAAGGTAGAAGAAAGAGATTCCACATTTGAATCTTGGCCACACACTTTAGCACTTGAATAATCAGTTGGCATGTAAGTAACTTCTTCGACATTTGTCGGAGTAGAAGGAGACAAGTATGGCAAAGGAGATGACTCCTTGATAGAAACACTTTCATGATGGTTGGTTCTTCCAGCATGATGGAAACCATTTTTGATGTAGAAGTACTTGTGAAACTTCCTTCGGGCAATAGTGACCGCTTCTTCAAAGGTAGAGGGTCCACTACAAGTAACCTTAGTCTTTAGGAAAGGAGACAAACCCGAAATAAATTGATCCATTTTTACATAATCTGAAAATGTAGAACTAAATCCACATCCTTCCCATTGACGAGAAAAAATATCCTCATAAGCATAGTAGTCTTCACCATGTTGTTGAAGTCTCCGTCGTGAAGCCCATGCTTTCTTCGTTGTTGGAACTTTAGAGAATCTGGTCTTCAAAGCTTTGGAAATTTGGGTATATCCATCTTCAATCTGAGAAGACATACTCCAAAACCATTGCTCAGCGTTGCCTCTAAGGCATAGCAAAAGAACATCCCCTTTTTCAATGTCATCCCTTTTACCAAGGATATGAGAAACCATTCTAAAATCAACAAGAAAATCATCAACATCTTCTTCTGGATTTCCAAAGAAGATTGGGATATCATCAAAGGTATAGCGTGTCATAGTCTCTCAATGCTAGAACCACACAAAGATTAGTTCCAAACAATCATCAACTAACTACACAAAGTTTTGAAAGGTCTTTCAACATGAATTCTAGACTTTTATGTGAAAATGTTTTTTTCCTTTCTTATGTTATGCATAATCCGAACCATATTCTAGATCAATTTTTGTTTCCTTGAAATTAAACTCGGTCATACATGTTTTCATGATTCATAAAATCTACTTGATTATGCTGAAATTCAAGCATTCATGCAATACAACAACACTAAGCACACAATCGCTCCTCAGTGGGGGCACCAAAATTGAGGCGGTCCGGGGCGGGCAACAAGAGAGGCGACCTCTAAACACCCCTCAAGGCTCCCGTGCTGCTCAATTGGGACTGGGGCAATCACAAGCACAACACAACAACAAACCCACAACCAAACCCAAACAAGATAGGGGCACCACCTAGTTATGGTATGCGAACTAGGTTGCAAGAGAGATTTTGGCACAACCAAGAAGATGCACCACACAACACACACAAACTGGACCAGAGAGAGCTAGAGCAAAGGGAAGAGAGAGAGAAAAGGATCTTGCGTAATACCTTATTTGTGACTTGCAAATGGAGATGGTTCGTTATGATGCTATCGTAGAACTTGTATAAACTCACTCAATGCTTAGTGATTCCTAAAACATTGCCAAAACACACACACACACTGTCTTAGGGTGTGGGAGACCTCTCACCACAATACCCTCTTACAATGGACACAAAACTGGCAATGAAAAACACACTAAAACACTTTCTAAAATCAAGATCAACTGATAAAAACTCAAATACACAAGTCACCTTGAATTCACCAAACCGTATTGCACAAATGGAAGGACGAAGATTTGAACGTCGAATCACGCCTTTGATGCACCAAACCTCAATTTATTGATGATGAAGGAGCATATACAATAGTGGTTTTGAGGTTTGTGGAACTCACGCTCTCTCACTTGCAATGTGTAGCTTGAAGGCTTCTCTCACACCAAGAGTGAAGCTCACAAGTGGTTGCTACACCTAAGTCTCTCCTCACGCATAGAGTGTTGGGGTGCTATGTGAGATGTTGGAGGGTTGTTTTACAAGAAGGAAAGGGGCCTATTTATAGGTTGGAGACCCCTCATTAAGATTATTGGAAATCCTAATTTACAAGCTAACAAATCAGGATTATGATTTTTTTGAATATCAAAACATTGCGGGCCTTCTTTTTCTGCTTGAGTCATGGGTGTGGGCTCAATAGAGAGAATTATTGATGGTAGATAAGGTGAAAGTAAGTAAAGAGAGAGAGAGAGAGAGAGAGAGAGAGAGAGAGTTACTATACACATGTCTTGAGGCGAGGTGTCTTTTATGGTTAGGTCAATGGCTATTTTGTGTTAGTATGTTAGTGGTTAGTAATCACTAGAAAGTTAATGTTACATTTACAATGGGTAGAATGAGGTGGATGGTTGAATGAAGTGAGCAAATCCTTGTGATGATGAAGCTTGAAGATGTTTTGGACTTACTTGTGTAGGTTCTCAAAATGACTATCGATCTTCTTCTTCGTCTTCTCTTCTTTACGCCACCGCCGCCAAGGTTGATTATCGTGATGAAAATGGTAATTCCGTTGATGAGATCTTTTGATTTGCAGAGGTTAATCATGGTACACATGCTGAATTTATGTATATATATAAGGAGTAAGATGGAATTGTACTTTGGAGATAATAGAGAGAGGCATAAAGATGGTGTATGTACATGGAGAGCTCATATGAGAGCTATGGGAGTAAGTGGGGAGGTTAATGGTGAAGAAGGTGAGAGAAACCATTGAAGGTGAAGGTTTGAGTGAGGGATTGAGAGGAATGTGTGTGTGTGTGTGTGTGTGTGTGTGTGTGTGTGTGTGTGTGTGTGTGTGTGTGTGTGTGTGTAGAAGTGTGGAAAGAGGTGAGAGAAGACTATGGGCTACTTGTGAGAAAAGTGGGCAAACTGGGGTCCACTCAAAAAATCATATCTCACCGCTGGTAGCTCTAAAAATCATGAAAAAATTTGAGGTGATTATTCAAAGCGTTGGCTACATTTTCTCTTTTTGACCACTGCTCCAAATTCGGAGTGGAGATGGATATTAAAAATCCCACCAAAAGACCTGTTTTTTCTTCACAAAAAGTCTTCAGTGGCCCCCTCCTTTGTTGAATTTGTACAATGCATCCAAGAGTGAGCCCCTCCTTTGTCATATCATAATACAAAGCATCCAAGTTGCCCTTGACACATGCATGGAGGAGGATTATTGGTGAATAAAGAAATATATACATGGTGGGACTAGTGTATGGACTATTCATGGACTTTAGCTCAATGAGCACATGGTGTTAGAATAATGAGTAAAAATAATAATAAAAATATGGAGGAGTTATGGATATGGAAAGATATTGGAATCATATGATATGGTCCCTCTTTGAATTATTTTGGGTGAAAGAGGAAAAGGTATGCAAGTAAATAATATAATAAACGTAACCAATGAGTAGAAATCAATTTTTTGTTTTCACGAGAGTGAGGGTGAAAATGTGGGAGTGATTTGTATAAAGGCAAAATATGAGATTAGAGTATGTACATATTGGCAAAAAATATAATTATGGTGTAAGAGGATGAAAGAAGGTGTACATAGGTTTAATAAAACACACACCTAAGTAGAAATATTTAAATAAAATACCAAAATAATTATAAAAAATCCTTATATTTAGGCCATATATACAATGAAATATTTACACACAAAGAGGCCATAATATTTTTTTATTTTTTTATTTTTTTTATTTTTTTGGCTCAACTAGCACAGTGACTAGCTAGCTGAGGGTTTTTAAGAAGATATGGGAAAAGCCCCTAACTCACACAAGCCTATGTACAGTGAAATGGTAGGGATAGCCATAGCGTTTGGGTGAATTTGGTAGGGTGGAGTAACTTACTATGGCAATTACGGAGAGCCGAAAAACGGCTATCAGTGGTATAATTCTTTTTTTCCATGTTCAATTGTCGGCTAGCATAAGAAATAGGAAAGTCAATTTTTCCATCTCCTGGTTGGCCTAGTATACAACCAATAGCAAAGTTTGAAGCATCTACATGTACATGGAATACCTTATCCCAATCTGGTGCTTTCAATATTGGAGCTGAGGTGAGAGCTTGCTTAAGATTCATGAAGGATTCTTCCCATGCCTCGCTCCATTCAAAGTGTGTAATCAAACTATACATGGGTTTTGCAATTATAGCATACATGTAGATGAATCGTCTGTAATATCCACAATGTCCCATGAATGCTTGTATCCCCTTGAATGTTGTTGGTCTAGGAAAATCAGCAATGACATGAATCTTTTCAATATCAGTAGCTATGCCATTTTTAGACACTATATATCCAAGAATTTTTCCTTGTCTTCCCATGAATGTGCACTTTTCAGGATTTAAGCAAATCCTATAAAGTCTACATTTCTCGAATACCTTTTTGAGGTGTTCAAAATAATCAGCCTAGATTGACGAATGTACGCATAGATCATCCATGTATACTTCTAATAATTTCTGAAGATACTCTTTGAAAGCATGGCTCATCAACCTCTAAAATGTGGCTGGAGCATTAGTTAACCCAAACGGCATAACCCGATAGGCAAATATACCCCATTCTATTGCAAAAGCAGTTTTATGATGATCTTTTGGGTCAACCAAAAGTTGATTGTATCCCGAAAAGCCGTCTAAGAAGCTATAAGCTTCTTTTCCTGCCACTCGTTCTAAAACATGTTCAGTTATCGGAAGAGGAAAGTTGTCTCTAATGGTAGCTGCAGTCACCTTTTTGAGATTAACACACACTTGTAATTTCCCATTCTTCTTAGGTACTACCACAATTGGAGACACCCAATCTGTGTGTTCAATTTTGCAAATGAATTCAGCTTCCTTTAGTTTTTCAATCTCTTCTTTGATCTTCCTAACAAATGTTTCATTATAAGTGTATGGTCTCTGTCTACTTGGTTTCGCATCATCTCTCATGGGTATAGTATGTTGATAGATTTTTGGATCAACACCCTTGAGATCCTTGTAAGACCAAGTGAAGATATCGCGGTATTCCTTTAACAAGCTCAGCAAAAGCTTTTCTTCTTCTTCTGTTAGGTCATTGGCAATGTAAGCAGGTCTAGGCTCTTCTCCTTGTTTAGCCAAGTCTACCCTTTTAGCATTGTCAGGTCCTTCGTAAGACTCACCTTGTTTTCGTAGTTCCCTAATAGGTTGTTCAATTATGATTTTCCGATCTTGGGGAGTATACTTTTTGTAATAGGATGGAACATGCATTACATACTTACCATCCTCTTTCGTGGTTTCCATTTCGGTTGTGTATATCTCCTTTAGAGCTTTTTTCAACTCTTGATATTTCTTTTTCCGCTCAACTCTAGTCATGAGTGATTTTTTATCCTGAGATTTTTCTTGAGTACCCTTCCTTGCTTTTCTCAAAGTCTGAGACATTTCTGAGTTTCTGTTTCAAGGATATCTGCCAGTTATTTTGTCCTTAACACAATCATTAGCATCTATCTGCATCAGGAATTGTGTTTTATTGGAGACTGATGGCATAGGTCGTGTTTTCACGATATTGGTGTCTTTCTTTCGTCTATACCATTTTTGTCTTCTTGATTTCTGGTTTGGAAAGTCAAAAAACTTTTCCTCCCCTTCCCTTACAAGTAACTGAGCTCTCGTATGCTCTTTTTCTGACCCCAAATCTTCTGATGTAGCTGAGTGTTCATGTAACTCATCAGTTGCATCGTAATATAGGTCAGAAAAGACTTGTTGAGCTTTCATCAAGTCCTTGGGTTCCTCATCTTTGTTTTCAATATTGAGGACTAACATCATTTGAATGGGAATTATGTCGTAGCCATCCTCATTGCAAAATTGAGTAGGCATAGATGTATTAACACATCCATCCATTGTCGCTAAAATTTGAGTCCACTCAAATGGCTCAAATAAATGCTCTGGAAAGGGTTCAGGTATGTAGGCTTCATCTGTACAGTCCCTTTCTAGGATACGTTCCTCTCGTCTTAAGCTTCCATTTTCTGAAGCTCCGCACATCCAAATGGGAGTGTCTTTGTTTAACCAAGATGGGAGTTTAGTTTTAGCCGAAGAGACTGAATCAAACTCTTGGATGGGTGTTTTCAAGACATCTCTATAAGTGTGATCTTTTAGATTGACTCTTGTTATAGATCCCACCTGCTTCAAGTATAGATAGTTGTTTCCCCAATCTTGGATAAGTTGTACCTGTCGCATGAAAGGTCTTTCCAATATGATTTCATAGTTGAGTTTTTTCCCAAAGTCTGCTATGGCAAAAGTGTGTTGATATTCTATTCAACAGGAATTGACTATCACTTTTTTAAGTAGCCCTAGTGGTCTCTCAATGTGTCCGTCAGCCAACTGCAATTTCATTCGTGTTTGTCTAATGGTTGGTTGTCCCCAGGATTCCCATACTTCTTTAGTGGCTATGGCTATGCCAGCTCCACTATCCAATATTGCCATGGTTTCAATGTCATTATATTTCACTGGGAGGGTGGTATTTCCTTCTTCCCCTTCATAATATTCTCTGACCTTGTTCATAGGAACTGATCGAATTTCTTTTTTTTTCCATTTCATTTTTCAATTTTTCCAAATTCTTAGAGATTAACCCCGTTATCCCAACCTTCTCTAAGGTTTTCTGTAAATCGTTCCACAAGTATGGTCTGAGTTTCAATAGTTCTCCCAAAGTAAGTGTGCATTGGATAGGTGTAGACATGATTGAATGAATTTTGTCTACTTCTAGGGTCTGTTTGGCTCTTTTTACTTGAGTGGTCTTGCAAACTATGGATTCATTTTCGTTATCTCCCAAGTAAGAAGGTAATGTTTTTAATGTCAATGGTTTAGATATTCCTGAAGCTTCCAATCCGCAATCCCCCTACAAGGATTGTAAATCCATGTTCATATCAGATGGTAGGTTATCCAACCAGACTTCCTCTATAGGAGCTGACTTTAAAGTTAGGCTCCCATCATTGAAATCTCTTACCTTTTTCCACAAGTGTCCTGGCCAGTCTTCCTCTACGAATGGAATTCCGTCTAAGGCATCTTCGTTGTCCGGTACTCTGGTTCATTTGTTTCAAGGTGGGGTTCTGCCACCACATCAAATTTCACTTTCATTTCTTCTACTGCTCTTCAGGTTTTGCAATACCTTCAAGGTTGGGTTTTTGTTTATCCAGCATTTCTTGCGTGATTCTTACCAAGTTTTGATAGGCCTCCAGCTTCACTGCTTCCATGTCTGGAGATGGATAGTTTTTCCATTTGTTTTCCATGTTTTGGCCTGGTTTAAGTCATGCTTGGTAGGCTTCCAAGGCACCATTAATAGGCTCAAAAAATTTATCTACCAGAATGGGTCCTCCAGATTTCACGGTTGTTTCCTTGAATTCACTGTCAGTTTCTTTCAACTTGTCTTGGGCTAGCAATTTTTCTTTCTCTTCATTTTCAACCTGTTGTTTTTGTTTTCTCATCTCATATATTTTGCTTCTGCTCCTTTTGATTCTTTGAGAAGAAACTTTCGTGTTCTCTGAATCATCGGAGGAGTTGTGTTTCTTTTTCATTGCCTGGGCTCTAGTGATTACCTTGATTGGAACAATCGGTTCACTCTCTGATAAGCTACTAGGCATCACTTGGACTACATTCACAACAGTTTTTCCCTTGTTCAAAGGATTCTTAGGACAATCTTCGGAAAAGTTTCCTCCCTTTTTGCAACATTGTATGCAATAGTCTTCAATTGGTTTAAGGTTTTTGTCAGGCTCTGGACATTCGTTCTTCCAATGGTCATCAGCACCACAATTATGATAGTTTCCTGTTCTAGGCTTCATCATGGGTCTTCCCATGGGAGGTCTGACACCTTGATTAGCTACATAATACATTGATGCAAGCTCTGGTGGAGCATAAGTCATGGTTTCTTCCATTGGTGGTGGATGTGAACTATACCAATCTCCTTCTACCATTATTGTAGATGGACTAGGCTCTGCATAGGGTGTAATAGGCACTAATGCTTGTTCATCTATGACTCCTTCCGAGTGCATGTACTTTATAGGCACTGCATTATGTCCTGGATACGGAGGTTGTTGTCCCAACACAGGTTGAGGTCTTTCCATACCCATTGGTGGTCTTTGAGCTTGGGTCATATTAGGTTGATATATGTACATGGGTTGTCCCTGGGGCCTCATGGGCACGTACTGAACATTCCCATCATACTTTGGTCTGTAGTAGCACTCATGGGTTTCATGGTTGGTCCATTTACCTTCGATTGCACACCATTTTTGTGGCCTAATTGGTTGTCCTTGTGGAGGTATCCCTTGTCCTGGTCCTCTCACAGGTGCTTTTTGCATATTGTTCATCATGTCGTTCATCATTTTTAGCGTATCTTCTATGGCTGAGAGTGGTGCCGCAGCAGCCGTTCCCACTTGTGCTGGTTTTGTGGATGCTGTTTTCTCGCTTTGGTTCTCTTTAGGGACATCTTCTTCATTGAAGATCTCGCAATTGTCTCCTAGGTCAATAGCATCAGACACACATGCTTCTAGGGTTGTATGCTTTTTACTATAGAGTATAGCATGAAGTTCTTTGTTTAGCAGTCCCTCCAAAAACAAGGATGCAAGTCGTTCTTCTATAGGTATCTCCATCTCTGGGCATCTGGCAATGTATTTCTTCATTCGAGTTGCACAATCCCTAACAGACTCACCATGTTTCTGTTTAAAGCTGTAGATTTGAGCTACCGTATTATGTTTAATCCCCCTTTTGGAACAAGCAGCTACAAATCCTTGAGCTAATGTGTTCAAGTCCATGATTGACCTTGGTGGAATGTTTTCGAACCATGTCAAAGCTTTTCCTTCTAATGTCATTCCAAACCCCTTGAATTGAGTATGAAAATCGAATATACGCTCTTCTCTTAGCACTTGCTTGAAGCTTGCTAAGTGGTCATATGGATCCCCTTATCCACTGTATTTTCTGACCCATTTTTGAAAATCAGCTGGTCTGACACGTCTATTTGGTTCAACTCCAGGTCTTCTGGGAGTATGTCCTATTCCGAGTCCTTCAAACTAGTCTATTGGAAATAGTGACTCGTGTAGCCCTGGACTGGCCTTAGTGTCGCCCGGTTTTCTACGTGATGAGGTGGTTTCTGGTTTCTTCACATTACTCTCAGATGATCTCGCACGATGTTCGTCTCTTGGAGTGGTTTCTGGTCCTTGACCCAAGATCCAATCTCATATGGAATACCCCTAGTATTTGGTTTGTTCTACCTCCTTAGGAGTTATCATAACGAAGTTATTGTTATAACAATCCCTAAACAAGTAGGTTGGTAGGTCTGTTGATCCCTTATCTTTGATCTTGAAGATATAGATGATCTTCATGGCCGTTAATTGTCCTCGTCTGGCATGAGAAGTCCACAAAAGATCTTTTATGTTTCTATCTTCCCAACAATAGACTCCGATCCTAGGATTATCCGTACTAAGCCGTTTCAAAGGCTTCAAGTCTACTTGATCATATCCCTCGAATTCCAAAGTTGGTGGTCCTTCTTTTGCTAACATATCTGGGATTATAGTGTTTATTTCTAACCCCCATTTGTCTACCACATCAGTATTTTCAACTTGTACATATTGAGTTCCGTTTCGATCCATGTACATTTTTCCTCATTTGTTTGTCCTAACCTCCTTTTCGAACTCAATACCATGGTCATCAATCTGAATAGCATACTCCTCGTTAGGGTCCAAGTAAACCTGGGCTCCGTGACGGTTAGTCTCGTAAAAAGAGAGTATATGCTTATAGCGCATTGTCGTTCCGGTTTCCAAGTGAGTCGAGTAAGAAGACATTTCGGATGTCAAATCTGAAAAAGTGTCTGAGACTTCTTCAGGATTGTGTGCAAGGAATTGCCTTGATTCACACTTTCTTCGGTGGATACTCTACTGGAGGTTTCTTCGAATAGGCCTTGATTTCTTAGTACACGACTAGATCTAAGGTTCATAAATACTTATGAAGCTCTGGATAGAGTACTCACCTTTGGATTGACTTGTCATCAATTTTCACTCGATTCAATTACAAATTTTGGTCAAGCTACCGATTCCTCATCTGCAACCTGATTCTTGTACAAAAGTAATCAAGTTAGCTATTCTTCTATAAAGACGGTAGAGCTCTTGAGAACTCTCGTGATTGGTCTCTGTGTATCACTTCAAATCGTGCTATGGGAGTCAAAATTTGACTTTCAGATTCGACTTTAGCAAAAATCAAAGGTCTAATCTGCAACCTGTAAACTGAGTGTACCTGTACCAATTCTGATCCGATTGAGCCCAAAATTTTCCTGTGGCTTTATATTATGTTGGTCTAACACTGTATAAGCCCAAAAGTCCAAATTAAAGTCTCTAGATAGCAGAAGTAAATAATTGCGATTATTTACTTTTGTCAAGTTTTGGCACTTTTTGGATTGGTTTGGCAAGTATACAACTTGTTAAAGCCCTTGGACAAGTTTCAATAAGTTTGGACAAAATTTGATCAAGTTTACCAACTGTTCCGTGTCCGCAGACTCTGACTTCGAGAATCTGGCTTAAGTCTCACTTTTGTGGTCCAAATTTTACCAAAATTGATTTGTGGGGTCTACTTGATTTGCTTAACCTTGTGGTATACTCAAATTTGCAAAATCATCAAGCTTTGAAGCAAATGTAAATAATTGCAATTATTTACTCTAGCTAAATTTTTGCAAGTTTTTGCCCCAACTTTGACATAGATATGTCAAGCACCTTAAGTTAAGGTCACTAGCCAATTTTCATCAAGTTTGGACAATTTTTGGTCAAATGGTCATCATTTATCTGTCCGCAGACTAACTTTACAATTTTAGTCACAATTTTCAATCCAATGATTCAAATCTTACCAAATTTGGTTTGTGGGCTTATTACAACATGGTAAAGCTAGTGGTATGCCAACTTGGTCAAAAAAGTTCAAAAACAGGGCAGATGTAAATAATCGTGATTATTTATATTTGACAATGTTTTGCAAATTTTTTGTCAACTGAGCATGTACACATGTTTATCACATCAATATAAGCCTATGGATCAATTTTCAACAAGTTTGGATAATTTTTTTTCCAATTTACAAGCAAGATTCAAAAAGTCGGTACAAACTTTAGTTTCTACTCAGTTTTTTGCCAATTTAGTTATCCAAATCTTTTGGGCCTTTACAAAAGTTGTTTGTACATATGCAATGAGTCAATGGTATGAACCTTGGCCAATTTAGAGCAAAAAGTTAATAATCGTGATTATTAACTTGAGGCTTGAAATGAACACTTTTTTGCAATTTTCTCAAAAACAGTCTTTTTATGATGTATTTTAAGCCTGTAAATCAAGTAAAAACTTAATTTGGTCTAAAATATCAAGCAAAAGTAAATAACCTGAGTTTTGGTCAACTTCTTGAAATTTTTACCTCGAAGTGTCTTTGAGCTTACCCACTGGTTCGGACAACTCTTAGGCTTACTCTCCAGTAGGATTGAGTGGATTCGAGTCTTTTTAAGCTATTTCTAGCATAGACCTAAAATTCTGCAACTTCCAATAACAACTCACACTTGATTCTTTCAGAGAGAGCAATGTTCTGAAATCCACCTCGGATTCTACTTAACCTACTCTTAGTTTCTCATGCAATGGGGTTGTGGAAAGTGTCCATAAACACTCGTTTTCTTGTGTTTTTTATGTTTTTTAGAGTCTTGATCTTAAGACTTGTTTTGTCTACCAATCATTCTCAAAATCCTAATATAAATCTACAATCCTACAGTTCTAAATATACTCAGCAAGTACGATTACTTCCAAGCTACCTCTACACAGCAAAAGACAACAATCTAAAGCTATGCAGTTTCTAAGAGAAAGTTTTGAACTCTAGGCGAACCTAAAGAAAGTTAAAGGACAACTACACAAGACTCTCGTGTTTTTCCCTAGTTTAAGTCTCTTCAATCCCTGGCAACGATGCCAAATGTGAGATGCATGTCTAACCTCACCATCCTATCTTATTGCAGTATTAGCAAGAACCACGATTAATTTGTCAAACCATGTGACGAAGCTGACTCGACTAGTGCATAGAGGCTACAAGAGGTTGTCAATCTCTCAGAAAACAACTAACAACTCGCATCTAACTCAAGCTACACTCAAGTGACTGAAATCACCAAAAGAGAATCGCTCATGGGTAAGCAAATCACATCCGTTACAGCATCAAATGACGTCCAAACGTAACGAAACTTCGAGAAAAAGTTTATAAGACCTATGCACACATGTCTATGGCCTCAAACCCCACTTTAGTTCAAGTTCCAAAATCGCTATTATTAACAGCAGTGGATTTTTTACCTAGTCGTTTTTGACCTAGAATGCATCTAAATGCTTAGCAATGATGCCCCAATACCCTGCCTATGCTTAGTTTTCGATTTAAAAGTGTAAATTTCTAGTTATGATGAAATTAGGCCGTAGGTTGGCGATGCCAAAAGCTAAGAAATATTGTGAATGGCTTGCGTCAATGCGTAGAGCTCTTACCTGCGGTTGCAATGCAACAAATGCAATCGCAATGTGACAATCGGAGAGGGAGTAGGAAGCACGATAAGGAGGGAAGTGAGCGCCGTTAGCTCACGCTGTGTATTTCTTATCCAAAACTTATAAAAAACTTACAAAAATTGGCTTTTATACCTTAGCCAAGGTTTTTGGGTGGTCAAAACTAATAATCTGGAGTTCTACCAAAGTTGGAAATTGACTGGCTGATACAATCTGGAAGCTTGTAGCCCCGGCTCATTAATTACAAAGTTTATCAAGAAAATAGGAGTTACAATATTCCCAATTTATCAAAATAATAATTGTTTTACAAGGAGAACTCCGAAAAATGGTGTCCGCCTTAGCTTGCTGCTAACAGCATACCATTACTAGAATTCACAGCACTTTGCTCTTGAGAATTCACAAGACTTGGACACAAGCAGTAACACAAAATGACTTCATCTATTAAATTTACTTTCTGCAAAATAGAAAGCTCGGCTGTACATATAAGAGGTGCAGATGGTATATTTTCTCACCAAGCAAAAGCACATGTTTACCATTGGCCATAAAGGATAAGGAGTTGTGTTCATAACTAGTGTGCACTGTGTCATTAAAACTAATATCTAACCAACCCAAATGATTTTCTCATATTAAATTGATCACTTAATGTGGGAGAATAAACGGGAACAAGTGTTAAGATATAGATATGTGCTTATAGATCTATCTCAACATGGGGCCAATGGTAAAGGGGCCCAAAAGGGAGATGGTCTATCAAAGAGCAAGGCTAACCAATGGAGCATAAGACCTTAGGGTTAGCTTCATTGAAGACCTCCAATAAATGTGTGTAAAAGTCCTTTGACCTTAGGTAAGCTAGGGCTGAGCTTGAGGTGGGAACCCGGCCCAAGCTCGAGGTGCTTGTCCTGCTTGAGGTGCTTGTCGTGCTTGAGGTGTTTGTTGTGCTTGAGGTGCTTGATTAAGATGCCTGAGGTGCTTGACTGGCTCCATGCTTGAGGTGCTTGACTTGCTGCATGATTAAGGTACTTGAGGTGCCTTGAGAAGCTTGCCTGAGATGCTTGTGGGAACACCCCCCAGTTCAAGTGCTTTGTCATGCTTGGTGAGTAAGGTGCTTGATCACCTAAGGTCAAAAGCATTCCTACAAGAGGGGGGGCGAGCCCTTTTCCTAGGGGCTAGAGAGAGAACACCCACTCACACACACAAGGGAAGCCCCAACTTGAAGAGGCAGCAAGGACACATGTCAGGCCCCTACCCATGTTACCTTCATGTGTTGCTTGAAGCCTATTGGCTAGGCTTCAAAGGGGTCCAATGATAAATTACATGAATTATCTAATTGTTTTAGCATTTATCAAGTCCTCTCTCTCAAAGGGGAAAGGGGGACACTTGTCCCAAGGCTACCCATGTTGCTTGTAATGGCTCCTGCTTGTGATTGGCTAGGCCTGGAGGGGTCCAATGAGCTTCAAGCATGAGCTACAAGGGGGGGTCGACCCAAGCAAGCTAGGGGGGTGCTTAGGGGGTATACTCACCCACACACACTCACAAGCACTCTCATTGTGTACTATGCAAAGTGCAAGAGCTCCCTCTCCTTCTCCAAGCAAGTAGAGGTTGAGAGCCTACACCAACACTCTTGGCTATGGAGTGCAAATCCAACCAAGAGCCATGCTTCAATGCTTAAGCTTGACATCTCCTTCTTCTTCATTACTATGCTATTATGTACGCTAGCAACAAGAGTATGATAAGTGAGGAACTAGTTCTTTCTCCTATGAAATGTTTCTTCTTCCTCTTCCCTACCCTCATTCCCTGCTAGCTCTCTCCACCTTCGAAGGTGTTTAAGGTCTTGGGACTGAGGCTTGGGACAATTAAAGCTTTCTTCAAGTTCATGTTATGCTATGATTGTGATGCATGAAGCTTTCCATCTTCATTGCATCACCTAGGTCACAAGGAACACAAAGAATGTATTGTAACAAGTCTCTCTTAATGGGAGAAATCATAATACAAATGCCTATTGGAGGGGGGACCGGCTCCACATAAATCAGGTCCTCAACTGTTGTCATGTTCTCTAAATTCTCTCTCTTGCAAAAGTATTGTTCATGCCAAGTTAACTAATTGCTATGATTATGTTGCTATCTTCAATTATGTCTACCCGCTATGCTCACAAAGTTATTTCTTGAAAGTATTCTCATTAATTTCCGCTATTCTCAAGTTGAATAGGCTAATTCCATTGCACACTGTGTTTCCTAAACCATGCAGCCACTCCCATCCTAAAACTACATCAGCACAGTCCATGTTCATAACTTGAAAGTCAAGGGTCATCATATGATCTTGAACAATAAGCTCAACCGCTTGAACTACCATGTCCCATACTTCTTTATCATTGCCAGACATCTGTTCAACCACATACTTGTGAGAGCAGGGAGTCTGTGTAAGCTTCAATTTCTTGACTAGCTTATAGTTCAGGAAGTTATGAGTTGCACCATCATCCACTAAAATGCGAACACGTTGTCCATTAATAGTACCATGCATGCGAATCAAATCATGGGGGCCAAAGGTGGGCTACCACATTGAAGCATGCACACAACACTTGTGATTTTCTTCCATATGAAGAATCTCTACAACACAATATTTAGGAGATGAATCTAATGTGAGGCGTTTCACCGTGTGCATGGCCTTTTCTTTGCTTTGCAAAAGAGGACAATCTTTCTTGTTATGTTGGTTCGAAAGACATAAAAAACACAAATTGTGTTTCTTTGCACGTTCAAAATCAGCAGTGCTGAGAGACCCACATGGAGTATCTTGTGATTGCTTAGGCTTCTTAGCCTCTTGTGGGCATGGAGAGGTAGATTGTCTCTTATTCCTCTTGGAACGTGTGGGAGATCTACCTCGCCATTGAATATTAGCCACATTGCTCTTATCAAATTATCCTTAGAGTAGGGAACATTTCCCTTCCTCTCTTGGTCATCATCATATCTTTGGGCATGACTGATCGCTTCTTCCAAAGGTTTTGGATGTTGGGTCTTGACATGAAGACGATAGTCTTTGTCAAGACTCCTATTAAAACCCCATATCTTTTGGAATTCATCTAAACCTTCTAGTTTTAATATGATTTCCCGATACTTCAAAGGTACTGTGAGAGAGACAGGCCAGACATGCGGCATGCATCCCATGCTGACCAATTAGTATCTTCTTCATTGGAGTCCAAAAACTCTTTGGAGAAAGAAGCTTGAAACGCAACCCAAGAAGGAGGACGAGCATCTACTGGAAATGTCATCCACCACTTATAGGCCTTGCCTTTAAGAGATAGACTTGTTTCCACAGCCGTCTTTATATCCGGGGTGTGTCTCAACCTATGAATATCACTCCATTTGTGTAAGAATGTATTGACCGCATCCTTATTGCGATCACGCTCTTCCTCGTGAAACTCAACAATGGTGATATTCTTAAGCAATGCATTGCTACCTTCTGCATCTTCTGAAGCACTTGTCTCTTGGACTCCTTGAGTCGTGCAAGCTTGGTTTCCTTGAACCGTGCCACTTGTGGCTCCTTGAGCCGTCTGTGAATTCATAAATTTCACAAGTAGCTTAGTAAGATTTGTAACATTTGCATTGTTCTTATCCATGCAATTTCCATTATGTCAACATTATCAAAGGAGACAAACCTCTGATGCTACTGCCTCTCTAGACGAGGATAAATACCACTTTTTGCACATTTCTTTGTGAGTTTCTTGAATGGAGAAACAATGTACTTTGTTGTGCATCCCACCATGCTTTGCTTCCCATTAAAAAGGCAAGGTTTCTCTCAATCTTGAAGAGCATTGTCTTTCCTACCATTGAACACAGTGCGAACTGCATTCCAATTGGCTTGAGCTTTGTCGGCCACGAATCCATGGAAATCCGATTTCTCACATCCATGCTCCTCCATAATCATTTATGCACTCCCAAAAAAAGATTTTTTGCTTCCATGTCCTCCTCTTTCATCTCACAAGTTGCAATAGTGAGCAGGTCTTGCATCCTATAACATAAGAAATTCATATTACTATATATATTAATGGTCATTTCTTAAGATATGTCGAACTTTAAAAACATGGTGCTAAAAAATCAAACTTTGGATCGTATACATGATGGCATACCATTGTCACCCAATCCAACACTCAATGGTTGTGATCAAACTGCACCCAAGCGTGTCAAAGATCTCCAGCTTCACTTCGTCTCATCCAATTGACCAAATCCAATCCAAAAGTAGGTCCAGTCATAGACATTTTGAACACAAAGCACCTCTCTCCTTTCACTCCTTGCCTAGGAAATGTGCTTCTGTGAAGAAAAGTATATGTACAATCCCTTTTTAACTGCAATAGGGAATCTATACCAAAGCTCTCTTTTGTTGGGCCATTTCTTCTTGTTGCCATGAACCTACAAAACCTGTATTACAAAATTCAATTACTTTGAAATAATATGAAAAAATAAGAGCAACAAGTAATCATCCTCACCAATTGTCCTCCACTAAGTGGCCCATTGTTTTACCAACATTTATTCATAAAGTTGTTCCTTGATTGGGCTAGTAAGGTCTATGTAGGGAGCTTTTGGGAAGGGGGAATACAAACACACCCAGGAACACTCACAAATTGCCTCTCTGTAGCCCAAGATTATCACAACACCCCAATCCACTCAATATCTCTTCAAAAATGACAAAATTTTCACATACAAACCCCCTCTATACTGCTATATCAACAAGCATGTCCACACTATGGAGAACCTTGAACCACACAGCATCCACATAGCTTCAATCACACACATTGACACCACACAACACTTCTCTCTCGCTCACTATATTGCACCACCCAAAAGAACGGCCCGAGGGAAACTCACACACATTAACACCACACATCAAAAGAGAAAATAGCACAGAGAGAAGAAAGAGGATTGGGGGAATTTCCAGAAATAGGGAAAATTGTGCCCTTGATTTGTTCAAAATATGGGTTACAATGCTCCTTAGAGCTCCTATTCTCCAAAATCTCTTCTCCCCGTCTCTATTAGCTCCTCTTTTCCAAAAATACCAAAAGGGGGACCCCTTATTAGGGTGAGTGGTCTCCCCAAGGCAATGACGATGTCGTCGTTTTGGGGGGGGGGGGGGGGGGGGATGAACCCTCTCCTCAATAATAGTTTGGGGGGTTGTTGGGACCCCATGTGAATATGCCTTTACAGGCACCTCCAATCATCCACCATTGTCGAACGTCGCCCCACGATTTCTCGGGAGCGCTGAAATAGCCCCCACAGTGCCATGGCCAACACCAAGGAGAGCTCTCTCTCACCTCTTGTGCAAATGGTATAGCACACCTCCACTATATATAGTGTGAGTCCCTAGAGTTCAACACCCCATGTGGGTTCTTTTCCACCACCACGTGGTGCTGCTTGAAGCCACCTCCCTTTAAAATTTGAGAAAAACCTTATGAGTTTCCACAAAAACCAATGTCTTTTCCCCAACTTTGAAAAAATCCCACTTTTTTCTCCCATACCCAATAGCTAGTCTACAAATCCCAAATAAAGGTTCATATGGTTGGCCTCAAAAATTCAAAACGTTGTTGCAATTTGACTTCTCCAAGGCCGCAAATGATGCACCCAAAATGGAGAAAAACATCCAATTCCCTCCTATCGCAGTTGTCCACCAACTTGCATTGGGTGTATCTCGGTGCCCGTGACTCCAATTGATGAGCCGTCTATTTTGACTATTTTCATATAATTCATACTTCCCTCTCAAACTTTGGCAATCTTCAAAAAAACCCTAATGGCACACCTAGCGAGGCATCCAAACTAGCACACGACTCGCCTCTGGTGAAAATTCAACTGCTCATAACTTGGTCATTTAAACTCCAATTACCAATCTAGAAATACTAACATGCATCATACGTTGAGCACTTCAAGCCCATGCGTTCACTTCCACTCTAGCCAATCATCTGTTATTTCCCAATCCGAAAAGAATGTGTAACCTACTTCAACCTTCAAAATGACATAACTTGCAGTGTGTAGCTCTGATTGAGGAGGCGCCTAGACCATCTCGTAGAACACATTCTATACTTTGTACACTTTGACCATCCACCCTTGATAATGTTACCATATACATGTGGTAGTGATGTGTGAAAACACACTAGGACCGCCGAGGCATTTTTCCCTCTTTAGGAGGTTTTTTCCCTCGTGCATTGTATATATGCCCATCACTCTAGGGCGGAAAGCCTTCTATTGAGAAAATGCGTGTTTTTGGCTATTTGGCATATGCTTGGTGCCACAAACACAGAGAAGAAAATTGGATGATAAGGCTGTTAAATGTATTTTTGTTGGTTATTGTGTGAAAGCAAAGGTTACAGGTTGTATCATCCGCAAACGAAACGTATTCTGGTTTCATGGGATGTAGTGTTTGTGGAAGATTCTGTTCAGCCCTTGCTGTCATGTACTAGAGACAGTAATGTAAGCTCACAGGACATTTATGACGCATTGTTGCCTCTTTTCAGTGGTGGAAATACGAATGTAAGTTCCAATGAGGCAAATGTCCAGCCTATGGGTATTTCTGAAAATGTTACAGATCAGCCTATTACTGATGCAGATGTACATGATGTACTTGATGAGGAAAGGGCTGAAAATGAGCAGACTACAGGTATGCCAAAATGGCTGGTGCACACTTTGCATGACAGTAAATTGGATGCACCTTTATCTAGTCGTACTCGTTCAGAATCTTGCCATGAATCTTATGCATCAGATTGTTATGCTTTGGCTGTGTCTAGCTTACATGATGTTGAGGAGCCTCAGTCTTTTGATGAAGCACAAAATTCAGAAAATTGGATGGCTGCCATGCAATCAGAATATGATGCACTTATAGAAAATGACACATGGACTTTATGTGATTTTCCTCTTTGCAAAAAGGCCATTGGTACGAAGTGGATTTACAAGTTGAAATGCAAGCCGAATGGTGAGATCAATCGCCATAAGGCTCGACTTGTTGCAAAGGGTTATGCACAGCAAAAAGGCATAGATTATAAAGAGACTTTTGCTCCCACTTGTCGTATGACTACTGTGCGTTTTCTATGTGCATTGGCAGCTCATTTTGGTTGGGATGCACATCAATGAGACATTGTTACTGATTTCTAGGAAGTTTATGTAACGCAGCCTCGTGGTTTTGTCATAAAAGGACAAGAGGACAAAGTGTCCAGATGTAAGAAGGCTTTGTATCGGTAAAAGCAATCTTCTCGTGCTTGGTATGAGAAGGCTGACACTCATTTGGTTAAACGAGGCTTTCGTAACAGTCCAACAGAAAGCACATTGTATGTAAAACGTGAGGATGATATACTTCTCATTGTGGTTCTTTATGTCGATGATTTGTTGATCATTGGACCAAATGAGAGACATATTGGTGAATTTAAGGCTGATTTGAATGCTACTTTCAAGATGAAAGATTTGGGGCTGTTGCATCATTACTTGGGCATACAGTTTAAGCAGTGTGATGGTGGTATTTCCTTGTGTCAGAAAAGTTACATAGAGACCTTGCTATGTAAGTTTGGACTTGAGGATTGCAAACCTATTGCCACTCCCATGGAAACAAGTTTGAAGTTGAATCTACATGATGTTGGCGATCCTGCTAATGTCACTCTTTACCAAACTGATGTTGGCTACCTCATTTATGTATGCAACACAAGGCCGGATATTCAGTCTGCAGTCTCACAGGTCAACAGATTTATGCATAGCCCAGGGTCTAAGCATTGGCAGGCTGTCAAGAGGATTTTCCGCTACCTTATTGGCACTTTACATCTTGGCTTGCTTTATCCCAAGGGGGGATCATTGCCGCCAGACTTACATGCTTTTTTAGACTCAGATTGGGCTGGTTGTTTTGACACGCGAGTGTCCACAAGTGGTTTTTCTTTCATGCTTGGCAGTTCATGTATATCATGGTTGAGCAAGAAGCATCTTACTGTGGCCACTTCAAGTTGTGAGGCTGAGTACAGGGCAGTCTTCACAGCTACGGTTGAGTGTGTATGGCTCAGATGCCTTATGGCTGATTTGGGTGTTGGACAGGACACTGCCAACACTACCTACACTGACAGTCAAAGTGCATTGGCAGTTGCGAGGAACCCAGTTTTTCATGCTCGCACAAAGCACATTGAGGTGCATTACCACTATGTCAGGGAGAGGCTCTCAGCAGGAGAGATCATCTTGGCTTATGTGCCAACACAGGACAACCTTGCAGATCTTTTCACAAAGTCATTGTCTCTTGAGAAGCTTGAACCTTTCCGCAAAGCTTTGGGCTTACTCCCCTTTGTGGACTGATCATGTCCTTAGGGCATGGCACTTCCCTTTACTCATGTGCTAGCTCTCGTTCATCGCATCACTCGAATGGGGATTTGTTACCATATACATGTGGTAGTGATGTGTGTGAACACACTAGGACCGCCGGGGCATTTTTTCCCTCTTTAGGAGGTTTTCCCCCCTGTGGATTGTATATACTCCCATCACTCTAGAGCTATCTATCTTTCCATTGCATACTAAGGAACACGCTCTCTATGCTGTGCCTTGAGCTTCCTTCATCTTCTCCAAGATGTGTGCATTTCTCTACAACCCTAATTCCAACAGATAAACACCATAGCAAAGCGCTCCTGACCAAAAACCACATAAAGCATACATATCCGTTGCCCTTTGCCTGCCTGCTTTTGACCTTTAGATCTGCTTGACTACTTTGGCATGCCTCTGTGAGTACACATAGCTCTACATTGCACTCCTCATAGCATCAACCAACTTTAGCCATACCATCATTTCCCAACCCCCTTGATGAACATTCATGTTCAACCAGAAAACAGGTTTGTTGAAATCGGGGAATTGCAAAACTAGAAAACATTGTGAAATAAGCAAAAAAAATTATTGTATGTACAAGGTTAGGGTTTGTTAATTAGCTTTTAGTCATTCTAGGGGTGGATACATTCTATGTGAGCCACTTTCCACACTACGGTGATTAAAATCTAGTCAATGTGTTATTAGAGGGGCTTGCTATCCTTATCTTGCACATAATTACACTTATTATTCTCTAAAGAATGCTAATGGTGATAACAAAGAGAAATTAGAGCCCTTGTACACCTCATTCTCATCAATATTAATGCCTAAAATTTTCATTGGAATGTGTGTTTTCATCCTTCATTGACTGTGTGTGGTAGAAGCATTCTTTAGCAACTTCCAGTTGAACCTTATATTAAAAAAATTGGTATTTGGGAAGGATCTCAACAAGCACCATAATTTTCATAAAACTCTCTGTAGTCAAGTTAAGTTTGTGTGTGGGTGTGGCCTTCAAGTGATGTGAGTCACTTCCAATTTTACATTTATTTGCATGGTGAGTAACAAGCACATGAGTCGGGGTTTCATGCTATTGAGTCATTCTGCAAGCGGCCCCACCCTTGTCCGGTTCTTATTAGCACAGCAAAAACCTTCAAAGCATCACTTTTATTTGCTTGGCTGAGGCTTGGCCATGATGATACCTCGGAAACTTTTCTTGAATGGCAAGTTTTCAAGGCGGCGGGTCCCAAGGCCTCAAGTTAGCCCTACCACATTCAAACCTATCTCCATCACTTTGGCTCAGCCTGCACCAAAGCCTTTGCCACCACATTCATTACTTGCATAGCCACCACGAGGGTCGCGGATCACCAGCACAAAAATCACCCCCATAGCCACCTCGATGATCTCCTCCATGCCCATTTTTGCAATCACCTGTACAAGTGTCCTAAAAATTAGTACCCAAACCCTGAGAAGCTCCCCTACACCGCCCATCTCTAATGGCACCTGCAAAGCTCCACCTGCTCGCCATAGCTTTGAGCGTCATCCGGCCATAATCTAATTGTCAAAAAATAAATATTGTTAAGTGGCTTTGGAGAGGGCCATTCCCACACTCAGAAAAGTCACCACCAATAGTGGGGGCAATTCCCACAGGACATCAATAGGGAAAAATCAAAGAATGGTTTTTACTTACCGAACAGTTTGTTGCCTGTTTGTAATGCTAACCATTTTAGCTTGCCAAGCTCTACAATTGACTATCTACCTAGTCAGCGAGATCTATTGTCCTTTGTCGGCTAGGCTACAACAACGCTGCAAACATCACTTTCAAGCAAAACAATGTATTAGGCTGATGCCCAAAGGTCTTTGGCACTTAATAGAATCGCATGAGGATGCATCTACAGTAGTCAACATGGCTACAAAGGCAGCAACAAGTCTCTTTCCTTTTTTAGACCTAGGTTGGTGTATACTTAACCTTAATTTGTAAGGCATTGGGACTTCTTCACTTGGCGATGATGTTATCTCACATATCGTTGGGATCCTGGATGAAAAGGAGGCTTGGGATACTCTCAACCGGGAGTTTGGCACCACATCAAAGAGCTGAAAGGTCAATTTGTTGATGCAGTTCTACAAGTTGAAGAAGAAGGATGGTGAGACGCTTGTGGTTCATCCTAACAATTTTAAAGCATTGAAGCAATAATTGTTGGGAGTACAAAAGCAGATTCCCGATGATGAAGCCATTAGAATTCTACTCAATAGTGTTGACAAGGTAGCATTTGACACATTATTCTCCTCTCTACAAAACATGGAAAAGAAGCTTGATGACATAATTGTTGCACTGTTGGAACTTGATTTAAAACACAAGACTGAGCTAGAAGGTGTGACTCCAACAGAAGTACCAAGAGATCGATTTTTTGTCAACCAAATAGGATTCAAAGGAGGAAGAGCAACCATGACAAGAGGAAGAGGACGAGGCCGAGGTGTCGGAAGGGGACAGTTGATTTGTCCACAGGTGTGGACAACCAGGACATTTTGCTAGAGATTTCCCTAAACAAGAGGCAAAATTCCTTAGAAGAATAGAAGAGAAAGAAGATGAAGAGGCACCAACAAAGGAAAAATTCATGAGGATTGGAAATTTATTTTAGAATATGTTGTAAACCCCCATGTATGTATGCACTTGTAAAGCTTGGGTTAATCTATAAGGATATGAGATTCGAGCTAGATTATAGAGTTCTAGGGTACCTTTTCTGGGGATTCATTGCGGAGTAAAGGGATTAGGAAAGTGCAAAGATTGTACCTTTGAGGGGGGGTGTTGAACTTTGTGGTAAGTTTGGTGGAGAGTGAAGGAGATAAAGGGGCATAAAACCCACATGAAATGTAAATATGTATGGCTTTGTATAAAAGAGGCCCATTTCTCAATGAGAAATCATCCAAGTTTGTCTACATAAAGTGAAACACTTCTTGTGAACTTGTGATCATTTGCACTTAACTCAAGATCGTGTTTATGAGTCCTAGCTAATCTATCTTGGAACTTAATTCGCTTGAATCACATTACTTGTACACACATATTTCTCACTTATGCATTATGATTAGGCATCATCCATCCTAGTTCTCTTGAATCCATAGTTTCTAACATGAATCCCTTAGCAACCAATCTAGCGTTGTACTTAGGCTTGGGATTGTTAGTAGATGTAAACTTCTTCTTGTAAACCCATTTGCAATATAAGGCTTGTTTCCTTCTGGCAATTCAACCAAGTCCCATGTCTCATTGTTGACAATCAAATTGTACTCAAATTGCATGGCTTTTTTATGAAGCTCTTTGGGCACATGTGCATATGCCTTGCATCTAAAGACGCACAAATGATCATAATGTGACTTCTTTATGGACCATAACTCTATTAGAATCAAGTAATTCAATGGTGTACTAGGTGATTTATTAGTGATATGTAGTGCTGCCAGTACTACCTCTGCCCAAAAACCTTGAGTCAGATTTGCCATAGAGAGCATGGTTGTGACTCACTCTTGAATCATTTGATATATCCTTTATGCAACTCCATTATTGTGATTAGGTGTGTAAGGTATAGTAAGCTACCTCTTGATACCTATCTTGCTACAAAAACTCTCAAACTTCTTGGAGATGTATTCTGCACCATTATTAGTCCTCAAGCTTTTGACCTTCTTGGCAAACTGATTCTCTACCAGTGCTAAGAATTTCTAAAAAGTAGAAAAAATTTGATCCTTATGTCTCCAAAGGATAAAACCAAACCTTTCTAGTAGGAGCATCTATAAAATTCACAAAATATCTAGCTCCCCCTAGAGATTTGGTCATCATAGGACTGCAAATGTTGCTATGGAAAAGGTCTAGTGGCTACAAATGCTTCCTATATGGCAATGAGGTGTTCCTAGTTTGTTAGCCATAGATGCAATGCTCACACATTAAAAAATCACATTAACTTAACACATGCAAGTACCCAAAACTTGCGAGTGTTTGCATTTCCTTTTGGCTTATATGGCCTAGCTGGCTATGCCACAAGTTAGTAGACGGTAGCTCGCGGCTATGAATATACAATCCTCACATAGTTCTTGATGTGCATACATAGAGAACTATTCTCTATGAGGTGTCACAATATGGAAACTAGCTCCAAAATCTATGACCCAATTTTGATCAAAGCTAGCATCTTGTGCAATAAGAGCATCTGGACTGAGATTTGTTGTAAAGACTAGAGCATATCAGGAAGTTTGGACCTCAAGTGCATCCACAATCTTAGGAGACTATAGCACATTGAGCACCTAAATCTTATCTTTTTCCCTTGCCATCATTGTCAAACTTCTTGCTATCTTGAGAATTTTTCTTGTTTCTTTGCCATGCACGACAATCTTTCTTTAAATGTCCTTCTTGTGGAAATGCTAGAACTCTAGATTTGCTTCAATAGTTCCCATAATCCTTACTTTTGGTACGGTTATGAGTGCAACCTCTATGAAATTTGCCACCGGCCACCCATGCATCACCTTACTTTGCAAGTTCCATAGACTTCTAATGTATCTCTTCTCACTGAGTAGACTGGCCAACTTGCTCTTAGGCGTAGATTTGCTAATTGTTGTGAAAATTATGTCCCATAAAGAGGGTAAAGAGCACGGTAAGAAGATGGAGCGCATTTTTTTGTTATTGTATATATGAGAAGGATAATATAGTGTTGATGAGCTAGTAAGTGGAGGGTATTAGTCATGGGCGGGCGACCACATGCCTTTTTAACCGTAACACAGATGGTTGAGTAGGGTTTGCACATTAGGTTTAACTTTGATGGTCTCTTTGTTGGAGAGTATAAGAAGAATGGAAGGCTGTTACGTAGGGAAAGAAAGTGGGTAGAATATTTACTTTGGATGTAAATGTGCTCGAGGTGAATGGTGCCATGTTTGTACAAGGTGCAGGAGTTGTTGCAGATATTGCGATATGGCACAATCATATTGATGTAAGTTTGCAAAGGCTAAAGATGATGCAAACTAACGAGATGGTTGCAAATTTGCCACTTTTTAAAGTTACTAAAATGCAAAAAATGTATGAAGTTTGTCAGTTTGGAGAGGAGGCAAAGGCATCATTTCCTCATGGCAAGCATGTAAGAAGGAATGTGTTGGAATTAATACATACATATGTATGAGGTTGACTGCATCTATTGGTGTATGTAAGTACTATGTGAGCTTCATTGATGATGATACGAGGAAGGTATGGAACTATTTCATGAAGCAAAAAAAGTGTTTGGATGTATTGCTTATTTGCATGTGTTGGATGAGCTTAGAAGTAATCTTGACCCAAAAGCAAAAAAATGTGTGTTTATTGGCTATTCCCTTGAGCAGCAATGGTATAAATGTTACAATCTTATCATAGGAAAAGTCAAGGTGAGCAAAGATGTTGTATTTGATGAAATGGAAAGTTGATATGCTCATGTAAAGGATGATTTAGGGGTTGATGTAAGAGAGAATGTGGCTACAAAAAGTACAAGTGCACATTCACATGTTTTGCATGGGTCACAAGGGTCACCTATTGTAGGTCATGATGAGAATCCATGGAGTGGTAGGTTACATGACAGAGTGAGTCTTGCTAACTCTTCAAATGTATCAAGAAAAGGAAAGGAAAACGTTGATGATGAGGAGTTTGGAATACCCTCTGTGAATAATCTGGGTGCAAGAAGGATGAAAGCATGTAATAAGACACTTAGAAGTGATCTTGGACCATCCAAACCCGAGAGAGTAAGAAAGGCTGTGCAGAGATTGACTTATGATAGTTATGTGGATCATCATTGTGCATATATGGCAAAGATTACATAGGAGGTAGAACCCACTTGTTTTGAGGATGTTGTTAAGGATGAAAAATGGAGGAAAGATATGGATGAGGAGATGGATACCCTTGATGCAAATGAAACATGGGAGTTGGTGCCATTACCAGAGGGAAAAAAGACAATTGGATGCAAATGGGTTTACAAATTAAGACACAATTCTGATGGAAGTGTGGGTAGGTGCAAATCAAAGCTTGCAGCCAAGGGTTATATACACATATGCATGATTGATTATGAGGAAACATTCATACCTCTAGCCAAGATGGCTACTATTCATGTGTTTATTGTAGTGTCTACAATATTAGGATGGGTGTTGAAACAAATGGATGTAAAGATTGCCTTCTTGAATGGCAACTTAGATAAGATAGTCTTTATGGAGCAACCACAGGGTTATGTGAATATGCATCTATGTGACCTTGTATGCAGGTTAAAGAAAGAATTCTAGGGACTTAAGGAAGCACTTAGAGCTTGGTAAGAGAGGATTTTCACGCTAAAGACTAGAGGCCAGGGTCTAGTCTGAGCCAAGCTCGAGGGTGCCTATATAAAGGGTAGAGGTTGGGAAGAGAGATGGGTTCAAGGCTTCCTCTGGTGTCACAGAGGTATTAGATCTAATTTGGGAAAAGCAATACGTGGATCTATTTTAGGAAAAGAGGGTGCATGAATGCTCTCTCTCTCTCTCTCTCTCTCTCTCTCTCTCTCTCTTTGGATCTCGAGGAGGAAGGAGATCCACGGGTAAGGCTGCTTAGAGGGAGGAGTGCCAGGTCAACCATGACAAAACCTTACAAGGATGGGCTAATCTTGATTGAGCCAACAAGGGGAGTAGCAGTTCATGTCTCTACAACTCTCTTTTGACCTCTATATGCAGCATTGTCAACAAATTTTTCCTCTCTCACTACGCTCTACCCCCCATTGCCATTTACAGAGAGTATTTTTCTCACTTGGTTTCCCAAGGCAAGCCCACCTTGGGTACCCTTTTTAAAAAACAATCATCTTAGGGAGTGTGCTCACATCACACCCCCCCGTTCTCCTCTAAGCTCACAAGCAAAGCACAACAACTAAATTGTAGATGGTAAGCGAAGCTCGAGTTCGAGCTTTGGTATCAATGTTTTTTGCGAGGTTCAAGAATTTCCAGAAATTTCAGTAAATTATAGAAAATTCCAAGAATTTTTAAAGTTCAATTTATTTTTTCAGTGACAATTTTTTATTGAGTGATGGCATCAACCATGTTTTGTGCCACGCAACGGCAATTATTTTGATCAAAACCTTTTTTGCTATCTACAAACTAGGGGGGTTCACTATATAGAGATCTTGTATAGCACGTGCATTCAAGAGGTATTTATAAAACCTCCTGTTCGACATTTTTTGAGGTATATAGAGACCCCTTATGCACCACTTTTCTCAATAAAAATACCCTTCATGTATTAAAATTTTCACCTTTTCAATTAAAAATACCCTTCTGTATGCATATTTTTTGTAAGTTCATAAGAGAAATCAACCACTTCTGTTGAACTCATGTTCGTGTTAGAAACGATGCAGTAACCATTCTATTGGAGCATTTCTTCTACATGAGAGAAGGCCAATTGCATTTGAAAGCAAGAAACTTAATTCTGCACAGCAAAATTATTCTACTTATGTAAAGGAACTTTATGCCATAGTGTCTGCTTTGAAAACATGGCGACATTATTTGTATGGAGCTCAGTTTGAGCTTTTGTTTGACCATGAAAGTATAAAATGGTTTACACAACAAACAAATTTGAAGGGGCAAAAGGCTAGGTGGGTAGAGATTCTTCAAGAGTATGATGCAAAGCTTTGGTATCATAAAAGATGATACAATGTGGTAGCTGATGCTCTTAGTCGTATGCCTGAGATCAACTCTCTTCCTTTCATTGAGGTTCAAAGTGAGTTTTTGGAATCTCTCAAGGGCAAATAGGAGCATGATGAAACATACTCCAAAGTGTGGAGCCATGAAAAAGTGAGGGATCCTTCTCACTCCAATGCTGGTAGTGTGTCTTTAACCTCCACACCAGTTCTCCTCTTTTGAGTGATGAGTTGCAGAGATAGAAGAATTTTTCCATAGATAATGGATACCTACTCCACAAGGGGAGAGTCTGTGTACCGATGGACGCGGACATTCGGTGTCAAATTCTTGATGAATGTCATGACAATCCTAGTGCATGGCACCCAAGCATAAAGAAAACTTATGCGCTCATACGATGATAGTTTTATAGGCCAAGTTTACACTGGTATATTCAAGACTATGCCTTGCCATTGCCAAAAATGTCAAGTGAACCTGAAAGCAGGAGGTCTCTTGCATCCATTGGAGACCATAAGGAAAATGGGAAAGTATCTCTATGTATTTCATTGTAGGTTTACCAACCACTAAACGAAGTCATGACTTGGTATGGGTGGTTGTAGATCGGCTGACTAAATTTTGCAAGCTTATTCTAGCAAAGTCCATAAGTAAAACTCCAGAGTTAGCTTAGTTATTTGATGACAATTTGTACAAGTTGTATGGGGTTGCCCAATAATATTGTGAGTGATCGTAACCCCAAATTTAACAATCGTTTTTAGAGGCCTATGTATGGTCTATATTTAGATGATTGGGTATACAACTCAACAAAGTGGGTTTACAAACATAAGCAGTTGATGAGATTGATTGCTACAAGGCTAGACTTGTTGCAAAAGGTTATGCACAGCAAAAAGGTATTGACTATGAAGAGATTTTTTCTCCCACTTGTCGTATGATTACTGTTTGATTTCTATGTGCATTGGTAGCTCACTCTAGATGGAATGTACATCGATCAGACATTGTTATGGATTTCTTGAATGGTGACATATTTGAGGAAGTATATGGAATACAGCCTCTCGGTTCTGTTGAGAAAGGACAAGAAAAGAAAGTGTGAAAATGCAAGAAAGCTTTTTATGGGTTGAAGCAATCTCCTCATGCTTGGTATCTCCTTGTGCTTGATATGAGACATCTAACACTCGTTTAGTGAAACAAGGTAGTAGTCCAACTGAAAGCACTTTGTATCTCAAACATGAGGGTGATGTATACCTCATCATCATTTTTATATTGATGATTTGTTGATTACTAGTTCAAATGAGACACACGTTGTTGAATCAAGGATAAATTGAATGTTGTTTTTACGATGAAAGACTTGGGGCTTTGACATCATTACTTGGGCATAAATTAAGCAGTGTGATGGAGGTATTGCTTGTGTACAGGAAGATACATAGACACATTACTATGTAAGTTTGGTCTTGAGGACTACAAACGTATTACTACTCCAATGGAAACAAGTTTGAAATTGAGTCTTCATGATGTTGAGCATCTTGCAAATGTCACTCTTTATTACATTATTGTTGGATGCCTTATTTGCAATATGAGGCCAAATATTCAATTTGTTGTCTCACATGTCAGCAAATTTATGCATAGCCCAAGGTGTAAGCATTGACATGTTGTTAAAAGAATCTTTTGCTACTTCAGTGGCACTTTAGTTTTTTGTGCTCACACAAAGCACATTGAGGTGATTTATCATTATGTCAGGGAGTGTCATAATAATCAATATCTAATTCTCCTAAATGATTTTCTCATGTTAAACTGATCATTTAGTATGGGGAAGTGCCAAGGGAGAAAAAGCTAGAATATTGGTTAAGTTAGCAAACCGGCCACAGTAGGGATCCAAAGGAGGGAAAATAGAGATCCAAAGGGGGGCCATCTGCAAAAGAGCTATGTGCAACAATGGGCTTAAAAGACCTTAACGTTCAACCCATTAAGACTTCCAAAATGCTAAGGTTCCAAAACTCAAAGGCTGTGTCCAAAGGTCAAATTTAGGGAAAATTGGATGCTTTGTGTGTGTCCCAAAAGTCTTTGTCAAGCCCTACATAGGAGGGGGCAAGCCCAAGAAGTAGGGGATGAGAGAGAAACTCATACACACACACACAAGCTCCCTTTGTACACAAGGGGAAAGAGGGACACATGTCAGCTCCCTAGCCCAGATACCCACAAGGTGTACTCAAATCCTATTGGATGGCCTTAGAGGTGGACCAATGAGAATTAGGCTAGAGTAAATCTAGTTTAATTAATTTAAAAACACTTAATAAAAGAACCAATAAAATTTAAGCTCTCTAGAAGACTATTGGACAGTCTCCCAAGGGGACCAATGAGCATTCAGCAGCCCAATGGCTTGCCTGATTCCTATTGGCCAGGAGGCAAAGGGGTCCAATAAGAGTTTAGTTGAATTATTAAATTACCTAGAAAGCTCTCACAAAAGGGGAAAGGGGGACACATGTCAGAAGGCTATCACTTATGCTGCTTAATTGTCATTGGCTAAGCCTGGGGAGGTCCAATAGGATGCTAGCATGTGTAATTAGCAAGGGGGGTCGACCAAGAGAGAGAGGGGGCTGATTTTTGCAAGGCATTATTGACACACACACACTCACACTATCTCATGTGTGAAGTAAAGAAGACTCTCTCTCCTTCTCAAGCTTTAATGGAAAGCTTATCACCTACTCCAAGCTTGTGAGAAGGAAGGCCTACACCAACAAATCTTGGCTTTGTGATGCAAATCCAACCAAGATTCAAGCTTCAATGCATGCTCATCTCCACTACCATGCTAATTACTAAGCTAAGCTATGCTAATATGAGTGATTATGTGAGGAGATGTACATCTTTCTCGTAAGAATACTCCTTCTTCCTCTCAATCTACTCTCATACCCCGCTAGCTCTCACCATCTTCAAAGGTGTGTGAGGTCATGGGTCTGAGACCGTGAGGGAATTGATGTTGTGTTTGATAAGTGTTTTGCGTAGTGCATGAAGTTTCCATCTTCATTGCACTAGCTAGTATTGAAGGAACACAAGAAATTGTATTGTAAAATGTCTCTCTTGATGGGAGAAACCATAATACAAAGCCTTTTGGAGGGGGGACCGGCTCCATGCAAATCCGGTCCTCAACGGTTGTGAATTGCTTAATTTCTCTCTCTTTTGAAGTATTGTTCATTCTATCTAACTAGGTGTTATGCTTTTCATTGCTTTCTCCACCCAAGCACTCTTGTGATTATCATTAGGAATCTATTCTAATGAAATGCTCACTATGTTCATGCTATTTTCCGCTACACACAAGTTACTAGGCCATTAAATGTTACATTGGTATCAGAGCACAAGGTTTCTCTTTTCTTGCTCAAGAAAGGAGGTCCTCAAGCTAGCTATAAATGGTTGGTACTATTAATTGCATGTGAGTAAGTAGAATAGGGATTTTTTAGCCTTGCAGTGCGCCTGCCTTTGTGTAGTTAACGGGGCATCATTGTCAAGAGCTATGGTCTTAATAGTGGAGTCCTATGGGGCTTGCCTACGGCTTATGAGCTATTAGAAGCTTGACAGGAGCCGGTGTTGTTTTAGTGTTGGACGACCCTCTCTTCTATTCCTTGCAATTAGTGGTATTTGAGCCACGGGTACAGTAGCTTGAGTGCTTTTTCTAAAGGGGTAAAGAGGAGTAGCAACTAGGGCTTGAAGTGCCAAAGTACACCTAAAAAGTTTACATCTAAAAGTTGTTAGAATGGCTGACAATAGTAAAGAGAGTGAAATTGATGTTGATAACTTTGATTTTGCTAATGAGCAAGCTACTAATGATGCCCCGATGCTTGTTAACTATCTTGTTTCTAGACTTCAACAAGCCATGGGCAATCCATCCCTCCAAAGTGAAGTGCAACGGCAGCTTTCTGCTCATGGGATTCTTCAAGCTCCCCACCATGATGAGAGAACACCTAGGAAGCCTCCTTGTGAGACTTCCAAAAGAGGTCTCTCTCCGATTCGGGAAGAAGAAGAGGATCCCTATGAAGGGCTCAAAAATTTGCTCCTTAATGATGTATCTCCTTCTCAAAGGAGAATTCAAGAGCCTCCACCGAAGGAATGAGAAAGAAGTGAGTCTCCCGCCACCTCGGCGGAGATGGCTCCACGAAGACGGCGGGCTAAACGCTCTCCATCACCTCCAATACGGAGAAGACCATCGCATACTTCTCGACATCATACTTCAAAGAGGGATGACAAAAAGCAAGAGGAGAAAAAGGCGAGAAAGAGGACGCCCTCTTCTCCATCTTCTTCATCCTCTTCCTCTTATGAAAGTGATGGTGAAGACAAAGAAGATCAAGGAAAGAAAAAGGCGAGAAAGAGGTCACCCTCTTCTCCATCTTCCTCAAATTCTTCATCTTCTGAAGAAAGTGATGGTGCAACCTTTGAACCATCAAAAAGAAGAGGCCATAGGAAATCCTATGCCACATGGAAGAGGTCGTCCAAGCTCAAGAAATTCAAAGAGGGAGGTAAGAGCATCTCTTTCCTTACCTATGATGGCACTTTTGGTGCTACGGACAAAGTCTTGGCCTTTCTCCAACAATTTGATGCGGTGTTCGGAGATGAGGGCTTCATGGAGTCCTCTAAGCTACGCCATGTAGCTATGCACTTTCAAAAGTCCGCCAGACAATGGTGGTCTAGCCTACGGGCCAACGATGAAGCTCCACAAACATGGAAAGCTTTCAGAGCTTCCATTATGAAGCAGTTTTTGGCCACCGATGCCAAAGACAAAGTACTCCCCGAATGGCGATGCTTGAAGCTCTCTCCCTATGAATCCATCCACAAATATGTAGACAAGTTTTGGGACCTACAACTCAAAGCCACTGTCTTCAAAAAGTTGGATTTTGGAGAGCAAAAGCAGCAATTTTTAACGGGCTTAACCGAAGAAATGGCGGAGTATGTCAACTCCCAAAGGTCACGGACCATATCGGCGGTAATACATCATATTGTGGTGGCCTCTCAAATCAATTTCCAAACAGGGGCTAAGAGGAATTCTAAGCCCCTTGAAAACAAGGGTTCCAATGAGCCTAAGGGGAAAGACAATGTCCAAAAGTCTCCTAAGGGCAACTCCAACAAAGCTAAAGAGAAGGGAGTTTATAAAGGCAAAAATAAACTCTCTCCTAAAGATCCTGAGCGTTATTGCAAGGATAATCGGTGTTTCAAGTGCGGTGAACAAGGGCATGCGAACCGCACTTGTCCCCAAAAGAACAAACGCCATGATCCTCCTAAAGCTACCTTGGTCGAAATCCAAGAGGAGGAAACTCACCACAAAGGATCTCCTCTATGCCATGCTTGGGAAAAGGTAAGAGAACATGATGCTTTTATTCTCTTTGACCCCGGTTCTACTCACAATTTTATATCTATAGAGTTGGCCACCAAGATAGGCATACAAGCCTACGAGATGGGAGATGTCCTATCCGCAGACGGTGCTTTCAAGGGGCAAGAAGCTTCAGTCACTCCCTTAATCGGGAGATTGAGGCTCCATGTCCAAAGCTATGTGGACAAAGAGGACTTCTTTATCTCTCCTCTCAAACATGAGGAATTAATCCTAGGGGCACCATGGTTTGATCACATGGTTGCCAATGTTAAATTCCCTGAAAGGAGAATCTCCTTTAAGTTCAGGGAAAAAGATATGTATATAGATACTAAGGAAATGGGTAACCCTATACCCATTGTACATACACAAGCTTTCAACAAGTCAATAAAGAGCTCTATTTTTGTGTACATGATTTTTGTTAGAGATTCTCAAAATGAACCTAATGTTTTAACAAAAGAAAATATACACAATCAAAAGGAATTAGAGTTATCCAATTTTCTCAAGGGGTTTTAAGATGTCTTTATTGACAACATCCCTTGTGAGCTACCTCCTAAACGAGGCAATGATGACCATGCAATTGAACTTCTTCCAGGAAGTTCACCGCCTAACAAACCTCCTTATAGAGTTTCTCAAGCTCAACAAGAGGATATTATGCGCCAAGTGCATGAGTTAGTTGAGAAGGGCATGGTTAGGCCTAGCTCATCTCCATTTTGTTCTCCTGTGCTACTAGTGCAAAATAAAGACGGCACATATCGTATGCGTGTCGACTATAGAGCACTAAATAGGATCACTATCAAAAATAGGTTTCCCATTCCACGGGTAGAAGACCTATTTGATAAGCTACAAGGCTCCACCTACTTCAATAGGATTGACCTAAAAAGTGGCTATCATCAAATAAGGATAGTTGATCAAGACATTGTAAAGACCGCATTTCGCACTACGTTTGGTCTTTATGAATACATTATCATGCCTTTTGGCTTGACCAATGCACCAGCCACATTCAACCGCTTGATGGAGAAGCTATTCAAGACTCACTGAACTTTTACTGGAGTGTTCTTTGATGATATCATCATCTACTCTAATTCATTAGACAAAGACAAGCGACACCTCCAGGTAATATTTCAAGTTCTAAGAGAGAATAAACTTTATGTTAATCGAAAGAAAAGTGAATTTTTCTTACAAGAGATTCAGTATTTAGGTTACATTATCTCTCAAGATGGCATCCAAATGGATCCATAAAAGTTAGACGTAATAAAAAGATGGCCTAAACCAAGGAATCTTCATGAGTTAAGAAGCTTTATAGGTATGTGCGCATACTATAGATGCTTCATATAAAAGTTCTCACTAATAGCAGGACCATTACATGACCTAACAAAGAAAAACGTTAGGTACACATGGTCTACCAAGGAGAACAATGCTTTTGAAAAGCTTAAAGAAAAGCTGTGCTTACACTACCGGATCTCTCAAAGCCATTTGAGGTGCAATGTGATGCTTGTGTTGATTGCCTTGGAGTTGTTTTGCTTCAAGAAGGGCACGCCATAGGCTATGAAAGTCGAAGGCTCGACCCTGTTGAGCAAGCTCTAGGCATATATGAAAAGGAACTCCTTGCAGTTCTACATGCCTTAGACTCGTGGAAGCACTATTTATTGGGGACTCCTTTCATTCTGCGAACGGATCACCAAAGTCTTAAGTACTTCATGACGCAGACCAAGCTCTCCGACAAACAAATGAGGTGGGCAAATTTCCTTTCGCAATTTCATTTTCATATTGCTCACATTGCTGGCAAGCATAATCAAGTAGCCGATTCACTCTCAAGACGGCCGAGAGTGAATGCGGTTTCCATAGAAACTCACAATGATCTATCTTCTATGATAGATGAGTATGCTATTGATCCCAATTTTAGAGATGTGATTTCAGCCCTTGCACTAGGAAGAAAGAGGAACCATTTACTTTACAAGATGGTTATCTTCTCTACGGCAATAGACTATGCGTTACTAGCTCACTACGTGAGAAAGTAATGTATGAATCTCATGCTCCTCCTTATGCGGGGCATAGAGGGATTCAGTCTACCCTAAAGGGAATTGAAACATATTTCTATTGGCCTACCATGAAAGCGAACATACAAGAGTATGTTTCTAAATGTGTGGTATGCCAAAAGACAAAATTTGATAGAGGGAAGCAACCTGGATTGCTTCAACCCTTGCCAATCCCTAATTCACCATGGGAGAGCATATCCATGGATTTTATCTTTGGATTGCCTAATTCTATCCATGGGAATACGGGAATATGGACGATAGTAGACAGGTTCAGTAAACAAGCTCATTTTATACCTGTCAAAAAGACTATCAAAACCCATCAAATGGCAACCCTCTTCATTTCACAAATTTTCAAATACCATGGCTTGCCAATGTCCATAGTGTCAGATAGAGATCCTCGAATGACCAGTAATTTCTGGAAGGGTCTCTTTGAGAATTTAGGAACAAGGCTAAACTTCTCTTGGGCCTATCACCCGCAAACGGATGGCCGAAGTGAAATAGCTAACCTTACAATTCTCGATCTACTAAAATCCTATGTAACGGAAGTAGATCAAAGTTCCCAATGGGAGAAGTACTTACCCTTAGTGGAGTATGCCTACAATAACACTATACATACTTCCACGGGAAAAGCACCTTTTGAGGTAATTGAGGGAAGATCAAAAAGTCCCTTGCTACTTAAGGTACACGGGAAGATCTTCGTTTTTGCAGATGAGTATATCCGAGACCTACAAGAATCTTTCCAAAAGATTAGGATGTTATCTCTATCTCACAGCAAAGGCAAAAGGCTGCTGCTAACAAGCACAAAAGAGGCCAAGCCTTTAAAGAAAATGATTGGGTCTTACTCAAATTTCCCAAGGCTCGATTAAGGTACACGACGGGCAAGAATCCTACGGGACACCAAAAGTACTATGCTAAGTTAGCAAAAAGGTACTATGGTCCCTTCCAGATTCTTAGGCCAATCAATGAGATGGCCTATCAACTCAAGTTGCCCAACCATTGGCTCATACAGAATGCTTTTCATGTGAGCCTACTAAAGCCTTACAAAGGAGAGCCACCTCAAGAACCAACTATTGAAGACCCACCGGAGATCGAGGACCAAGAAGAGGTGCTGTAGCTCGAGTCCATTCTTCGACATGAAGACAAGGTACTAAGAGGCGGTAAGACTATCCGAAAATATCTTATTAAGTTTAAGAATTATCCTTTTGAAGATGCTAGAAGGATGCAATGCATACAATTAAAGGATAACCTAAACCTTGTCAATGCTTACAATGCTTCCCAAGAGTAAGAAAAGGTACAAATTTTAAAAATGAACAAAGTTTTTGTTTGATAAGACTCTCTTTTTCTTTATTGTGCACAAAAATGAAGTAGTATACATGCTTAGATCAAGTTTGCGGAGACGACGTCTCCCGAACACCAAGTAGAGCTTGTCACTCTACTATGGAAGATTGATAGGACTAATGTGCAGACATGCTTGTGGCAGCCTCAGGCTCTCAAGCACCAAATGGACTAGTCATCCATTCTGGAACGATGTTGTAGGGTAACATAGGGATCCTCTACCCACTAAGAAAAAGGACTCATGAATATGCTTTATCTTCTCTACACCATAGTCGAGGATGACTATGATTTCAAGAGAGAGATAATGTCATAATAATCAATATCTAATTCTCCTAAATTATTTTCTCATGTTAAATTGATCATTTAATATGGGGAAGTGCTAGGGGAGAAAAAGCTAGAATATTGGTTAAGTTAGCAGACCGGCCACAATAGGGATCCAAAGGAGGGCAAATAGGGATCCAAAGGGGGCCATCTGCAAAAGAGCTATGTGCAACGATGGGCTTAAAAGACCTTAAGGTTCAGCCCATTAAGACTTCCAAAATGCTAAGGTTCCAAAATTCAAAGGTTGTGTCCAAAGGTCAACTTTAGGGAAAATTGGATGCTTTGTGTGTGTCCCAAAAGTCTTTGTCAAGCCCTACATAGGAGGGGGCGAGCCCAAGAAGTAGGGGATAAGAGAGAAACTCATACACACACACACACACACACACACACACACACACACACACAAGCTCTTTTTGTACACAAGGGGAAAGAGGGACACATGTCAGCTCCCTAGCCCAGATGCCCACAAGGTGTACTCAAATCCTATTGGATGGCCTTGGAGGTGGACCAATGAGAATTAGGCTAGAGTAAATCTAGTTTAATTAATTTAAAAACACTTAATAAAAGAACCAATAAGAATGAAGCTCTCTAGAAGACTATTGGACGGTCTCCCAAGGGGACCAATGAGCATTCCTCAGCCCAATGGCTTGCCTGATTCCTATTGGCCAGGAGGCAAAGGGGTCCAATAAGAGTTTAGTTGAATTATTAAATTACCTAGAAAGCTCTCACAAAAGGGGAAAGGGGGACACATTCCAGAAGGCTACCACTTATGCTGCTTAATTGTCATTGGCTAAGCCTGGGGAGGTCCAATAGGATGCTAGCATGAGTAATTAGCAAGAGGGGTCGACCAAGAGAGAGAGGGGGCTGATTTTTGCAAGGCATTATTGACACACACACACACTCACACTATCTCATGTGTGAAGTAAATAAGACTCTCTCTCCTTCTCAAGCTTTAATGGAAAGCTTATCACCTACTCCAAGCTTGTGAGAAGGAAGGCCTACACCAACAACTCTTGGCTTTGTGATGCAAATCCAACCAAGAGCCAAGCTTCAATGCATGCTCATATCCTCTACCATGCTAATTACTAAGCTAAGCTATGCTAATATGAGTGATTATGTGAGGAGATGTACAGCTTTCTCGTAAGAATACTTCTTCTTCCTCTCAATCTACTCTCATACCCCGCTAGCTCTCACCATCTTCAAAGGTGTGTGAGGTCTTGGGTCTGAGACCGTGAGGGAATTGATGTTGTGTTTGATAAGTGTTTTGCATAGTTCATGAAGTTTCCATCTTCATTGCACTAGCTAGTATTGAAGGAACACAAGAAATTGTATTGTAAAATGTCTCTCTTGATGGGAGAAACCATAATACAAAGCCTTTTGGAGGGGGGACCGGCTCCATGCAAATCCAGTCCTCAACTGTTGTGAATTGCTTAATTTCTCTCTCTTTTGAAGTATTGTTCATGCTATCTAACTAGGTGTTATGCTTTCGTTGCTTTCTCCACCCAAGCACTCTTGTGATTATCATTAGGAATCTATTCTAATGAAATGCTCACTATGTTCATGCTATTTTCCTCCACACACAAGTTACTAGGCCATTAAATGTTATAGGGAGAGACTCTTAGGAGGAGAGATTAGAGTGGCATATGTGCCAACATAGTACAACCTTGCAAATTTGTTCACAACGGCATTGCCTCGTGAGAAATTTGAAGCTTTCAACAAAGATTTGTTCTTGCTTCCCTTTGTGGATTGATCATGTCCTTATGGCATGCAACTTTCCTATACACTATGTGCTAGTTCTTCATCGCATCACATTTTGTAGCACTTCTAAATGTAAAAATAGGGTCACATGGATTGAGAGACCTATTTGGGGAAAGTAGTGTTTTCATGCATAGCACTCCAATTATGGACGTGCACATGACTTCTCTCTCTCTTTGGGTCCTGCATTCAAAGATAGTGGCCGAGGATGAGAATGTGCACAAGCTGTGCCAAAAATATAAGAGAAAGCGAACTCAACATCTCACAAATGTAAAAATAGTCATGCAAAAAGCACATATCCTAACATAACAATGGTGAATACACATGAAAAAAATCATGTGGATATAAATAGAAAGCCTAGAATTCCTTTAATGGTGGAGAGGATACACATAAGGGAAAGATAAGAGGACTCTACAACAAAGTTGATTCTTGGTGGCAAGAGCACACCAACTAATTAAGGCACAATCCTTGGCATACTTGGCACTTGGAGGGGTCACTATGTATAAATTCTATCGCGTTTGTTTAAGGACTATTTCTAAAATCCCTAATCTAGATTTTTTTGATAGCACCCTTTTCCTATTCAATATGTAAACTTTTTTCCCAATTCCATTTTTCGATATCCTGTTGTATATATGTAAAAATGTGAGAAAAATAATAATAACCCCTTCTGTTGCACTCACATGATAGTCACATAATTATTAAGTGACCCCCTTGGCAACAGGTTACAAAGGCTGATGGGAATGGGATTGTGCCAGCTAGGGTGGATGAAAGAGAAACATCGTGCACATGAGTGAGCGTCAGCGAATTAGGTTCCAAGATGAATTAACTTGGACTCATAAACAAGATCTTGAGTAGTTAAGCCATCACAATCTCACCACAAACAAGAGAGATGCAATAAAAAAATGGAATGAGTTTGTTTATTCATGAAATGAGCTTTAAGTAACTCTACAGCCTTGCACCAATAGATGTGGGATAATTCCACCTTTTCCCTCCTTGACCCATACTCCATTGACTCTAGGACACAGCTCACACTTTACAATCCTCCCCTTGATGTTTGGAATAGGGCAATACAATGAAGGTTCTTTATCCACTAAGGATGACACATGGTATCCACACAGGATGACAATAAAAGAGGAATCCTCCCCTTGAACTTTGGGCTACAAATTGATGAAGATACAACACTCCAATCCAGGAGCACATATAACATACATCCCTAATCCAGGAGACAAACATCATAACACTCCAATCCAGGAGCAAAACAACGCTCTAAACCAAGAGCAAAATCCTAAAAATATGTGCTTCGCTCTATTTCAAGAGCACCTTCATCTTCTTCAATGATTTGTCTTCAACTACTTCATGGTCATTGTCTTTGTATCCATGTCCTCCCCTTGAATAGGCGCCTTTGTCGCATCTTAATTCTTCTTTTCTTCATCTTCACATTGATAGTCTTCATGATCTTCAATCTTCATGTTCTCCTCCATTTAAATGATGATCTCTCCTATGTAATTGAAGCTCTTCCTACATTGCTTGATCTTCTTCATCTTCATGGAATGCTCGATGTGAAATTTTTTTGAATGCTTTGGGAGAAAACCTTTAAGCTTTGTGAAGCCCCTCTTCACAATAGTCGCCTTTGGTTGATTTATTTGAAGCCATTGTATGGATGTTAGTGTAATTGGTGAAATTGGGGTCCTTACCATTTTGAAGAGACTCTCTTCAAGGCAGTGCCTTCCCAATGTTTATTACAATATGAAAATCTTTAATTCAGAGGTGCAAAAAATGGTAATTACAATGATCTAGGTGAGAATGTAGTCTTGAGTGTTGTCTTGGTGTAGAAGGACGGGACTACTTGCTTGGAATGTGTAAGAACCTTTGATACTTTCAAGCTTGCAAGAATGAGTTCTTGGGGTGATGGGTTGAGTTCCTTGGAGTCAGGGTCATAGTGTGGGACACCTCCCCTTCCAAGGGGCCAGAGATTGAGGATCTTTAATAGCAACTCAGCTCAGCCATGGGATGGCACCCTTAAAGAAGTTGGAGTGCTCTTAAAATGTGACTTGGTTCTGCAGGATCAGGAGCTTCGAGAGCCGACAGCACGGGCAGGAAGTTGTGGGTGATGGACAAAGTTCCGGTTCATGGCAATCCCCCTTGCAGACCCGCCGTCCTCAAAAGGCAAAATGAATTGAAATTTCAAATCCGCCCGTGCTGCACATTTTCTTTATTTAGGAGATTTGACCCCAAAACTTTGTGGGCAGAAGATTATCAACCCGAGTTGAGCTAGCCAACAAGGCTCACAAGTCTGCTCGTGAAAGACCCAAAATAACCTTTGTTTTGCGGTCGGTTCACACAATAACACACACACCACACCACACACACACCTAATTATAGAGGGTGATTAGCCCATATTAAGGGAGGTCAATCACAGAGTTTAGCAGTGCATCTAGAAGGCTTTTGAGAAGGGCTTGAAGCACACACAATGAAGAACAATGATTATTTGTGATTTCAAAATGGACTCGTGGCAAATGCTTTCTCCACACACACCTATATGTAGCCAAACTTGGGGAGCTCGATTAGTGAGGTCACAGGAGTCGGATTGGGGAGTTTGAGGGCTTTACGGAGAGCTTGTTTCAAGCACTTTGAGATGAGGTAAATGATGCAAAGAGAGGACCAAGTTGATGAAATTAATTGAAGAGGAAAACTAACATAAAAAAGACACTCAATCTGTTCTAAATGCAAACACAAAAAAGATACTAATCCTCTCCCTAATCAAGCCTACCTAGCCATGGAGGGTAGTGTCCTCTTGGGTGTGCCAAGGACATGCCCTCACATAGCTAGATTAGGTTTTAATTAGTGAGAGATGCAACTAGTTATGAAAATGCCAATAGATCGTAACGATAATTAAGAAATGCTAATCAATCTAATGGAGATGCTAATCATTAACACACTAATGCATAATGACAAACCTAGCTAGCATAACCTAGAGCTTTGATACCACTTGATGGGAATGGGCTTGTGCTAGCCAGGGTGGATGAAGGAGAAACATCGTGCACACAAGTGAGTGTGTGTAGTTAGATTATCACTCAATCGAATTATGTTCCAGGATGAATTAACTTGGACTCATAAACACGATCTTGAGTAGTTGCTAAGCCATCACAAGCTCACCACAAACAAGAGAGATGTAATGAAAAATTCCACCTTTTCTCATACTCTACTGACTCTAGGACAAAGCTCACACCTTACAAAGACTTCATTGGTGCCAATGGTTGCACTAAGGCAAATTATGCCAGCTTCGTGGTTAGCAAATTAAAGGCCTATGCAAGGTTGTGTTGGTTAAACAAAGAATGTCTACAATTAGCACAAGCACATATGCAAGAGCAATCAAGTTAATAGTTGATCTTTTGAGCACCCTTTGAAGATCTTGTGTTGCATATGGTTCCTCCTTTTTGTCCTAAAGAAGAACCTTCATTTTGATGCGACAAATTGGCTTGTGTAGTTGAGCTTGTAGAGGGAGAACCAAGGCTCGATCCCTATGCCTTAAGACACACCCCAAGTAATGCAGCTCATTAAGGAAGAAATTCTCTTATGGTTACTTGGTTGGCCCAAAAAAATCCTCTAAAAAGGATCATAGAATGTTCCACATTGCACAATACCAGTCGTGGATAATAAAACAAATTTGGACGATAGGTGTTGATTGCTGCTTTTTGGCACGGAGAAGGGAGATGACGACTTGAAACCTTAATAGAGTACTTGTCCCTCATTTCAAAGGTCTTCACATCATTCCTTTCTGGCATGCAAAAGGTTGCTGATGAGTTGAAAGCTGAATAGAATACTTGTCCCTCATTTCTACGACATATATGGAAGGCAATTCACGAGTCAACATGTTTTCACCTGCATTTCATGGGTCTCCTACTAGCCTCTACTGGTGTGCAGCTACTGGTCACCTCCAATGACATAATTGCAGAAAGTGATGCCTTTTATTGCTTATAACATTGACAAAAACAACTTCTCTTGCTACAACAATGCTTTAATTGCTTCCAACAACATGGCAATGGAGTGCAACTACAATTGGCAACAAGAGGAGTATCAAGCTAGCATTGGCTATTCTCATAAAGTTGCCCAAAGAGTGAGAAGAGGAACAATGCAAAAGCAATGGTGATGGTAGACATGATATCATAAGAGAACACCATAGTTGCCATGCTAGTAGAAGTCAGATAAGAGATGATGCTAAGATCATAGTAGACATGATCGACATGATGATGGAGATCATGGTAGACATGATCGACATATGAATGACAAAGAGATGAGAGAGAGGATGGATATAGAAGGGACTGTAGCCACAAGAATGATGCTCAAAGGACTCACAGAGAGCATGATGATTGTAGGGATATATATAATGGATATGATGGCAATGACGGTGATAGTGAATGCAAGGATGGGAGTAGGCGGGATTGAGATGATAGAAACTTGAGTCTTCAAAAAGGCATCAACCACGTGGACTTGCATGGTTATTTCAATGTTTAGCAAGGTAGGGTTTCATGTGGCATGGTTCATGGAAACTTCTGGGCTTTCATGACCGAAAGGAAGAGATTCTGCATATGTCGCAAGTCTCCACACATATGATTGCTAATTCAAATGATGTTGTGAAAAGAGATCCAGTGGTGTGGATTTAAAATGTTTCAATGATTAGGAATAAAATTTGCCTTTGCACATGGGATGTGGACCAAAAGATAGGACAAGGAATTTTATCGATGAAAAAAAGCTCTTTGGATGAATATAGAAGGGATTGTAGCAACAAGGATGGTGCCCGAAGGACTCAAAGGGAATGATGATTGTAGGGATAAATACAATGGGTGAATATAGAAGGGATATTAACCACAAGGATGGTGCTTGAAGGACTCACAAATAGCATGATGATTGTAGAGATAGATACAATGGATATGATGGCAATGACGATGATAGTGAATGCAAGGATGGGAGCATGTGGCATTGAGATGATAGAAACTCGAGTCTTCAAAAGGGCATCAAGCATGTGAACTTGCATTGTTATTTCAATGTTTAGCAAGGTAGGGCTTCATGTGTCATGGATCATGGCAACTTGCGGGCTTTCATGACCGAAAGGAAGGGATTGTGCATGTGTCGCAAGTTGCCATATGTCATAAAATATAATATATGTTACCATACACATGTGGTAGTGATGTGTGTGAACACACTAGGACCGTCGGGTCATTTTTTCCCTCTTTAGGAGGTTTTTTCCCCTGTGCATTGTATATACGCCCATCACTCTAGGGCTATCTATCTTTCCATTGCACACTAAGTAACACACTCT